>NC_079509.1:16126578-16767956 GCF_030052815.1 Hevea brasiliensis | reverse complement strand
GGACAGAGAGTCCTCGTTAGTATTGTTCATAACATACCGATACAGGCCATGAGGGGGAATTCCACTGTGGAATAGAGTGTAACCATGCACCGAGGAGCCATAGTTCTTCTAGGATGAGTTCTCACAAAGTTGGATATCAAACAGTGAGGAAAGGGTTATCGTGATAAAGACAATGAGGAGGGAGTAATCCCCTTAGGTGTTTCTTGCACTTAGGTAGTGAAACAGTGATCCTCTAACTTAGCCATTTTTGAGATAGGTCGTTTGGTGAACATCCAGGGGGAAACTGTCTGAGTGGGAACCAGAAACTGTGCATTGGGGCGGGAGTATGTGGCGCGGAGGAGGATGCTGCCATGAGGATCAAGGGGAGTGAAGAGGAGGCTTGGATTAGGTGAAGGATTTTGGCTCGATAGAAGGTCAGAACCAAGTTGTGCTTCCCTTTGATATGCCGGATCGTGAATTTATACTTGGCAACTACCCTAAGCCTCGAATTGTGGTTCAGAAGAGACTTGTTTTTGAAGTCTAGAACCTTGGGAAGGATGAGGCCCATGACCACAAAGTGAAGTGGTGGCCAATCGATGAAATTAATCTCTTGATCCCATTTTTGAACCAATATCTCTTTATAGATCGAATGATAATGTTTTTGAGGTTCTGGGAACTCTCCACTAGCATGTCCGCAGATATGCTTTTCTCCTTGAATTTCTTCGATGAGGATCGCACTCAAAGGTGTCACTAGCATCACCCAAGGATGCGCATCCAATGCCGGGAATCTTTAATGGTGGCGTTTAAGGCCACTTCTTTAATTTTTTGATCGCACATGTCCGTTTCTTCCTCCATGGTGGGGATCCTTTAAGCATCTTTGATACCGGCAAGTGTGGGCGCTACATGCGATAAACTTCGATGTAATTGATGATACCAAGGAATCATGTATTTGTTTTATCACAAGTCCTTATCAGAAACTTCGAATTTTCCGCAATGTGAGGTCCCGCTGGTATTTTCCATCCTTGAATTTCATTCCAAGGAAGTCGATGTCGCTTGGGGCTGAGCTCTTCTTTTCTCGATAGCATAATTCCATAGGAATCCACCATTGTTGGAATGTGGAGAGGAGTGTCCTATGGGTCAGAACATCTTTGGAGAAGAGAAGGATATCGCCTATGTAGATAAGAGCATCGTAGTATGGGCTCAAATATCCTTGTCATGGCCTTTTGAAAACCGATGGGGCCGTTTCAGCCGAATGGAAGGACTGCCCATTGATATTGGGCCGAGGGAATGCGTATGCGCCTTGGGCCTATCGAGGGGTTAATACCCAAGTGCCAAAAACCAGCTTTGAGATCAAACTTTGAGAAGATATGGGCTTCATGCAGTTGAGTGAATAAGGCCTCAGGCTTTGGTAACGGGAATTTGTCATCTTGAAGGAAGTGGTTGAGGGGCTTGTAGTCAATGACAAGCCGCTTTTCCTCTTAATTGCTCGATCTTTTTCAACATAAAAGCACCGGCAGCCCACCGAGAAGATGTGGGTTCTATGAGACCTTGGCCGAGGAGCCGCTTTGCACTCTTCTTGGGCTAGAGCCAAGTCCAGAGGGTTCATCCCCGTGTGATGCCTTTGTCGGATTGATATCTTCATTAAGCTTGAAACTAAGACCGACAAAGAAATCCGATTCTCGCCTGTGGGGTGGCGATGATGAAAATGTGCATGGGAATCAGCACAGGACCGTAAGAGCAGCCCCTTGTGTTCTTGGAACTCAGCTGAGGCATCAGCCAGAGAATATAACCTTGGGATGTATGAAATGGTGAAAGCTTCTCTTATACCTCAATCCTGTAGGGAGGATCTTTAAATGCTTCGCCTGTTGATACAAGTCAAAGCCTATCAATAGATCCTTGTCAGGAAGATCCGACCCGATGACCCTAGTCCAGAGGATACAAGTGGGGAAGAACTGGATTCCAATCGGGTGCTTAGTGATAAGGCTAGTTTTGAAAACATTTCCATCTGCAGCCTTAAAGTATTCTTCATGAGGGACCCAGTATTCTGAAGGTAAGATGGCTGGGTTCATCATGCTTTTGTGAGCCCCGGTATCCAGGAAGCCAATGACACTAATGGGCCGCTCATACTTATCGGGAAGAATATGGATCGACTAAAGGAATTGGAATAGTGTCCGCCATAGGTGGATTGGGAGGATTGGATATGTTGGGCTGTAAGATGGGTAATGGGCTTCAGATTCGAACCGGATTCTTCCGAGGTGAATGAGTAATCTTCTTCCGATCCAGTTGTCTACCCAAGGGCAAAGATCCGTGTCTTCATCAGCTCATCCTGCTCAGAGAATGTGATTCAACATCATCATGTTCCAGTGGAGATGTGAGAGGCCTCAGATGTGTTGTAAATGCCTTAATCGCCTTTGTTAGGGTTTCTTGGGCGTTCTTGGCATAATGACCTCGATTGCCACGTATATAACACCTTTCGCACTTCTTTGTACCCGCTTCTTTCTTTCAAAGTATCCGATCGACCTTCTTCCTTTCTTCCGCTTGAAAGGGGGTTTGAACCCAGAAGGATGCTTCTTGTAATGTGCTTTCTTCTTTGTCTTGCATTCACAATTCTTTTCCTTGCATTTAATGGCAAGGTGAGACTTCTGGCATATATTCTTTAAAGCTCTGCTGTTGTCAATGATATCTTTGAACAGCTTCTGTTGTTCGTGACATTTTATCCGCATGCCGAGTCATTTGATGGATTTCTCCTATGGTGATAGCATTCATCGCCTTCTCCGTAGCAAAGAATACTTCTATGGAGTTCGTTGCAATGCTTCCGTAGGGAGGCAATATAGGTATGCCGAGGTTGACATCATTGTAACCATTAAGCGTATAATAACGCTGAGTCATGCGCTGATAGTGTTTCTCAATGTCCGATCTTTTCAAAGAACAAAGAAGCATATCAAAGAACTCTTGTCTTAATCGCTTGTCGATAAGGATGCATCTCCCGTAAATTCAAAGAAAGAGAGCGTTGATTGCTTGTAAGGGAGTCGTGGCAAAATTGAGCTTTCGATATTCTCCAATGGAGGAAAACCAGTCTTGTAGTGTGCCAACCGTTTCTAGAGATGAATTCTCCGAGTATAGCATGGGAGTCAAGACCTTCCCTGAGCATTTGGACATCAAGCCAAGCTTTAAATTCTCGCAAGACGCCTCTCCATCTTGATGGGGAACATCATCCAAGGTGAACCATGGGCCCGAACTGGCCCGCCTGCTGTGGAGCGCCTGCAGCCCAAAGTCTAGAATTGGTTCATCATCGTGAACTTCAACATGGGGGTCTTGAGGAGGTCCTGTAGGGGCCTGTAGTGCCACCGGTAGAATCAGAGTTGGTGAAGGACCTGCTTGGGAGGTCATATCGAGGATCACCATGAGCAAAGGTCGTGATATCCATTTGTCCGTCCTCACTATCATCGACGAGTCCTCGTAAGAATCTTCTTCGTTCGCTCGAGGGTATAGACACCATATGCTGTGGAGGAGGATCAGGATACATTTTGTCCTTCCCTTTATCAATCTTCCTTTTTGGAGGATGGGATTCTTCTGAGGAAGATGGACTCTTTTGCTCATACCTGACAGGTGTTGGAGTAGGTTTGAACAAAGGAGATGGATGATATGTTGGAGGAGGTTCATATGAATAGTTAAAAGGTCCAAAAGGGGAATAAGGTGTCTGTGTAGGAAGGAAAGGGTTAGGAGTTGTTTGGGCAAAGTGAAAGGGCTGAATAATGAAAGAGACCGGGCTTCGTGGGCTTGTGCAAGTCCGCTTCAACTTGGGCTAATTGTTTCTTCACCTTTCTTATTTCCTCGCCTTTTGATTGAATTCTACACCAAATCTCCGTTGCTGGATCAAAACTTTCAGATCTCTATCAAGCTGGGTAATTCTGCTTTGGAGCTCTTTATACATGTTTTGGGCAAAAGCAGTGAAGGAGTCAATCTTTTGATCAACATGCTGAGTCCTGCTGAGGACCAGGTCAATCTTGGAATCAATACGTCAGAGCGCCTTGTTCGACAGCAGATTCTTGGTTTGCCGCTTTAAAACTTCTTCACTTGAGTGATCGGGTTGTCCGACCTTCACTATCAACCTTAGTTGAGTGAATGAAAGGTCCGTGGAGATCTTGGTCTGCTGGCTCATTGTGCCAATGGAGGAAAATCGCTTCATAGGAGGCAGTGAGAACATCATACAAGGTTGTACTAGGGGAAGTGCAGGAGGAGGAGAAGAAACTGGTTTAAGAGGGGCTAGTTTCTTTCCTTCCTTTCTGATGATCTCAAGGGCAAGCTCATAGATAGGAAGAGGCTTCTTCTGTTTGGTTTCCTCATGGATACCAATCCATGGGCTACTATCCGGATAGTCTCGTTGAGAACTTGTTGTGGCTTGCAAGAGGCTCTTCTTGTTTGTTTGGTGAGCTTCCTCCAATTTTTATCGCATGCAGGATGGTCATATTCATTTTCCCAGTAATTGTCTTGACAATCACAATCTTCATCGCATGCTCCAGAACCTGGGAGATCCCAGGGGCAGTGACCATCTATTTTCTGAGGATAGATGTAATGATCGTCTGGTGTTACTGCTCCAATGGGATAGTAGTCTTGCTCCTATTCTAATGGTCGACCATCATGAACCGGAATACAGCAAAGAGCCCGTAGAATGCCGAGGAGGTTGAAACGTGGTCCGCACTGCTCCATCGTGGTTTCTTCAAAGAAGACTCGAACTGGATTGGCCGAGAGGTTGAATGAAGCCTTCAGAATTGGTTAACCAATCCTTTGGAATGAGCTGTTCAAGCTCATTTCTAGGCAGTTGCCTAGGTATCTGAACAATTGTTGGGGTGGTTTCAGTATCAGCCAATACAAGCAGAGCATCATTGGAGACAGATGGCTGTGAAAGATCTACAGCATGATCTTGCAATCTGTAGATGATTTGATGGTCTAAGGTGGCCATCATCGAAGAGGTCACCGAGCAGCCAAAGTGAGTTGAACTCGAACTTTAAGGGCAAGTGCAAGATGTGGATCTCTTAGCGAGAGATTATAGTTTGGGAAGAATGTCAACACCACACTCCCAAAGATGCAAAGTGGTGAGGCAGTTCCTATAACCGCATGCTCATACCGCAAGAATCGTATCAAGGAGAGACACTCTAGTCAGAATCGAAGACCTCGTCTCCCATGTAGACTGAGGATAAGTCGTACAGCTCCAAAGTGAAGATGAGAAAACCCTTCTTGTCTCCATCTAGGGATGAGCTGCGGAGGGATTTCTAACGTCACATATTGTTCAGCAGATGAACTCTGGAGAGAGCATTGGTCCATTCTGGAGGCCTGAACATATTCTTTTGACAAAGATCTTCGGGATGAAATGAGAGATCTGATAGATCTGGTTAAAGATCCAGATCGTCTATAGATGTTGTATGGACTGAGAAGAGGAAGGAGAGATTCTCCAACCTGAGCATCTTCAGGTAAAGTGGATATTTCTACGAGATTATCAATTCTGGAGGATAGTGTTCTCCGAAGTGGTGAAGAAAAAGAAAGAGAAGAAGTAAGGTTAACAATCTCCGAGGGAGAAGGGGTTTGGAGATGAGTTTCTGTAACAGGGTTAGGTGTTTGACAAGCCATGTTTGGTACGTGGCGTTGTGGCCAGAGATCGCTCTACCTTCTAAGAAGGAGTTAAGCAGTTACTGGTTTCCAGCCGATATACCAAGGTAAGAGAAGATGGCAGAAAACAGTGATACAGAAATTAAGAGAAATACAAGAGTTTGAAGATTTCTCCCCTACTTACCAATGAAGTATGTATAATACAAACATAACCAGGCTCTGATACCAAGATAAGCCGGGAGCCCTTACCACACATATAATGAACTCATGCTATGCCTCTTCCCTCTCCATAGGTACTCTCTGGCTGTGCCCTTTTGTTCATTATACATGTGATAACGGGACCGTCGCACCTTAATGTCAAAACAAAGATATTTCGATACATACGTGATCCTCTTAACGAGGCAAGTGTAGAGCATACGTATCCCTGATTATAAGAGTATGATACACATTCAAAGGTTTTCGGAGAGAAGGAGAAGAGTTTAGAAAGCCATGGAAGAGAACTTCAGAGGATATTATTAAAAGGAAACTAAGTCTTGTTACAACTGAAGAGAGCAACTCCTTATATAGGCGAGGAGGCCCTTGACATTACAGGCAACCGGTTAGAAACTGGCTACCGACACTCTTAAAGCAACATAAATAAAGACAAACACACATTATTACATTATTGACAAACTTTTGCTTTTATCATGGAGTGGTGGACAGATTGAGGGTGTCAAAGTCAGAGTCATCAGAGTCGATTCCAAAAAAGTCTTTTGGCCACTGTTGGTGAACAGGAGATGGTGATAAGTTGGAGGTGGTTCATATGAATAGTTAAAAGGTCCAAAAGGGGAATAAGCAGGTTCAGGTGTAGGAAGGAAAGGGTTAGGAGTTGTTTGGGCAGTGAAAGGGCTGAATGGGCTGAAAGAGACTGGGGCTTCTGTGGGCTTGTGCAAGTCTGCTTCAACTTGGGCTAATTGTTTCTTCAGCCTTCTTATTTCCTGTTCCTTTTGATTGAATTCTACACCAAATCTCCGTTGCTGGATCAAAGCTTTCAGATCTCTATCAAGCTGGGTAATTCTGCTTTGGAGCTCTTTATACATGTTTTGGGCAAAAGCAGTGAAGGAGTCAATCTTTTGATCAACATGCTGAGTCCTGGTGAGGACCTGGTCAATCTTGGAATCAATACGTCAGAGCGCCTTGTTCTCGACAGCAAGATTCTTGGTTTGCCGCTTTAAAACTTCTTCGCCTTGAGTGATCGGGTTGTTCCGACCTTCACTATCAACCTTAGTTGAGTGAATGAAAGGTCTGGTGGAGATCTTGGTCTGCTGGTCGGTCTGTTGTGCTAATGGAGGAAAATCTGCTTCATAGGAGGCAGGTGAGAACATCATACAAGGTTGTACTAGGGGAAGTGCAGGAGGAGGAGAAGAAACTGGTTTAAGAGGGGGTAGTTTCTTTCCTTCCTTTCTGATGATCTCAAGGGCAAGCTCATAGATAGGAAGAGGCTTCTTCTGTTTGGTTTCCTCATGGATACCAATCCATGGGCTACTATCTGGATAGTCTCTGTTGAGAACTTGTTGTGGCTTGCAAGAGGCTCTTCTTGTTTGTTTGGTGAGCTTCCTCCAATTTTTATCATGCAGGATGGTCATATTCATTTTCCCAAGAATTGTCTTGACAATCACAATCTTCATCGCATGCTCCGTAACTCGAGATCCCAGGGCGTGACCATCTATTTTCTCGAGGATAGATGTAATGATTGTCCGTGTTACCGCTCCAATGGGATAGTAGTCTTGCTCCTTTTCTAATGGTCGACCATCATGAGTCCGGAATACGTGCAAAGAGCCCAGAGAATGTCGAGGAGGTTGAAACGTGGTCCGCACTGCTCCATCGTGGTTTCTTCAAAGAAGACTCAGAACTGGATTACCGAGAGGTTGAATGAAGCCTTCGTAATTGGTTAACCAATCCTTTGGAATGAGCCGCTCAAGCTCATTTCTAGGCGCTGCCTAGGTATCCGAACAATTGTTGGGGTGGTTTCAGACGCCCAATACAAGCAGAGAGCATCATTGGAGACAGATGGTCGTAAAAGATCTACGCATGATCTTGCAATCAGATGATTTGATGGTGTAAGGTGGCCATCATCGAAGAGGTCACCCGAGCAGCACAATGAGTTGAACTCGACTTTAAGGGCAAGCTAAGATGTGGATCTCTTAGCGAGAGATTATAGTTTGGGAAGAATGTCAACACCACGCCCCAAAGATGCAAAGTGGTGAGGCAGTTCCTATAACCGCATGCTCATACCGCAAGAATCGTGTATCAAGGAGAGACACTCTAGTCAGAATCGAAGACCTCGCCTCCCATGTAGACCGAGGATAAGTCGCATACTCCAAAGTGAAGATGAGAAAACCCTTCTTGTCTCCATTTGGGGATGAGTCATGAGGGATTTCTAACGTCACATATTGTTCACAGATGAACTCGAGAGAGCATTGGTCCATTCTGAGGCTCAACATATTCTTTTGACAAAGATCTTCGAGATGAAATGAGAGATCCGATAGATCCGGTTAAAGATCCGCATCGCCTATAGATGTTGTATGGACTGAGAAGAGGAAGGAGAGATTCTCCAACCTGAGCATCTTCAGGTAAAGTGGATATTTCTATGAGATTATCAATTCTGGAGGATAGTGTTCGCCGAAGTGGTGAAGAAAAAGAAAGAGAAGAAGTAAGGTTAACAATCTCCGAGGGAGAAGGGGTTTGGAGATGAGTTTCTGTAACAGGGTTAGGTGTTTGACAAGCCATGTTTGGTACGTATGCCAGGCCAGAGATCGCTCTACCTTCTAAGAAGGAGTTAAGCCATCGGTTTCACCGATATACTAAGGTAAGAGAAGATGGCAGAAAACAGTGATACAGAAATTAAGAGAAATACAAGAGTTTAAGGATTTCTCCCCTACTTACCAATGAAGTATGTATAATACAAACATAACCAGTAACTGCTATGTTTGTATTATACATACTGGCTCTTTGATAAGCCGGGAGCCCTTACCACACATATAATGAACTCATGCTATGCCTCTTCCCTCTCCATAGGTACTCTCTGGCTGTGCCCTTTTGTTCATTATACATGTGATAACGGGACCGTCGCACCTTAATGTCAAAACAAAGATATTTCTGATACACAGGATCCTCTTAACGAGGCAAGTGTAGAGCATACGTATCCCTGATTATAAGAGTATGATACACATTCAAAGGTTTTCGGAGAGAAGGAGAAGAGTTTAGAAAGCCATGGAAGAGAACTTCAGAGGATATTATTAAAAGGAAACTAAGTCTTGTTACAACTGAAGAGAGCAACTCCTTATATAGGCGAGGAGGCTCTTGACATTACAGGCAACCGGTTAGAAATCAAGCAATGACACTCTTAAAGCAACATAAATAAAGAAAAACACACATTATTAAATTATTGACAAACTTTTTCTTTTATCATGTAGTGGTGGATGATTGAGGGTGTCAAAGTCGAGTCATCGAGTCGATTCCAAAAAGTCTTTTGGCCATCAAGCAGAACAGAGATGGTGGGTCCGCACTGAATGGCATCTCGTGACTCGTGTCCATTGGATCCCGAGAATCTTGCCACATGGGATGGGTCCACCAATAGGCTCATCAGTGAGGGAACGGATGGGACCGAGTGATGTACAACTCACATGGGGAGGCACTAGACAAAAGTAACTATTGATTTTACAAAGATACTCAGCTAGTTGTCTTCTCAAGGGTCCCATGGCATCTTTGTCAATAATTGATCCTTCGTAGGTCCTCCATTCGTATTCAGAATTCTGGGTCCAGAGGAGTCCTTCGGGACTTCTAGATAAAGGCCTGTGTAAGAAGAACAAGGTCCCGATGTTGGGCCGAGTAGCGATGGGCCTGCCTTCTATTCCATGGGTGTCTATGATGCGCTTCAGTCAGAGCGCCATGCTGAAATGGGCTTGAACCATTCTAGAAATCTGGACAGGAGAGTCCTGTTAGTATTGTTCATAACATACTGATACAGGGCCATGAGGGGGAATTCCAGTCCTGTGGAATAGAGTGTAACCATGCACCAGAGGAGCCATAGTTCTTCTAGGATGAGTTCTCTGCCAGGTTGGATACTGAAACAGGTGAGGAAAGGGTTATCAGGGATAAAAACAGTAGAGGAGGGGAGTAATCCCCTTAGGGTGTTTCTTGCACTCAGGTAGTGAAACAAGTGATCCTCATGAACTTAGCCATTTTTGAGATAGGCTGGTTTGGTGAACATCCAGGGGGAAAACTGTCTGGAGTAGGAACCAGGAAACTGTGCATTGGAGCTGGAGTATGTGGAGAGGATGAGGATGATGCCATGAGGATCAAGGGGAGTGAAGAGGAGGCTTGGATTAGGTGAAGGATTTTTGGCCTGGATAGAAGGTCAGGAACCAAGTTGTGCTTCCCTTTGATATGCTGGACTGTGAATTTATACTTGGCGAACTACCCTTAAGCCTCGTGAATTGTGGTTCAGAAGAGACTTGTTTTTGAAGTCTAGAACCTTTGGGAAGGATGAGTCGCCCATGACCACAAAGTGAAGTGGTGGCCAATCGATGAAATTCAATCTCTTGATCCCATTTTTGACACCAATATCTCTTTATAGATCGAATGATAATGTTTTTGAGGTTCTGGGAACTTCCACTAGCATGTCCGCAGATATGCTTTTCTCCTTGAATTTCTTCGATGAGGATCGCACTTCAAAGGTGTCACTAGCATCATCAAGGATGCGCATCCAATGCCGGGAATCTTTAATGGTGGCGTTTAAGGCCACTTCTTTAATTTTTTGATCGCACATGTCCGTTTCTTCCTCCATGGTGGGGATCCTTTAAGCATCTTTGATACCGCAAGTGTGGGCGCCACATGTGGGATAAACTTCCCGATGTAATTGATGATACCAAGGAATCTGTATTTGTTTTATCACAAGTCCTTATCGTGAAACTTCGTGAATTTTTCCGCAATGTGAGGTCCTTGCTGGTATTTTCCATCCTTGAATTTCATTCCAAGGAAGTCGATGTCGCTTGGGGCTGAGCTCTTCTTTTCTCGATAGCATAATTCCATAGGAATCCACCATTGTTGGAATGTGGAGAGGAGTGTCCTATGGGCCAGAACATCTTTGGAGAAGAGAAGGATATCGCCTATGTAGATAAGAGCACCGTAGTATGGGCTCAAATATCCTCGTCATGGCCTTTTGAAAATCGATGGGGCCGCCTTAAGGCCGAATGGAAGGACTGGCCCATTGATATTGGGCCGTAGGGAATGCGTATGCGCCTTGGGCCTATCAGAGGGTTAATACCCAATTGCCAAAAACCACTTTGAGATCAAACTTTGAGAAGATATGGGCTTCATGCGCTTGAGTGAATAAGGCCTCGTGCTTTGGTAACGGAATTTGTCATCTTGAAGGAAGTGGTTGAGGGGCTTGTAGTCAATGACAAGCCGCTTTCTTTCCTCTTAATCGCCGATCTTTTTCAACATAAAAGCACCGGGCAGCCCACCGAGAAGATGTGGGTTCTATGAGACCTTGGCCGGAGGAGCTGTTTGCACTCTTCTTGGGCTAGAGCCAAGTCAGAGGGTTCATCCCCGGTGTGATGCCTTTGTCGGATTGATATCTTCATTAAGCTTGAACTAAGACCGACAAAGAAATCCGATTCGCCACAGGGGTGGTGATGATGAAAATGTGCATGGGAATCAAGACAGACCGCAAGAGCACTCCTTGTGTTCTTGGAACTCACCGAGGCATCACCAGAGAATATAACCTTGGGATGTAGTAAATGGTCTGAAAGCTTCTCTTATACCTCAACTCGTAGGGAGGATCTTTAAATGCTTCACTGCTGATACAAGTCAAAGCCTATCAATAGATCCTTGTCGTGAAGATCCACCCGATGACCCTAGTCCAAAGGATACAAGTGGGGAAGAACCGATTCCAATTGGGTGCTTAGTGATAAGGCTAGTTTTGAAAACATTTCCATCCGCAGCCTTTAAAGTATTCTTCATGAGGGACCCAGATTCAAGGTAAGATGGTCGGGTTCATCATGCTTTTGTGAGCCCCGGTATCCGTGAAGCCAATGACACTAACGGGCCGCTCATACTTATCGGGAAGAATATGGATCGACTAAAGGAATTGGAATAGTGTCCGCCATAGGTGGATTGGGAGGATTGGATATGTTGGGCTGTAAGACGTAATGGGCTTCAGATTCGAACCGGATTCTTCAAGTGAATGAGTAATCTTCTTCCGATCCAGTTGTCTACCCAAGGGCAAAGATCGTGGTCTTCATCAGCTCATCCTGCTCAGAGAATGTGATTCAACATCATCATGTTCCAGGAGATGTGAGAGAGGCTCACAGTATGTGTTGTAATAGCTTAACCGCCTTTGTTAGGGTTTCTTGGGCGCTTCTGGCATAATGACCTCGATTGCCACAGTATATAACACCTTTCGACTTCTTTGTACCCGTTCTTTTCTTCTAAGTATCCGATCGACCTTCTTCCTTTCTTCTCGCTTGAAAGGGGGTTTGAACCTGCAGGGATGCTTCTTGTAATGTGCTTTCTTCTTTGTCTTGCATTCACAATTCTTTTCCTTGCATTTAATGGCAAGGTGAGACTTCCGCATACATTCTTCAAAGCTTTATCGTTGTCAATGATATCTTTGAACAGCTCGTTGTTCGCACATTTTATCCGCACAAGCCGAGTCATTTGATGGATTTCTCCTATGGTGATAGCATTCATCGCTCTTCCGTAGCAAAGAATACTTCTATGGAGTTCGTTGCAATGCTTCCGTAGGGAGGCAATATAGGTATGCCTGAGGTTGACATCATTGTAACCATTGCGTATAATAACGCTGAGTCATGCGCTGGTAGTGTTTCTCAATGTCCGATCTTTTCAAAGAACAAAGAACGCATATCAAAGAACTCTTGTCTTAATCGCTGTCGATAAGGATGCATCTCCGTAAATTCAAAGAAAGAGAGCGTTGATTGCTTGTAAGGGAGTCGTGGCAAAATTGAGCTTTCGATATTCTCCAATGGAGGAAAACTACCTTGTAGTGTGCCAACCGTTCTAGAGATGAATTCTCCGAGTATAGCATGGGAGTCAAGACCTTCCCGAGCATTTGGACATCAAGCCAAGCTTTAAATTCGCAAGACGGTCTCTCCATCTTGATGGGGAACATCATCCAAGGTGAACCATGGGCCCGAACTGGAGCGCCTCGTTGCTCGCTGTTAGCTGAAGCCATGGAGATCGAGAGCTTATGAGGCGCAGAGCACGCAGATATTTGCCAGAGGCAGCTCGTTCAGTCGCTCAGTCTGACGCCGCCAGAAATACCGCTAAGAGTCGGCGACCAGTCGCGCAGTGGAGTCGCAGGCTTGCTCGCCGCGCGCCCATGGAGATCGAGAGCATGAGGAATTTGCGCGCCACCCGGCAGATATCCTTTCGCCAAGCCGCCCGCAGCGCACCAAATTCCTCATAAGCTCTCAGCCTCCATGGGCCGCGCACGGCCAGGGCCCAAGCCCACCACGACTCCACTTGGCGCACTGGTTCGCCAGCCCACTCTAGCGCAGAGTCGCTTTACGCAGGCGAGACTCAACCCGAGACCCCTAACGCTACGAGGCTCGATACCACTTAGCCCAAAAAGGATATCCCGCCTGTAGCGCACCAAATTCTCATAAGCTCTCGCTCCATACGCGACGCCGTGGCCTAAGCTCGATCGTAAGAAGATTACTCATTCACTCGAAGAATTCAGCCAGATATCAAGCCCATTACCGTTTACTCGCCCAACATATCCAATCCTCCCAATCCACCTATGGCCCGCATACACTATTCCAATTCCTTTAGTCCCGATCCATATTCTTCCCAAGAAGTATGAACGCCCATTAGTGTCATTGGCTTCCTGGATACCGGGGCTCACAAAAGCATGATGAACCCAGCCATCTTACCTTCAGAATACTGGGTCCCTCATGAAGAATCGTGTATCAAGGAGAGACACTCTAGCTGTAACTGGAAGACCTCGTCTCCAATATGGATCGGGACTAAAGGAATTGGAATAGTGTCTGGGCCATAGGTGGATTGGGAGGATTGGATATGTTGGGCCAGGTAAGACGTAATGGGCTTCAGATTCGAACCGGATTCTTCCGAGGTGAATGAGTAATCTTCTTCCGATCCGTTGTCTACTCCAAGGGCAAAGATCGTGTCTTCATCGTGCTCATCCTGCTCAGAGAATGTGATTCAACATCATCATGTTCCAGGAGATGTGAGAAGCTCGCGTATGTGTTGTAATAGCTTAATCGCTTGTTAGGGTTTCTGGGCGCTTCTTGGCATAATGACCTCGATTGCCACGTATATAACACCTTTCGACTTCTTTGTACCCGCTTCTTTCTTTCAAAGTATCCGATCGACCTTCTTCCTTTCTTCTCGCTTGAAAGGGGTTTGAACCCAGAGGGATGCTTCTTGTAATGTGCTTTCTTCTTTGTCTTGCATTCACAATTCTTTTCCTTGCATTTAATGGCAAGGTGAGACTTCTGGCATACATTCTTCAAAGCTTTACTGTTGTCAATGATATCTTTGAACAGCTTCTGTTGTTCGCACATTTTATCCAGACAAGCCAGAGTCATTTGATGGATTTCTCCTATGGTGATAGCATTCATCGCTCTTCTGGTAGCAGCAATACTTCTATGGAGTTCTGGTTGCAATGCTTCTGGTAGGGAGGCAATATAGGTATGCCGGAGGTTGACATCATTGTAACCATTAAGCAGATAATAACGTTGAGTCATGCGCTGATAGTGTTTCTCAATGTCTGATTCTTTTCAAAGAACAGCAGCGCATATCAAAGAACTCTTGTCTTAACTGCTTGTCGATAAGGATGCATCTCCTAAATTCAAAGAAAGAGAGCGTTGATTGCTTGTAAGGGAGTCCGTGGCAAAATTGAGCTTTCCGATATTCTCCAATGGAGGAAAACCACTTGTAGTGTGCCAACCGTTCTAGAGATGAATTCTCCGAGTATAGCATGGGAGTCGACCTTCCCGAGCATTTGGACATCAAGCTTTTTTTTAGAAGACGGTCTCTCCATCTTGATGGGGAACATCATCCAAGGTGAACCATGGGCCAGGCTCGGCTGGCTCAGGAGCGCCAGTAGCCCAAAGTCTAGAATTGGTTCATCATCGAATTTCAACATGGGGGTCTGAGAGGCCTGTAGGGCTGTAGCCATCGTAGAATCGTAGTTGGTGAAGGACGCTTGGGAGGTTGTTGGTCGAGGATCGCCATGAGCAGCAGTTGTGATATCCATTCGCCCGTCTCACTATCATCGACGAGTCTTCGAAGAATCTTCTTCAGTTCGCTCGAGGGTATGGACCCCATATGCTGTGGAGGAGGATCAGGATACATTTTGTCCTTCCCTTGATCCCTCGTCCTTTTTGAAGGATGGGATTCTTCTGAGGAAGATGGACTCTTTTGCTCATACCTGGCAGGTGTTGGAGTAGGTTTGAACAAAGGAGTCCATCTTCCTCAGAAGAATCCCATCCTTCAAAAAGGAAGATTGATAAAGGGAAGGACAAAATGTATCCTGATCCTCCTCCACAGCATATGGTGTCCATACCCTCTGAGCCAGAACCAGAAGAAGATTCTTCTGAAGACTCGTCTGATGATAGTGAGGACGGACGAATGGATATCACAACACTGCTCATGGCTGATCCTCAGCCAACAACCTCCCAAACAGGTCCTTCACCAACTACAGATTCTACCAGTGGCACTACAGGCCCTACAGGGCCTCCTCAAGACCCCCATGTTGAAATTCCTGATGATGAACCAATTCTAGACTTTGGGCTACCAGGCGCTCCACAACAGGCCAGGCCCAGTTCAGGCCCATGGTTCACCTTGGATGATGTTCCCCCATCAAGATGGAGAGACCGTCTTGCAGAATGGCTAAGTTCTGGTTATGTTTGTATTATACATACTTCATTGGTAAGTAGGGGAGAAATCCTTAAACTCTTGTATTTCTCTTAATTTCTGTATCACTGTTTTCTGCCATCTTCTCTTACCTTGGTATATCGGCTGGAAACCAATAACTGCTTAACTCCTTCTTAGAAGGTAGAGCGATCTCTGGCCACAACGCCACGTACCAAACATGGCTTGTCAAACACCTAACCTCGCATGTAAACTCATCTCCAAACCCCTTCTCCCTCGGAGATTGTTAACCTTACTTCTTCTCTTTCTTTTTCTTCACCACTTCGGAGAACACTATCCTCCAGAATTGATAATCTCGTAGAAATATCCACTTTACCTGAAGATGCTCAGGTTGGAGAATCTCTCCTTCCTCTTCTCAGTCCATACAACATCTATAGACGATCTGGATCTTTAACCAGATCTATCAGGTCTCTCATTTCATCTCGAAGATCTTTGTCAAAAGAATATGTTCAGGCCTCCAGAATGGACCAATGCTCTCTCCAGAGTTCATCTGCTGAACAATATGTGACGTTAGAAATCCCTCCGCAGCTCATCCCTAGATGGAGGAAAACCAGTCTTGTAGTGTGCCAACTGTTCTAGAGATGAATTCTCTGAGTATAGCATGGGAGTCAGCACCTTCCCGGAGCATTTGGACATCAAGCCAAGCTTTAAATTCTGCAAGACGGTCTCTCCATCTTGATGGGGGAACATCATCCAAGGTGAACCATGGGCCTGAACTGGGCCTGGCCTGTTGTGGGAGCGCCTGCAGCCCAAAGTCTAGAATTGGTTCATCATCAGGAATTTCAACATGGGGGTCTTGAGGAGGCCCTGTAGGGCCTGTAGTGCCACTGGTAGAATCTGTAGTTGGTGAAGGACCTGTTTGGGAGGTCATATCGAGGATCACCATGAGCAAAGGTTGTGATATCCATTCGTCCGTCCTCACTATCATCAGACGAGTCTTCAGAAGAATCTTCTTCTGGTTCTGGCTCAGAGGGTATGGACACCATATGCTGTGGAGGAGGATCAGGATATATTTTGTCCTTCCCTTTATCAATCTTCCTTTTTGAAGGATGGGATTCTTCTGAGGAAGATGGACTCTTTTGCTCATACCGCGTGTGTTGGAGTAGGTTTGAACAAAGGAGATGGGTGATAAGTTGGAGGTGGTTCATATGAATAGTTAAAAGGTCCAAAAGGGGAATAAGGTGTCTGTGTGTAGGAAGGAAAGGGTTAGGAGTTGTTTGGGCAAAGTGAAAGGGTCAATGGGTGAAAGAGACTGGGCTTCGTGGGCTTGTGCAAGTCCGCTTCAACTTGGGCTAATTGTTTCTTCACCTTTCTTATTTCCTCGCCTTTTGATTGAATTCTAAACCAAATCTCCGTTCTCGGATCAAAGCTTTGATCTCTATCAAGTCGGGTAATTCGCTTGGAGCTCTTTATACATGTTTTGGGCAAAAGCGTGAAGGAGTCAATCATTTGATCAACATGCCGAGTCCCGTGAGGACTCGTCAATCTTGGAATCAATACGTCAGTAGCGCCTTATTCTCGACAGCAAAGATTCTTGGTTTGCCAATTTAAAACTTCTTCAGCTTGAGTGATCGGGGTTGTCTGACCTTCACTATCAACCTTAGTTGAGTGAATGAAAGGTCTGGTGGAGATCTTGGTCTGCTGGTCGGTCTGTTGTGCTAATGGAGGAAAATCTGCTTCATAGGAGGCAGGTGAGAACATCATACAAGGTTGTACTAGGGGAAGTGCAGGAGGAGGAGAAGAAACTGGTTTAAGAGGGGGTAGTTTCTTTCCTTCCTTTCTGATGATCTCAAGGGCAAGCTCATAGATAGGAAGAGGCTTCTTCTGTTTGGTTTCCTCATGGATACCAATCCATGGGCTACTATCTGGATAGTCTCTGTTGAGAACTTGTTGTGGCTTGCAAGAGGCTCTTCACTGTGCGAAGCCTAACAAGGCAGTTAAGCTATTACAACACATACAGCAGGCTTCTCACATCTCCCTGGAACATGATGATGTTGAATCCCTGTTCTCTGAACAGGATGAGCCTGAAGTATGTGGAGAGGATGAGGATGATGCCATGAGGATCAAGGGGAGTGAAGAGGAGGCTTGGATTAGGTGAAGGATTTTTGGCCTGGATAGAAGGTCAGGAACCAAGTTGTGCTTCCCTTTGATATGCTGGACTGTGAATTTATACTTGGCGAACTACCCTTAAGCCTCGTGAATTGTGGTTCAGTAAGAGACTTGTTTTTGAAGTCTAGAACCTTTGTGAAGGATGAGCTGTCCATGACCTCAGTGAAGTGGTGGCAAATCTGATGAAATTCGAATCTCTTGATCCCATTTTTGAAAGCCAATATCTCTTTATAGATCGAATGATAATGTTTTTGAGGTTCGGGAACTCTCCACTAGCATGTCCGCAGATATGCTTTTCTCCTTGAATTTCTTCGATGAGGACTGCACTTCAAAGGGGTGTCACTAGCATCATCAAGGATGCGCATCCAATGTCGGGAATCTTTAGTGGTGGCGTTTAAGGCCACTTCTTTTAATTTTTTGATCGCACATGTCTGTTCTTCCTCCATGGTGGGGATCCTTTAAGCATCTTTGACACCGCAAGTGTGGGCGGCCACATGTGGGATAAACTTCCGATGTAATTGATAATACCAAGGAATCTGTATTTGTTTTATCACAAGTCCTTATCAGAAACTTCAGAATTTTCCGCAATGTGAGGTCCTTGGTATTTTCCATCCTTGAATTTCATTCCAAGGAAGTCGATGTCGCTTGGGCCGCTGAGCTCTTCTTTCTCGATAGCATAATTCCATAGGAATCCACCAGCTTGTTGGAATGTGGAGAGGAGTGTCCTATGGGCCGTAACATCTTTGGAGAAGAGAAGGATATCGCCTATGTAGATAAGAGCACCGTGGTAGTATGGGCTCAAATATCCTTGTCATGGCCTTTTGGAACCGATGGGGCCGTTTCAGCCGAATGGAAGGACTGCCCATTGATATTGGGTCAGAGGAATGCGTATGCGCCTTTGGGCCTACCAGAGGGGTTAATACCCAATTGCCAAAAACGCCTTTGAGATCAAACTTTGAGAAGATATGGGCTTCATGCAGTTGAGTGAATAAGGCCTCAGGCTTTGGTAACGGGAATTTGTCATCTTGAAGGAAGTGGTTGAGGGGCTTGTAGTCAATGACAAGCCGTTTCTTTCCTCTTAATCGCTCAGATCTTTTTTCAACATAAAAGGCCTGGCAGGCCCACTGAGAAGAAGTGGGTTCTATGAGACCTTGCCGAGGAGCTGTTTGCACTCTTCTTGGGCCAGAGCCAAGTCTGTAGGGTTCATCCCCGGGTGTGATGCCTTTGTCGGATTGATATCTTCATTAAGCTTGAACGGAAGACTGACAAAGAAATCCGGATTCTGCCACAGGGGGTGGCGATGATGAAAATGTGCATGGGAATCAGCACAGGACCGTAAGAGCAGCTCCTTGTGTTCTTGGAACTCAGCTGAGGCATCAGCCAGAGAATATAACCTTGGGACAGAAGTAAATGGCTGAAAGCTTCTCTTATACCTCAATCCTGTAGGGAGGATCTTTAAATGCTTCGCCTGTTGATACAAGTCAAAGCCTATCAATAGATCCTTGTCAGGAAGATCCGACCCGATGACCCTAGTCCAGAGGATACAAGTGGGGAAGAACTGGATTCCAATCGGGTGCTTAGTGATAAGGCTAGTTTTGAAAACATTTCCATCTGCAGCCTTAAAGTATTCTTCATGAGGGACCCAGAATTCACAAGGTAAGATGGCTGGGTTCATCATGCTTTTGTGAGCCCCAGATCCGTGAAGCCAATGACACTAATGGGCCGTTCATACTTACTGGGAAGAATATGGATCGGGACTAAAGGAATTGGAATAGTGTCTGGGCCATAGGTGGATTGGGAGGATTGGATATGTTGGGCCAGGTAAGACGGGTAATGGGCTTCAGTATCTGAACTGGATTCTTCTGAAGTGAATGAGTAATCTTCTTCTGATCCAGTGTCTACTCCAAGGGCAAAGACTGTGTCTTCATCAGGCTCATCCTGTTCAGAGAACAGGGATTCAACATCATCATGTTCCAGGGAGATGTGAGAAGCTCCGTATGTGTTGTAATAGCTTAACTGCCTTGTTAGGGTTTCTTGGGCAGTTCTTGGCATAATGACCTCGATTGCCACAGATATAACACCTTTCAGACTTCTTTGTACCCGTTCTTTTCTTTCGAAAGTATCTGACTGACCTTCTTCCTTTCTTTTGCTTGAAAGGGGGTTTGAACCCAGAGGGATGCTTCTTGTAATGTGCTTTCTTCTTTGTCTTGCATTCACAATTCTTTTCCTTGCATTTAATGGCAAGGTGAGACTTCTGGCATACATTCTTCAAAGCTTTGCTGTTGTCAATGATATCTTTGAACAGCTTCTGTTGTTCGCACATTTTATCCAGACAAGCCAGAGTCATTTGATGGATTTCTCCTATGGTGATAGCATTCATCGCTCTTCTGGTAGCAGCAATACTTCTATGGAGTTCTGGTTGCAATGCTTCTGGTAGGGAGGCAATATAGGTATGCCGGAGGTTGACATCATTGTAACCATTAAGCAGATAATAACGTTGAGTCATGCGCTGATAGTGTTTCTCAATGTCTGATCTTTTCAAAGAACAAAGAAATAAGATATCAAAGAACTCTTGTCTTAACTGCTTGCTGTATAAGGATGCATCTCCCAGAAATTCAGCAAAGAGAGCGTTGATTGCTTGTAAGGGAGTCAGGTGGCAAAATTGAGCTTTCTGATATTCTCCAATGGAGGAAAACCAGTCTTGTAGTGTGCCAACTGTTCTAGAGATGAATTCTCTGAGTATAGCATGGGAGTCAGCACCTTCCCGGAGCATTTGGACATCAAGCCAAGCTTTAAATTCTGCAAGACGGTCTCTCCATCTTGATGGGGAACATCATCCAAGGTGAACCATGGGCCCGAACTGGCCTCGCCTGCTGTGGAGCGCCTGTAGCCCAAAGTCTAGAATTGGTTCATCATCGTGAATTTCAACATGGGGTCTTGAGGAGGCCTCAGGGGCCTGTAGTGCCACCGGTAGAATCTGTAGTTGGTGAAGGACCTGCTTGGGAGGTCATATCGAGGATCACCATGAGCAGTGTCGGGATATCCATTCGTCCGTCCTCACTATCATCAGACGAGTCTTCAGAAGAATCTTCTTCTGGTTCTGGCTCAGAGGGTATGGACACCATATGCTGTGGAGGAGGATCAGGATATATTTTGTCCTTCCCTTTATCAATCTTCCTTTTGAAGGATGGGATTCTTCGAGGAAGATGGACTCTTTGCTCATACCGCGGTGTTGGAGTAGGTTTGAACAAAGGAGATGGGTGATAAGTTGGAGGTGGTTCATATGAATAGTTAAAAGGTCCAAAAGGGGAATAAGCAGGTTCAGGTGTAGGAAGGAAAGGGTTAGGAGTTGTTTGGGCAGTGAAAGGGCTGAATGGGCTGAAAGAGACTGGAGCTTCAGGCTTGTGCAAGTCCGCTTCAACTTGGGCTAATTGTTTCTTCACCTTCTTATTTCCTGCCTTTTGATTGAATTCTACACCAAATCTCCGTTGTCGGATCAAAGCTTTGATCTCTATCAAGTCGGGTAATTCTCGCTTGGAGCTCTTTATACATGTTTTGGGCAAAAGCGTGAAGGAGTCAATCTTTTGATCAACATGCCGAGTCCCGTGAGGACTGGTCAATCTTGGAATCAATACGTCAGAGCGCCTTGTTCTCGACAAAGAAAGATTCTTGGTTTGCCGCTTTAAAACTTCTTCACCTTGAGTGATCGGGTTGTTCGACCTTCACTATCAACCTTAGTTGAGTGAATGAAAGGTCTGGTGGAGATCTTGGTCTGCTGGTCGGTCTGTTGTGCCAATGGAGGAAAATCTGCTTCATAGGAGGCAGGTGAGAACATCATACAAGGTTGTACTAGGGGAAGTGCAGGAGGAGGAGAAGAAACTGGTTTAAGAGGGGGTAGTTTCTTTCCTTCCTTTCTGATGATCTCAAGGGCAAGCTCATAGATAGGAAGAGGCTTCTTCTGTTTGGTTTCCTCATGGATACCAATCCATGGGCTACTATCTGGATAGGAGAGTCCTGTTAGTATTGTTCATAACATACTGATACAGGGCCATGAGGGGGAATTCCAGTCCTGTGGAATAGAGTGTAACCATGCACCAGAGGAGCCTTAGTTCTTCTAGGATGAGTTCTCTGCCAGGTTGGATACTGAAACAAGTGAGGAAAGGGTTATCAGGGATAAAGACAGTCGAGGAGGGGAGTAATCCCCTTAGGGTGTTTCTTGTACTCAGGTAGTGAAACAGATGATCCTTTGCGAACTTAGCCATTTTTGAGATAGGCTGGTTTGGTGAACATCCAGGGGGAAAACTGTCTGGAGTGGGAACCAGGAAACTGTGCATTGGGGCTGGAGTATGATGTGAGGTCCATAACCCACAGGCCACAATATGTGACGTTAGAAATCCCTCCGCAGCTCATCCCCAAATGGAGACAAGAAGGGTTTTCTCATCTTCACTTTGGAGCTGTACGACTTATTCTCAGTCTACATGGGAGACGAGGTCTTCCAGTTACAGCTAGAGTGTCTCTCCTTGATACACGATTCTTGCAGTATGAGCATGCGGTTATAGGAACCTGCCTCACCACTTTGCATGCTGGGAGTGTGGTGTTGACATTCTTCCCAAACTATAATCTCTCGCTAAGAGATCCACATCTTAGCACTGCCCTTAAAGTTCAGGTTCAACTCACTGGCGCTGCTCAGGTGACCTCTTCGATGATGGCCACCTTACACCATCAAATCATCTACAGATTGCAAGATCATGTCAGATCTTTCACACCATCTGTCTCCAATGATGCTCGCTTGTATTGGCTGACATCAAACCACCCCAACAATTGTTCAGATACCTAGGCAATCGCTTAGAAATGAGCTTGAACAACTCATTCCAAAGGATTGGTTAACCAATTACGAAGGCTTCATTCAACCTCTCACCAATCCAGACATCGAGTCTTCTTTCGTAAGAAACCCGATGGAACGGCAGTGCACCACGCTTCAACCTCCTCGACATTCTACTGTGCTCTTTGCTCGTATTCCGCACTCATGATGGTCCAGCCATTAGAAAAGGAGCAAGACTACTATCCCATTGGAGCAAGAACACTGCACAATCATTACATCTATCCTCGTAAAATAGATGGTCACCGCCTCGGATCTCCTGTGTTCGGAGCATGCGATGAAGATTGTGATTGTCAAGACACCATCGGAAAATGAATATGACCATCCTCTGTCTGATAAAAATTGGAGGAAGCTCACCAAACAAACAAGAAGAGCCTCTTGCAAGCCACAACAAGTTCTCAACAGAGACTATCCAGATAGTAGCCCATGGATTGGTATCCATGAGGAAACCAAACAGAAGCCTCTTCCTATCTATGAGCTTGCCCTTGAGATCATCGTAAAGGAAGGAAAGAAACTACCCCCTCTTAAACCGCTTTCTTCCTCCTCCCGCACTTCCCTAGTACAACCTTGTATGATGTTCTCACCGCCTCCTATGAAGCGCATTTTCCTCCATTGGCACAACAGATCGACAGCAGACCAAGATCTCCACTGCACCTTTCATTCACTCAACTAAGGTTGATAGTGAAGGTCGACAACCCCGATCACTCAAGTCAAGAAGTTTTAAATCGCAAACCAAGAATGTCCGTCTGTAACAAGACGCTACAACAGATTGATTCCAAGATTGACCAGTCCTCACCAGACTCAAAGATGTTGATCAAAAGATTGACTCCTTCACTGCTTTTGCCCAAAACATGTATAAAGAGCTCCAAAGCAGAATTACCCAGCTTGATAGAGATCTGAAAGCTTTGATCCAGCAATGGAGATTTGGTGTAGAATTCAATCAAAAGGAACAGGAAATAAGAAGGCTGAAGAAACAATTAGCCCAAGTTGAAGCAGCACTTGCACAAGCCCACGTAAGCCCTTTCTTTTCAAATTTCATTCACCCTTTCACCGCCCAAACAACTCCTAACCCTTTCCTTCCTACACTGAACTCGCTTATTCCCCTTTGGACCTTTTAACTATTCATATGAACCACCTCCAACTTATCACCCATCTCCTTTGTTCAAACCTACTCCAACACCTGCCAGGTATGAGCAAAAGAGTCCATCTTCCTCAGAAGAATCCCATCCTTCAAAAAGGAAGATTGATAAAGGGAAGGACAAAATGTATCCTGATCCTCCTCCACAGCATATGGTGTCCATACCCTCTGAGCCAGAACCAGAAGAAGATTCTTCTGAAGACTCGTCTGATGATAGTGAGGATGGACGAATGGATATCACAACACTGCTCATGGCTGATCCTCAGCCAACAACCTCCCAAACAGGTCCTTCACCAACTACAGATTCTACCAGTGGCACTACAGGCCCTACAGGGCCTCCTCAAGACCCCCATGTTGAAATTCCTGATGATGAACCAATTCTAGACTTTGGGCTACCAGCGCCCACAACAAAGCCAGCCCAGCCAGGCCCATGGTTCACCTTGATGATGTTCCCCATCAAGATGGAGAGACCGTCTTGCAATTTAAAGCTTGGCTTGATGTCCAAATGCTCCGGGAAGGTGCTGACTCCCATGCTATACTCAGAGAATTCATCTCTAGAACAGTTGGCACACTACAAGACTGGTTTTCATCCATAGGAGAATATCAGAAAGCTCAATTTTGACACCTGACTCCTTACAAGCAATCAACGCCTCTTTGCTGAATTTCGGGAGATGCATCCTTATACAAAGAAGCGCTTAAGACAAGAGTTCTTTGATATGCGCTGCTGTTCTTTGAAAAGATCAGACATTGAGAAACACTATCAGCGCATGACTCAACGTTATTATCTGCTTAATGGTTACAATGATGTCAACCTCCGGCATACCTATATTGCCTCCCTGCCAGAAGCATTGCAACCGGAACTCCATAGAAGTATTGCTGCTACCAGAAGAGCGATGAATGCTATCACCATAGGAGAAATCCATCAAATGACTCTGGCTTGTCTGGATAAAATGTGCGAACAACAAAAGCTGTTCAAAGATATCATTGACAATAGCAAAGCTTTGAAGAATGTATGCCAGAAGTCTCACCTTGCCATTAAATGCAAGGAAAAGAATTGTGAATGCAAGACAAAGAAGAAAGCACATTACAAGAAGCATCCTCTGGTTCAAACCCCTTTCAAGCGTAAGAAAGGAAGAAGGTCAATGATACTTTCAAAGAAAAGAACGGGTACAAAGAAGTCTGAAAGGTGTTATATCTGTGGCAATCGAGGTCATTATGCCAAGAACTGCCCAAGAAACCCTAACAAGGCAGTTAAGCTATTACAACACATACAGCAGGCCTCTCACATCTCCCTGGAACATGATGATGTTGAATCCTCGTTCTCTCAACAGATGAGCTCGATGAAGACACGCTTTGCCCTTGGAGTAGACATCGGATCGTAAGAAGATTACTCATTCACCTCGTAAGAATCCAGCCAGACATCAAGCCCATTACCCGCCTTACCCGCCCAACATATCCAATCCTCCCAATCCACCTATGGCCTGCATAACTATTCCAATTCCTTTAGTCCCGATCCATATTCTTCCCAGAAGTATGAACGCCCATTAGTGTCATTGGCTTCCTCGGATACCGGCTCACAAAAGCATGATGAACCCACCATCTTACCTTCGTAATCTGGTCCTCATGAAGAATACTTTAAGGTCGCAGATGGAAATGTTTTCAAAACTAGCCTTATCACTAAGCACCCGATTGGAATCCAGCTTCTTCCCACTTGTATCCTCCGGACTAGGGTCATCGGGTCGGATCTTCCCGACAAGGATCTATTGATAGGCTTTGACTTGTATCAACAAAGTAAGCATTTAAAGATCCTCCCTACAGGATTGAGGTATAAGAGAAGCTTTCAGCCATTTACTGGCCCCAAGGTTATATTCTCCGGCCGATGCCTCACCGAAGTTCCAAGAACACAAGGAGTCGCTTCTACGGTCCCGTGGCCGATTCCCATGCACATTTTCATCATCGCCACCCCGTGGCGTAATCCGGATTTCTTTGTCGGGCCTTCCGCTCAAGCTTAATGAAGATATCAATCCGACAAAGGCATCACACCCGGGATGAACCCTACGCACTTGGCTCTAGCCCAAGAAGAGTGCAAACAGCTCCTCCAAAGAAGGTCTCATAGAACCCACATCTTCTCAAAGGCCCGCCAGCCTTTTATGTTGAAAAAGATCTGAGCGATTAAGAGGAAAGAAACGGCTTGTCATTGACTACAAGCCCCTCAACCACTTCCTTCAAGATGACAAATTCCCGTTACCAAAGCCTGAGGCCTTATTCACTCAACTGCATGAAGCCCATATCTTCTCAAAGTTTGATCTCAAAGCTGGTTTTTGGCAATTGGGTATTAACCCTCCGATAGGCCCAAGATCGCTTCGCATTCCTATGGCCCAATATCAATGGATGATCCTTCCATTCGGCCCAAGACGGCCACATCGCTTTTCCAAAAGGCCATGACAAGGATATTTGAGCCCATACTACACAAAGGTTTTATCTACATAGACGATATCCTTCTCTTCTCCAAAGATGTTACGCCCATAGGACACTCCTCTCCACATTCCAACAATCGGTGGATTCCTATGGAATTATGCTATCGTAAAAGAAGAGCTCATCGCCCAAATCGACATCGACTTCCTTGGAATGAAATTCAAGGATGGAAAATACCAACCGGACCTCACATTGCAGAAGAATTCATCAAGTTTCACGATAAGGACTTGACAAGAAACAAATACAACAGCCTTCCTTGGTATCATCAATTACATCGAAGTTTATCCCGCATGTGGCCGCCACACTTGCCACCACCAAAGATGCTTAAAAGGGATCCCCACCATGGAGGGAAGAATGACATGTGCAATAAAAATTAAAAGAAGTGGCCTTAAACCCGCCACCACTAAAGATTCCCAAAGATTGGATGCCGATCCTTCAGATCGATGCTAGTGACACCCATCGGGTGCGCCTCATCGAAGAAATTCAAGGAGAAAAGCATATCTCATGACATGCTAGTGGAGAGTTCCCGAACCTCAAAAACATTATCATTCAGTCTATAAAGAGATATTGGTCACAAAAATGGGATCAAGAGATTCAATTTCATCCGATTGGCCACCACTTCATCGTGGTCATGGATACTCATCCTTCCCAAAGGTTCTAGACTTCAAAACAAGTCTCTTCCCGAACCACAATTCGAGGCTTAAGGACTGGTTCGCCAAGTATAAATTCACATCAAAGATATCAAAGGGAAGCACAACTTGGTTCCCGACCTTCTATCCGTGCCAAAAATCCTTCACCTAATCCAAGCCTCCTCTTCACTCCCTTGATCCTCATGGCATCATCCTCATCCTCTCCACATACTCCAGCCCCAATGCACGCTTTCTGGTTCCCACTCTGCATGCTTTTCCCCTCGGATGTTCACCAAACCACCTATCTCAAAAATGGCTAAGTTCGCAAGGGATCATCTGTTTCACTACCCGAGTGCAAGAAACACCCTAAGGGGATTACTCCTCCTCGATCGCCTTTATCCCCGATAACCCTTTCTCACTGTTTCAAAGATCCAACCCGCAGAGAACTCATCCTAGAAGAACTATGGCTCCTCCGGTGCATGGTTACACTCTATTCCACAGACTGAATTTCTCATGGCCTCAGACGATGTTATGAACAATACTAACAGGACTCTCCCGTCTGCATTCCTAGAATGGTTCAAGCCCATTTCAAGATGGCGCTACTGAAGCGCATCATAGACACCCATGGAATAGAAGATGTGCCCATCGCTACTCATTTCAACATCGTGACCTTGTTCATCTTTCATGTGCCTTTCTCTAGAAGGCCCGATGGACTCCTCCGACCTGCATCTGAATACGAATGGAGGACCTACGAAGGATCAATTATTGACAAAGATGCCATGGGACCCTTGAGAAGACAACTAGCCGAGTATCTTTGTAAAATCAATAGTTACTTTTGTCTAGTGCCTCCCATGTGAATTGTACATCTCTGGGTCCCATTCGAACTCTCACTGATGAGCATATTGACTGGACCCATCCCATGTGGCAAGATTCTCAGGATCTAATGGACACCGAGTCACGAGATGCCATTCAGCGTACTGACCCACCATCTCCTGGTCACCAACAAAGGGCCAAAAGACTTTTTGGAATCGACTGATGACTCGACTTTGACACCCTCAACTGGCCCACCACTCCATGATAAAAGCAAAAGTTTGTCAATAATGTAATAATGTGTGTTTGTCTTTATTTATGTTGCTTTAAGAGTGTCAGAGCGCTTCTAACCAGGTTCAGTAATGTCAAGAGCCTCCTCGCCTATATAAGGAGTTGCTCTCTTGATTGTAACAAGACTTAGTTTCCTTTTAATAATATCCTCTGAAGTTCTCTTCCATGGCTTTCTAAACTCTTCTCCTTCTCTCCGAAAACCTTTGAATGTGTATCATACTCTTATAATCAAGGATACGTATGCTCTACACTTGCCTCGTTAAGAGGATCCTGTGTATCAGAAATATCTTTGTTTTGACATTAAGGTGCGACGGTCCCGTTATCACATGTATAATGAACAAAAGGGCACAGCCAGAGAGTACCTATGGAGAGGGAAGAGGCATAGCATGAGTTCATTATATGTGTGGTAAGGGCTCCCGGCTTATCTTGGTATCAGAGCCTGGTTATGTTTGTATTATACATACTTCATTGGTAAGTAGGGGAGAAATCCTTAAACTCTTGTATTTCTCTTAATTTCTCAGACACTGTTTCGCCATCTTCTCTTACCTTGGTATATCTACCGGAAACCAAGAATCGCTTAACTCCTTCTTAGAAGGTAGAGCGATCTCGCCACAACGCCACGCATCAAACATGGCTTGTCAAACACCTAACCTCGCATGAAACTCATCTCCAAACCCCTTCTCCCTCGGAGATTGTTAACCTTACTTCTTCTCTTTCTTTTTCTTCACCACTTCGGAGAACACTATCCTCCAGAATTGATAATCTCGTAGAAATATCCACTTTACCTGAAGATGCTCAGGTTGGAGAATCTCTCCTTCCTCTTCTCAGTCCATACAACATCTATAGACGATCTGGATCTTTAACCAGATCTATCAGATCTCTCATTTCATCCCGAAGATCTTTGTCAAAAGAATATGTTCAGGCCTCCAGAATGGACCAATGCTCTCTCCAGAGTTCATCTGCTGAACAATATGTGACGTTAGAAATCCCTCCGCAGCTCATCCCCAAATGGAGACAAGAAGGGTTTTCTCATCTTCACTTTGAGTCAGACGACTTATCCTCGCCTACATGGGAGACGAGGTCTTCCAGCCATGCCTAGAGTGTCTCTCCTGATACACGATTCTTGCAAAGATGAGCATGCGGTTATAGGAACCTGCCTCACCACTTTGCATGCTGGGAGTGTGGTGTTGGCATTCTTCCCAAACTATAATATCTCGCTAAGAGATCCACATCTTAGCACTGCCCTTAAAGTTCAGGTTCAACTCATCGGCGCCGCCAGTGACCTCTTCGATGATGGCCACCTTACACCATCAAATCATCTACGATTGCAAGATCATGTCAGAGATCTTTCACAGCCATCTGTCTCCAATGATGCTCTGCTTGTATTGGCTGATACTGAAACCACCCCAACAATTGTTCAGATACCTAGGCAACTGCCTAGAAATGAGCTTGAACAGCTCATTCCAAAGGATTGGTTAACCAATTACGAAAGGCTTCATTCAACCTCTCAGCCAATCCAGACATCGAGTCTTCTTTCGTAAGAAACCACGATGGAGCAGTGCACTAACGCTTCAACCTCCTCGACATTCTATGTGCTCTTTGCTCGTATTCCGCACTCATGATGGTCCACCATTAGAAAAGGAGCAAGACTACTATCCCATTGGAGCAAGAATACTGCATAATCATTACATCTATCCTCGTAAAATAGATGGTCACCGCCTCGGATCTCCTGTGTTCGAGCATGCGATGAAGATTGTGATTGTCAAGACAATTACTGGGAAAATGAATATGACCATCCTCTGTCTGATAAAAATTGGAGGAAGCTCACCAAACAAACAAGAAGAGCCTCTTGCAAGCCACAACAAGTTCTCAACAGAGACTTAGTTTCCTTTTAATAATATCCTCTGAAGTTCTCTTCCATGGCTTTCTAAACTCTTCTCCTTCTCTCCGAAAACCTTTGAATGTGTATCATACTCTTATAATCAGGGATACGTATGCTCTACACTTGCCTCGTTAAGAGGATCCTGTGTATCAGAAATATCTTTGTTTTGACATTAAGGTGCGACGGTCCCGTTATCACATGTATAATGAACAAAAGGGCACAGCCAGAGAGTACCTATGGAGAGGGAAGAGGCATAGCATGAGTTCATTATATGTGTGGTAAGGGCTCCCGGCTTATCTTGGTATCAGATTAAATTTATATATTTATATCTTAAATTTAAAATAAATCAAATTTTAGTAAAATCTTTCCTAAATTGACTGTTGTGCTTTGAGAGTTGAGGAACTAAAAGACTTTTCCTTCTCCTACAGCATTTTTTTTTGCTTTTTAAGAAATCCTTTAAGAATTTTAGTTCACACCTAATTATCATCGTAACCTAGTCGATGAAAAATGCAAAATTTTAAGGGATTAAAATGTTTTATATTATTAAAGTTTGGGGACCAAATTAAAAAGAGCGATGAGAGACATCAAAACTATATTATAAATAAAAACGAGAAAAAAATAAATTATGGGAGCTTGGGGTTATTGAGGGGACCCAAACTGAAAAGAGTGACAAATCCAAGCATAATAGAAGTGACACAGAAAGAACAAATTGCGGAGAGATTATTAAAACCTGGGAGCCTGTACTCCCCTCTTCTTTTTTTTCTCTCTTTTTTTTTGATTAATTAGTGTTAAGTATTGATTTAATCCAAATAATCAATATGAAATTTGTGATTTCATTTTAAGATTTAAGAAAATTAAAACCAAACTTCAAATTTTTTTTTCAGATTTAATTTTAATTTGATTTTAAATGATTTAAATTCAATTTAGTATGAAAGAAAGAAGCAATTTACGGGATTGGTATTTTATCAAGTACTAGGGAAAATTATAAGGTGCGTGCTAATCTAGGAAAATTCACTGTGGGCACCTGGAGGTCACAATCCAGCGAACCCTATAATTGACAAACGTACTTAAATAATTATTTTAGTTATAAAAAGAAAATACACAAACATTAGTAATTGACAAGAGAAACTCCCGATGAAGTCTAAACATAATGAGTCATAATATCAATAAGGAACTAGTATTTATAGAAATATTGCTGTACACCTCAGCCAAACTATGCCCCTTCTTCCATTCCTTTCCGGCCGTCCTCAGCTCTATTCTCCCTTGACTCCTTGCCGTGTCATAGGAGGCATGTAAGCCAAATAAGAAGTAGTAGTAGATCAACAAAATAACAGTCCAAACACCAAACCTTACAAATGATGCCCCATCAATCGATCCCAGAAGAAAAATGTTGACAAGAATTGAAGCAGATGGTGACCACGGAACACCCCACAATTTTGGAGGCCTTGCTTATGGAACAAAAAACATTGAGTGCCAAAGTAGCTAAGAATCATATTGGGAGGGTAATCAGATAACCAATCCAACCACCTACACCCGCACCCCAAATAGCAGCATTGGCAATTGAGGAACCAAGAATCACCAAAATGCGCAAAATGAGCTTTGTACGATCCGCAGATGTTGTCATACCACTGACATAGTAGCGGCGTACAAGAAGTGTGAGCGCCACAAGCATGAAGATAAACAAAGTAGAGATGGAAAGAAGATTGGACAGAATCGAAAGATTTGTAGAAAAGGCAATTATAGCAGTAGCAGCAAACATGACAATGGTTGCATTTGCCGGCGTCCCAGTCGCTGCATTGACCTGTGCTAGCCAAGGTTGCATCATGTGAGTACGATCAATAAGTGAGAGATAACGGGCCTGAAGTACTGCTGAAACAAGCAAAACTGTGGTCATGCCTTTCAATGCGCCTGCAGCCACAACGTATTTAGCCCAATCCCAACCTGCAACCTGAAATACTACAGAAAATGGGGCATTTAGATCGATTTGCTTGTATAGAACCATGAGACACAATGTCACGGCTAGCAAACAATAGAGCAGTGTAGTTATTGTCGTTGAGCCCACAAGACCAATAGGGATATCTCGAGCAGGAATTTTGGTTTCTTCAGGCATTGTTGAAACAGCATGGAATCCAAAATATGCAAACAAAAGCACAGCTGCAGCTTTAAAAATTCCCTGAGGACCATATGGGACAAAGTCGGCGTAATTTTTGGTATCTGCGTTGATAAGGCCACCGATAATGATAAATAGAATCACCACAATGTGAACAATGGAGGCAATGTAATTGCAGCGGGACGATCCCTTGGTGCTAACGACAGTGAGGACACAAATGATGGAAACAACAACGGCGGCAATGGGATCAAGGTGGCCATGAAAAACTTGTGAGTTGAGAGAAAAACTGATGTACTCATGCATATGAAACAAAGTAACTGTTACACTATATATACAAGACAAATAACAGCTCTATACACATAAACTGAGCTACTAAGAAAAGTCAATCTAAACAACTCAGCAACAACTAATTTAAATTAACTAAACTTTCAGCAATATATCTAATATCCCCCCCTCAAGTTGGAGGCTGTGGAAGATCCAACAGTCCCAACTTGGAAACTAAAGAATTATGAGAAGCAGCCCCTAAAGGTTTTGTAAATACATAAGCAAGTTAGTGAGCATAAGTTAAATGAGAAGGCAAGATGAAACGCTTCTGTAAATGTTAGCGGACAAGATGACAATCTATATCAAGATGTTTCGTCCTTTCATGAAATAAAGGGTTTTTAGCAATATGTATGGCAGCTTGGTTATCACAGAAAAGAGGAATGGGTAGTTGCAACTCAACCTTCAAATCACAAAGAACATAAGAAATCCATAACAACTCACAAACAGTAGTAGCCATACTTCTATACTGTGCCTCGGCAGATGATTTTGAAATTGTGTTCTGCTTTTTAGTCTTCCAACTAACCAAAGCACCTTCCAAGAAAACACAAAACCATGTAAGTGATTTGCGAGAAAAAGGATAAGAAGCTCAGTTAGCATCACAATATGCTGAAAGCTAAAGATCAGACTGACTAGGAGAATAAAGGCCTTTAGAGGGACAAGTCTTCAAGCAGCAAAGCAAATGAGTTGCTGCATCCCAATGAGGTTTTCTAGGGGTAGCCATGAACTGGCTCAAGTTCTGAACAGAATAACTAATGTCTAGTCTAATAATGTTGATGTAAAGGAGTCTGCCGATAAGCTTGCGATATCTATTAGGATCAAAAAGAGGCTTACCAACATCTAGAGCTAAGTGCAGGCCTTTAGGAAGTGGGAAAAATGTAGGCTTAGAATGCTGCATCCCAGTTTCCTTCAAAACATCCATGAAAAATTTCCTTTGACTCACAAAAGTGCCTATTTCAAATCTAGCAACTTCCAATCCAAGGAAATATTTAAGATATCCCCAGTTTTTAATAGTAAACTTGGCATGTAAAGCTTGTTTAACCTGCTGCATAGAATCAACATGAGTACCAGTAAGAATGACATCATCTACATACATCAATAACACCAAAAACTCATCACCAATACTCCGTGTGAAAAGGCACTGATCATGACCTGATTGTGAGAACCCAAAAGCCTGCAAAAAAGAAGTAAACTCCAAATTCCACTGCCTTGATGCCTGCTTCAAACCATAAAGAGATCTTTTTAATAAGCAAACTTGCCCTGGCAATGCCTTATCATAACCTACAAGAGGCTGCATGTACACCTCTTCATTAAGAAAGCCATGAAGAAATGCATTGTTAATATCCATTTGAAAAATAGGCCATTGTCTTGTTGTTGCTAAAGCAATGAACACCCTTACAGTAACTATTTTAGCCACAGGACTGAATCTATCATTATAATCCAAACCCTCAATTTGGTTGTAACCTTTTCCAACTAAATGAGCCTTGTATCTATCCATCTCTCCATTAGGGTGAAATTTCACCTTAAAAACCCATTTAGAACCAATGGCTTTCTTACCCTTAGGTAAATCAATAAGTAACCATTTACCATTCTTTTCAAGAGCAAGTAACTCTTAATTCATTGCCTCAACCCAATTAGGATTAGTTAAAGCTTGAAGATAAGTTTGTGGTTCTTGAACAGCAGACTCTATTATGTATGTGAAATGATGAGGGGAAAAGATAGGCTTAGAATTACATATGATTCGTAGAGTTGACTGAAGCATTAGTAGCAAAATCTTGTAACCAAAGAGGCTTTTGATGATTTCTAGTACTTCTTCTATGGACGGGTACAGGAGATAGATTTGACTCTGAAAGAGAAGAAGGAAGAGGAGAATTGTGTGATAGGAAACTAGGTGAATTGGGGAGCTTACTGTCAGAAACAATATGTGAAGGTAGAGACTCACAAGACTAAGAAGGAATATCTAAAGAAGGAGAATCAACAGGTAGAGGCAAAACAATATCATGAAGAGGTACAGATTTGGGAATAGAATGAAAAGACTGCATGAATGGAAAAACATACTCAAAAAATATCACATCTCTACCAACAAACAACTTGTTAGTGTTTAAGTTAAGTAATTTGTACGCTTTTTGAGTACTAGGATATCCTAAAAAAACACCTCTAATTGCCCTATCAGCAAATTTGTCCTTATGAGGAGACACATTTGTAGCAAAACAAAGATAACCAAACACTTTTAGGTGATCATAAGAGGGTGGTTTATGAAATAAAAGTTCATAAGGTGTTTTCCAATGAAGCTTTTTGACCGAGAGTCTTGATTAGATAGGTGGTAGTGAGAATGCATTCTAACCAATATTCCTTGGGCAAATGAGCTTGAAGTCTAAGAGCTCTAGCCATCTTTAAAATATGTCTATGTTTTCTTTCCACAACCCCATTGTTGGGGGGCTGTGAGAACAACTTGTCTAATGGATGATACCCTTAGACCTAAACAGGACAGAACACTAGTGATTCCAGAATTCTGTGCTATTATCTGTTCTAATGGTCTTAACAGTAGCACTGAATTGATTGGCAACATAAGCAAGGTAGGCATTAATGATATCATAACACTGACTCTTTTATTTTACCATATATGTCCATGTAGCTCTTGTAAAGTCATCTACAATTGTCAAAAAATATTGAGCTGTAGTAATAGATAGAATAGCATATGGACCCCACAAATCCATGTGTAATAACTCAAAAGGTTTATCTTAATGAATGTCATTCAATTGGAATGGCAATCTGGTTTGTTTGGCTAAGGGACAAAGGTCACATTGAAAAGATCTATCACTAGACAATTTAAGGTTACTAATATGAGACATCTTTTGAACTGAAGGATGACCTAACCTTGCATGCAAAAGACTAAAATCAACAGAACTATGAAGATTGGAAACATGATAACTCTCTTTATTGATATTAAAAGTAGAGAGACTAGTATTTACAATGGGTAAAGAAATTAAATGTGACACAAACGACTCTTGAAGTTGGGCAATAAAATGAGTAATTACAGACTGTGAGAAGCTAAAAACATCAAGTTTATAAAGCCCTTTCTCTGCTTTGCCAATAGCTACTATTGTATCAGTCCTCTGGTCTTGAAAGACACAATAAGAAGGGCAAAAAACCAATTTCAGGTTAGAGTGTTTGAGAGGTTTATTTGCTGAAAGTAATTTGAGCTTAAAATCTAGAACATATAGCACATCTAACAAGACTAATTGATCATTTAAAACAATGTTTCCAGTTTGGGTTACTTGTGTTGAATGGCCATCAGGTAAATAAATGGTTAATGGGAATTCTAAGGGTTTAATAGTCTAAAACAATTGGTTATTAGGGGACATGTGGTCTGATGCACCAGTGTCTATTATCCAAGAATCTAAACTTATCATTCCAGCACAACAAACCAAATTGGAACTGAGATTACCAGCAAAACCTGTCACAGCAGGATATGTTTCACTTGTAGCAGTAGCAACAATAGTTGGCGACTTTCCTTTCAATAACTTCTACAACTCTAATTGTAAGGAACCCAATTTGCTGCTCAACTTTTCATACTTAGAGATCTCAACCTCATTGCCTCTGTCCAAAGGTGTATTAGCAACCATAGGGCTTGAGGTATTCATGATTGGTGCTACAAATCTTGGCTGTGACTATGCTTGTTGATTTGTTGTCTTATTCCGATTCTTAAACCAATCTGGATATCCTATCAACTTAAAGCACCCCTCCCTTGTATGACCATCAAGATTGTAGTAATCACAATGCCCTTTTCTAGCATCATACTTCTTAAAACCCCTACGTGGTCCTTACACTTTAGTAGCTAGGGCTATTGAATTAATATTTTCTGTCAAATTCAACTGTATTTCTTTCTGTGTTTCTACCTGCAAAACCGAAGAATAGGCTTTGTTCACAGTCAGGAGAGGATCTGATACGAGGATTTGGCTCCGTACCTGGTCATAGGAATCATTTAAACCCATCAAAAACTGCATTAATCTATCTTTATTAAAAATATCATTTGCTAATTTCATATATCCACAAGTGCACGAAGGCAATGCCTCAATACTAGCTAGTTCATCCCACAACTGCTTCAATTTTAAGTAGTAATTCGTGACCGATAAGTTTTCTTGAGAGATCAAAGCCATTTTCCTTATGATTTGGTAAATCATCGGCCCATTACTTTCACCAAATCGCTCAGCTATTTTATCTCAAAGTTCTTTGGCTGTTGTATTATATAGAAATCCTCCGACTAATTCTCTGGCAATCAAATTAGGCAACCAAGAAGTTTACCATGTAATCACAGCGTTTCCACTTCTCATAATCTTCAGAACCTTTCTCTGGTATAGTAATTTTGCCATCGATGAACCCTAGCTTGTTCTTTGCTCCCAACGCTATTCTCATGGCACGACACTAAGATCTGTAGTTCTTGCCAATGAGAAGCACGGAGACAAGGATCAACCTAGGATGATCTGAGCTTTGGAGAACCAAAAGATCGTCTTCCTTGGATGCATTGATTGTGTTTAGATTTCTGATGGTACTATTTTCTTCCATTTTCTAGGAAAATCTTTCTAAGGTTTCGAGGGTTTGGAGAAGATTGGGGTTTCTTTGGTGAAAATTGGGGTTTTCTCAATTTTTCAATACCCGCTCTAATACCATGAAAAACTTGTGAATTGAGAGAAAAACTAATGTACTCGTTCATCTAAAACAAAGTAACTGTTACACTATATATACAAGACAAATAACAGCTCTATACACATGAACTGAGCTACTAAGAAAAGTCAAACTAAACAACTCAGCAACAACTAATATAAATTAACTAAACTTCCAGCAGTATATCTAATAGGCCATAATCATCAGGAAGAGTATGGGCTATGATTCGGAAATCATCGGGTTTGCGGTTGCACAGGGTGGCGAAGTAAGATGTCCATGAGCGGGACACAGTAGCGCCACCAATCACATACTCAAGGAGGATGTTGCCAGCGCCAATGAAGGCCATGAAGTCACCTAGCTCTACTCTTAGGAAAGCAAATGAACCGCCTGACGGAAAAGAGAGACAATCATATTGGCAAACTTCATTTTATGTCTTATGACGCTACTTAATTAGATACTTTTTTTTTATTTCTCTATTTCTGGTTGTCAAGTATTGAACTAATTAAATTAATCTCCTAATTCTCTATTTGACAGTATTTCAAAATTTATAAAAAAAAAATCAGAATTAGAATTCTAACCTTTTAATTTTCTATTTCGGATGAAGAAAGGTCAGCCATATTACAGAAGCGACGAAGAAAAATTTATCATTCATCCAGGACTATAATTGTAATTTTAAGCATGTGCCAGGTCAAGGTCAACCTCAAAGTGAATTTATTCTCTAAGCTAGTCTTTTCATCCATTATCTCTTGTTTATCATAATCTTTAAGCAATAATTTCATATGTTTTCAACAATGAGATCAAAGTAAGTTAGTAATATATATAAAATTCATTTATTGAACTATAACAAAATTGCTAATTTTAGAATTAAAGTTGGGGGGAGGGGGGGAAGGGGGGGTGTTGTGGTTTATTGACATTTGGATATAAATTTTGCTATGGAAAGTATGGAACTTATTATGACATTAATTCGGTGCTTCATATTTATACCCATACAAAAATGCACATAAATATTATCATTTCAATCACACTTATTGGTACAATTTTTTTAAAAAAATTTAAAATTATTTTCTTAATTTTTTATAAAATAAAAGTGATAATTAAAAAAATCTTTGATAAATATATATTTATTAAATTCTTTAAATATTAATTCACTCATTATGATGACATTAATAGTAGTGATTTTGGTGATGGTGGGAAGAAACAATCACTTGATCACTTTATATTAAATGTTGATTTTTATAAAAAAAATTTTTAATAATTAAAAAATTAATTGATAATATTGAAATTTTCAGATAAGGAAGGACGAGTGCAAAATTTAAACTAATATCTAATTCATAAATATACAATTTATTGTAACATAATTCAAGTAACCGTTAACTATGATTTTTTTTTTTAGGTAATTTTTTTAAACGAGAAACCAAATAAGAATTGATTAATTATTCATTTATTCAATTTATTCTTTTAATTTATTTTTTTTAGTTATTAAATAACTCTATTCTCTACAGGGTACAAGACCTAAGCTGTTTGACAAAGACAATAAATCAAAGGTATGATATATAATTAATTAAGTCTTGAATTTATCTCTATTTAATGGTAATTGAGAATTCCTAACCATTTTCTTTTCTATTTACATTCTTAATTTTTTTAAATATTAATTTATCATATGTACTTTATTATTAATACGGTTTATTTACTGATTTCTCACTTTCCTTGTTGTGTAATTGGGCATGGACTATTACTTCTTTAGTTTTATATGCACTTGCTTTGTTTTTTTATAATCAAATAAAATTACAATAGCATATATGAGAAAAAATTTCTCTAAATGTGATTCATTATGGAGTTAATACTAAGGCTATGCATGGTTCTCCGGGATCCATAACAGAATTGAAAAATCATACTGAACAGACAAGAACCGTATTAAATCAAAGCTATTTTGATATTTTGGTTCAGTTCTGATTTTTCTCTAAGAACCAAATCAAAACTATACTGAAACTGAATCTTACCGAACTAAGAACCAATTTTATATATGTATTTTTCTATACTTTTTTAGATATATTATGTATTTTTAATATAATTATATATATTTGTACATGTATATTTAATTATAAATTAAATATAATCTAATATTATGTTTTATTTCTCTATATTTTTTTAATAATTTTATTTATAAATATGTTAAATTACTTTGTAATTCTTAATTATAAATGTACTATTATACTGTATATATGTCATAATTATATTAGTATCTTATAGTAAAATATTACATAATTAATAAATAGTTAAAATGTATATTATATGATATACTTGTGCTATTATATTATATAATATATTTAATCCTAAATTATACATACACTTCATATAGTTAAGGATTATATATTGAAAAATAGTTAAAAGATATATTATGTATTAATAACCTAAACTTAATTAAAATATGATTTTTAAAAAAAATAATTATATAAAATTGTTTCAAGAACTGAAAAATGAACTGGAACCGAAACAACGAAGAACCGAATCGGAACCGTATCAAAATTTAGATCCACAATATATTGAATTTAAAGAAAATTTTTTTAGCATATATATGCTTAGTTTGATTTTTTTTTTCTATCTATATTAATTTATTCTCCTATTTATGTAACAATGGGAGCCTTCAAAATTGGAATGTGAGCATTCATATTGTGGCATGTTGAGATTGTTGTTCATTATGTATAGGGAAATTTATAATCCAGTCATTAGATTTTAAGAAATTAATTATTTAATTTTTAGATTTTGTACTGTACCATACTTTAGTCTGTGTAGTTTTAATATATATATAATAATTTAATCATTTAGTCAATGGATGAAATTATTATAAACATTAACTCATTCATGTTTATATTTTATTGAGGAATTAAATGTTAATTTTAAGGAGGTAAAGTTAATAATTACTCTCTTTAAAAATTAAAACTTATAATAATAACATTTATTTATATAATATCAATAGTACATATGGAAAATAACTAATCTATTAAATAATTTATTTATATAATTTTTATAATAATTCACACATAAAGTGGAGACATGACTCATTTAATATTAAAGTTGTATATCTATTCATTTTTTTTTTGTCTAACTCATTAGTTGTTGTTTAGTTAAAAATAATTTTATTGGGTCATTAATTATTTTAAGTCTATCATTAATTAAAATTAATTTTTGCATAATTAATTTAATTGATTTTGTTCCATTAATTTAATTAAGAAGCCTAAGATATTATTTATATAACTATTATTGGTGCATTTAAGATAAAGATGCAGGATAAATTATTTACAAGTGGAGGAGTTAGCTAAGAGGCAAAAAGTTACAAAGAGTTGGCTAAATGTGGGAGTAGAGAAGTTAAAAGAGATTTGGAGCAACTTGCACGCAAAGTGAAAGGAAGATTATAAATAGCACATGACCTGAAACGTTACAAACCCTACTCAACCAATTAATCAACCCTACAATAGACTTCAATACTTTTTTTTATCATGCACTTTTTATTATCTATCTTGTATTTTTCAAATCGTGCGTTTAATTTTCAAAATATTATATTTATTTTTTTCAAGCAATCAATATAAATTTTCTTTCAATTCTTCATTCAATTTAACTAGCATAATGTCCATGCTATACATAGATAATTTATCATTTTTATTTTTTATTTAATTTTTAATTACATTATAAATAAAGATAAATTATTACTATTAAATTAATTTTCAACTAAAATTTCTTTCCTATTTAATTTAATTTGAATAAATTTTTACATATTATAATAATAAATTTTTTATTAATTTAAGGCATAATTAATTAAAATATCTATTTAATTCTTTTTATACATATATTAATAGTAATTTTCATGATTACTTTGTTTAAAATTTAATAAAATTGATTTATTTAAAAAATAATTTAAATTTCATGAAATTTTTATATTTCATCTCATAATTTATGTAAATTGATTTTTTTTAGATTAAAAAAAAATATATTAGATTAATGAGAAAATAATGTAGATATATTAAATTACTAATAATGAATTGAATTATTTAATTTTAATAATAATGAAAATATATAACATTATTATTAATTAAGAATAACATTTTATTATATTATTTTTTAAAAATACTATATCTTTAAATTTTTGTAAAGTGTAATTTTTTTTTATTAATTTGTATTGCTTATAAAATAATTCTTTCTCAAAAATGATTATTACTTTACATAAATTTATTATGTAAAATAAATATATTTTATAAAAACTAAATTTTAAAATATCTTTATTTTCTATTAATATAATAAATGTTAAAAATATATACTATTTTTTAAAAGATAGATTCCATAATTTTGATATTGTAACTTTAATTTTTTAAATCATTTTTACTTACAATTAAATTTTCAATGTAATTATATTTGTAATATATTTTTGAAATTTTATATATATATATATATATATATATATATATATATATATATATATATATATATATATATATATATATAACTAAAATTTAAAAATAATTCTGTTGAAAATTAATGATAATAAAATATAGATAATCAAAATATTAGTTATAATTTCATTCGATATATAATTATAATAAAATAAAATATTAAAAAGTTTAAGAAATATTAAATAAGAAATTTATAAAAAATAATAATTAGATAAATATTAATTGAATATATTTAAATAAATAAAATTTGACAATTTAACTAATAACTTTTGAAATAAATATAGAAAATAGAATAAATCAAAAAAAGATTTGAGAGCACTTAAATAAAATGGAAATACTTAATGAGAGAAGAGTATTTGATATGTATTAAAATCTCATATGATATATTATCTGTAGACAAGCAAGTAGAAACCATTTAAATAAAATTTTAATTTTATAATTAAATATTATTTAAGTGAAAAACAGTAAAAAAGTCATTCAAATTCAATTTTTATAATAATAGAATATTTTTCATTTACTTAGTCGTTTCAATTCAATTGCTATAAGTTAGTCATAATGATAATAATCATGCTAATAATAATAATAATAATAATAATAAGTATTAGTTAACCTTAGAAAAGTGAAATAAAAAAATATTAAATTATTAACATAAAAAATAATACATACTAATTATAATAAGTAAAATCTCTATATTTTATTTTTATAACTTTTTATGTAGATTATATTTTTTGTCTCTCGAATTTTTTAACAAAGATTTTATAATCAAAATAATATAAAATATATCAATATAATAAAAATATTTATTAAATATATGAAATAATTAAAGTTGATTAAATTATATAACAGTTGATTATGAGATCATAAATTATGACCCTTTTCTTTTTTAATTAATGGCACTCAGTGACCTATTATTATTATTATTATTATTATTATTATTATTATTATGGAGAGTAAAATGTGACAAATAATATTTTTATATAAATAAATTTATAAAAAAAATAATATAAATAATTTTTAAATATTACATTTAATCACAAAAAGTTTTAATTTTTAAAATTTAAAATTTAAATAAAATAATAATTTAAATTATAAATATTAAGATAGTATTGTAAATAATAATAATAATAATAATAATAATAATAATAATAATAATAATAATAATAATAATAATAACTAAAAGAAAAAAAAAAAAACAAATAACAATTAGCATAAAAGATAGTTATTTATAGAGGGTGATATGTGGTAAGCTCTTCAAGGAAAGCGCTATGTGACATTCTTTTGGAAATACTTTTCTACTTTATATATTACTAGCATAATGCCTATGCAATGCATGGGTAATTTATAATTTATATTTTTTTAATTTAATTTTTAATTATATTTTAAATGAGATAAATTATTACTATTAAATTAATTTTAAATTAAATTTTCTCTTTATTTAATTTAATTTGAATAATTTTTTACTTGTTATAATAATAAATTTTTAATTAATTTATGATAGAATTAATTAAAATACCTATTTAATTCTTTTTATACATATATTAATAGTAGTTTTCATGATTATATCATTTAAAATGTAATAAAAATACTTTATTCAAAAAATAATTTAAATTTTATGAATTTTTTATATTTTATCTATAATTTATACTCAACTCAACTCAACTAAACCTTTATTCCAAGAATTTGGGGTCAACTATATGGATTTTCTTTCTCCATTCTAAATGATTTTGGGTTAAATCCTCATAAATGTGTAATGCTTCTAGGTCATATTGTACTATTCTCCTCCAAGTCAGTTTAGGTATACCCCTTCTTTTCTTTATATCATCTAACCTAATGTGTCCTACTTGTATAACTGGAGCCTTCGTATGTTTACGCTTCACATGACCAAGCCACGTCAATCTTCCTTCTCTTAACTTATCCTCAATTGGCATCACTCATACATTTTCTGTAATGGCTAGGCCCACTAGTACTTATAAACCCAGCATCTCTCCCGTATTTTGCCGATGTGGGATTTGTCTAGGGTGTTACATTTTCTCTAATACTCTCAGTACGGATTTTATTTAGTCTAGTATGACCACTCATCCACTTTAACATTCTCATTTCAGCAACTTTTGTCTTAGACACATATGACTCCTTCAGTGCCCAACACTCACTACCATATAATATGGCCGGTCGTATGGCAGTACAGTAAAATTTTCCTTTCAACTTATTGGGAATCTTGCAATCATTTATCTATAATTTATATAAATTAATATTTATTTTTTATAAATTATAGAAAATACATTAAATTAATTAGAAAATAATATTATTTTAAAAATATATATATAATATTTTTTGTTATTAATATAATAAAAAATTAAATTACTAATAATGAATTGAATTATTTAATTTTAATAATAATGAAAATATATAATAATATTATTAATTAAAAATAATATTCTATTATGTTATTTTTTAAAAATACTATATCTATGTGTAAATTCTTTTTTATTAATTTAATATATTTTTTATAAAATAATTCTTTGATAAAAATAGTTATCACTTTACATAAATTTATAATATAAAATAAATATATTTCATAAAATTAAAATTTTAAAATATTTTTATTTTTTATTAATATAATAAATATTAAAAATGCATAATATTTTTCAAAAAAAAACAGATTCTACAATTTTAATATCGTAACTTTAATTATTTTTAATCATCTTTATTTGTAATTAAGTTTTTTATGCAATTATATTTGTAATTTATCTTTAAAATTCTGCTTCTATATAAAAATATAGTTAAGAGATAATTTATGGATAAATATAAATATTTAATTAAAATTTAAAAATAATTCTATTAAAAATTAATAATAATAAAATATGGGTAGTCAAAATACTAGTTCTCATTACACTCAATATATAATTATAATGAAATAAAATATTTAAAAGTTTAAGAAATATTAAGTAAGAAATTATAAAATAATAACTAAATATATTTAGATAAATAAATTTTGAGAATGATAACTAATTTTTGAAAGAAATAATAAAAAAATAGTACAAATTAAAAAAAGATTTAAAAGTGTTTAGGTGAAATGAAAATACTTGGGGAGAGTGCTTGATGTGTGTTAAATGTCTCATATGACATACTATATATAGACAAATAAATAAAAATTATTTAAATAAAAATTAATTTATAATTAAAATTATTTAATTAAAAAATAGTAACAAACATTCAAATTCCATTTTTATAACGATAAAATGTTTTTTATTTACTTGGCCGTTTTAATTAAGTCATCATAAGTTTGCCATAATGATAATAATAATAAGTATTAATTAATCTTAGAAAAGTGAAATAAAAAGAATATTAAATTATTAACATAAAATAATACATACTAATTATAAATAAGTCAAATCTTTATATTTTATTTTTATAACTTTCTATATAAACTACACTTTTTGTCTTTTAAATTTTTTATTAAAAATTTCATAATAAAAATAATAAAAAAATATAGCAATATAATAAAAATATTTATTAAAGATATGAAATAATTTAAGGTTAATTAAATAATGTGATAGTTGATTATGCGATCATAAATTAATAGTTAATTTTTTTTAAACTAATGGTCATCAATTACCTTTTATTATTATTATTATTATTATTATTATTATTATTATTATTATTATTATTATTATTATTATTAAGGGCAACATGTTTTTACATAAATAAATTTATAAAAAAAATAATATAAATAATTTTTAAATATTATATTTAATCATAAAATATCTCAATTTTTAAAAAATTAAATTTAAAAAAAATAATTTAAATCTTAAATATTAAGGTAGTATTGTAAATAATAATGATAATAAAAAGAGAAATAAAAATTAAATAATAATTAGTATTTATAAAATAATATAAATAATTTTTAAATATTACATTTAATTACAAAAAGGTCTTAATTTTGAAAAATTAAATTTTAAAAGAAATAATAATTTAAATCATAAATGTTAAGGATTATTATAAATAATAGTGATAATTAAAAGAGAAATAAAAAAATAAATAATAATTAGTATAAAGGAGAGTATTTATGAAAGGTGATAATAATTGATATTTAATTAAAATTTAAAAAATTCTATTGAAAATTAATAATAATAAAATATAGATAATCAAAATGTTAGTTATCATTGCATTCAATATATAATTATAATGAAATAAAATACTTAAAAATTTAAGAAATATTAAATAAGAAATTTATAAAAAAATTAATAATTAAATATATATTAATTAAATATATTTAAATAAATAAATTTTGAGAGAAATAATAAAAAAAAGTGTAAATAAAAAAAGATTTAAAAGCATTTAGGTAAAATGAAAATATTTGGGAAGAAGAGAGTGCTTAAGGTGTTTTAAATATCTCATATGACATATTACATATAGACAAACAAATAAAAATTATTTTAAAAAAATAATTTATAATTAAATATTATTTAATTAAAAAGCCATAATAAATATTCAAATTCAATTTTTATGAAAGTAAAATATTTCTTATTTATTTGGCCGTTTCAATTAAATCGTCGTAAGTTAATAATAATAATAATAATAATAATAATAATAATCTTTACATTCTATTTTTATAACTTTTTACGTAAACTACACTTTTTATCTCTCAAAATTTTTAATATAAATTTCATAATAAAAATAATAAAAAATATAACAATGTAATAAAAATATTTATTGAAGATATGAAATAATTTAAAATTGATTAAATTATATGATAGTTAATTATGAGATCATAAATTAATAGTCAATTTTCTTTAAACTAATAGCCATCAATGACTTATTATTATTATTATTATTATTATTATTATTATTATTATTATTATTATGAAGGGTAACATGTGGTAAATAATATTTTTGCATAAATGAATTATAAAAAAATAATATAAATAATTTTTAAATATTACATTTAATAATAAATGATTTTATTTTTTTTAAAATTAAATTTTAAAGAAAATAATAATTTAAATCATAAATGTTAAAGTAGTATTGTAAATAACAATAGTAATTAAAAGAGAAATTAAAAAAAATAATAATTAGTATAAATAAGAATATTTATTATTAATTATGAGATCATAAATTAATGATTATTTTTTTTAAATTAATGGCCATCAATGACTTATTATTATTATTATTATTATTATTATTATTATTATTATTATTATTATTATTATTAATGATAAAATGTAGTAAATAATATTTTTGCATAAATAAATTTATAAGAAAAAATAATATAAATAGTTTTAAATATTATATTTAATCATAAAAGATTTTAATTTTTAAATAATTAAATTTAAAAAAAATAATAATTTAAACCATAAATGTTAAGGTAGTATTGTAAATAATAATAATAATAATTAAAAGAGAAATAAAAAAAATTAAATAATAATTAATATAAATAAAAGTATTTATGAAAAGTGACACGTGATAAATTTTTAATTTATTAATAATTATTAATAATTTAATTTATTTTATTTTTTTAATATAAAAGTAATTATATTGATATATATATATCTTTACCAGGTATTATTTAGGTATTATGTTGATTATAAAAAGTTTGGATATTGTTAAATGTGTGATAACAATATTTAGATTCTGATTAAATATTTATTATTTTATATTTGATTGAATTATAAATTATATTATAACATGTATAATTAAGAATTTCGTATTTGATGATTTTTTATATATATTTCAAATGTGTTGTGAAATTTTATATGCAAATATTATTTGCATTTCTAAAGTAATATTGTAGAAATATGTAACTATATAAATGAAAAGCGAAAACTCGCATATTTATTGCTGACTAATTTCCTTTCTTCCCTTCTAGTGTTTCATCCTTCTCATGCTAGCTTGGAAAGCAGTAGACAATCGCAGCTTCTATTGTGTATTAGGTTGATTACTTACATATTTTTTCTTGAACTAATAATTTTAAGAGTATTGCTTAATTAGTGTTTGACTGTTTTGAATTCATTTGTAACATGATTTAAATTTACTGTTTAAATATTAATAAATTCATTAAGATAAAATTATTTTGATTCTAATTATTTCTGATTTCTCGATTTAAAAAAAAAAGTTTTTAACTTTCAAAATCTAAAAAAAAAATCGCACTTTTGTGAATGTTTATAATTCTGTCCAATTTTTGAAATTTTATAAATTTTAATTTAATTTGAGTAATTAATTATATTTATATTTAATTAAATGGAATTAAGTCACTATATTTTGAAATAAATTAATTTTTAATTGTTCATTTCCTTAGTTATTTAAATTAAATTAAAAATTAACCATGCATTAATCAATGAAACCTAAACCAAATTAAAATTTATGACTCCAAAAATATAGTAAATTTCTTTATGTTTTAAAAAATATATATTAATTGGTTTATCAAAACATAAAAAAATAGAGAAAAATTTTAAAATTCCTAAAAAAACAAGATTTTTATTTCTAAACTTAAAATTCTTGGTGGTGATGGTTCTGATTAATGCATCAAGCCATTTGTTAATTGTAATTAATAAAAATATAATGAATTTTATTTGCATCTTTTTAGATTACATATTGGAGTGAGCCAAGAAAAAAAAGGAAACCACATAATGTATGTATCGAGTAGATCAATTCCAAAAAAATTTACCAAGCAAAATCACAAAATTGAGTGTGAGATAAAAGTCTCAAAAAATCATTGTATATTTTGTATAGAAGATAGAGAGAAGAAGAGTATTTAACAAAAAATGATTCAACTCATTTCAATTCATTAGGGAGTAATGCATCATTGTCCAAAAATAGAACTCATAGCTTCAAAGAAATTATTGCAATAAGTGCAACACTAAAGGATACCACTATAGTTGTTTCAATTGAAGCGTCAATTGGGGTATCATCAGAAGTAGCTGTAGAAGCTTTTGCTGGGATGAACGTCTCAGGCTTTGAAGGTGCAGGTGCCAGCATTGCAAAAAAGTCTACTAGAAGGAGAACCTGATCCACCTAATAAACAGGTAGCAGATCATCAGTGTATATTATGTTCTTTATGAGAAATTTGACGATTAACCTGAATTTAATGATAAATATTCAAATTAATTAGCAGAAGAAAGCCTATTAGATAATAATATAATTACTAAAATAAAAGAAAACCGATTAAAAAGTGTAAGATATGAAACTTACAATATTAAAATTGAGATCATGATTTGAACCTTATTGCTGATGAAACCAAAATTTTCTATCCTCTATATATTGAAATTGAATGGACTTCAATACATTTTCATCAAAAGAAATGAAAATTTGGGAAATTTTAGCATGACCCATCTCATTCCAAACTTTATCTTCTTTTATAACACCCAGTACCTCTTGTTCTGGTTATCTTAATCTTTGGTTGGTATTTTAAAATAAGGATAGGTTACCACTAATCTTAATCTTAATTTTTGGATAAATTAATTTTTACTCTAATTTTATTTTATGTAATACAGGGAATATTTAGGAATTACAGGAACCACACTAAATGGAGTCGAAATGCTTGCATATGGCTTGGTAACACATTTTGTTTTCTCAGAAGTAATTACTTCCAAATTATGTACAATTAAATTAACGCTTAATTACTTATTATTTTCTTTGTCATTTTTATCTATAGTATTTAGGTTTTTTATTATTCAAATACAATAAATATTTATATAAGAAGTAATTATATTTTTATAAAAATTAAATTATTTAATTATTTCTTTAATTATTATATAAAATTCAAATGCGATGAATTAATAATGAATGAAAATAATATTATATTATAATTATTTTTTTACATAATATATGTATTAGATTAGATTTATTAAACACATAATTAATTCTCAATTTTTTATATTAATAGGATTGACCTTTGTTGGAGAATGCCCTCCAAACGCTAGCATCATCAGAGATGACAACAATTTGTGAAGTTAATTCATAAATTTAGCAAAAAGTCAAATATAAAGGAAGACAGCATTTATATAAAAGGTGATCAAATCTATCTATCTATGTATAGAGAGTAAGGACGTATTCTCAAATATGATAAGTGACTGTTTCTTTGAAAGTTTATCATATATTATCTTTCATAAATATTTTTTTTATATTAATTATTATTTAATTTTTTTATTTTATTTTTAATTATTATTATTATTATTTATAATACTATCTTAATATTTATAATTTAAATTATTATTTTTTAATTTAATTTTTAAAAATTAAAATACTTTATAATTAAATATAATATTTAAAAATTATTTATATTATTTTATAAATATTAATTATTATTTATTTATTTTATTTCTCTTTTAATTATTATTATTTACAATAATACCTTAGCATTTATAATTTAAATAATTATGTACTTTAAAATTTGATTTTAAAAAAATTAACACCTTTTTATAATTAAATGTAATATTTAAAAATTATATTTATTATATTTTTTTATAAATACATTTATATAAAAATATTATTTGTCACATGTTACTCTTCATAATAATAATAATAATATTAAAAATGTAATATTTAAAAATTAATTTTTTTATTTTTTTATAAATTTATTTATGTAAAAAATATTATTTGTCACTTATTACTCTTTATAATAATAATAATAATAATAATAATAATAATAATAATAATAATAAAAGATTATTAATGGTCATCAGTTTAAAAATGTAATATTTAAAAATTATTTTTTTATTTTTTTTATAAATTCATTTATATAAAAAATATTATTTGTCACTTATTACTCTTCATAATAATAATAATAATAATAATAATAATAATAATAATAATAATAATAATAATAATAGTGGTACTTTAAAATAAAAAATAATTAAAATAATAATAATAATAATAAGTTATCGATGGTCATTAGTTTAAAAAAAATTAATCATTAATTTATGATCTTCTAATCAATCATAAATATTTTTCTTTATATTGATTATTATTTAATTTTTTTTCTCTTTTAATTGTCATTGTTATTTACAATACTATCTTAAATTATTATTTTCTTTAAAATTTAATTTTTAAAAAATTAAGACATTTTGTAATTAAATATAATATTTAAAAAATTATTTATATTATTTTATAAATACTAATTATTTTTTTTAATTTTCTTTTAATTATTATTATTATTTATAATACTATCTTAATATTTATGACTCAAATTATTATTTTCTTTAAAATTTAATTTTTAAAAAATTAAGACATTTTATGATTAAATGTAGTATTTAAAAATTATTTATATTATCTTTTTATAAATTCATTTATGCAAAAATATTAATCGTCACATGTTACCCTCCATAATAATAATAATAATAATAATAATAATTATAATAGTAGTAGTTTAAAATAAAAAACAATTCAAAAGATAATAATAATAATAATAATAATAATAATAATAATAATAATAATAATAATAATAATAATAATAATAAAAGGTCATTGATGGCCATTAGTTTAAAGAAAATTGACTATTAATTTGTGATCTCATAATCAACAATTATATAATTTAATCAACCTTAAATTATTTCATATCTTTAGTAAGTATTTTTTTTGCAATGTTAAATTTTTTATTATTTTAATTATAAAATCTTTATTAAAAAAATTGAGAGACAAAAAATATAATTTACATAAAAAGTTATAATAATAAAATATAGAGATTTGACTTATTTATAATTAGTATGTATTATTTTTTATATTAATAATTTAATATTCTTTTTATTTCATTTTTCAAAGATTAATTAATACTTATTATTATTATCATTATGGCCAACTTATAACTATTTAATTAAAACGACTAATTAAATAGAAAATATTTTACTGTTATAAAAATTGAATTTAAATTTTTGTTATCGCTTTTTAATTAAATAATATCTAACTATAAATTAATTTTTTAATGGTTTTTATTTATTTATATATACATAGTATGTCATATAAGATATTTAATATACATCAAGCATTTTTTTCTCACTAAATATTTTTATTTCACCTAAATACTCTTAAATTTTTTTTAATTTGTATTTTTTTATTATTTCTTTCAAAAATTATTAGTTATTATTCTCAAAATTTATTTATTTAAATATATTTAATTAATATTTATTTAATTATTAAAATTTTTTAAATTTCTTATTTAATATTTCTTAAACTTTTGAATATTTTATTTCATTATAATTATATATTGAATGCAATGATAATTAATATTTTGATTATTTATATTTTATTATCATTAATTTTTAACAGAATTATTTTTAAATTTTAATTAAATATCTATATTTTTATGCATAAATTATCTCTCAATTATATTTTTATATAGAAGTTTAATTTCAAAAATAAATTACAAATATGATTGCATCAAAAATTTAGCTTCAAATAAATATGATTAAAAATAATTAAAATTATAGTATTAAAGTTATAAAATCTGTTTTTTGAAAAATAGTATGTTTTTTTTAATATTTATTATATTAATAAAAAATAATGATATTTTAAAATTTTAATTTTTATGAAATGTATTTATTTTATATTATAAATTTATGTAAAGTGATTACCATTTTTATCAAATAATTATTTTATAAAAAATATATCAGATTAATAAAAAGGAATTTACTCTTAGATATGGTATTCTTAGATATGGTATTTTTAAAAGATAATATAATAAAATTTTATTTTTAATTAATAATAATATTATATATTTTCGTTATTATTAAAATTAAATAAGTCAATTCATTATTAGTAATTTAATTTTTTTATTATATTAATAAAAAATATTATATTTATATATATTTAAAATAATATTATTTTTTTATTATTTTAATATATCTTCTGTAATTTATAAAAAATAAATATTGATTTATATAAATTATGAGATAAAATATAAAAATTTCATAAAATTTAAATTATTTTTTGAATAAAGTGTTTTTTTTATTACATTTTAAAATAAATAGTCATTGAAACTACTATTAATATATCTATAAAAAAAATTAAATAGATATTTTAATTAATTTTATCATAAATTAATTAAAAATTATTATTATAACAAGTAAAATTTTATTTAAATTAAATAAAAGAGATATTTTAATTTAAAATTAATTTAATAATAATAATTTATCTTATTTAAAATGTAATTAAAATTTAAATTAAAAAATAAAAATTATAAATTATCCATACATAGCATGGGCATTATGCTATTACAAGCATAATTAAAAATTAGAAAGATACAAATATTATTAATTTGATTTTTCCAAAATTGTAAACCCATTAAAATTCATTTAATATATTTTATTTTTATATATGGTGAATTAAAATATTAATGATAATTTATATAAAAAATTAGTTAAATGAGTATAAATTATATGTAATCAATTATAAATTAAAATTTTCATTATAAATGAAGTGCATTAAATGCATCTTCATGAGTATACACTCATTAATTGTTACTAATTATGGTTGCAATATGCTTTCATCTCATAATTAATGATGAGTACACACTCTATATATATATAAAAAGATCAAAGTAAATTTTATTCATATATAATTTACAAGGGTATATCTAATATAATTTTGAGTTCATATGAGAATGAGTTTAAAAACTATTATATCAAATATTTGTATCGAGATTCGTGTAAAATTAATCAAAATATATACAATAAATATGCATATTCATATGCAAATATTTAATATAATAGTTATTAAACTCATTATAGACGAGCTTGATCTTTCTATAGCCATACCCAATTTAGAATTGATTGATGCTACTATAAGCTCAATCTCATATGAAAATGAGTTTAATAACTATTAATTAAATTAAATATTTGTATTTAGATTCGTACATTCATTAAATATATTTTAATTTATTTTACATAAATCTCAATATAAATATTTAATCCAACGGATATAAAACTTATTCTCATATAAAATTAGCATAATACCCATACTATGCATGGACAATTTATAATTTTTTTTAATTTAATTTTTAATTACATTCTAAATAAGATAAATTATTACTATTAAGTTAATTTTCAACTAAAATATCTTTCTTATTTAATTTAATTTGAATAAATTTTTATATGTTATAATAATAAAATTTTAATTAATTTATAGTGTAATTAATTAAATACATATGTAATTCTTTTTATACATATATTAATAGTAGTTTCTATAATTATTTTGATTAAAATATAATAAAATTATTTTATTCAAAAAATAATTTAAATTCATAAAATTTTTATATTTTATCTTATAATTTATGTAAATTAATTTTTTTAGATTACAGAAAATATATTAGATTAATGGGAAAATAATGTTATTTAAAAAATATATAAATGTAATTTTTTGTCACTACCCAACCTATGGGCCGGACCGGCATTAGGACCTAGGCTAGCTTAAAGCCCCCTAGGCCTGTAGTAAGCTTAACTATTCCTCAACCCAATCCTAAGGCCAATTTGAGCCTAATTTCAAGAATTCAACCGTACAGAGTCCGGTCATAAAATGGACCATTCAATGGAAAGTTTTTTACTCGCCCGACCTATAAATACAATATATAATAATTTGGGGAGCTCAGCTCACCCTCCACATACTCATAATATCATAAATCTAATGCTCCCTCATCCAATCGAGTCATGCATGCATTTAATATTCTTATAAATTCAACACAATATTATATTATAGACCCAAATTAATTAAAATACTTCTAACATATGCGGAGTCTAAAATTTAACTAAATTGTACAAAATACATTAGCTATTACTAATTGACCTGTAAGAAGAAGGGCAGGTTAGTCGCAACAAGTAATCTTCCTGTAGCTTGGAAAAATAGATGAACAGAAGTGAGCGTTTAACTCAAAGAGTAAAATACTAATTTTAACCACAATTTCTATAGCTATCTAAAGCTAATGATCTTAAGGAGTGAAATGCAACATCATCAGAATTTTCATACAAATCAAATCATAATAGTATAAAGGCAATTTGGAGCACTCACACACCCAATAATGCTCAAATAGTACATATATGGGAGCTGATCCCCTATACAGCTCTCTTAATCCAACCTCTGCCAGCGAGTATCTCTCAAGCCAGACTTTCGCTTAATAAACCAAATGCGGGGGCCAGCGAGTGTCTCTCAAGCTGTGCCTACCCCGACTTATCCATAAAGGGCCGGGTCCTAGCGAGTGTCTCTCAAGCCACGTCTACCCGTCATATCCATATCTAATACCACACACCACACGCACGCCAACGCATGCACGCTGCTCCAAATTACCATAAACAATAAATATGGCACTTCATTAATTAAGAATGTATTATAAAATGTGCCTAGTGTTTAACTACATAGATACATATTTATAAGTGATGCATGGGCATACTTGAACATATAATAATATTGAAATTATAATTAAAATTAATATTTTACTCACAGACTTAAACCGAGGTCACTGTGGCTGTTGGGCGGAGGAGGAAGGCTGTCGCAGCTCACCTGACAAATTTCATTATAATTATTTAATATATTTGACTCAATATAAGTTTGAAAAAGACCAAAGACATCTTAAGTCATGTTGAAAATCCGGCAGAGTATCTCCTATGCCTAGGACTTACTCAACCTGCAAAATGGCTCAAAATGCACTTCTATATCCACAAGTCACACATCCACAACTCAATCATATCACATGGCCCCTCCTGGGCTCACCCAAACAGTCAACAACCACAATTTGAAAAATTATAATTTAGTTCCTACAATTATCCCTTTTTACAAAAACTACCTAAATGAGCTCTAAAAATTATAAAACTTTGCCCCGCGGTCATTAGGAATATTATTAAGCTAATGCAAAATGAATTATATTTTTTTAACCTACCACTAATATTTTATAGATTTTTAATCGAAATCAGGCACTAGATAAATAAGATAAAGTAGGATTCGGGTTTATCTATGCCAATTCCAACCCTGGAGACGCGTCTGGTACGTCTGAAAATGGTGGGGTAGCCTATACTCTCAGCTCGGTTCTGAAGCCTTTCCGATAGTTTACCTGCCGGGCCCTAAATTACAGACTCGAGCAACCGTCAAATTTTCGCAAATTGAATGTACCTATGCGAAGCCCACAATACGGAGATTAGTATATAATTTTTACGAAATTTTCTAAACTCATTTAATGCTCGAAAAAATACTGCGAAGTCTCGTGGGACCCATTAAAAAATGGTGTCGAAAAAATTTGAAATGGGTATTGTCGCGAAGCTCTCGACGAGTGGAGCACTTAGATGCTTTCGATTTTTTTGTGGGGTTTACGGTTTTCGAAAAATCTAGCCCGAAAGTCAAAATGAGCTAAAACTTTCCAGATAAAAATTGGACAAACCGCTGGAAGATTTTTGTGTTCTTAGTATCTATGGAAAGCTCTCGAGGTATATATGTGTTTTAAGACAAGACCCGGTCCAATCGGTGGCCGGATCGGCCGAATTTTGGCCAGAAAATGAAACATCGCGTGGTGCTTATGGGGAGTTTTGGGCCATTTTCTGGCAGCCTGGAGCGTCGACCAGCGGCGGGGAGGGGTCCTGGAGGTGCGCCGATGACCGAGGAAGGCTGAGGTGGTGGCTGGCCGGCGAGGGGAGGAGGGAGGAGAGAGAAAAAGGAAAGGAAGTGAGGGTGTCGGGGTGCGCAGGGAAGCAAAAAAGAAGAGAAAGAGGGCCGGTCCGATTCGACCGGTCTGACCCGGTCCGGTTCGATTCTGTCAGTCCGATTCAAGATACCTGAATTTAAATTTTTGCTCTGTCTTGGGACCAAAAACGAGATCCAAAAATTCTGAAAAAATTTCAAAAATCTCAGAAAAATTCGTGGAGCCTAAATATATTTTTAGTTTTGTCACTTAGTCTTTAAATAAATTTTTAAAAATCATCAAAGTTTTATATTTCGGAAAGTCGAACCCGATTTCAAAAATTCAAAAAATTTCAAATAATTACCCAAAATTTAAATAAATTAAAATAAAATATTAATATTTATCCGTAAAATAATTAATTTAAAAATTAGGGGTGTTACATTTTTTATTATTAATATAATAAAAATATATTAAATTACTAATAATGAATTAAATTATTTAATTTTAATAATAATGAAAATATACAATATTATTGTTAATTAAAAGTAACATTTTATTATATTATTTTTTAAAAATATTATATCTTTAAATTTTTATAAAGTGTAATTTTTTTATTAATTTGATATATTTTTTTATAAAATAATTCTTTTACAAAAATGGTTATCTTTTTACATAAATTTATAATATAAGATGAATATATTTCATAAAAATTAAAATTTTAAAATATCATAATTTTTTATTAATATAATAAATGTTAAAAATACATACTATTTTTCAAAAAGACAAATAACTTTATTTTTTTAATCATTTTTACTTGTAGTTAAATTTTTTATGTAATCATATTGTATTCTATTTTTGAAATTCTATTTTTATATATAAATATAGTTGAGAGATAATTTATATAAAAATTTAGATATTTAATTAAAATTTAAAAATATTTATTTTGAAAATGAATGATAATAAAACATGGATAATCAAAATTTAATTATAATTTCATTTGATATATAATTATAATGAAATAAAATATTAAAAATTTTAAGAAATATTAAATAAGAAATTTATAAAAAAGATTAGTAATTCAATAAATATTAACTAAATATATTTAAACAAATAAATTTTAAGAATGATAACTAATAACATTTCAAAGAAATAATAAAAAAAAGTAAATAAAAAAAAGATTTGAGAGCATTTAGGTAAAATGAAAATACTTGGTGAGAGTAGAGTTGTTGATATATATCAAATATCTCATATAACATATTACATATAGACAAATAAATGGAAACTATTTAAATAAAAGTTTAATTTCATAATTAAATATTATTTAATTGAAAAACAATAACAAAAGAATTTAAATTTTATTTTTATAACAATAAAATATTTCTCATTATTTGTTCGTTTCAATTCAATTGCCATAAGTTAGTCATAATGATAACAAGTATTAATTAATCTTTGGAAAGTAAAATAAAAAGAATATTAAATTATTGACATAAAAATTAATACATACCAATTATAAATAAGTCAAATATTTATATATTATTTTTATAACTTTGTATGTAAACTACACTTTTGTATTTCAAATTTTTTGACAAAAATTTCATAATAAAAATAATAAAAAATATAACAATATAATAAAAATATTTATTGAAGATATAAAATAATTTAAGGTTGATTGAATTATATAATAGTTAATTATAAGATTACAAACTGATAGTCAATTTTTTAAAAATTAATGATTACTATTGATCTTTTATTATTATTATTATTATTATTATTGTTGTTGTTGTTGTTAAATTATTTTTTATTTTAAACTACTACTACTACTAATATTATTATTATTATTATTATTATTATTATTATTATTATTATTATTATTATTATTATTATGAAGGGTGACATGTGGTAAATAATATTTTTGTATAAATAAATTTATAAAAAAATTAATATAAATAATTTTTAAATATTACATTTAATCACAAAAAGTTTTAATTGTTAAAATTATATTTTAAAGAAAATAATAATTTAAATAATAAATGTTAAGGTAGAATTGTAAATAATATTAATAATTAAAGGAGAAATAAAAAAGAATTAAATAATTGTTATTATAAAAGAGTATAAAAGAGAGTTATTAATAAAAAATAATGTGTGGTAAATTTTTCAAAAAAAATGCCATGTGGCATGTCCTTGAAAATACCACTCTGCTTTATATATATATATATATAATTTTATTTATTATGTGACACCCCTTACCCGTCTACAGTATATCCGAGTAAAATATGTCACACAGTGTACCGGAACACTCTATTTTATCTTAATCATTTTTATTCTTCCTTAATTTATTTTTATTATAGTTTTGAATATAATTTGTGAAATATAATTCATTTAAGTCATTTATTGAAATTATAATTTATTTGAGGTTCCGCAAATTTTATAGAAAATCCGGCAGAGTACCGGCTAAAAATGGAGAAAACAGTTCTTCGGAACCTGTGAAAACACTTCCACTAATCATTTCCAATCATTCTCAACTCCAATAATCATCAAAATCTCAATATTTTTCAACAACATTTCCATTTCTCAATCATTCATTTCTCATGGTATTCATATATAAGCAATAAATAAATACTCAATTTTTCATTCATAACATAATTTACATTATTTACATTAATACCAAAATACATTACATAAGTTTCAATTATATATGAGAAAATAAAAGTTAATTACAAAATATCCAAAATGAAACCTAGTGTCCTACCAATGCACTGACGTCGGTGAGGTGACACGGACACTATGCAGAGCTGCAGGAGGTCTCACCCAGTCTGTGGTCTACTGGGCTCTCGGTCAGTATCTCCAGAACCTACGCGTGGCAAAAGCAACGCGCTAAGCAATAATGCTTAGTGGTGCCAATAATAAAATAAAAAGAAATAACAGAAAATAAATATGCAGTGAATGTATTGATGTCCCATTGCAAATAAATTTTCATTGAGTATTTGTAGTCTTACTTATTTTGTACTTGTTATATTCATTATTTCATTAAATTTATCCACTTTCATTTTTGGTTGCCCAAGTAACCTATCTTTGACGATCGGATGGATAAGCGTAACCGCACTGGGTGTCAAGTACCTCAGGCCGTCACACCATCGGTCACATATGTATCTCCCGGTGTGCAACAGAACAGCTAATAAGCTGTAATAACATTAGGCACAAGGCCAAGTCTCAACACAATGTCACAATGGCTAAAAGCCATGAAATCACAGAATGGCATAATGCCATGTGCAGTACTGCTAACTGAACCCTATTGGCATGTCAAGCTATCCAAACCAATCTTGTTAGGTATACTAGGACATTTCACATTTTTAAGTTTCACAATTTTTGGAATTTAAGTTTTAGTGTTACTATTCCATTCATTGGTCAACAAAAATGTTGACTTTTGCATAGACAATAGGTACATTGGTTTTAATATCATCAACATACCACATTTTGCATTCAAAATTTGTTGATATTGGTTGTCAATACCATTTCTAAGCTTAAAGTTAGTTGGGCAGAATTTTCAGTTTTTATGCCTTGTATTTACTGTTCTATTGGTCAATTTTGCAGTGGAAATTTGGCAAAATGATCAACATGAAAGTTGTTCCTTATTTTGTCTAGTTGAATTTCGTTTTTTGAATCACTCCATTTGGAGTTTTGTAACTCAAGTTATGGTCCAAAAACCACAACTGGCCGGATTGAAATTTTTCTGGACTGACCATATCTACAGTGCAGTGAATAGTGACTTCAACTCACTTGTTGGATAGGTTATGGTCATAATTTGGATTAGGTTTCTTCATGAAAGTTGTTTTTCTATATCTCATCTTGTTGTGGGTAAAATTTCAGGTCAATTGGACTATTCTACACTGAGTTATGGTCAAAAGACCAAATACTGTTTATTTGATCATTCTGCAGTAAGAGACTGCAGGTCACCCGGATTGGGGTAAGCTTTTCGTCCACTTGGTTTGGTGTTATGGGCATGGTTTCTTCACCAAAGTTGTGCCATTTTGTGTCTAGTTCAATGTCCAATTGGCCAAACACCAATTGAACCTCTACAATTCAAGTTATGGCTACCCAAACCTGCTGGACTCATGTCCAATTCTTCAGGTCAGCCATGGGCAGCATACCATTTCAATTCCAATACCACAACAGTCTCCAATTTAAGGTCAAAATTCATCAAATGGTCACTAATTGACCATTAGAATTTAATTTAAACATCTAAGCATTAAATCCTCAATTAAATCTCAAAACCCTAATCCTAACAATCCATCACTTTATCTAACACACCTAAATCAACATCTAGCTCAAATATCCTTATCAACAACCATTTCTAAGCTATTTAGCTCAAACAAATCAATAATTTCCAAACTCCTCCCATGGATGCCAAATTTCTTGGTGTTCATACACATATATTTTATTTCAATTCTTTACAATTTCTTACTCAATTTAAGCCTCTAACATGGAATAAAGAGTGAGAGATATGAAATTATGCACTAACCTCTTGTAGCTTAAATCCAAGCTAACCAAGACTTCAATTTTTCTTTACTTTCTTACTCTTTCTTGGCTGCCAAACACTTCTCCTTGGTGTGGGTATAATTTTTAGTGAAGGAAGGATAAGGTTTTGAGGTGAGGAAGCTTAGGAAAATCAACCTTTAAAAGAAAAAATGAAGAGAAAGCTTCTTGGCTATGGTGGACGGGAAATGAGGAAGAAGAATTCAGTTTTTCATTTCAATTTTCTCCCCATTTGACTCATTTTAAGTGGTTTATGGACATGTGTCACAATGTGATTGGGTGAAAGTGCTTAGTGACATAAGCATGAGGTCAAAATTGTAATTTTAATTCATTTTTTTTCTTTTCTTTGCTACTCATTTTCAATTCAATTTTTAGCAATATTTATTCACATTTTATGTCATAATAATTATTTACTTAATTGGACAAGTCGGCCAAAAATCACCTCTGAAGGCGAAATGACCAAAATGCCCTCCGTTTGGCTTAACGGGCCAAAATTGTTTGTACCGATTGAAAAATTTTTCTAAGCCTTTTCTTGGTATTCTAATGCCATAGAAACCTCAATGACCCTTCTCTGGAGTCTCAAAAATTACTTTATGAATTTTTCCTCTGGTCTAGGGCTCCTAGTTGCGAGAACCGCAACTTCCCACTAGGTTACTCATCGCTAGGGCACCGGCTCATTTAACTTGGTTGTATTTTATTTCTAAAATTTTTTTCTAAATTTTTCTTATTAATATTTGAGTTAATTATAATTCCTCACTTTAGTTTAAATATTTTTCTAGACATTCTAGCTGTCCGGACTGACACTGGTCACCGGAACAATAGAATGTATGGAGTTGCTACAGGGAGGGTGTTACATATTACATTATTTATATATATATATAATTTAATTTTATTTATTACATTATTTATTTTGATTAAATTTATTGGTTAATTGTTGAGAATTAACCAATAAATTTAATCAAAATAAATAATGTAATAAATAAAATTAAATTATATATATATGAATTTTGAGATTTTTTATTTCTATTATTAATTAGATTGGCGACTATCAACAAATGTTTCTGCAAAGACTCGGTTGAGGAAATTTTATTGGCACTTGTAAGTGTATAAGATAATTTTTAATCTTTTGTATAAAAAATTATTATTACTTATGTGATTTAATATAATTTCTTCAAATTAATATTGCAGGAAAATGAGGCGAAAAACAAAGCAGAAATTTGGATCACTAAGGTAATAAATTCCATGAAGGCAGCTAGTCCAACAAGCCTCAAGATTTCCCTTAGATCGGTAATTTCTATTGAAGTGAATTTGACATTGAAAATTATATATAATTCATTTGTTGAACGGAGGGATTTATTGGCATTTGGATATAAATTTTCCTATGGAAAGTATGGAACTTCTTGTGACATTGATTAAGGGCTTCATATTTACGCCCACACAAAAATGCGCATAAATATTAGCATTTCAATCACACTTATTTGAAGCTGGGGTTCATCCCTTCTCTCTGAAAATAGTTTCTTGAACCTAGATCTTTTCCCTTCACTCAAGATTAGCAAATCCTTGTCGTAGCTTTGATTTGTTATCTGTTTTTCCTATCTTCTCTTCTCTTTTCTAGTTTCAAACCTCTCCTTAAGTCTTCCCTTTATCATAAGTCACTCAACAACCCCTCTATCCTTTTCCTTCCTTCACCAAATACTAGATCCTTCCCTAATCACTATGGAAGAAATGGATCTTAATGTCTCCCAGCTCATTAATAAGGCTCAGCGACTAAAATGCTCAAAGGAGATTATCCAATTCACTGAAAACCCATTACAAGATTATCAAAGTCACAAGAAAATTCTTGTCAACAAAATTATATTGACCTGAACCTTTAGTCCAAATACCATGAAAGCAGCCCTCACCAAATCTTGGCATACTCGAAAACCTTTCCAAGTGGCATCCAAACAATCTAATCTCTTTATCTTCCCCTTTGATCATGAAATAGACACAAAACTTGTTTTGGATAACTGTCCTTGGTCTGTTCACAACCAACACTTATGTATTAAGAATTGGCCACCGGATGTGGCTTTTAATGATTTGCACTTTTCTCATTCCATTTTTTGGGTGCAGGCACATGGACTGCCCTTTACTCAAATCAACCTTCCAAATGCCCAGGCTATTGGCAACTAGATTGGTAAATTTGTTGAGGTTGATCTTACACAGGATGGTTTGATTGGCTTTTTAGTGTTCCTTCGAATCAGAGTAATTCTGGCTCTTGATCAGCCCTTCTCCCAGGGTTTCACACTCGGAGAAATGATGGTTCTACTCATTGGATTCAACTAAAATACGAGAAAATGCCAGATATATGTTTTAGTTGTGGGATAATGGGGCATATTAGCACGTTTTGCACAGTTGGGATTCAACCAATCTCTTCTGTCCACAACTCACAGAAACATGGTTTGGCCCTTGGATGAAAGCCAATCTGGTAAATAAAAGTATCAAAATGATTCCTGCAAATCCATCACCTTCTATAATTCCTTCAATACCACCACCATCACAACAACCATTTGTTCCTTCATTACCAGCTCCACCGTAACCTCCTTTTCCCACTCTGATAACCTTACCACTTATCATGGCTGAAACTCGGTCAATGGGAACTGAGTCATTACCTGTTCACCAACCAACTTAGTCGAGACTCAGCAAAGTTCCTTTTTCTGAAACCTTTGACAAACCAACAACATATACAGCCCAAAAGAAGCGTTCTAACGAAACCTCGAACTTTGAGAAAAACCTTAAGCCTCAAAAAATTATGCACCAAATCTCTTTTCCCCAGAGGAAATCATATTCCACTTTCAAAATTACCTCTCTGCCATAGGCAAACCTCATGTTAATGCCAATGTATTTTTTAAGAAGTTTCCATTCTTGATTGGTCGCTTCCAGACAATGGCTCTCAGTGCTTTGCATACTTTAAACATAGAGTCTTTCCTTCTAGATGAAAAGAACTTAGCCAGAGGCACAAAGCAAACAACAGATGGCCAGTGTGTTTGTACAGAAAGCGAAGGAATATTAGGCCCCCATCCAGGAAATCCTAATATAGGCCCAATAAAGACTCACATTTAGATCCAAGACTCATTTGCTGAGAAAGAAGAGCATATGGACCATTCCTACCCCACTCCAATTTCTACCCATCACACGATAAATTTGACACAAAGAAAAAAGGGCCTTAGTCTAAATTGCACTCCCCTGCAGATTGAGTCAAATATCCTAGGCCTAGAAAGTATGATTTCCTTAGATTAATTAATTCACATTGCCAAGGAATTGATCCAACCAGCTCCAACAACTAAAACATTGCCAAGGAATTGATCCAACCAGCTCCAACAACTAAAAAAATAGAGGAAGATTATCGACAGGAAAGGACCCAACGGAACAAACATAATTGGAAACTTCTGGCACGTTCCAAAACACCCTCCTTTGGGGTAGCTATTCGTAAGTTGGCTGAGGACCATTTGGAAGAGGAAATTTTAGAAGAAACAGCCCTTGGTAATGTAGGTACGAGAGACAAGGATGAGAATTTTGACTAGAATAATAAGAAGCTTTGCACAGAAGCAACTCATGCTAGAAGGGTGGAGGGTGCCAAACCCAACCCCATAGGCCAAACTAGCACTAGGACCTGGCCTGCCCTAAAGCCCTCAAGGCCTATAGTCAGCCTCATTATGCCCAAACCCATAATCAAGATCAAAATCAAGGCCCAACATATAAATAAAATAAAATAAAATACTATAAATTTATTTGAATTAATCCAACCCGACAACTATAAAAAATCCTCTACTATGGGAGTGTAGCTCAACTCTAAAACACAACATGTATAAACCATTTAATATCATTAATTAATATAATATTCTCATAAATTAATGTCACGGCAGAGTTTTAGTAATGAGACAAATAGATAAATAAATAAACAAAAAAATAGACCCAATAAAAACTATTAAACTAAGAAGCACCATATCCTGCGGAGGAAAATGCATATTAGACTCAAAAATAAACTCGCTCCTCCTGCAACCTAGGAAAAAATATTTGAACAGGAATGAGCGTTCGACTCAGGGAGTAAGATATTAATTTTAAATATAATTTCTATAACTATCTAAATCTAATACATTCCTATATATGAAATGTAACACATTCACATAATTCAATCAATTCAACTAATATTCACACAAAAGATAATTTAGAGCACGCACACACCCATGTGTCACATTAATACATATATGAAAGCTGATCCCCTATATAACTAGCTCTCTTAATCCAATACCTGCCAGCAAAGTTAACTCAAGCCAGACTTTCGCTTTAGAATCCAAGTGTGGGAGATAGCGTGATCAACTTAAAGCCATGCTCACCCTGACTTATCCATATGTATGGATCAAGTCCCAGTGAGTCAAGCTCTAGCCGCGACTACCCATCCTACCCATATCCATATCCACACTATACTCACACTAACACACACACATAGCTCTAAGTTATCTTAAAGAGACATCCACAAACAAATTCAACAACATATGCAGCAAAGGAGCATGCTTAGCATTTAACTAATTATATACATACATATAAGTGAATGTATGAGCATGCCTTGAATATAAATTAATAATAATGAAATTACAAATAAAATCAATATTCAACTCACAGACTGGTCGACCTGATTGTAGCTTATTCGGCTGGAGAGAAGAAAGGTTAATCGACACTGATCACCTATACAGACACAATGACCTTTATCAATTTACTGACAGAATTAACTAATTAATTTAATTAAAGAAGTAAGAATAATTCCTACAACTGGACCTAACCCCCCTGCAAGAAAACACAACATCAACAACACACTGGGCCTCAAATTCACAATAACAATTATAATGCCCATTCGGGGCCTACAAGAAACCTAATCTAGGTTCAATCTTCCAAACTCTAACTCGAGTCCCTAACTCCTTTACAGTCTAAATAATTATTTTTAGTACTTTAAAAATTAAGAAAATATTCTTGGAGGTCCTCCATATCGTCCTTGTACTAATTAAAATCATTTTACTTAATTTTACTAAGCCATGAATATTTTACAGATTTAATCAGCTAATCTTAATCAAAGCACAAACTGCATAACTTGAGTTAGGGATTACCTTTGTAAAATTTACTATCTGGAATGCGTCTAGAACATCTAAAAATGCTGGGATTGACTATAATATTGACTATGTTCTAGGACGGACCGCCGGACAGCTAAATTAGACTGGAAACTCGGTCCCTGGCATTGGTGAGCTATCATCGATCTAAGTGCATATCTAGGATGCCTATGAGCTGGTGGTGATGAATCCACTGACGGTTCATCAAAACTCTACTCCGATTGCCCGATATCAGCTAATTTAGTTTAGGCTATCCGATGATCATCTTCTCCATTTAGTCTCTGATCAAGGAGTAATTGGTGTCAAAACGAAGCTTGAGGAGTCTAGATCATGATCCCTGGGTTCGATCGTCCAAACTGGCCGCCAATTGTCTAGGATATAGCTAAAAGTCACAAAAACTTAAAACTTCTCTCCTTTTGATCTCACTCATCCGACCAGCAAATACTGCAAAATTGATATCAAAAGAAAGCTCACGAAATAAGCTTTCCAACGTTTTTTAAAAACATATTGATCAAACTTTGGATGAAGCTGAAATCGCACATGGAAAATGGCCCCTCTGTGCACGCATTGAAGGACAAGTGCCTTGCTTTTGCGCAATTGCTGCCGTTGCTTCTACTGGCTGGTGGCTTGTCGACATCATGGGGGTGGTGGAGCTTCCTTGCCAGCAGCAATTGGTGGCTAGAGTTTCACCTACAACTGCAAAAATAGAGGGAGAAAGAGAGTGATGAGAGGGAGAGGAGAAATAAAGTGGGAGCAAGAGAGAGAGAGAGAGAGAGAGAGCAACTGGGTTGCTATTTTTTTTTTAACTTTTAATTACCTAATAAATCCTTAAAGTTTTATAAGTTTTTCAATTAGGTCCAAACTTGTTTTTCAAGTAGGATTCAATATTACTTTAATTAGTTTAAATTTGATTTTTAAGTAAAATACAACAACAACAATAACAACAACAACAACAACAACAACAACAACAACAACAACACCAACAACAACAACAACAACAACAACAACAACAACAACAACAACAACAACAATAATAATAATAATAATAATAATCTCATTTAATAATACTAATGCTTAACCAGTTGTTTAAATTACATTAATATTACTAAAATAATATTGAGGTAATATAAAAATTCAAAACTTTACATTTTTGAAATTCAGGTTGTTATAACAGCGATCAATGAAGCTCTTGTTGTAGAACTGTCAGGGTATGGGGAATCCCTTGACCTTCCACAATCTCAAAGGGATGTGTAAGTCCGATTCCCCAAACTTGGTCTTCTTAATAGAGAATAAAAATGTAGCCATAATTGTATCTAAGCTTTTTTGAGATGGTGCTAGTTGATCCTTATGGTAATACAGGGGGCTTGTGTATGGCTTGGGATGTATGGCTTGGGATGGACTATGTACTACTACTATTATAAATAAAGATAGCTTTTTCATTCAGGCCAGAATCTCTGAAGCAAGTCTTTTTCATTCATGCTAGAATCTCTGAAGCTGGTCTCTCTTTTGAATGGGATCTCTTACTTATTCATGCAATTAGTGATGATGGTTTGCGGAATGATCAATTCCAATTTTTAATTGGCTATATAGCAATTCATTAGAAAAAGGGTGGTCATATAAATGTGGGACCGACAATTGCTTCTTTTCATAATTTTGTTAATTAGATGGGCATTATAGACCTTGGTTTCAAGGGGCCATCAATGACATGGAATAATCGCAAGAGTGGAATTCAAAATATTCAAGAGAGGATTGATTGATGCTTTTCTCATCCTCAATGGTTCCTGAGCTTTCCTAATGCAACAGTATGGCATATAGAAGACCAAGGATCCGACCATAGGCCTTTGTTATTGGAGCTAGACCCCTCAGTTCAAAAATCCAAAAGGCTCTTTCACTTTGATAGTAGATGGGTGCAGAATCCAGATTCTCATAATGTGATTACTTCAATTTGGAGAAATGAGGCAAGTGGTTCTTTTATGTTTAACCTCTTTTCAAAATTAAAATCTTGCAGGCATGCTTTGGTCTCTTGGAATAAGAATCTCAAAAATAATTCTAGAGTTAATATTTCTCAATTACAAGACCAAATTGCGCGTGCCAAAGAGTCCACACAACACACTGAATGGGAATCCATTCATCAACTAGCAAGGGAGTTAGCGATGGAAATTGACAAAGAGGAGAAATTCTGGGCTCATAAAGCTAGACTATATTGGTTGCAACTGGGGGACCGCAATACCTCTTTCTTTCATGCACAAGTTTTACAAAGAAGGAGAAGAAATATGATCTCAGCTATCCAAGACAAAAATGGTTTGTGGCAACATTGTAACGCCTTCATTTTAGGTAGTCCGTACATTCCACTGTTCCGATGACTAACTTCTGTTCGGACAGTCAGAATGTCTGGAACTACACGCAAACTAGAGTGAGGAGGCATAAATTGACTGAATAAAGACTAAGAAAAATAAAAAAAATAAAATAAAACAAGCAAAGTGCAACTCGGTTAAACGAGTCGGGGTCACAGCGATGGGTGACCGTATTGGGAAGCGACTGTGAAGTCAGTTGCCAACCCCAGACCCATGGGAAAACCCTGTGAAATAAATAATGGGACTAACTTGAAGGATTTAGGAGGTTTAAAAGGCAATAAAAATGCCAAGAAAATTTAAGAAAATTTAGCCAATCAATAAGGACAGTTATAATTCGATAAGTCCAATGAAGGGCATTTTGGTCGTTTCACCCTCAGTGATGAATTTTGACCTAAATGTTAGTCAAAATGATAGAGAATAAAATATTGAAAATAAATTAAAATTATGAATTATGAAATTAAAAAAGGGAAAAGAAAAGAAAAGAAACAAAATAAAAAAAATATAAATGAATTATTACATAAGCATGACAACATGCATGACATCATTAAAATTTTTTTTACCAATCATAAATAGACAACCACAAGTATAAAAGGCCAAAGAAATTTCATAAAAACAAAATCACCATATTCTTCATTTTCTCCAAACTTGGCCGAACCTCCATGGAAATACCTCCCTCAAATTTTCAAGCTTGTTAGCTTGAACTCCCACCAAATCTCACCCCAAAACTCACATCCCTCTTCATTAAAAATTATCCCCACACTGTCACACCCTACCCCTCTGTAAGGCATAACATGATCCCGTAGTATACCTAATGAATTACCAACTCCGTCTACTGATAATCCATTAAGTACACTACAAGGGATTTTAAAAACTTTTCTTACTTCTTTTCTGCAGTGTGAGCACTATTTACAGTGTTAAAAACCTTTTGAATCAAGTGATAGAACTAACACATTTGAATTATTTGGAGTTTCTGTAAAAATTTTGGCAGAGTGCCATCTGTATTTTGGATAAAACAGTTCTTCAGAAAACCTGTAAAAAGCACTTCAATAGATTTCCAAATCTCAACTCCAACATATTTCTCAACACAACACATTTCTCAACTCAAATCCACAGTGATTTTTCAAAGACTGAGATAAAAGAAATATAATACAATTTTTTTACAAGCCAAAATAACTCATAATTATTTTGCAACTTCAATGTACAATTTTTATGTACAACTGCTCAAAACCAACAACAATATGTACATACAGTGAACATACATTACATTACAAAATACAAACTATTGGTATACTCATTATACCCGGTAGTCTCTCGCTGGAGGTACTAGCAGCCTAGTCTGCTGCACTGTCTGTCTGTCACTACTGCGATAATAAAAGCTATCACGAGACAATGTCTCAGTGGTGCACAACATTAACTAAATACAAATTTAAATCACAATTCATAATTCAAATAAATAGTGGATACTTAAAAACCATAGTTAAATTCAAGACAATACTGTCATAAGGAATTTAACACAATATTACAATAAATCTCAATAATCAAAATATAGTTAAATTCGAAAGACAATAAATGTCAATACGAGTTTAACTTCATTTCACAAATTATCAAATCGCATAACAACACAATTTAGTCAAATAAGTTAAGAATACAGTGTTGCCAATTCATTCACAACTTAAGCCATGACACAAATTTCCGATCAATGCCGCTTTGTACACCACGACAAAGCAATCACAACCCCACTAATCGAAATCAATGAGGAAGGGAGCTAGCTATATAATGAGTACTCATCCGATCACCTCAACTGGTAAACCAGAGAGGGAGAAAAATAAACGATCACGACTCCATAACTAGAGAAGGAAAATAAATGATCACAACCCCATAAATGGAGAAGGAATGATATGATACTGTCATGCTAAGTGTGAACATAAAATCAATTCCAAACATTTTATTCAAATGATTCGTGAGAATCCAATAAATTTCTAAAGTCATAAATTCATTCACAAAATGGCAACACAATTCATAATTAACTTCAAATTTTCACAAATCACACTAAATCAATTTTTCCAAAGTTTCAAACTATTTACAATGCTTTTCAAGCAATAAGTATCCATTCAAACACATTTCCATAATTGAAAATAATAATATACAAATAGTCATAATTTATTTCAATTGAAAAATTCAAAAGAAATAACTGTTGTGCACAAACACAATTTAAATCAATAACATACAATTAATCATATGAAATCTTATTCAGAGTAAAATCAGTTGAAAGCTAGTTGTGCACAAACCTCTGATAATTGTCTCCTGGTCTGGACTCAGTGTTTCCTTCCCTTTTCCTGAGTCTTTGCTAACTGAGAAACACAATTTGAAGTGTTTCAGTACTAAATTAAATTGTCTCTAACGATAATGTTCGATAAGTAATTCACTGAAGGCTATTATTTGCTCAATCACCTAATATACCGACCCTCGATGCGTTTTAGGTAAATTAGGTTTTAGTGTCATTAATATGTCACATTCGATAGGGTTTTAGGGTTGGTACATTTTACCAAACTCATTTCCTTGTTTAGTGCATTTTAATGCAACTTGCTGGATTCCAGGATACTAGTTTGACCTAGCCGGACGACCTATTTTCCTCGATTTTCGAGTTTCGGTCAAAACTATAAACTTGTAGATCTGTGTCTTATGGAACGCGGGGCAAAATTTTAGGTCAATCCGAGTTATGTAGACCAAGTTATGGTCATTTTACTATTGCTGGTCAAATGGCATCAAATTAGGTCAATTTTAGGTCAATTTGGTCAACTTTGGTTCGGCTAGTTTTTGGACCCGAACTTGTGAAAGCTTTTTGACTTACTTATGGTCATTTCTGGGCTTTAGTGTCTTCATAAGACTTGTAGGTATGGGTCTTAACTATTCATGGTTAAAATTTCAGGTCAATTGGAGCTGTTTTGAGTGAGTTATGGCCTATACACTAATTGCTGCCCAATTGGTCAGTTTTTAGGTTTCAATTGCACTTAATCCGAATTGGTCATTTTTCATGCCACCTTGCAAGCAGAATTTTGGTATGCTTTCTCCATGAAAGTTGGCACATTTTGTGCCTAGTTTCACCTCCAATTGGTCTCATACCAATTGAAGTTACACATTTAAAGTTATAGGCTAAAATGCATACTGCCTTAATCACATTGCTTAAACATACATCAATTACACCCTTACCTTACTATATGTTCACTTCCCTTACCAATTCTGTTTTGGTTCATTACCAAAACTATATTCCACTTTACATTAACATCACTTTGGGCAGATTACAAACATCCTTAATACACTAATTAAAACTCACATTTACAAAGTCTAAGTACAATCACATATACACCTAAACCTTACTAGTTCTTACATACACTTTACACAATCAATCTATATACATATCCATCAACCTTAATGTCAATATTTCTGCCAACACCTACATGAACACATACATTTATCCAAGAATCCCAAGGCTGCCGAAAATGTTCCTCAATACCAAAGTATCATACAATTCATCAATTTCCATCCCAAGTGCAAAATTCACCATATACATATGGAATAATTTACTAGGACATTAAATCACCATAACCAACATAATTTCTCATCAAATATATGCACAAATATTTCATCAAATACATAACTCCATGGCTGTCCAAAATGGACATCTCAATAACTCTTCAAACTTGAAAATTTTCTTCACAAAACCAACACCCATAACATGAACACAAAGTTTAACAAAGCAATCTTCAAAAATACAAACTTACCTTATGGTTGGAACTTGCCAAACCTTTATTAAACTTCTTGATTTTGGTATCAAGCTCTTCCTTATGATGTGTAGACAATTTTTAATGAAGCTATCTAAGTAATTGGAGTTGAAATGGAGGAGTGCATGAAGCTTGAAGAGAAACGGCCATGGAGGTTTTGGGAGCTTTTCCTTCACGGCAATGGAGGTTTCTAATGTTGAAGATGATATTTTAGTGGAGCAATCTGCCCACTTATGCTTGTTTTTAATTCATTTTATAATTCTTAGTGGTCCACTTACTTACTTTAAATCATATAATATGTTTAATTTCCACTTATTCCACATTAAACTCTTAATTTTTGTTATTTACTTTAGGTACCACCAAATTAATTTTGTATTTTATTTTCTAAGTGTAATATTATTTATTTTTAATGGACATTTAGGTCAAAAGACAATTCGGGATGTGGATTGACCATAATGCCCCTATTCGGGTTGCATTCCCGATTTTTCGGTAACACCGGGTTTTGTCTGTTTTTTTATTTCTCACTTTTCTTTGTACTAATTATTTAATTTTTCTTTGATCTTTCTAATAAGATTTATTCTTCAATAAGGGTCTATTTAAGTCCAAAAAATGTTTTCCAGGGTTCCCCGCAGTCCAGGACTAGTCAACGGTCCACGTCGTGACTTCCCGGTGCGGTCACCCATCGTTAGGGTTCCCGGCTCGTTTAACTTGATCACATTTCTTTGCTATTATTTTTCCTTTGTTTTTCTTGTATTTTCTTTTCTTGTATTTCATTATTTTATGTCTTCTCACTCATATCGAAGTGTAGTTCTAGGCATCCTAGCTGTCCGGACAACACTGGTTATCGGAGCAGCAGAACGCACTACCGAACTTAGGGGTGTTACACACACCATAAAGAAGATTATGACAGCCCAGAAAGAAGGGATTAGTGAAGTTTTGTCAAGTGAAAGAAGTGTCCCTTAGAGGTTAGTGAACTAAATAAGTTCTTTTCCTTCTTTAATCTTTGTAAGCATGCTAAATCAAGTAGAAATTGCATGAAATCAAAAGAAAACCATAAGAAAATAGAACTTCTAAATTTTGGCAGCCATAAGAAAGTTTGAGAATTGTTGGTTTTTTATGAAATTAAGTGGCTTATTTATGTTATTGATGAGTATAGATGATGGATAAAGTGATTAGTGTGAGTTTGGTAGGTGTATGCCATGAATTGGAAATTTGAAGTTAGGGTTTTGGTGAAAATTTAGAAATTTTGTTTATGGCTTGAAATTGATGATGTTGAGATGAATTGTTGATCATTTGAAGTGCTATGAATGCAAAATGAAGTTTGGGAGTTGGGAGGATTTGAAATTGGGAGTGCAATTTCTCTTGCAGGAAATTCGGACCTGTGAGTCCAGTGAGGTTTTTGAACCATAAATAGAGTTGTGTTGCTCCAATTGGGATGAGGCTAATTGGAGATTAAACTATGGTCATAATGCCCCATTTTTCATGAAGAAACCATGCCCAAAAACTATCTCTAACCTGGCCTAAAATTGACTTGAATCCGGGTAACCCTAATCTGGACTTGGAAAAATGATCAAATGAACAGTAAATATTCAAATGGCTATAACTCACACTAGGAAGGTCAGAATGACCTGATTCTTAAACCATTGGAAAGGTAGACATAGGAGCACATTTTTCATGAAGAACATAGAACCCAGATCTGCCTCTAACCAAGTCAAATTGTTAGTACAAGTTAGAACAATAAAACTGTCCAAAACCAATCTGCCCATAATTTGTTGGACTTAGGCTCACCCGACCAGTTTTGGAAAAAATGTCATAACTTGGTCTATAAAATTTCAAAAGCAGAAACCAGTGCCAAAAGTTTTATAAGATATAGATCTACAATATTGATGTTTTGACCAGAATCCAGAACCTAAGGGAACTAAGTCAAATTATTAGAACAAGTTAGTACACCAAATCCTAGAATTTGCCTCAACTATCACCTGACCCCAGAAAAGAATTTATATCATAACTTTCACTAAGAAATTCCAAATGGGATGAGCCAAACTGCTCTGGTAACCTAAGAGATAGGGCTTCAACTTTGATTGAGAAAATTTTCTCAAAATTTGAGTGTAGGAACCCTAAAATGAGAGTCAAAGCCACTGACCTGAACCTGGAATCCTGCAGACACAGGGCACCTGAGTCTAGGCTAGTTAATTTGCTATAATTAATTCTACAAGACTTGAAAAATTATAATTCAAAATTTTGAGTAATCATAAGACATAGGGTAACAACTTCTATGAAGAACATTAGGCCTAAAAGTGGCTGTAACATGTCCAAATAATTAGGAAAAATTGACTCCAAAATTTGCCTAGTTCTGGAACTTGAGTGAGTTAAGGAACCAGTTTTGGTTATTTGACCATAACTTGAGTTCTAAAACTCCAAAAAACATGATTCAAAAAGAAAAACAAAGATAAGACATAGAGAGACAACTTCCATGAAGGAAGTGTAGTCAAACAGTAGCCACATCTTGGCCAATTTGCTAGGAGAATATAAGACATCAAATCTGGACCTAAAGAAAGGTTTAAGATATTATTTGATACATAACATGTAAATTACTTATATGAATTGCTAAATGTATAAGTTACATGAAAATGAAGGGGGAACCTATTTTCCCACTATAAATTGACATGAAACTGCTATAAAGCACTAATAGTGCATGACATGAAATGATAAGATCATAAGTAATTAGAAATATTTAATTTGCCCAAAGTACACCTAGACTTATTTATATAGTATGGATCGATTGGTATACCAATTAGGGACTACAGATTACGGTACTACCCACAAGAATAATCATTGATAGACAATATATGTCTAATATGATTGTTCTACAAGCTTTATACCTGCCCATTGGCCATTGTGCCTGATTTTATTTCTGGTTTTATGCCAGCCCGCTGGCCTTGTGCCTGACATGACAGATGTATATATGATAGGCATGCGAATGTCTAAAATGTATACTCCAGTATATCCAGTTTTTATAGTCTGTCATAAGTTACTTGGGCATAGATATATATAATACACTTTAAGTTTAAATAAATATATGAAGAAAGTACTAATATATGTATAATAAGTTTGAATATGTAATATATGAATAAAAAGATCCCGATTAACTTAATTGTTTTCAAAGTTCTATAAATATGTAACAGATTATAAACTCATGAAATCTATATTTCTTTATAAAGTTATATGTTGAATGATTACTTCGATTATTTAGCTATTTTTATTTCAATTTATGCACCACTAAGCAATATGCTTAGCGCGTTAGTTCTTACCACGCGTAAGTACGAAAGACTAGAATCAGCAACAGCAGCAGTAGAACTTAAGCAGGATTTTTATCAGATCTACTACAGTGTAGGTTGTCACCTCATCAGTCATTTTGGTAGGGCTCATGTATATTTAGGTTTTTACATTTTGGTTATTGTATGTAAGTAAACGATGTAAATCATTTTATTATTGTAAATACTGTACTTGATTTTATATGAATGAAATGAAGTATTTTATTTACTTGAAATGATTATGAGTATTATGATGACATGACATGGTTTATGGAAAATGATATGAATAAGAGATTTTAACAGGTAAATAATAGAACCCGTCATGCACTAATAAAACAGAGGAGACTCTGATTGGGTCTTTATAAAAAAAGATGTGATATAAAAAAAAATTCTACACGTAAGATAATATAATTAAATAGACATTAAATTAATATTGTATACGACAAAACAGGATAAGGTGCTTTGGCACCGAATATAGCACACCTTGCTCGACTACACTGTAGACAGGTGAAGGGTGTTATAAACATTCTCTTAAGGGTATTCAAACTGTGGCTATCAATTATTTCACAGATATTTATACTTCACACTGGCCTTCTAATTTTAATTTAGTTTTAGAAGGCTTCCATACATGGGTTGATGATGCAATGATTTCTTGCCTAATTTGCCCCATTGCTAGTGAAGAGAACTGAAAAGCAGTCTTTGATATCCATCCCTCCAAGGCCCTTGGAAAGGATGGACTAACTGCTCATTTTTATCACAACTACTGGGAAACTATTGGATCGGATGTTTACTCTGCCATACAGAGTCTTTTTAATGGAAGAAGAATGCTACATAGTTTTAATCAAACTATTATCACCCTCATCCCAAAAGTTAAAGAGGTGAAGACTATAAGAGATCTTTGTGCATAGTCCTTTATAAAATTATAGCCAAAATCCTCACTAATAGACTACAGCCTTTTATGAACTCCATAATTGGGGAGGAACATTGTGCTTTTATCAAAGGCAGGCTTATCTTAGATAATATCCTTATCTATCATGAAATTATACATAGCTTGAAGAGGAAAAGAAAATCTGATTCTAGGGGCATGGCAGTGAAGCTATATATAAGTAAAGCTTATGAATGTGTAGAATGGGGCTATTTGGAAATTATGCTTAACTCTTTTGGATTTCATTCACAATGGATATCCTAGATTATGGAGTGTATATCTTCTATCGCTTATTCCATCCAGATAATTGGGCATAAAATAGGCTTGATTAATCCAACTAGAGGGCTAAGGCAAGGTGATCCTCTATCAACGTATCTATTCCTTACTTGTGTCGAAGGGCTATCTCATATGATCAAATCTTTTGCTCTTCAAGGTTGGTCAATCTCCAGGAATGGACTTGCCATCACACATCTACTTTTTGCGGATGATTCTATTTTATTTTCTAAAGCGAATGTTGAGGTGGCTACTATTATTCATGATGTTTTGAAGAGATATTCTGAAGCAAGTGAGCAAGGTATTAATTTTCAGAAATCTACTTTGATGTTTAGAAAAAACACTCCTTGGGAGGCTAGGCAACATGTTGCTTCAATCCTTCATATCAACAGTGTTGGTGGGTTAGATAAATTTTTAAGGTTGCCCTCTGATATCCCTAGATCAAAATCTAAAGTTTTGGAGGTTATTAAAGATCGAATCAAAAGCAGAACAGCTGGTTGGAAGGAGCAACTTCTTTCTAAAGGAGGTAGAGATATTTTGATTAAAGCAGTCACTTCAGCAATTCCTATTTACGCTATGTCCCATTTTAAGCTCCACAGCCTGTTGTGTAAACAAATTAATGCTCTAGTAGCTAACTTCTGTGGGTTCAATTGGAGGAAGAATGGAAAATGCATTGGGTCGCTTGGAGTAAGCTATGTGATCCAAAATTCTTGGGATCTATGGGCTTTAAGGATCTTACCAGTTTTAATATGGCACTTTTGGCGAAGCAGGGGTGGAGAATTATTAACAACCTCTCATCCTTACTTAGCCTTCTGCTCAAAGGGAAATATTTCCCTCATAACTCTTTTATGTAGGCTCGTATGGGAGGAAATCCATCTTGGGGACGGAGGAGTATTTTATGGGTAGGCAAGTCATAGAAAAGGGCATCTGATGGAATGTTAGTAATGGTGAATCTATCTTTGTGCAAAACAGACTTATGGATTCCAAATTCCTTCCCTTGTCCTCCGAGGGTCAAGGAAAATCATAACTTGCAGGTGGTGTGGGTTTCTAAATTAATTGATCACAATACAAATTCCTAGAATATTAACACTTTGAATGACAGCTTTGAAAAGGAGGAGATTACCAAGATTCTCTCTATTCCAATCCAGTTTTTCAGATCTCAAGATAAGCTTATATGGTATCACAGTAGACAAGGGTGTACATTGTCAAATCTGGATATGTCATAGCAAAAAGGTTGATGGATTCTAATGTCTCTAACTTGATAGCAGGGCCTGGCCCTTCTGCTACTCAAGAAAGCTGCTCTTTCTGGAAAAATATTTAGAAGATTTATCTCCCCAAAAAGCTATCAATCTTCCTTTGGTCCCTCATTCTTGAAAACTTCGTTGTAATGTTTTGTTAAACAAAGAGCTCCCTCATATTCCACCAGATTATAAATTTTGCAGTGAAGTAGAAACTCCTCTCCACATTTTCTTTTCTTGCCCTCGAGCACTGGAAGTATGGTTGCATTCGCCATTTCATTTGAGATCATTAATGCCTGCTGGTATCGCAATGCAGGACAGATAGTTAGAAATCATGGAAGTTCTGAATCATGTAGAGGATACTCAATTCTTTAAACAATTGTTGGTTTTTACTCTCTAGTCTCTATGGAAGAGTAGGAATGAATTGGTCTTCAAAGATATTTTGTGCCCTTTTCAAGATATAAATAATGGTGCTTATTGGTCCCTTATGGAGTTTAATGGAGCTCTATCTGCTGTCAGTCCGCTCCATCCACAAGATCAAGAACCTCCTCTGTATTGGAATCCCCCACCTCCAGATGTTGTGAAATCAACTTTGATGCGGCTACCACTCACCGAGATAATAGAGGAGCCACAGCTGTTGTAGCAAGAGTGCATTCTGGGCACCCTATTGCTTGGTGTTGTAGAGGGTACGCAGGAATTTCTTCTCCTCTTACTCTAGAAAGTCTAGCATGCAGAGACGCCATCTCTTTTGCTAAAAACAGAGGTTTTAAAAGGATCATTCTGGAAGGAGACTCACTCGTCCTTATAAAAGCCTTATCTGCTCTATCTAAGGAAGACACTTCTTTGGAAATTCAAGGTTTAGTTTCTGATATTCACTCTATTGCAGCCTTGTTAGAAGATGTTTCCTTTGTTTTTGTCAAAAGACATAGGAATAGGGCAGCTCACTCTCTAACTAGCCATTCTCTTTATGACCTCTCTTTCTATTGTAATCCCATTATACAAAAACATTTTGTATTCAATCTGTTGCCCATTTAAGAGTTTTAATGTCATTCCCATCTTTGGCCCAAAAAAAAAAAATACACTTATTTGTTCAATGTTTTTAAATTTTTTTTCCTTAATTATTCATAAAGTAAAAGTGAAAACAAAAAAGCATCTTTGATAAATATATATTTATTAAATTTCATTAAATATAACTCACTCGTTATGATGTTAATAGCAATGGTGTTGATGATAGTGGGAAAAAATTATCACTTTAGATTAATGGTTGATTTTTACAAAATGTTTTTGATAATTAAAAAATTAATTAATAATATTAAAATTTTTAAATAAGAGAAGGATAAATGCAAAATCTAAAATAATACCTCATTCGTGAATATATAATTTATTATAACATAGTATGCGCAACTATTAGCTATGATTTTTTTGAGGTAATTTTTTTTCAAGAGAAAAACCAAATGACAGGTGATTAATTATTCACATATTTGATTTATTATTTTAATTTAATTTTTTTTTAATTATTAAATAATCTATAGGGTTTAAGAGCTATGCTCTTTGACAAAGATAAGAAACCAAAGGTATGATATACATAACTAATTAAGTCTTAATGAAAATTGAGAATTCCTAACCATTTTCTTTTCTATTTACATTCATAATTTTTTTAAATATTAATTTATTACTTTATTATTAATACGGTTTATTGATTGCATCATTTGCTGTCCTGGGTTTTTGTGATATATAAAGCACATAGTTAGTTATTAAATGCTCATCAGTTCTTTAGAATGGCATGGGCTGCACGGTATTCAAATAGGTTCTCAAGGTAGCTTTTATGTAGCCATAGGGGATGAGCTCGTGATCGTGCTTGGGCTACCTTGCGATCTTGACCAATTGGCTTGGGCCTTTATAGGCCTATTTCTCCTTGAGGGATGCTAGCCATCATTTCTAGTAACAATCATTTTTAATATTTGCTATATTATTAGTTCATATTATTTATTTTTTCAATTTTTTTTTTTTTGTTATTTCTCTCTTCTGTTTATTACTAAAAGACAAATCAGAGTTTTTTTTTCTTTCTCTATCACTTATTCATATATCTATTCATTATTAATTATTAAAGAAAAATAAATGATGTGAACCACTAATATAGTAAGTGTTAAAAGTGACTCTTATTGGAGATGGTGGCTGGCATTCCTCTGCACACTATTATGAGTTTTGTGATATGAAAGTGTATTAGCAATGTATCATTTATAAATCTATTGGAAGCCATTTATCGGTGAAATTTATATATTTATATTTTTAATTTATAATAAATCAAATTTTAGTAAAATCTTTTCTAAATTGACTGTTGTGCTTTGAGAGCTGAGGAACTAAAAGAATTTTCCTTCTTTTTTTTTTCTTTTTTTAAGAAATCCTTTAGCAATTTTAGTTCATACCTAATTATCATCGCAACCTAGTCGATGAAAAATACAAAGTTTTAAGGGATTAAAATGTTTTATATGATCGAAGTTTGTGAACCAAATTAAAAAGAGCGATGAGAGACATCAAAACTATATTATAAATAAAAATGGGAAAAAAAATTATGGGAGCTAGGGGTTATTGAGAGGACCAAAACTGAAAAGAATAACAAATCCTAGTATAAATAGAGGTGACAAAAAGAAAGAACAAATTGTGGGGGGAATTATTAAAACCTATGAGGCTGTACTCTCCTCTTCCTTTTTTTTTTTCTTTTTTTTTTATTAATTAGTGTTAAGTATGGATTTAATCCAAATTAAAATCAATATGAAATTTGTGATATCATTTTAGGATTTAAGAAAATTAAAATCGAACTTCAAAGTTTTTTTCAGTTTTAATTTTTATTTAATTTAATTTTAAATGATTTAAATTCAATTTAGTATGAAAGAAAGAAAGAAGCAATTAGAGGTTGAAGAATGAGCTAAATGTAATTGAAATTTTTTTCAATTGCCGTGATTAGCTTCTCAAATTTTAATTGCTTGCAGTGATAAAACCATATGAGTTTATCACACTAATTTGGACTAATTAGATATTTTTAAGACTCTGCTCTGCAATTTTTAGTTTCTTTTCTATCTACAATTCAACGCGGTTGGCAACTTGGCATGGCTCGAAGTGGCATACAGTTACTGGGACTGGTATTTTATCATGTACTAGGGAAAATTATATGATAGGGAAAATTATAAGGTGCGTGCTAGTCTAGGAAAATTCACTATGGGCACCTGGAGGTGACAATCCAGCGAACCCTAGATTCAATTTATAGTTGACAAACGTACTTAAATAATTAATTTAGTTATAAAAAGAAAATACACAAACATTAGTAATTGACAAGAGAAACCCCTGATAAAGTCTAAACATAATGATTCATAATATCAGTAAGGAACTACTATTTATAGAAATATTGCTGTACATATCAGCCAAACTATGCACCTTCTTCCATTCCTTTCCAGCCGTCCTCAGCTCTATTCTCCCTTGACTCCTTGGCCGTGTCATAGGAGGCATGTAAGCCAAATAGGAAGTAGTAGATCAGCAAAATAACTGTCCAAACACCGAACCTTACAAATGATGCCCTATCAATCGATCCCAAAAGAAAAATGTTGATAAGAATTGAAGCAGATGGTAACCACGGCACTAATGGAACACCCCACAATTTTGGAGGCCTTGCTTGTGGAACAAAAACATTGAGTGCCAAAGTAGCGAAGAACCATATTGGCAGGGTAATCACATAACCAATCCAACCACCTCCACCCGCACCCCAAATAGCAGCAGTGGCCACTGAGGAACCAAGAATCACCAAAATGCACACAATGAGCTTTGTACGATCTGCAGATGTTGTCATACCACTGACATAGTAGCGGCGTACAAGAAGTGCCAACGCCACAAGCATGAAGATAAACAAAGTGGAGATGGAAAGAAGATTGGACAGAATCGAAAGATTTGTAAAAAAGGCAATTATAGCAGTAGCAGCAAGCATGACAATGGTTGCATTTACCGGAGTCCCAGTCTTTGCATTGACCTGTGCTAGCCAAGGTGGCATCATGTGAGTACGAGCAATGTGTGTGAGATAACGGGCCTGACCTACTGCTGAAACAAGCAAAACAGTGGTCATGCCTTTCAATGCGCCTGCAGCCACAACGTATTTAGCCCAATCCCAACCTACAACCTGAAATGCTACAGAAAATGGGGCATCTGGATCGATTTGCTGGTATGGAACCATGAGACACAATGTCACGGCTAGCAAACAATAGAGCAATGTAGTTATTGTCATTGAGCCCACAAGCCCAATAGGAATATCTCGAGCAGGATTTTTGGTTTCTTCAGCCATTGTGGAAACAGCATCGAATCCAACATATGCAAAGAAAAGCACAGCTGAAGCTTTAAAAATTCCCCGAGGACCGTAGGGAACAAAGTCGGAGTAATTTTTGGTGTCTGCATTGATAAGGCCGCCAATAATGATGAATAGAATCACCACAATGTGGACAATGGAGGCAATGTAATTGAAGCGTGACGATCCCTTGGTGCTAAGGACAGCGAGGACACAAATGATGGAAACAACAACAACGGCAATGGGATCAAGGTGGCCATAATCATCAGGAAGACTATGGGCTATGATTCGAAAATCATCAGGTTTGTGGTTGCAGAGGGTGGCGAAGTAAGATGTCCATGAGCGGGATACAGCAGCACCACCAATCACATACTCAAGGAGGATGTTGCCAGCGCCAATGAAGGCCACGAAGTCACCAAGCTCTACTCTTAGGTAAGCAAATGAACCGCCTGATATAAAAGAAAGACGATCATATTAGCAAACTTCATTTTATGTCTTATGACACGACCTAATTAGATAAGAATTCTAACCTTTTAATTTTCTATTCAGGAAGAAGAAAGTTCAGCCATATTACAGAAGCAACAAAGAAAAAGTTGTCGTCATCGAGGACAATAATTGTAATCATAAGCATGTGCCAGGTCAAGGTCAACCTCAAAGTGAATGTATTATCCAAACTAGTCTTTTCATGTAGTATCTCCTGTTTATCATAATCTTTAAGCAATAATTTCAAATTGACAAAAGTATTGGCCTTTAAAACCGAAATTAAAATTTTTCTTTTCTCATGGAAGGGAAGCAAAGTTAAAAGTAAAAAATATATACACAAGTGCACTCGCTTTTTATATTCTCTCAAAGTACATGGAAGTACTATTCAAAAATAAGGAAAAAAAAAATTTTTTTTTTTTTATGTAGAGAGCATAATTTATTAGCGCTCTTGATATATTTTACCATTTAAAATGACTAATTATATTATATACTGAGAATGATAAAAATTAATATTTTTTATATATAAATTTTTATCTTTTATCAGTTTATTAATAATGAAATTTATAATTTTATTTTTTTAAAAAAATTAATTATTAAATACATCAAAACACTAAAAAATAACAATTACTCTTAATTAAAAAAAATCATTCTTCGTTTAAGAAAAGTAATAATCTCGCTAAATAAAGAAAGCATATATTTCAAGGCATTCCTAAAAATGTCTTATTTAAGATACGCATTTATTAAAATTGATATAGTCAGATTTAATTTATTTATTATACAACTAAAAATATGCAAAAAGATTGTGTACCTGCAACCGGAATTTCCACGGCGAACTCGGTGTAACAGAAGACGGAGAGCATGGCGGAAATCCCTGAAACCACGTATGACAAGACAACGGCAGGACCGGCGTCCACCTTTGCCTCGAGTCCGGTGAGGACAAATATTCCAGCGCCAATAACAGCGCCGATGCCGAACCAGATGAGGTCCCACCAATTTAGGTTCTTCTTCATCTCATGCTCGCTCCGGGCCTTGACCTCATTGATCTCGGTGGAGTCCATGGATCTGGCAAGGAGCCTGTCCTTGAACCGCATAGGAGTCTCACGAAGTGCCTGGAAGTAGTTGCCCATGCTTTGGAACGACTCCTCAGGGAGAAAATCGCTCTTTGTGCACGAACAACCTCTCCTCCTGACCCCATTATCTCCACCTATCGCTTCCGTACCAACTGCCATTCTAATTTTCAGTTTCTAAAGAATTGAAACCAAAATGCATCAGTACACAGATCTCAAACTATGAAAATCTCAGCAGATTTTCTCAGCAACCAAACAGTAACTAAGAAAAATCAATAAAAAATTCAAAGAAGATTCTGAAACCGAACGTCAGATTTTTAAACTAAATTTCCACTAGAAAACTATAAACAAATAGATCGATCCATAAAGTGACCTCTTCAATGAAAGCGATCATCATTATTAAAATAATAATAATATAATCAAACATATAGAATAGAAGCGAATCGATACATGGAATCTAAGTGCAACATTTTATTACTATTAGTATTCTAAATTAATGAAACCACCTGATTGAGAACAGAACTTAGAGGAAGACTTGAAAGATTAGCCGGAATGGGGAAAATTCAGCAGTGACCGGAAATGTAAGGAAGGTTGCGTGAGAAAGAGGCGCTCCCTCTCTTTCTTTCTTTGTTCCTTCCTCACGAGCCGGGAGCGGGAAGCGAATGATTTGCCAGAATCTTTATAGACAACAGTGGATAGGATTCTACAACAGCAAGGATTTAGTGGAAAAGGACACGTATAAGCCGCTGAGATCATCAGATTCCCTGAGCTAGAGTATGCCAGCTGTGATTTTTCTAAATAAAGGGGATTTTTTTTTTTTAATGCTTGAAGAAGCCCAGATTAAAGCAAATTAATACGCGAAGAGATTTTTTTTTTTTTAGAAATAATTTCTATTGAGATTCTATTTGAAACCTTACAATTTTAAAAATTTTATAATTTTAAAAATAATTTTAATATCACTAAATCTCATTAATAAAAAAAGAAATTTTTAATTATATTATTTTAAAAATTAATTTGTAATAATTTAGTGTGATTGTTTATAGACAGTGCAGTTTATGAGATGAGTGAGTTGTTATCCATACTTGTGACGCGCTATTTATAAAATAAGATAAAATAAAATAAATAATAAAAATAAAAAAAAAATATCTGTTTAGAAAAAATTTATCAGTTATCAAGTTTGGATTCTTAATCTCTAATATGATATAAGAGAACTAGTTTAGTGGTGAAGTAAAAATTAGATATCTCTCAAGTTTTAATAGATCTTTAAAATTAAAAAAAAAATATACTCAAATAAGGCGCAAATCCTTTTTATTGAAATAATTTTTAAAATTAAGATAAATTCAGCGCATTTTATTTTAATATTGAATCACTCATAGATATTTAAACAATACTTTTATTTAAAAAATTAATTTTATAGATTAAAACTCAATATTAAATAAAATTTTAGTATTACTATTGAAATTATCATTAAAAAAATTATTTTTTTAATTATATTATTTAAAAAATATTAAAAAATAATTTAAAATTAAATTTAATAAATTTTAATTATAAAAATATTAAATTAATAAAATTATTTTTTAAATTAATTTTTAATAATATTTAAAATAATATTTTTATTAAAAAAATAATTTTAAGCCTCTCAATATACTGTCAAACAGATTCTAAGATTGGAAAAGTGAGTTGTTTGTGTGAATATGTTATTATTAAAGACGGGTGGATTGAGTTGGTCCTAATTGAAGGCGCTGACCTTTTTTTGTTTTTTTTGCAAAGTAGGCGCTGACTTGGGCCAAGTGGGAAGAGGCAACTACTTTTGACTATGACCTTAGATTTTAGAGACTGGAGGGCACCTCCATTTGTATGTGGACAAACGAGGTTGTTTCTTTTTCTTCTCTTCAATTTGAGTGCATGCGTAAACTTTCATATTGCTAATCTATCATTAGAATTGATTATTGTTCATTTTAAAGGAAAAGCATAAAAAATAAATTAATATATGAAATTAAATAAAATATATTTTTTATAATTTAATTCCTACTATCTTATATTTCTCTTCATTTATATTTTTTGTTGATTTTTTAAAAAATAAAAACTTAAAAAAGAAAGGAATTGAATACTTTAAGTAAAATAATATATTGTTATCTCTTACCATTTGACTAAATAATCAATGTTAAGGTTTTATTTGTATAATACTTTTATATTAATAATTAAAAAATATTTAATTAATTTAATTACATTTTTTTAAAAATATTATAATGTAAAAATTATCAATTTAATTTAATTTTTATTAACTCAAATAATTTTGTTTCATATAAAATTGTAATGTAACTATTTTCCTATCATATTAATTTAGAATTTGAAATTATTGAATTTATTTTAATAATTTACCTTTTGTAGAAAAAAAATACTAGCTTCAATATTTTATAAATTTTAATATAAAACATTTATTCATATATTTTATTTTTACTATTTATTTAATTTAATTTTTATTTGATCTTTATTTGACCCTTCTAATAAATCTCATTATGTGACTATAACTTTTATCTTTCTCTTTCTCTTTCTCTCTCTCTTTCTGAAAAGGCTAATTATTAAATATACCATAAATACTAAAAAATAATTCTCTCTCTCAATAAAATAATTTTTACTAAAAACCTATATTTTCAGAAATATATATATATATATACATGCCGATATATCTCTTCAATCGTTATGAAAAGATATATATCTCAGATAAATCTCTCACTCTATTTTTTTTGTCTTCTTATATTTTTATCTCTAATAAATCTCTCACGAATAAATCTCTTTTATCCATTTCTCTCTCCCTCTTTCAGATGAGTCTATCCTCTCTCTCTCTAATAAATTAATATCTTCTATTTTTTAAATAAATCTATTCTTTCTAGTATTCTGATAAATATCAAGAAAAAAGGAGAGATTTATCAAAAAGATAAAGAAAGAGGCTTATAATAATAAATAGATAAAAAGTAAAAAAAAAAAGAAAAAAAAAGAAACAGGAGAGAAATTAAGGTTTGGGAAAGCGAGTTATTAGTGTGAATTTGTTATTTAATAATTGGATCGAGTTTGGATTTGGGCTGCTGAGTTTGGACGATGGAGCAGTTGTATACGGCCACACAGGGGGTTTAGTGACCAAATGCAACTTGAATGACCAGTGCTTGCGGGCGCCAGGTGTGAACTGCAGGGCAAGTCCCACACTCCCAGTCTTATACGATGTGCCCACCTAGCCACTCATCCGTTTTTTGTGAGCAATTCTAAACACGCATGTGGATAACCCTCCCAATTTTTTTTTTTTTTTTTTGAAAATTAGGTGCATATGTATGCTAATTTAATATTATATATATATATATAGAATACTCTAAAAAAATTAAAATAAAGATATATAAAAAAAAGACAATAGAAAATGACAAGAAAAAAAAAGCTTGAATAATATATATATATTTTAAAATTTATGTATATTTTTGTATTTATTTTAATATAATTAAAGAATTGAATTTCTTGATTTTGGGGGTGTTTGGTATTATTGTAGTTTTTAATTTTTAGTTTTCTTTTAATAAGAAATACAAAATTTATTTGGATAAATTGATTCTTTTTCTTATTACTCATTTATTTGATAACGTCTTTTTTTAAAAAAAAAAAAAAAAAAAAACTACCAATCATGATTTTTGGGTGGTTGTTTTCAAAACCAAAATTACCTTCCACTAAATTCTTTTCATAATTCTCGGTATTCTTTCCCTCTTATCATCATTTTCTTTTTCTATTATATCAATTTTTTTTTCTTTTTTAATAGATCAAAGAAAAAAAAAATCTTTCATCTATTTTTATTATATTCAATTTTTTTCTCTTTTTAAATAAGGAAAAAAATCATTAATTCCCAAAATATAATAAAATAATCATTTTCTTATAAACTGAATTTAATGACTATAGTGGGAAACAATTATTTTTAATTGATTTTGTAACTTTAAATTTAAAAATATTAGTATTATTTTTTTTGTTGGGAAAAATATTAGTATTGATTTATTGCTATTCAAAAGTGAATTTACAAAATAATTAAAAAAAGAAAAAAATTAATTTCCCAAAAATTCAAAAACAGAAAGTAAAAACAGTTTTTTGTTTTTATAAATGAAAAATTAAAAAATAAAATTGTCACCGAACAGACAAAAAAAAATAAAGCTTAAATAATATATTCTTTAAAAATTGTATTGATCTCTTTATTATTTAATTTCTACCTTTTATTGCTTGATTTTAAAGTATATGATTTTTTTTTTCTCTCTCTTTACATGTTCTCCTGATTGTAAATCAAATTTACATTATAATATTTAAATACTAAAATACATATTTAAAAAAATATTTAAATATATAAAAACAAATTAATTTTTTAATAAAAAAATAACAATATATTATTACGGAACAGTTTTGGGGATTCAAGCAAAAAGAGAAAAAAGTAAATAAACCTTCTCCACATTACAAATGTGCATATTAACATAAGTATGGCTAGACCTAAGGAAACACTAAAAAAAAAAAGTAAATTTATAATTAATTTTTATAATTAATTAAAATCGATTATTATTAATATTCAATTTTACAATAATTTAATTTTATTTTTTGAATAAAATTATATGAGTTAAAATATTTAGCAATTGATTTAAGATTTCATTACTAATTCGGTTACCGCTAACAATCAAAATATTATTCACTACTAAATCGATTATAAATTTACGTTATAAATTTATTATAATATTTTAATAAATTATTAATCAATTATTAAATTGTAGAAGTTTTTAAATGGACGATATAATTTAACAATTAATTTATAAATTAATTGCTATAATTACAGAGACTTTTTAATAGATATTAAGAATAGCTCCATAGTGTTTGGAAACTTAGAATAGCAATTACGAATTTGCAACAATATCCCAAATGTCCTTCCTAGCAGAGAACTGTACTAATAAATTGTCAATATGCAAAACGACATCGACAAACTGGAAAGGTTAGTATTGGAGGGATTAAATAGTTGGAATTTTCAAGGCTTTTTATTGCTTCGGAAATATTTGAATGAAGAGAACAGGAACCGTTTGAAATTCAAACCTTAAACTTTTTAGGGGAATTCTATAGTTATTTAGTTTTATACAAAATATAATTATTTTGTTATAAAAATACGATAATATCATATAAATTTATTGTTATTTTATTATATTTTCATAAAATAATTTTTTTATAAATTAATTAATTATAAAAATTTAATAGACTTAACAAAAAAAAAAAGTTCTCACACAAAAAAGGACATATAATATTTTTTTTAAATTTAAGAGATAAATCAGGTGTAGTAAATTTTGTTAAAAAATTATAAGAATAAGTTAGGTTTATTAAATATTATTTATTAAATTTTTAAAAAATATTTTATGTTCTTTTATATGAAGAAACTTTATTTGTTTTTTTAAATTAATAAAATTTTCATAATTAATTATTTAAAAAAATAATCATTTGATAAAAATTTTATGAGAAAAGTTCTAAATTTATACAAAATTATCTTATTTTTAATAACAAAATTACACTTTGTATTAAATAAGTAACCATAGAAGACACCGACTTTTTATATTACAATATAAATACTCAAATTAATATATTACCAGTTCAATAAAGGAATTAACTCATTTTTCTTCTTTTTTTTTTTAAGTTATTCAAAAAATATATATGAAGAAAATTAGAATTAGATGTAATAATAATAATAATAATAATAATAATAATATTCTAAAAAAAAAATTCATGTATCTCACATTAATGAAATTACAACAGAATTTATATCGGTACTTGAGAAGAAAGGAAAAAAAGAAAACTCAATCATATATCTGCTTAATACATAGATTCCAGGAAAAGATAAAAGAATGTTAGCAGATTGAAAGATTAACAAATAATTATCACCAAAAAAATAAATAATAATGCTAACAAATTAATACATATATTAAAACTATCAATAAGCTGTGATTTAATATTGATATTACAATCCATGAGGTGACACACTAAACTTTTGAGGGACAGAACAACCAACATCAATCAAACACTCAATAATAATAATAATAATAATAATTTTTATGTAAGCCAACAACCTTGATCAGCTTCTTGTTCTCGTCTCATTTAAACACGCGCGTCTTGTCAGGCCTTAAATCTATTTGAGACTAATTGAACATGGAACAAAAATTCAGAAACCTATATAAGCTTATATGGCTCCATAAGCCATCTATGCGTCACATCCATATGTTGCAATAAATGAAATCTATAACGCACTTGGTAATTTAATCTCAATAAAAATAAAATGAAAATGAGTCCTAATCTTGCATCATAGCCTCAAAATTGGCTTGTATTGTATATCAAATGCACATCCCAAGAAGGGCTGTACAATTCAAAATTTTCTATAACAACTAGCGAGTTTAACAGCAGAATGCCGCTTTTGCCTGAATGAGGGTGAAAAGAATGAAGGTAACATTTAAAACTACAAAAATTGAAGAGGGGAATATATATATATATATATATATATATATATATATATATATGAACAATGAGGAATGCGGCACCCAGATACCGGGAAGCAGATCCAGTGGCAACTATGTGAATAGTGTTACAACATCTCTGCGGTATCCTCTTACCATCAAGAGCCTTGGCACATTTTCTACCAATAGATCCATGTATTCCATGTAAAAGTAGGCTGGGTGGTTGACTGGAGGTGGTGGTAGACTCACAAGTACAACTGCAGACATTCTAGAGTATCTCAATATCGTTGAATTCAGTTTCAGGGTCGTGTACAGGAACTTCTCAACCTGTTGCTCATTCACAATCACAGGTTTCCCATCGGCCATCAGCACATTCCCTTCCCCTTCAGCTCTCGACTTCATCTCAGTTAAGTATCTAGCAATTCGCCGTTGTGCAGCAGTGAATGCTTCTAGTGATTCATCTTGTTGAGATCCACCCTCCGCTTGTGCATCCCATGATTTCATTGATATAACAATCACTTCAGCCTGCATCCGAAGATCATACAGAAATTTCTTCACATCAGCTTTAAGTTCCTCTGCATCTGAATCCTCCTCTGCAATGCAGAAGACCTGAATTTTACAACTCTCAAAACTCTCCTTTGTAAGAAGAAGCTGGGAAAGGAGAAGCATTAGACCACCATCTCTTACAATCCAATACAGATCAATGGTACCATATTGCCTCTGATACACGTTGGGCCACTCATCAAGACCCTTGACAATAACAACTGCTTTGTTTGCAACAATGCAGTCATTAATTATCCCAACAAAGGTGGCTGGGATTTCAGTTAGGTTTTCACGACGCCATATTTCTGGATATCTCATAACCACAATATTGGGCTTGAGGTTGCCAAGACCCATAGTCTGGACTATTCCACGAAAGCCTTCAGACATATTCGGTGCTACAACTATCTCTGCTACACCTTCGCAATTTTTGTAATCAATGTAGGTGCCAAGTTGCTTGCAGGCTGCCTTGGCATCTTCAGCATGTTCATGGTAATCTCCATCTAATATAGATACAAAGATAGACATCCCACGACCCTTTTTTTTCATGCAATTTGCAAAGTCAGCAAGTTTGGGATGGCAAGGTACATTTTCTGGCAGCTTTCCCCATGGCCGGCAGAATATGAGAGGGATGGGATACCAATTCTTAGGGTGGACTTGGTTGGCTGGAAATGTATTGTCACGTCAACCACAATAAAAATATGTGTTTGTATTCACAAATATGTAAAGAAAAGGGGGATAATCAAATTATTAGAAGAAACTCTTTGTTGAGCTATAAAACTTTTAAGCAAGCAGGTTCCCGGACTCAAGTTGTCCACCATAAAATTTCAAATGACAGCATAATGCCCATATCTCAAATAGTACATGTGTCCAGCAAATTGAAGTTACCATTTATAATTCCTAAGCTATAAAATCATTCATGCACCGATATTAGAACAAGCATCTGCAAGAAATTTCTATAAATCCCTAAAAGGATTGGAAAGCTTATTCATATATAAAAGACGGTGCAAAAATCAATAGTGAGTTCCAACACTTCATAAGAAGAGAAAATCCAGATCTCAGAAAGAAATTTAAGGTTTTAGTACTATTTAGGAACAGTTTTATTTTCATTTGGGATTTTCTTATGCAAAGAATTGGCTTCTGATTAAGTATTGGTTTAGACATTTGGAATCCCAATCTAGGAAGATTCTAAACCCTTTTCAGCTAACCCTGTTGACTTTTCTAAACCTAAATTCAACTTAAAACCACCAAGTATTGCTGCATTCCTAAATTACAAAAATAGAAAATTTACAGAAAAAAATCATAATTAAGAATTAATTAAAAAAATCCTAAATTTGGTTTTCCTTATACTGAATTACATTATCAATGTTATATGTTTGAAACCAACGTTGCATGCTTCAAATGGCAAAAACAATTAACATTATAACATTACATGCTTACAGATGATTAATTAGAAGGGTATAATAAGAAAGAAGAAACAAAGGAAAACACAAGTTTGATATAATTGACATTGTATTTCTCTGATCTATCAACTACGCTTACTGACATCATATAGATTACAAGTAATAAAAACCAGAATAAAACCGACATGCAATAACACAATTACAAACACAAAGTGCTGCTTCCTGCATTTAAACTTTGAGAAACCAACCCCACAACACACGAGAGAGAGAGAGAGAGAGAGAGAGAGAGAGAGAGAGATTACTAGCTGTAACTCCTCTAGGACAAAATACATACCTCCTAGTGATCGAAGACTACGAAGAGCCAACTGAAAATATGCACTCTTGAAGCCATCACCCCAGTCCCCAGCCTTTCCTTTAATGCTCACATAATAATATATAAGGCTGGCAAGGGCTAGAGACACAACCGTGAATGACCAAGAAATCAAGAACATAATGACTGCAGGGCGAAAAGGTAGCAGTAAGACATATTTTCCAATAAACAAATATCCACACAAGTGTATAAATGGCACATCCAAAGAAGGAAACAAGTATGTAGTTGCACACAAACTTGGGCATGTTCACATAGCAAGAATCTACTATGTTATGATGTGCTTGTTTAATGATGACTGCCACTTGAAACTGTGATTTGTTGTCACATATTATATCATGACTTACATAAATGCAGACAAACATGTGCAAAATTTCATAAATAATACCCTGTACCCATGACGATTTCCAAATAGCATTACCAAGAACTGCAAGAGCATATTATGTTGAAATGTGAGCAGCAGGAAAGAGGTTTTGAGGGCAGGTTCGAGTTGGAAATGTTTTAAAATGTTTTAAAAAGTTACACATCATCCAAAGCAATGTTTAACAGGTTATTGGGTTGAAATTTGAAACTAGTGGCATATATACATACATCATCTAAAGCAATCCATTGGTAGCACACAAAGGAATGATAAGGGACCTTACATGAATGGCACAATATTCCAGAATATCTATTCATTTAATGCACCAAAAGGGAAGTAAAATATGGCATTTTTCTCATTTTCCACACTCTAAATGAAGTACAAATCAGATTTTCAAAAGCCCCTCAGAAATACTAATTGCAAGTTTCCTCATTCTTCTACTATCAGGAGACATCAGATTCCAACAGATTCAAGTACTGATACTAACACTGGCAGAAAGGATATCCCACCCCGTACTGTATAACTATCCTAATAGCTCAATGTTAATTTTGGGCAACAAAAAAACTGCAAAAGGAGAATTAAATATCTGCAAGTACAGATGCCAAATTTCTAATGAACATAGTTTCAACAGAAAAAGAAGAAAGTCAAAGGAGACGTACCAATACAAAGTGATGCCCCAAGAAGAGAGAGGCTCCAATGGTGAAACTTCCATCGTGGACGCCAACTGGGAGCATCTAGAAGATCCAGAAGGAAGCAAGACAAATTCACACCAGCATAACACAGAAGGTAAAACATAGTTACAGTTGGTGTGATAAGATCCAGATTCCCAATGATGACACACCCAATACATAAAAATGCGGTAAAGAGTGTAGCAACATGAGGCTCAAGCCCATCTGCAACTTTGAAGTAGTTGAGAACAGGCAGAATATCATCATTTGCTATTGCCGCAAGTAGGCGTGGAGCACCTGTCAGGCTTTGAAGAGCTGCTCCTAAAGTTGAAAGAATAATACCAATATATACAATTGCAGGGAATGGCCAAGCAATGGTGGCTGTAAGTAACCTACAATAAAGGTACAGTTCAGTAACAGCAAAGAGAACTAACATGCAAATGATAAATCCAGTTTCACCAACTCAACCAGCAGATATGCTCTACAAAATTTTGCCAAGAGATCAACCATATTTCAATGTTTTAATTCAATTAAACAATATCCAAGGAAACAAAATCAGGAGGAAAGATGCAACAGACTAGGGAAATCATAAAAACATGCCCAAGCATGTAAAAGGAAATGAAGACCTACAAATCTAGCTGTTCTGCCTTTTGGAACATGAGCAGGTGCACAACTCATAACTTTATACCAGTGAAAATAACTAGTCATAACTTGTAAAATATTAGATCTACTTAAGGCATCAAAGAATATCCGCATTTATATCCCATGTACTCTTGCACATCCTACCTATATTCTCCTTAGCATGATAACTAAGGTTCATCAATTCTAAATTAGCACAAGCAGAAGCAGTATATATAGTAGGACATTGAATGTGGAGACAATCCACAACCAAATGGAAAAGCTAGTTGACAAGGATGTGATGCTTGTCAGTTAGTGACAATATATGGCAGCAGACATGCTTTTGCTGTTAGTTATGTGTGCCCTAGAGCATGCATTAATCTTGTAACTTGTAAATAACATTGTAAATATTATAATGGCAATGAACGTTTCATTTAAATGTTATGTGTGCTTAATACCATATTTATTTGAAATTGCCCATTAGCAATATGTTATGTGTTCTATTCTTATGAGATAAGAATATGAGTGGCAGAATACAAGGGACATTTGTTATAAATCAGAGTTCGCAGCTAAAGGATATTTTGGTGGGTACATTATATCCAAAGAGCTGTTACCTCTTTTTATCTCCATTGATCAGTATGAGATACTGATGAATATGGAATGGCGAGTCTCATGCCATCTGATATGAGATATCGGGATAAATACAGTGGACACTTATGAGATAAGTAGGTCGAACTTGTGACGTTCAAATAACATGAACATGGCGTTTACTAGAGTCAATAAAATGTTGTCTGTGTCATACTAGTGCATATAATTCTTAAACCTGAGATGACACGGTTGTCTCTTAAATGGGTAGTTTGAGTTTGATACCACTTACATATCTGTACTGTGTATGGATACTTCGGTGTGTGTTAACTCAGATTAGTCATATGTTGGGATAGGTGTTCAATCAAGAGGGAATTCATTGCCTTGAGTAAACAGGGTTAAAAGTCCTATGCGGATTTGAGCTGTTCTTGACAAGATTAAATTCCTAGTCAGGACGGATGACTTTTTCAAGAAAGGTGTTTCCTGATGGTAAAGTCTTATATGTTAAGAATCAAATTTCAAATGAGTGCATAAGATTGCACAATGAGGGGTTTGACTCAACCATGACCCTTAATGGGATTGGGATATAATACGGAAGGATTTTAATGCATGGTGATGTATGATTAAGGGTTCATTTTAAGATATTTCTTATTGCTAATTGGGTGGCCATGGCATGCTATGCTAGGTGTCAATCATGGTCTTTGAGATGCCTAAAATGATTTTGGGAAATCATTTGTAGGTTGGAAGAGTTCTAATGATATTAAGAGTTAATATCATTTTTCATTGCCAATTAGTGGTGACTCTAGTAAGTCACACACCTACATAAGTTAACCACCAAGTAAATTATGATTTAATTGATTAATTAAATAGTTTAATTAATTAATTAAATAGATTTGGTTTGCAATAAGATTACAAAGTTCCTAGCATCACTTGAAACCAAATCTTGAATATTGGATGTTTGATGAAAGTTGAATTTATATTTAAAGAGTTTAAATATAAATTTAATAGTGAGATTAATTAATGGAGATTAATTAATTAATTAATTTATATGTGATATAAATTAATTTGAGGGAGAAATTACAATTTTGGATTGAGAATTCAAAATTCATTACAAGGGCAAAACGATAATTTTACAAGGTGACATGTGTCAGTGACACATGTCACTCATGGATGTATACCATTTGTCTTCCATGTGATGGAAGATGATTGTTGATGATTTAATCTTGTCTTGACAAGTGTCATAATGAGATTAAGACACATAAAAAGCTAGATTAAATTGGAGCTTGACATGTGGCACTCCATTAATGGGTTTTGTCTCTTGTATATAAATACAAGATAAGAAGAATTGACTTCTTCTTCTTCTTCCTTGAGACCTTGGACGGCAACCTTTCTCTCTCTCTCCTTCTTGTGTTTTTTCCTCCATTGATGATAGAAAGAAAGCTTGTTTCTTTCTTGAATCAAAGACACTAGAAAAGGTTTCTAGCTCAAATACATCCATAGAAATCACCTAAAGCAAATACCCTAATTGTTAATGGTTGGCAAGCATCAAAGAGAGAACTTGGGCTGCCTAAGGTGATCTTGGTGGAAGCTTGTGGTAGACAAGCTAGAGGAGCAACAAGTGGTGCTCTTGGAGATTACCAAAGGGAGCAAGAAGTTTGATTCTGCGCCCCTTCAGGTTAGTTGTCTTTAAACCCTCTTTTAGTTAGGGTTTGCTAGGTTTAATTGTTAAACCTCAATCCTTAATGGCAAATGAATCACAAATGCATGTTAAAAGAGTGTTTTGACATGCTTTAGGGCGTTAGAAAAAGGCTAGGATTATAATACACTTGTATGTATGCATGAAACCCTAGATAAAATTTTTGAAATCTATCCTCTAAGGCCCTAACCACACTTCCCAACGCCATCATTTGTTAGTAATTTGCAATAATAAAAAATATGATGATTAAAAAAAATAAAGGGCATTGCAGGTATATTCCTCATGACTTGTTGAATAGTTGAATACAACTAGCTATTGGAGAACAATCCAAGACAACAAACAAAAAAAGGAATATACACAAATGCATCTCAAACAAATTAAGAGGGAACTGAATTTCAATGTTTAAGAAAAACAAAGATGTTATATGTTTGCACAATAAAGGTGCCAATTTAGAAGACATACAAATACCTGTCAGTTAAAAGTTTGTCTCTGGTTGCAAGTGCTCCAAAAAATAACACAGAAATCAGGTATAATGCAGTAGTTGTAAGAGTTGCAGCCAATGTACCAACAGGAATTGAACGCTGTGTGTCCTTGAGTGAGGCTGATCTATTAGAGCCTGCCATAATTCCCGTTACAGCAGGGAAAAACAAACCAACCAGTGCACTGAAATACCAAAAACATTAAGGAAGTTATAAAAAGCATGAAAAGGATTCCATTCCAGTCTTGTTTCTCAGAAAATGCAGTGTCATGCTTCATTGAAATACCTGGTTGACCCATAAGAATTTGATGACACCAAAATTCAAATAGTAATCCATGAAGGAAAATGTTATATGCCTCGAGTAATGCATGAATTACATGGACAACCAAATTACAGAAATATAACATAGTAGTTGTGCAGCCCCACGCGTCCCCCCACCCCCCCCCCCCCCAAAACAACTCTTTTTTCTTTTTCTGTGTGTGTATGTGTGGAGGTGGGGTGGGGGGAGGAACTGTGGAATTCATCAAAAGAATGCCTTATTTGAGGAATTCCCATACCAATTATTTAGTGGAACTAAGATAACACTAAATCAGACAATAAAAAAACTGCCTAGTCCACTTATTTTACAACAGTCAAAGATGACATGACACCAATAGATCCTGATTCTTTGTTAGTAATGACATGCACTTCCTACTTTTTTTTACCTAAAAGGAAAAAGGTAGATATCCAATAAAAGATCACTATTTACACATTGACTCATCAAAGAAACATCTCCTGGTGACTTTTTTTTGACTATAAACCAGTGTGGAAAAACAGCAAGCCCCAGGCTGACAGAATTTCTGAAATGATCCCACAAAAATAGTACCAAATCCCATCACAAACAGGACAATTTGATGATATCAACTTTAACAAAATTTTACAACTATAGCACATACTTGAAATTCCAGTAAGTCTTTCCTTCAGGATCAGGTATTCCTGCATCATTGGTAAATTGATAATCTGAACTCCAGTTATCTTTGAAGCTTTCCAAACTTAAGCCCGTGACTCCAGCTGTATCAATCATGAGCAAAGAAAGAATTTATATTATTTCTCCACCCAAACAATAAAAAGGAGAACAAATTTAAGCAAAAAAAAATGCACACAAGCACACATCCTTGAAAAAAAAGAAGGAAAGCACATCCATAAAAATTAAAGACTCACTTGTTGGATCATTCTTCCTTGCTGAAAAAATCCCAATAAATATGCAGAACACAGAGAATAAAACAGGTATAAGGAAAGCAGGTGCAACCCGATTAATCATTTTCACACCACCAAACACAATGAAGCATAGAATGAGAGTCACAACAATCCCATAAATTTGCAGGTCATGTGAACTTGGACTTTCTATAGGTTCTGAAGTTATTGTGCCATTAACCTTTGTAACAGTTTCTACATTAGCAACGTGGGGAAAAAAAGAAAAATGAATTAGTACAATACTCACTTTCAACATCTAAAAAATACAGGAACCAATTACTGCAGAAAATTCTTAATCATTACCTCTAAATATCCCAGCGGCAGGCACAGCTTTTAAAAAGGTTTCCACAGCTCCCAACACGTAACTAAAACCGCAAACAAAAGCAAATGAAAGTATAGATGTTAACACAAGTGCTCAAATGTTCTTAGATAAAGCCATAAAGATAACAGCATGCATTGGTAAGGCCTCAAATCTGTCATCATTGTCGCATCACCAAAAGTTCATAATATCTACTCACAGAGCTCCAGCAACTGCATTCCCAAGGAAGAAACATAGTCCAATGCTAACTCCAACCTCTGGGCCAAGAGCACGACCAATGAGATAATATGGTCCCCCACCCTAGAATTAAATATAACAACCAAATTGCTTAGAAATAATTCTAACATTGACAGTGGTCCTAGTAAAAAAAAAAAAAAAAAAGGCTTTTAACAAACTGAACACAAGCACAGTTGAACCGTATGTATCAATCAATAAGCATCTAACGAAAGATAATATAGAGTAAACATAGTAACATGAACAACACACTATATTAAGCATTGGACATGTAAATATAAATGCCAATGAATCCCAACACAGAACACCAAGAAAAAAAAAAAGAATGGAATAATCCAAGCAAATGCTAACAAAAAATCTACTACAATATAAAGATATCAGCAGTAACAATGGTGACTAGTAATAAACAGGAACAAGATTTCCAAAAAAAGGCACAAACTCCAACAACCACTTCTACTCAGCCAACTCTAGCCAAAAACACATTGGGTGACAACAAACCAAGAACCCAAAATCAATTCCAAAGATAGCACTTGCCAAAACCTTATTAGAGCAAATTCCAAAGAAAGTAGAACTCAAAAGACAATAAAGGCATCTCAAAACAGAAGAAACAGAACCTGTGAAGACAGATCCTGTAAATGTGACAACAAAATTAGGGTATCAAACCTTGAGCCACCTGAAAATATCCCAGATCAATTAAAAACCCCTTAACTAAGCTGAGGACATCGAGGTGATGCCAGAAGAAGAAGTCAAAGGAGCGAATGGCAGCCCATGCGCCACCATTCGCCAGTGCATAGGAAAGGGGCGAAATCACAGATCCTGCACATATGGACCATGCGCCACAGTTCTGGTCGTCGGACTTGGGTGGATGGCTGATCAACAGTCCCTCTTCCTGTTCAGGTGGGTGGTGAAGCAAGTAGTTCTCTCTAGGTCATTCTCCTAGGTAGTAGGCAATGCAGAGAAACAGGCCAAAACAGGGCAGGTCTAGCAATAGCTTCTCAACAATGAAACTTAAAAAACAGGGAAGAAAACCAAGGAACTAGACAGAAAACCTACTAGAAACAAATCAGGCTCTGATACCATGTTAAGATTTAAGAATAAAAAGAAGGAAAAGAAAGAAAGGGAAGAAAGGGAGAGAGTGGAAAGAACCAAAAAGGGCTACATCTTTATTTTCTCATTAATAATTTCATATAATTACTCTACTTAATTAGAAATAAAACTCCTACCTGTTTAGGAATGTAAATCTCACCTAAATAGAAATACATAAAATTTACTAACTAAAGAATATAAGTAAACATAAATATTGCCTTTCCATAAAAAAAGATAAGAAATTATTTAGTAAAGGTAAAACATACCTTCATTGCACCATTAGTCGCAATTGCACTCAATGAAATTGACGTTAGGAAAGTACACAAACCACAAAATGCTACCAGCAGAAGTGATTCGCCTATGCCAGCCATGCCTACAATCCTGGAATTTTTCACAAACCAGAAAAGGGCACACACATGAATCTAGAAACTAGCTACAAAGCATCAAGTCAAACCTAAATCAGTATAAATAGACCAAAAATAAACAACAGAGTACTTGCAATTTCAAAAATCTAAACATTACACTAGCTATGGGGGATGGGAAGTCCAAAGGAAGAGAGTAAGAAATAAGTAATTGTAGTTTCCTTAACTTACCCCACTCCAATCCAAATAGGAAACGCTATATAAGAGCTTTGTTTTACTTATACAATTTTAACAACTATTTGGATTAATTACATTACATTGTATAAAATGCTACCAACAGTCTGTTAAGTGATAAGAATCTTACAATATGTTTCATAGTGTTCCAAGAGAAGTCTTATGGAATGTGTTAGAACAAAAGAGGGTATCTATTAGGTACATACAAGTATTGAAAGATATGTATGAAGGAGCAACTACTATTGTGCGCACAGTGGGAGGGGACACAAGAGATTTTCCGATCTCAATTGGATTACACCAAGGATCAGCCATAAGCCCTTACCTTTTTACATTAGTTTTAGATGAACTGACGAAACATATACAAGAGAGTATTCCTTGGTGCATGATGTTTGCGGATGATATTGTTTTGATAGATGAGACACGAGAAGGAGTCAATAGAAAGCTAGAACTTTGGAAAAGTACTCTAGAGGCAAAGGGTTTTAAGTTAAATAGAACGAAAACAAAATACATACATTGCAAGTTCAGTGAAGGCCAAACTGGTGATAAAGAAGGAGTTAGTTTGAATGGAGTGATACAGCCCCAAAGTAATCACTTTAAATATCTAGGCTCAGTACTTCAAGTAGATGGGGGATGTGAGGAGGATGTTAGTCATAGGATTAAAGCCGGATGGTTGAAGTGGAAACGTGCCACGGAAGTTTTATGTGATCGTAAGATTCCCAATAAATTGAAAGGAAAATTTACCGTACAGCCATACGACCAGCTATGTTATATGGTAGTGAGTGTTGGGCACTAAAAGAGTCGTATGCATCTAAGATAAGAGTTGCAGAGATGAGAATGTTAAGGTGGATGAGTGGCCATACTAGACTAGATAAAGTTCGTAATGAGAGTATTAGAGAAAATGTAGGAGTGGTGCCAATTGAAGATAAGTTGAGAGAAAGGAGATTGAGGTGGTTTGGTCATATAAAGCGTAGACATACGGAGGCTCCAGTTAGACAAGTAGAGCACATTAGGTTAGAGGATAGAAAGAAAAAAAGGGGTAGAGCTAAATTGACTTGGAGGAGAATAGTACAACATGACCTAGAAACATTACACATTTCTGAGGATTTAACCCAAAATCGTTCAGAGTGGAGAAAGCGAATCCATATAGCCGACCCCAAATTTTTGGGATAAAGGCTTAGTTGAGTTGAATTGAGTTAGATCAAGTCAATCACTTATTTGAATGATTAGACTAGTCTGGCAGACTAGATTAGGTTTCAAAACACAATTTTTATTAACTAGCTCCATCTAAAACCAGTCTTGTCCAAGAAACTCATCCAAACATTACCCAACTGGTTTGCAACTATAATTCTGAAAAGCAAAAATGTTGTGCATGCTTAGAAAATGGAAAACAAAAAAAAACCTTCAGGTCCTTGCTAGGAAAGGCAATCAAAACTGTCCCCATCAAGCTAGTTAGGTGGAAAAAGTTTCAAAATCTTAGCAAAAGTGCTACAACTTAGGTACTTTTAGCACTCTATGCCAGCTGGAATGCTAGATACAACATTTTATGTTCCACAACTACATGTTGCAGTCATTAATCCTTTATGATTCACAAGCCTCATTTGCATATACAGAAGCTTCCCAATGAATATTCGTGTTATTCCACTTAAACCCTCCCAAAAGGAGTCACGTCAATATAAGACACAAACTCCTCTACAATCCTAAATAAAAAGCCATGCAGTTTATGAATTTTCATTTTATGGTATATGGCTGTTACAATTTCACCAATCAGACATAACTACGCTAATGAGAGGACACTCAACCCTTCTTTCAATGTACATTTAGACTCAAAGGAACCTATGGAACCTATGCAATAAAAAATTATGCACCAAAATATCAATTCAGAAATATCAATCAAATTAAGAAAGCTATGTGTTTTTGACCTATCATTTTTTTTGGCAGATTGCAGTAGTATGGTATGTTTGGTTGAAGCATAATGGTAGAATCTGTTACGTAGCGCAGTTCTTCAAGACCACCAGCAGAGTAAGAAGAAAGTTAAGGAAAGAAGAACAGAGGGAGAAATAGAAGAGAGGAAGAATATCGAGAAAGAAGGACGAGTGAGGGAAAGAGAAAAGTAGAGAAATAAAGCGAGAAGGATTTGTGTATTATTGAATTCTTGACTGATTTCTCAATTACAGTGCTAGTTATACCATATATTCTCCTATGCATTCTCATATCTCCTATTCTACTTATTAGTCATAACATTCCCCACTTCTTGAAATCATTTTTGTCCTCCGGAATGAGAAAAGGAAACTAACAAAACAATATTCAAAATACTAAAAATCCTAACACAATTTGGCCAGCTCCAACGTGAATGTGCTTGCTGAGATTGCTCTGCCCCAACTTCTTCAGCAAGTGATATGACAGCAATGGCAAACTCCCAAGCATCAATAAGTCATTGAGAAACTGAAACCTCTCTTGTCAAGAGTTGAATTTGCTAGTAACTCATCCACCATTTCCCATCCACACAATTCCTTAACTCCCTTACACCTCATCAAAATTGCATTGAGGAAATTCAATGAACCCACAAGCAAGATTGGACACACTGAGTCCTCCAAGAGACATTCCAAAAGTTTATTGCAGCACTTATGATAACGAAGAATGATCCTAAACATCTTGAATGCTTCTGGTAAGACAACACTTAAGGAGACCTTTGAGGACTTATTCTCACTTATTCTATTTGTAAACATCTCTATTGCTTTCTTTTTCAAGTCAGAGACAACAGCATTTACTGCCATATTAATTCAAACATACCAATCCATCATAATTACACCAACAGCTACAAAATCGTAAGAATGGAGCAAAAATTGAATTTTCTTCCTTTGTCTCCTCCAAATTTCAAATTTATTTTCTTTTAAGTATCGTATGACTACAACTTTCTGCAAAATAGAAAATTAGTTTCTTCCTTTGCTTCTTGATATCTCTCACTCATCTTTCATAAGAAATATGGAATCACAAAAATAGAACTCACAAGCACGGTTAACAACAAAAGAATCATCATTACAAAGACTACATGAACTCAATCCAAATATGCTACTACCAAAATCCCATAATTTTTTTTACACTTTCCTTCACCATAAAATTTTAGGTCTTTTACTTCCATTGAAACATTCTCAACAATAAGAACACCCTTTTGCTTCCAGAAATTTTGATAAATTTGCGGCCAAGAAAAATACCTTCATTGCTAAAGACTTCAACATTCTGAATGGTACTATTGATACCCATCTCATCTTGAATCCCAGATTCAACCGAAGATACCAAATTGTTTGAAGGGACACACTGAACCATATTGCTTGAATTTACATGATCAGCTTCTGAATTGTTCCTAAGCTCCAAATCTTGAACAATTTTTAGATCATTCTCAAAATTCTGATGTTCTTCCACGTATTTATCTCTACCACCATTAAAACTACCTTTTCATCAAAAGAGACCATCTCCTCCCTAGTTTCATTGTCCTCAGTCTTTCTCAATTCCCCGCCATTACTCTAGGAAATCTCGGTTCCATTGGTTTCAATCTTTGCATCTTGGATTGGTAATCCCAATTCACCAATATTACTCCACAAATCTTTGTATATATGGAGGCTGGTTTTGAAAGCTTGAATCGCCTTCAACACCTTACCGTTTTGCTCTAGAAGCAACTAGTTAGATCTTTCAATTTTCTGAATCCCTTCCAGCAACTTATTTACACCCAGAAGAATCTTTTGTCAATGAAAGTTCTATATGGGAGAAGGGCTAGGGTATGAGGTACAACAGAAACAAAAGGGAAAGGTTTACTCCCAAGAAAATTGGGTAAAAGAATTGAAAAATGAAAGGATCAGAAACTCATAATCAAATTTGAAATAAACCTAAACAGGCCTAAAACAGAAAAGCGATTCAAGAAAGAAACCTTAATTTTAGGGCTCTTGGGAAAAAGAGAGAAATTAAGGAAAAGAGGAAAAAAATATTGCCGAGTATTAGAGAAGGATGAAAGAAATATAGAGAGACAAATCTGGATTTCAAGAAAGAAAGGAAGGATGGAAGGAAGAAGAGAATTTCAAGAAAGAGGGAGAACGAGAAAAAAGAAGAAACAATGAGAGAGTGGAAAGGAAGAAGAAGGAAACAGAAGAAGAAGAACGAAGGGAAGAAAGACTTTAACGAGAGAGTTCCAAGAAAAGACAGAAGGAGAAGGGAAAGAAGAACTGAAGAAGAAACTTGGAATTTGGGAAGGTAGCCTCTGATTTGAACTTGCTTGTGACTCCAACAATTTCATTTGGAAGCAAAGCCCATCCTCGAACAAAGCTTTGATACTAATTTGTTACGTAGCAGAGCTTTCCAAGACCCAAACCTACCGAATAAGAAAAAAGGGAAGGAAAGAAGAACAGAGGAAGAAATAGAAGAGAGGAAGGATATCAAGAAAGAAGGAAGAGTGAGGGAGAGAGAGAAAAATAGAGAGAAAAGAATTTGTGTATCATCGAATTCTTGACTGATTTCTCAGTTATAGTGCTATTCCTATTTATATCATATATTCTCCTCTACATTCTCATTTCTCCTATTCTACTTATTAGTCATAATAGAATCTTCAAAAATCATTGTTTGTTTTCACAATAGGGGCTAATGTTTTGTATTTGGCTTCATTTCATTTTTTTGTCAATGTTTTTTTTTTAATTATTTTTTTAAGAGATTAATCGCATGTAGGGTTCTTTTTTCTATTTTATGAGATTCATAACATGCAGGGCGATTATATGGCTACCTTTCTATTAGCTTAGGGATTTTTTACTAATTTCTTTACATGTAGGAGGAATGAACATCCTTTTCATATCTTTCGTTATTCTATATTAATATATTTACCCTTTTCATCAAAAAATATATACATCACCAAAATTTCTGCTAGGGTAGCGTGCATAGAAATCACTAATCTGTAACATAGAACAGCGAAGGAATTTTTATAAAAGAGAAAAAAAAACAAAAAAAAAGACCTTACATACAAAACATCTAAAAAAAATGCAGTTTGTCATGAAAAAGGAAAGCCAAAACTAACATCAATCTATAGGAGACTTACCAAGTAAATCGGATATAGTAGATAATTCCCAATATGTTCTGTAAGCATGGGATAAAAACGCCCATCATTGTATCAAGTTTAACATCATTAACCTGCATGATACATTCACATAAAAGGCTACACAATTTAATTCCTATAAAAAGAGCAGGTTGAAAAGTCAAAAGGTAAAAAATAGTGACATGAATATGTTCCATGCAGCTAAACTCATTTTCCAGGAACAATTTAATCTTGTTTTGACAAAACAACGCTACAATAACATGGGGTAAATCCACTATGAGTCATAACAAGATCCCAATATATTAGTTTTTCAAAGTACCACCAACACACAGAAACATGAATTTGCATGTTTATGGACATGCATCTATTATATATTTGAACTAAACTTCTCCAATTTGTTGGTAATGTAACTAGCAATTGGATATTTTAAAATAACAAAATTTATATAAATTTTAAAAGATAATCTGCAAAGTCTGATGTTTACATTTTGGATTTAAAAATTAACAGCCGCAAAACCAATATAAGAAAAATAATCTGGTCATTTTTTTTTTTTTTTACCCAGAAAGATATATTACATTTGTTCCCAGCTTGAAAATATACAATGGTACAACCTAATACCTATCAATAACAGATTATGCAGAACTTCCAAAAAACCTCTTTTAGGCTTTCATTCTTATAAAATGGTAGTTTGGAATAAAATGGTACAAACCAGGAAGGATGCAAAATTTTAAAAATCAAAAGAAATCATGACAAAAACAAAAGGTGAGAATTATTTAAATACCCACCACCGCAGCACTCTTTTAACATTTTAAATACATACTAGGCCAACAGATCAGTCTCCTATGCAAAGCAAGCCTCATATCAAGTTAAAGATATAATGCATGAATGAAAAACATTGCAAGTTTACAGAAGTGCAAAATCTTGTCAGAGAAATGCAGTTTCCCCATGGGCCTTCAGATCCACATTTCATCATCTTAACATTTAGAAGAGGATCTACCAATTACGAGACTGTTGTTCCAAATTCCAATGTTAGTTTCTTGTTAATTAGAGCCATATCCATAACACCATACGATAAAGCAAAAAACTGTAAAATTCTCAACGGCAGTATATAGCCCTTAGGTATGTTATCAGATGCATAATTTGCAGACTAAAGCAACATGAAAAATGCTCAGGTGCATATTAATGATAGACCACATCACCAAAAAAGAATTAGAACACTGACCACTGCAGGCTTGGAAAATTCAACAAATTATTCCACAAAGAAACTTGAACAGCTAAGCAGAAGGCCAGTAACTTATTACATTATAATCATGAAACATGTATACATAAATCAGCACATCCTTCATAGATCATCATATTCCTTGTTATGTGGCAACCACTTCTGAAAAAATACTAAAATAGTGTTGTTGCAATTTCCAACCTAGCAATTGATTCTAGGAAAATAGTGATGCTACAATGGTAGGTAGGGAAACTAAGGAAGTTGGACGCTCAAGACATTAGCATACCCTTGGACGCTCGTAAGCAATTGAACCATCTTCACCATCCCTGGGACTAGACGGTGCTGCCACTTGCTCTGCTGTCATACTGTGTAGCAAGTCAAAAGCAGATGCCAATCACCAAAGTTATGAACTGTTTTTGGCGGGTTAATCACACCAACTGTCCCTCAATTTGGATGGTTATTTCATTTCAGTCACTCAACTTCAATTTATTAAAATAAAATTTCTCAACTTTAGGTTTGCTTCAGAGAAAGTCCCTGTGACTTGCAATAGTAGGTTTTCAAGTAAAAAAAGAAAAATTATTATTTTATCCCTGTTTTCCAAAAAGAAAATCACCATTTTGCCCCTTTCTCCTCCTCTCTCACATTATTAATTTCTTATGGTCAAATTAATTGATACTTAATTATTGAAAAAATTAATCTTTAATAAAATTATTATTTATTAAATTTATTAATTTATATTTTTATATTTGTTATTAATTTTTATTATTAATTTAAATTTTCTTAAACTTTAATTGAGTTTATCAATAAATAATTCTATTTGCCCTTTAATTTAGAGCACTTTTCTAATATTTTTATTTCAATTAAATAATTTAATTCAAGAGCTAATTAATTTACTTACTCCCTTTAATTTTAAAAAATAATTTTCTAAAATATAATTTACTTACTCTTTTTACACTTTAGAAAGATGTAAAAATTAATAACAAATATAAAAATATAAATTACAAAAATAATTTTACTAATGAATTTAACAACTAATAATTTCATTAAAAATAAAATAATTTAATTGATAAATAAGGATCAATTAATTTCAAGCGTAAGAAATTAAAAATATAAGAGATAGGGACGAAGAAAAGGGATAGGGGATAAATTTATAAAAAAAAAAAAAAGGGACAAAATAATAATTTTTATTTTTTTCCCTGCAAACTTGTCATTGCAAGTTAGGAGGACTTTCTCTAAAACAAAACTAAAATTGAGGGATTTGATTTTAACAAATTAAAGTTGAATGATTGAAACAAAACAACCACTTATGTTGAAGGACGGTTAATGTAATTTACCCTTTTTAGTTGAAACTTGAAACACACTTCACAAAATTATTCAAACAATTACAAATAGGCAAAAATTTCAAATATTGGCAAATATATAGAACACAGTATGCCAAACCAGCATATTCCATGAAATGCAACAAGCAATGCAATAGAACAAAAGAATACAAAGTTCTGAAAGCATATCCATAGTAAATAGCAATATAATGGTTAAGCAGATTTCAATAATAATTTTGACAAAAAAAGATTTCAATAATAATAACCTGAAACCTCAAGGAAATGCCTCTTCTCACATTAAAGCCTTTATTATTGCCTATCTCCCTTCCTAAAAGTGTGGGAATGAGTTCATAATAAACTTTATAGTAGTGTTTCACAAAATACAACCTCTGTCAATATATCAGTCTATTGTTCATGCATGGAGTGTTGAAAAAGCCAAAGAAGTGCCAATGCGTATCAGGCACAAATTTCTTGCTACATAACCCAGTTCTAAGAGATAAATTTATAGATGGTGAGCCTCTGTGCAACAATAAGGTTGCTCCATTGTAACCCAGAGGACACAGGTTCAAACCATAGAAATAACCTCCTTAAAAGGCTGCATGGTCTGACCCTCCCCAAAGACAAAAAGAGGGTATATTATACCCTAGGAATTTCGATTTGACAAAAGTTTGTTACAAGGTCACATAGCATAAAAAAAAAAAATTAAAAGAAAGACATGCTATCAACCAAGGGGGAGCAAATATGAATAAGAATGAAGCAAGTACCTCTTAAGACCAAGAATATTGACAAGAGAATCAAAACCAAATAATTCCAATTTGTGTTCCCCCTCTGAGGTATTGACACTTCCGTTAGCAGGAATGCCCCCTTGACTTGCATCAGAATGCATGTTTTCTGGGATAACTAATTTTGCCTTCCTGTTATAGTAGATAAGTGAATACAAGCAGTCATTAACCTGTTATAGTAGACTAGTGAATACAAGCAGTCATTATCATTAAAAACATAGTTAAAAACAAACCAAGCATCATTATTCACTATTCATTCTTTTAAAAATAAATAAATAAGACTTTCTTCTGCGCGGGTTGGAGAACCACTTGTAGTACCCAAATCCAAAAGTTGGAATGAAAGAGCTAAAGCTAATCCAGTACTAAGTTGCCTAAAGAAAACTTTTTTAACAAAAAGAAATAGAGAGAAACAATGAACCAGTTCCATTTCTTTCCATTGTCAACAGATGATACAAGAAACTTAAATGGATCTTTAAACTCAAAACATCCAATTTAACACACATTACGCATATAGAGAAAGCAATAGAACTACCATTAAAGCTGTTACTGAAGCTCTAAAAACAGAATCCTCCACTTACAAAGCCTAATTCAACTAATCGACCTGCTTAAGTTAGAATTTGAATCTCCAAATAAAAAGAAACACCAAATAAGATGCAGAATTATCCATATTTTCCCCGCATACAAACCGAAAATTCATGCATAAACCACATCCATAGCATTCGAAACAGATACAGATACAGACACATGACCAAATGCATTTATATACATATTTAGACATAGAGAGAGAGAGCAACTTGAAGTTTGGTGATTAGAAACAACAATACACACAAATACAGAGAGAAAGATAGATAGAGAATGGTTACTTGTGGTTAGTTTGGTGAGAAACGGGGGAGGATGAAGATCCAGGATCGATGGAGGACATCTCGAGTACTGCGCGATCGTTAGCGACGACCGGACGGTACTTGCGACCACCGTGCTTGGCTTGGAATTCGTCTTCCATACCGCTTTCCACATCTTCATTGTCCATTGTTGAAGATCTATATTCCTTCCTTGGCAAAGAAATATAGATCCAATTCGAAAACGAAACTAAAGGAAAATTACTTTCTTAATAGAGAAGAAATTAAAGGCCCTAACGGAAAGATCTCAGAGTCTCAGACTGGAAATGAAAGTTGAATTGTATTTAGAAAGAGAGAGAGGAAAAAACGTTCTTTCTTGGTTGGTTCCAGCTTTTATGTTCAATACAATTACAAACAGACGAGAGAAGAAGGGGATGGATGATGATGGATTTGGCATTAAAACGCACCGTTTTAAACTTCATTTTTCGTTACAAAGGCGCGCTCTCTTCTCGTCATTTCTTTATGGCCCAATAGAATGGTCTTGTTCCTGTGAATCCGCCGTCGCCAAGGTCCTCATTCTTATCTTATGACCAAATATTCTATTTTTCTTATTTTTGGTAATTTCAGATTTTTTGAAATTTAAAGTATAAAATGTATGATTTAAATTTTTTAATACATAAAATAATATATTTTTTTTGAATTTAGTAATACATAAAATATTTTTTTTTGAATATTGTTATTTTAAGTATGAATTTTCAATATTTTATATAACAATATTATTTAAAACTCGCTTAAAAACTTAGTCAAATATTTTCTTGATTCAAAAATTATTATTTTTATTTAATAATGTATATTGATATATTGGATATTTTAATAAATGTTATTTTAGGAATTTATTATTTTATCACATAAAAATATCTTATCATATATCTATTAAAATAAATAATTAATCTTTTTTTTTTATAAATTGTGTATTTTATTAAAATAATTTATCTACTACTTTTATAGATTTGATTAACTCAGATTGCTTTATCACTTGCGCAAACAATAATTCAGTACTTTCCAGTGGTGGTCATAGTCCATCAGTAGCTGTAAGAGATTCAGAATCGGCATCCCTTTTCCTTCCTTTCAATTGATATACCTTCCTCGATTCCTTGATTGCTTTGCCTAAACATGGCAACTGTCCGAGTCAATTTACTCAAAACTGATTTTTTAGAGTTTGAGGAAAAAATGAATTAAAATTTCGAATAGAAATAGTTTTTGCTAGTTTTAGTCATTACAATTTCTTCAAGGGGATTTCTATTATAGTTTGTCATAGTTTCAATTTTCTCTCAACCTTACTTTCCCTTTCTACAATTTTAGCCGTTTGTCTTTGTTAGTTAGTAACTTTCCCTTGCATCTTCCGGGCAGGGAACAGCCTCCTTCCTCCCCCAGATATTGGGTCTCTCCCTCTCCTGTTCGAGTGGGGCTGTAAATAGTCTCTAGGTTGGTTTTACAAGCAAATTGAGATAGATTAGAGAGGGACATATGTGATCTGCTTTTGGTTTTGCACAACTAAGCTAGTAGTTACTGTTTCTATTTAATTTGCCTAATATTTTTCTTGCAGGTAAAGTCATGGCAGTGTGGTTTCATTTTTGAAGGTGATGCTTAAGCCTCTATCTCTGCCATGCTACTGCGTCTTCTATAGTGTTGGGTTGCCCAGGGAGAATGTGCGATCTTTGAAGTGGTGGCACTTCGTAGGTGTAACAACCCAAAAATTTAAAATAATAATAATAATAATAATTAATTAATTAATTAAAGTTAATTTAGTAAATGATAATAAAATAATTAAATTTTCTTAGACTATATTTATTTTTTTATCATTACTAAAATTTTATTAAATTTTAACATAATAAAATGATTTTGGACCTAATTATAAACCCCTAAAAAGTTAGGGAACTAATAGTGTAATTAGAAGTTTAAAAAAAAAAAAAAACAGAAATCCAAAAAAACGCAGCAGACCCCCCCCCAGCTCCCTTCTCTTTCTCCCCGACTCTCCCTCCTCCCTCCCATTTTTTTTTCTTCTTGTCGGCAAGGGACCGCTGCCGTTGACCACCCTAGTGGCTTCAGCGTGACCGGGCAACCACCAGGGGACAGGAAATGCCGACAGAAGACGGCGGCGACATAGAGAATTGAAGAGAGAGAGAGAGCGACGGCGAGAACTTCTAAGGCCCGTTTTCGGCCGTTTCCGGCGGCCTACTGGCATGGGAGGGGTGGCGCTCGGCTCCTGGGACCCTGGGCTTTCGATCCCAACCGGCGGTGGTCCGTTCCATGGAGGTTTCCTGCGAGTTTCGAAGAGAGAGAAAGAGGAGAGAGAAAGTGACGACAGTGGCTTTCCGGCCACTTTTCCAGCGATCTGACCGTCGGATCGAAAATTTGAGGCCACCGATGGACTCAAGACGACGAGATCTTCGAGATAGGACTGGTCCCGCTCTGATTGGACAACGTTTGAAAAAGGCGATAATCGGACGATCTAGATCGCTTGGTGCAATCGGATCGAAGATAGCTCACTGGTGCCAAGACCGCATTTTCAGTCAGATCCGACTGCCCGGCAGCCCGTCTCAGAATGTGATCAATATTACAGTCAATTCTAGCATTTTCAGACTTTCTGGACGCGTTCCAGGTGTCAAAATTGGCATAGGTAAACCCGAACTCCAAGTTGCTCATTTTTTGCTAATATCGATTTAGAATAAAATTCATAAAATATTTGTGGATGTTCGAAAAATTATAATTCCTTTTGCCATAGCCTTATAATATTATTAAGGACCGCGGGGCAAAATTTTAGAATTTTTAGAGCTCATTTGGGTAATTTTTGCAAAAGGGCTAATTATAGGGACTAAAATGTAATTTTTCAAGTTTATGACTATTGTCTGATTTGGAGGGCCCAGGAGGGGCCATGTGATATTGATGAGATGTGATTGTGGAAATTGAGAATTTAGAAGTGTTACTTGAATCTTTTTGCAGGTTGGGTAGGTCCTAGGTATAGGGAAAACTCTGATAAATTTTCAGCATGAATTAGGCTGTCTGTTGCCTCTATAGAGTTTTATTTTAACTTAGTACTAATAAATTTATAATTTAATTATTAGGTGATCGAGATCAGCTATTTTTCTGTATCCAGCAGCCACAATAGTCATCGGTATACTGTGAGTAAAATATTAATTTTAATTGTAATTTTGATATTATTATATGTTCAAGCATGCTCATGCATCACTTATAAATATGTATCTATTTAGTTAAACACTAGGCACGTTTTATATTGCATTCATAATTGTTAAAGTGACATAGATATTGTTGTGGTAATTTGGAGCAGTGTGCGTGAGTTGGCGTGCGTGTGGTGTGGTGTTGGCTATGGACATGACGGGTGGACACGACTTGAGATCTTCACTGGGACCCGGTCCTTCGGGATAGACACGGCTTGAGTTCTTCGCTGGGACCCCGATTTGGTTTATTAAGTGGAAGTCCGAGCTTGAGTTCTTCGCTGGCACAGTTTGGATTAAGAGAGTTGTATAGGGGATCAGCTCCCATATATGTATTGTTTGACATTATCGGGTATGTGAGTGCTCCAAATTGCCTTTTTGATGTGATTTGTATGAAATTGATGACGATGTTGCATTTCACTCTACAGGATGCATTAGCTTTAGTTAACTATAGAGATTATGGTTAAAATTGATATTTTACTCTCTGAGTTGAACGCTCATTCCTATTCATCATATTTTTCCAGGCTACAGGAGGAGACATTTTTCAGAATAACCTGTCCCTTTCCTCTCAGGTTATGAAAAGATTATTTAATTGTATTATTATTCTCCAAATTTGTAATTTAGGACTCTGCATGTGCTACTAGTAGCATTAAGCCTGTCAGGGATTGCATGAATTTAAGTTTTTGTATTAACAAATGAAAAATTTTTATGAGTTTTAAATAGTTTGTAAATGATGTAACAGGGTTGAGCTGAGCTCTCCTAATTTAGTTTTTGATAATTACTGGGCTAAGATGGCTCGAAATAAAATTATAACGGTTTAATTTAAATTATTTTATATGCATATTGGGCCTAAATTATGGGCCTAGTCATGGGTTGAGGAATAGTTAGGCTTACTACAGGCCTCGGGAGCTTTAGGCTGGCCCAAGTCCTAGTGCCGGTCCGACCTATAGGTTGGGTCATGACAAAGTTGGTATCAGAGCTTAGGCTCTAGATTCATGGGAAATGCTATACTTGGGAGTGTAAAAGGAGTCTTGTTAGGATGTTACATGCGAAGTATAGGATTCTGTTTTGTCTTTTTCTGTAATTCTCTGCTTCTAGATTCTGCGTTATACCTCGAAAAATATAAAAGTGCCTCAATTAGTGTCTTGATTTTTGTGGAGTACATAGAAATGTGAAATAGAGTTAGTAGACATGTGAGGTCTATCATGAGGATATGTACTCCAAGAAATACTATGTTTCTGTCTGTATGGGTTTAAATGGTGTGCCCATTTTGTGTAAGGCATGACTACATAAAGGTGAGTCTTGAAAGTACAGTTGCCCTAGATAAGGATGAGGATACCACTGCTGACAGTCATCAGTGAATGACCCAGTCATAATAAGTTTATGACAATAATAGATTCAAGAGAGATAAGAGATTAGGAGACCTAGTTTGTCAGGACGTATCGTAGTAACTATACAATATTCTCAATGTCTGCTCTGTAAGCTGCAGATTACAGTACCGACATGAGATTATTGTGTAGAGCTGCGTGCATCCCCGTGGTGCTCCATAATGAGGGTGTTTGCGGATGGCCTCTGTTTTGGTATGGTTATGCCAGAACAGAGTTCTATATCTGCAGAGGAGTTGGGAACTCCTGGTTAAGAGTCTAGAGTTAGAATATTAAAAGGTCACAGTTGGGTGATAACTAGAGTCAATGACTCGGTTACCCTAGCATGAGCTAAAGTTACATCAAGAGTTGCCATCAGACTAGAGGTTGCGGATTAGTTGCAAGTAAAGGTGACATCTATAGAGTGAGACCATCTGGTCTTTGGTATGGAATTTTGGATGGTTTTTGCAGTACGACAGACGTTTTGCTTAGAGTTTAGTGAGAATAGTATACCTTGTGTGTATCAGTAAGGTGTAAAGTACAATCCTACTACCTAGAGAAGGTCGAAACTATGAATTGATGATTTATAGAGCTATGATATGATAAAAGAGTCATTAACTTGACATGGTTTTGGTAAGGTGGTAAATGTAGTACCTTTGTTGCAGCAAGTTAGGGTATAGTCTTATCTTTTCAGAAGGGATCAAAGGTTATTACTGATAATGATGACTTATGGAATAGTATCCCAGATGGGACTGTATAGTGTGGTAGAGAGTAGTTGGCTCGGGTATCCTGGAGAGGATACAAGTTCCATTATAGGAATCATATATAATCAAGATCATGATGGATGTAAATCCTTTGAATTGGATGACAGGTTTGGGTGTCCGGAATCTTAAATTTTGGCGAATTGAGTAAAAAAAATAAATAAATAAATAAAATAATAATAATAATAATAATAATAATAATAATAATAATAATAATAATAATAATAATAATAACAACAAATAAATAAAATTGTTGCAGAATCAGTTCTCGAGGTAGTAAGGGTATTATGTAAGCTAAAGGATAAGAATAGAGATCATACAATAAAAGTATGACTGTAATTTTCTGAGTTCCTTTCTAACTTCATATTGTTCAAAACAATAGTATAATCTAATTATAACAGTATTAAGAGTAATAAATTAGCAAAGATAAATCACAAAAAGCCAATGGATAAAGAAAGTACAGAATGAAAGTTTGGACAATTGATTGCAGATGCAATATAATCTAAATGCCAGTAGAAGTACTAGCTAGAGTGGTCAAAGGACCAAATCTGAGTAGCACAGATATGTGATAACGTGGTAGAGACTCTGAAAGATATAATTAGCAAGTACAGCTGTCGTGTTAGGAAGAAGAATGGAACCAGGGATAGAATAGTCAAGTTCTATTTTGGGTAAGACAAAAGAAATAAATGAAAGGACAACCTGAAGAGCGCAGAGTAAAAAGTAACAAAGTTAAGATATAGGGTAGGCTAAGTGTTATTCTTGGCAAGGTAAATGACAAGGATGGAGAACCCAAAATAGGACCACATTAGTGAGAATAGTGATGGAGATATGGAATCTAGTAATGGGATACTCATAGCATGATGTAGTTGAGGTAGTGCTAGGGGCTAAAATATAGAGCTTGGAGTTACATGATCGGATCATACTTTATCTATTCCCTATTCCTAAAGTGAAGTGGATAGCAATGGGGCAAGATTCTTTTAACTTGTTAACAGTATCAAGAATACTAGGCGAGGAATAAAATAATAATGAGCAAAAGCTAGAAGTGTGCGATGGTATTGCGGACTATCTAATTAGGTAGAGAAAAAGAAGTTAGTAAGTAGTAAGTTGAATAAAAGTCAATCTAAGGGATCAAATAGGTATGATGAGTGGAAAGAATTATAGATAATGACACATAGGCTTTAGGTTAGACTTTTGAGATAGTGAGAAGGTAGTTAGAGGTTCGTTATGAATGTCAGGCAAACATTTTTAGTGTGACCAACAGAATCACTTTGCAGTAAAGCAATAACGACAGAACAACAGTAGGGGTAGAACGAAAAGTGACAAGCATGGGTGGTTATAAATCACTAGAAAGTTCAGGGATCAAATTAATGACCATAGATAAGGATGGAATTAATGTTGGAAAAATCTATTAGTAAAAGAAATCTTTCAGGATTCAACAAAGGTTAAGAGCACAATATAAATGATGATAGATATGAATCATAGGTCGAGTATAAGTAAAGTTAATAAATTAAAATATTATGTCAGGAAGGACAATGGTACGGTAAAGGGTTCATGCAAATGATACCTTATAGGTAGAGCACAATTGTGCTAGGAGATGATGAAATTTTAAGAGAAAGACTAAGAAACATAGGTTAAACATTATTATATGACGATCGGACGTAGTTGAATATAAGAGGATATTTTTCTTTCTTTTCAAGTTTAGCTTGTGCTTTTGGTTCTAGAGGGTTCTATAAGGAACAGAGACTGAATCAAGGAGACCTAGTTATTTGAGAGTTTGGTAGGCACCAATTCATACACAATTTCCTGATATGAGAATGACAGTAAGTGCATACCTAGTGTTAAGTATGAAAGGACGATCAGAGTAATGACAGGAGTTAAATTGAGTTAGCTACTAAGGCTTACAACTATTTTAAACTATGAGCTGGAGGAAATACTAATTGTGGATGAGTTTTAATAGATGAAATTGTTGCTGATGGGTAATTTGAGGTTGAAGTTTGGAAAGTTGTAGGCAGTATATGTGATTATATTAAGGAGAATAAACATGTGAAGTATATTGTCTAGAATTATGGCATAGCACACATTTTCCATAGTTATGTTAGTGCGGGTGGAACTTATAGTTTCGAGGGCTCCTATCCATCCAGGATGAGCAATTTCCTACTAAGGCTGGTAGGGAATGATAATGTTCTGATAGGTAAGTTGGGAAAAGGAGATACAAAAAGAAATTTCTATGGGTAATTATAAGTGTTACATAAGGTGAAGAATGTGCTGATAGGAGTAACTCGTAAGGTTAGAATTCTTGAAGTAATGGAACTAGTAATCAAGATAAGACTAAGAAATAAAAAGAAAGTGGATAAGATCCAAAGGACAGGAATAAAGCTCGGTAGAGTTAGTTAAAATGATGAGGATAAGAAGGAATAGGTATGCTAGGAACACATTAAGAGATGTTTGAAATCAGTTATTATGAGATGATATAGTAAAGGAGTAGTGGAGCATCGATCTAAGTGCCAATGTGTCAGAAGTAGGCCACATATTAAGAAGCTTTAGAAAGAAGTCTAGATATTCTCATTCCAGAGAAGGAGTGAGAATTGATAAAGTCGCATGGATTGAGTTGTCAGGGAATATAAACACTTTTATTATATAAGAAAAGAGACCCAGTTTGCTTTCCAATGTTGATAAATGGAACACTTAGCCCTTAGAGGGAACTCTACCTAACTAGTTACATAAGATAGACAGAGGTTAGTCTAAGTACCTTAGTAATTACACAAAAGAGATTAAAAATTTGAAGTATCATGAAAATAAGAAAATGCATAGGTGTTGACTATTAAGGTCATAGAACGAGCAAAGATTTTGAACGAAATGCCTATAATGGGTGCTACAGGAAAACATCTCATGGGATACTATCAGGTAAAGGAACATAAGTCATGTTTTGGGGAAACAGAGATTATTGAAACAACGGAATGAGACTGAAGTCACCAAGAGACACGTTAGGGCGTAATAAAAGTGAGGTAAGCGCCAAAGTTAATTAAAGTTATCAGATATCAAGTCAAGAGTAATGGAGTTATAATGAATACCTGAGATATCAGAAGAATGGTCAATGAATAGCCAAGAGATAATCTCTAGAAAGAGATAAAAACATCTCTAGAAAGAGATGATAACAAATAGGATACTATAGTAGAATCAGAAAACAGTAGAATGTCATATATAATATACGAAGAGTTTGAAGAATAAATATTTTACCAATCTCTGCGTAACTGAAGGAGTAATGATTGCACTTGTTCTAATAATCTTCTTTTCCTTATCTCTTGTTTATTCGAAAATTCGAGGACGAATTTTTCTTAAGGGGGGAAGAATGTAATAACCCAAAAATTTAAAATAATAATAATAATAATTAATTAATTAATTAAAGTTAATTTAGTAAATGAGAATAAAATAATTAAATTTTCTTAGACTATATTTTTTTTTATCATTACTAAAATTTTATTAAATTTTAACATAATAAAATAATTTTGGACCTAACTGTAAACCCTTAAAAAGTTGGGAGACTAATAGTGTAATTAGAAGTTGAAAAAAAAAAAAACCCAAAAAAGCAGCGTGACCTTTGACTCCCTTCTCTTTCTCCCCGACTCTCCCTCCTCCCTCCCGTTTTTTTTCTTCTTGTCGGCAAGGGACCGCTGCCGGTGACCACCCTAGTGGCTTCAGAGTGACCGGGCGACCACTAGGGGACAGGAAATGGCAACAGAAGACGGCGGCGGCGTAGAGAATTGAAGAGAGAGAGAGAGCGACGGCGAGAACTTCTAAGGCTCATTTTCGGCCGTTTCCGGCGGCCTACCGGCATGGGATGGGTGGCGCTCGACTCCTGGGACCCTGGGCTTCCCATCCCGACCGGCGGTGCTCCGTTCCATGGAGGTTTCTGGCGAGTTTCAAAGAGAGAGAAAGAGGAGAGAGAAAGTGACGGCAGTGGCTTTCCAGCCACTTTTCCGACGATCTGACCGTCGGATCGAAAATCCGAGGCCATTGATGGACTCAGGACGATGAGATCTTCGAGATAGGACTGGTCCCGCTCTGATCGGATACTGTTTGAAAAAGGCGATAATCGGACGGTCTAGATCGCTTGGTGCAATCGGATTGAGGATAGCTCACGGGCACCGGGACCGCGTTTTCAGTCAGATCCGGCTGTTTGGCAGCCCGTCTCAGAATGTGATCAATATTACAGTCAATCATAGCATTTTCAGATGTTCTGGATGCGTTGCAGGTGTCAGAATTGGCATAGGTAAACCCGAACTCTAAGTTGCTCATTTTCGACTAATATCGATTTAGAATAAAATTCATAAAATATTCGTGGATGTTTGAAAAATTATAATTCCTTTTGCCATAGCTTTATAATATTATTAAGGACCGCGGGACAAAATTTTAGAATTTTTAGAGCTCATTTGGGTAATTTTTACAAAAGGGCTAGTTATAGGGACTAAAACGTAATTTTTTAAGTTTATGACTATTGTCTGATTTGGAGGGCCCAGGAGGGGCCATGTGATGTTGATGAGATGTGATTGTGAAAATTGAGAATTTAAAAGTGTTATTTGAATCTTTTTGCAGGTTGGGTAGGTCCTAGGTATAGGGAAAACTCTGCTGGATTTTCGATATGAATTAGGCTGTCTGTTGCCTCTTTAGAGTTTTATTTTAACTTAGTACAAATAAATTTATAATTTAATTATTAGGTGATCGAGATCAGCTAATTTTCTGCATCCAGCAGCCACAATAATCATCGGTATACTGTGAGTAAAATATTAATTTTAATTATAATTTCGATATTATTATATGTTCAAGCATGCTCATGCATCACTTATAAATATGTATCTATGTAGTTAAACACTAGGCACATTTTATATTGCATTCATAATTGTTAAAGTGACATAGATGTTGTTGTGGTAATTTGGAGCAGTGTGCGTGAGTTGGCGTGCGTGTGGTGTGGTGTTGGCTATGGACAGGACGGGTAGACACGACTTGAGATCTTCGCTGGGACCCGGTCCTTCGGGGTAGACACGGCTTGAGTTCTTCTCTAAGACTCCGATTTGGTTTATTAAGTGGAAGTCCGAGCTTGAGTTCTTCGCTGACACAGTTTGGATTAAGAGAGTTGTATAGGGGATCAGCTCCCATATATGTATTGTTTGACATTATCGGGTGTGTGAGTGTTCTAAATTGCCTTTTTGATGTGATTTGTATGAAATTGATGACGATGTTGCATTTCACTCCACATGATGCATTAGCTTTAGTTAGCTATAGAGATTATGGTTAAAATTAATATTTTACTCTCTGAGTCGAACGCTCACTCCTGTTCACCATATTTTTCCAGGCTACAGGAGGAGACCTTTTTCGGAATAACCTGTCCCTTTCTTCTCAGGTTATGAAAAGATTACTTAATTATATTATTATTCTCCAAATTTGTAATTTAGGACTCCGCATGTGCTAGTAGTAGTATTAAGCCTGTCAGGGATTGCATGAATTTAAGTTTTTGTATTAACAAATGAAAAATTTTTATAAGTTTTAAATAGTTTGTAAATGATATAATAGGGTTGAGCTGGGCTCCCCTAATTTTAGTTTCTAATAATTACTAGGCTAAGATGGCTCGAAATAAAATTATAACAGTTTAATTTAAATTATTTTATATGCATATTGGGCCTAAATTATGGGCCTAGTCATGGGTTAAGGAATAGTTAGGCTTACTACGGGCCCCGGGAGCTTTAGGCTGGCCCAGGTCCTAGTGCCGGTTCGGCCCATAGGTTGGGTCGTGACAGTAGGGTTCCTGGCGGATTTGCCTAATCCATAAGGCACAAGTGAGATGCCAAAGAGTCAGGCCACAATTCTCCATCTTGGCAACTGGTGTTGGCTTGCAAACTCTCTTTGGCAACTACAGTTTTTGCTCATATGTGTTTGGTTGGACTCCTTTTAGCCGATCCTGTTTGAGTGGAAATGCTATTGTATTAAACAAGATGTGTTGGTCACAAATATCATGGATGCTGCTATGAGAGGCTCTAGTTTGCTAGATGTCCGGCGGGATGGCAAGGGACTAGGTTTTGTTGCCAGATCTTAAGACTAGGGGGGATGACTTGTTTCCTTAGCCTAGGGTTTCTATGTATTAGGCCTTCGGCCTTTTATTGTATGAGCTAGGTTTAGGTCCATTAGTTAAGAGTCAATCTATTTTAGGCCATACACCTTAAGGTAAAACTATGTATTATTAAGCCTTTTAAAGGCTTCTTTAATGAATTCTCTATGTCTTTGGGGGAAAAATTTTCTATAGAGGCATGATTTAATTTGATGAATCAGAAAACATATATATATTTATTTTTAAATTTAAAAATTTGATGATTTTGAGTTATAATTTAGCTTAAAATATATACATTATGTTTTGATTGGGAGAATAAGAACTCAAACCTGACATCTACTATATATTTTTAATTACTGAATCAAATCAGACTAAGTTATAATATTATATTTTCATTCATAAAAATTGTTAAAAAAATAAAAGAAAATTACAAAATATAAAAAAAATAAAGCAAATTTATACACATAATAAAATAACAATAAATTTTATTCATTCTAAAATTTAGTACATTGTTGGATACATTAATTCAACATAAATAAAATATACATTATAATAAAAAAATAACTAATTTTACAATATTATAAAAAAGAAAATAAAATTAGACTTGAAGTTAATCATACAACAATTAAGTTGATTATGCAGTCTATCGAGGTTTGAGAAATCAAAGCTCTCATAATTTACTTACCTCAAAAATTATAAACTTTAATTACCTTTATTTTTCGTTAATTTCAAAAGTGTCTTGATTTGTGGAGTCATTATGGGTGATATCGATATTTCAATCCAATAATATTAAACAAGCATGTCCTTCCAATAATTCAAGATTCATAGTAGACTATTGTTGATCTAATATTTAGCCGCTAATAATTCTTTCACCATTTTAATTAAAACTTCAAAATTTATTTATGCCATTTCCATAAGTCAAGTATAGAAAATACAAAATTATTATTGTCATCAAATTCAAAATTAGTTTCAAATACAAATCAATTTCAAATAAGCTACCCATACCTCATAATTTTTTTATTGTGTTTTTGCGTTAAGTATTGTGACATTTTTATTGGTTGGATGCTCGAGATAGATTTGGGTAGAGTCCACATCAAAGGTTTGAGAACCCTTAATTTGGATCTCAATTCCAATTTCAGTTTAATTTTAATTTAATTTATTCAATTTAATTAAATTCAATATTCAAAATTTTACAAATTATTTTTCTAAAAAGTGAATTTTAATTTTAATCTAAATTAAAACCAATCAAATCAAAATCAATAAAATATAATTTTGATTCATTTCAATATGATTTTAGTCACCGAGACTCGTATTTTACTTTATTTCGACAGTAATTTTTAAAGTACTTAAAGAAACTCTACTGAAAGCAAGTGATAGCGTTCCAATGTATACGATGTCGTCTGTTTAATTTTGTGAAAGTTAAGCATGTGAGTTAATATCTCTAAAAAAAAATAGTAATAAATAAATGAATAACATAAAAAGAACGAAAGTTCTAGAGAAATCTAAACACCAGTAAAGGGAATGTTAAAAAAATGATGAAAGGGGCAAAAACAGAGAAGAAACAGAGAGAGATTGGATGACGAGAGACAGAGAGAGAGAGAGAGAGAGGGAGAGAGAGAGACCGAGTAGCATAACTGAGAGAGCAGCGGCAAACCACCATCTCCGGCGGTCAGGCCAAATTTCTAGCTTTCCAGTAATGAGACTTACTCCAATCAAGCCTAGTTGAACCTCCGTTCACAAGAATCGTGAGACTAGGAAGGTGAAAGGGGAAAGAGAACCAGCAGCTACGGGCTATTAGTGCCAGGCCAGCGAAGCCAACCGGATCCTCCTCCACGCAGCAAATTGCAAAATTGAAGGTACGTACTTTAGCGTGTAAATTAATGTAACTTAAATTCGAAGATCACGACAAGTTAATTAAAAATTAATTTCTCTCTCTCTCCGTTTCCTCCATAATTCAAACAAAGGGTTAGTTTCTGTCTGAACTAACATTTCAGAAGTACAACTAAAAACAATTACAATTTGAACAAGAAACAAAGTGAAGAGAAAAAATAATAAATAAAATAGGGATCTCACCCATCAGAAGACTAGTTTTTCTTGTGCTTTCCATGCCTTTCTTTTGCCATCTCCGACTTCGCATTGCCATTATTCTGGTTGCTAACAGAGCCCTCTTGAGCACTGCACAACTGAGACTTTAGCTTAAATCCAAATTTCTTAGACACATTTCCCCAAGTGCTGGAACCTTTCGTTCGACCCATCTTCTCAATCTCCTGCCTCATAATGGAACACTCCATCTCAAGCTCAGACACCCTCATCCTCATATTATCCATTCCCACCTTCAAAACCAGATTCTCTCTAACAGCTGTGGCCCAGCCTCCCTCGGTAGACCCAACAAAGCCACTTCTCAGTTGTCTTGACCCATCTAGGTTGTCGGAAACCAGAAAGCAGCCGGCAATAGATGTCCTTAGCTGAAGTTGCTCAAAGAAGAGAACTCGGACTATTATTCTTAACGGTAGCCTTTCATTCTGCGCGGCATGAGTACAAGCTTCCAAGGAGAGCTTCTGGCAGTCCATCAGCCTACAGAGCTGTTCTCTTTCAGACTCTGCCAACCACGGGTGTGACTGCATGTATGATAATTGTAGTAAAAGTTAATAGCCTTGAACTAGAATGATTAAGACAATTAGCATGGACATTTCTCACCTGTGCTCTGAGCAACAACCCAAATCAAAATCATAAACATTACAAAGATGATTAAGCAAATATATAGCCTTCAGCTCAAAGGTTAATTTTCATTTAACGTGCAAGAAATCTCATTCTACCTTTTTTAAGATGCCAAATGGAACCAACAGGAAGTAGCAACTGATGTCATAAGCTATTTCATTCACAGGATAAACCTATAATAATGAGGTGGTTAGTACCTTCAAGTAAACGTCTATGGCACGATAAAGACCATCATCCAGGGGCCGGGCATATTCAGGAACAGCAGCAGCAAGAGCCTGAAACTTGGGGAGCTTCAAATTCACATCAGGAGCAACCTCTGCCAGGTATCCATCGATCAGTTTGGCCACCAACGTGATTGGTGTTAATGATGGCGATCCAATCAAATGGCTATCATCTACTGAACATGGAGACGCCCCACCTGTAATTTGATCCATGGCAAGGAAGTGTTCAAGAATCCGCTGCACACAGTCAACATTGTAAAGTGTCTCCATGGAATAAGAGAAATTGGGCATCAAAAGATCTTCTAGGGTTGCTTGATCAAGCTGCATGCCAATCCTTTTCTCTAAGTTTGATAAACAAGAGCTTGCTTTTAGAATCAAGGCTGTCCGAAGAAGACCAAACAGGAACTTGGTAGGGACTAGGCCCTTCTGCATTGGAAGCAACCTATCAATATCTTCAAGCAAAGCCTTCTGGTCTTCTTCTGATGGTGGAGCCAAACCCACAGCCATTAAACGGGAACTAGACTCACTAGCACCTTGACGCCTATTCAACCCGGGCAGGTACTTTTTGGCATAGAAAGCAAGGGATCCAGCAATAACCTCTTGTCTGACACCACGAGATTCCATTATGGAAATCAACCTCTTATAGAGAGGTAAACTTAAAGTCAACACATCCTCATACCACCAATCTGAACTTGATTTTTTGGGTCTAGCCCCTGTGCTTATCCCATTCCACAAGACACTTCCTCCAGGACTCTGCATGGGCCCATGCTCCATTATAGGCCATCCAAAAAGATTTGGGTCAGTATATGCTTTTGTGGCGAGTGACTCAATACACTTCTTTGTAATGTGAAGTTCTTCAGCATAGGGAAGACTCTGATCACATGTTTGAAGTGCCTTTAAAGAATCGTTCCAATTACCAAGGACTACTTGCTTAAAAAAGGTCTCAGTCTGCATAATTAGATTGCCCTCCCCATAATCCTCGGTCATTTCAAGATGCTCAGCAGCACAACGGAGGTACACAACATTTGAGGAGGTAAGCTCAAGTTTCACACCATAACAGAACTTGGCCACAAGTTCAAAAGTTTTGGCCCCACCAGGATTGTAATGGAGATTTATAACACATTTTTCATCCCCTTCTTCCAATGCTTCTGCAATCAACCTTTCCATAACCCCACTTCTAGATAGCAAAGGAAACTGCATTAAATTATAATATGGATACATTAGAAACAATAAAAGATACAGAGTTCTATAACAACCATAACAACATTACTTCTTCACCATTACACATAAAAAAAAAGTTCTCACTAGCTCTCACAGAAACACAGTAGATGTATATACAGAATCATTCTTTTTATACGTCTTAGGGCAAATGGTAAACTACAACGAGAAACATAGAATGCAGAAAATGCACAGAGAATCAGAAACAGTGGGTAATGCCAGAATGCTACTTTTAGTCAGCCTGGGGAGAGAGGGTTTCAGTGAAGCTGCCCCACCGCACATGAAGCATTTAGGCCTGGCCCTAAACTAAGCCTGAAATAAACTGCTTTGAATTACCTAACTCGCATCCTACTCCAACAGGAATAGGGTGAGGCATTTGCACCACCAAAATCATTCATCATAATACTGCTTTGGCAGATTTAAGACTGTAACTAAATGTTAGATGAATAATACATACACATTAAAGAGTGATAACCAACAGGATATAGGTACAATTGACCTCTCCTGAGCAATTAATTAGTCTGCAATAATTTGTTAGGTGAATAATGCAGTTTTACCAATTTCAATCCAAAATTTTCAGATATTCAGAGCTCAACTTCAATTTCTCCATTTTTTATTGTCTTGATTCAATTCAACTCTGAAAACAAAATGCCCTATTTATGAAAAACTTGTACATGTTCAAAAAAAAAATTGTAAAATTAAACTCAAAAGTCAAAACACAGATATGAGCCAACCAGATGACAACAAGAAGAATGCTATACTTAATTTGATTCAACTATGTGGCACAAGCCTTTTGATAGTTTTATCATATAGCTCACTATTAGTAAATGAACACAACTAAAACAAGTTCTCTCATCTTCAACTCAAGGAATTGAGAATAAGGTTTACAAATACTTAGAGAGAGAAAACGAGAATGAGATAGGAGAAGATCAAAGAATGGCACAGACGTTAATCAAGGTACACTTTTTTCACACAAGACAGCGCAAGGGAAAGTTAGCAGATAATTATTCCTCCAACCCAAACTGTTAGGCCTTTCCATTTTGGGAAGTTATAATAAAGGTGCATTGAGGAAAGTTATATACTTTTGCACAATTAACAAGCACAAGCACAAACACAATCATTACAAGCACCTTTAAATAGTTGGAAAACCAGAGGGTGAGTAACAACTTTGAGTGAGAAAGTTCAATTTCAATTGGCCTGGCAGGTAAGCAGAGAGTACATTTATAAGCAATAGTGTTAATCATTTACCCATCAGATCCCTCAGTTGCACATAACAACAGAAGGAATATAACATCACTTGACAGAGTAAATATAACATCACTTGACAGGGTAACCTATTTTATATTTTACATAAGATCCAAACAGAGAAGAATTTAATGTAAATATGGTATAGAGAAAGATTACCTTGTGAAGATGGAAGGTCATCTCCCCCACTTCCACAACAATATCACTAGGAAGCCCAGTGGTGCAGAACCTACAATCCATCGTATGTGAATAAAAGATCAAAAAAGAAGCATGAATTAGAGATATTTCCTTTTTCTTTTTACAATTCCCACACAAATGTATCCTGGGCATTATCATGCTTTGATTTGGGTTCTATTGCAAATTTGTCCACAAGAAGGTATATATCCATTTGAACACCCCACTTTCAGAGTCTCTAGGGACAGACAGGCATACATTATGGTCCGTTAGCACTTATGTGGAGTAAAATGCATTTTTTAACTGCGCAGAGGAAGCTGTAATGCATTCCTTGTTCCACTTTTCAAAATACATAGAGCAGTCTTTGACAAGTTCTAAGGCAAAAGCACTGATACTTAGAAGATGCTTACAGCCTCTTTAGCATTAAGGTTGAAACTGCTTTTCTAATAAGCACCATGAAGAATGTTTCCTTCTGGTATTCATAGTCTGATGCAAGTAGCATAGCTCATGTTGATACATAACCTCTAGGATATTCCACAAACAGCATATAGACATCCCATGTATCAGAGTAAAACGAACCAAACCATTAATATGTAATGTATAAGACTTATGCTAGGTCCTTCACCCAATAATAGCCCACTTGATGAAATGCTAAGTGCATCCTTTGAAAGTTCATACACCATAAAGGAAATTTGAAAATGAGGAGAATAAAATATTTTGCAGCCTGGTTACTGTTGAAGTTAAACCCCACAAAAAATCTTTCCCTTATAATGTAGAACATATGATTAAGGTGAAGTATGTTTAAGTCACAAGGTTCAATCCTCATATCCATCGATTACAGTATTTACTGGATTAGAAATTTTTTCCATGAGTGAATGTATACAGCTACATATGCATCTACACATCAATATATGTGTGTGTGCGCGCGCGCACGTGCGCATAGAAAACCCTCCACCCTAGAAGCAAGATAATCCTATCACAAGCAATATAATGGCCCAACTGGCAGATTAATCAGTAACATCAAGAATAAAATAAGCTCTTTGTCTTCAACCAATCAAGTTAAACTGCCAGTAAGGTTGTTGACACTTGACACTGAACAAGCACAAGTGCCACAGCAAAATCAGAATTGATAATCAACAATTTAGAGAGGAAGGAAAGCAGCATAAGTGATTCGCACTCTATTAGCACATACATCAATCTCAATCTAAATGAAGCATTCCTAAGCTGTGCTACTTCAACAACCAATGGCTAAGTTCAAAGACCATTCACCTTGCACCACTCAATAAGTTCAATGGAAATGATTTTCAACAACTTTACTTTCACAGTTTAAATCTCTAAGCAACTTAAGAAACTAAATCTTGATTAAAAATCTAGCAAGCAATTCCCCTTACTGTGCACATTTTATTTTAAACCATATTATGTAACTATTTTCAACAGCACAGAGATTGACTTGATATCTCTAAGCAACCCAAAAAATTAAATCTCAACTCAATATCTGAATAAAAGTTTCCCTTACCACGCACATTCTATTTGAAGGGGAAAAGAAAAGCTCGGAACAAAGCAAAATAAATTTTTTACATTACAGCTACTGTGGGTGAGCTTTTACTGTCAAGTAAAAATTACTTCTATGTTTGGATCGCCATTGTAGCATGCAGAGATATAAACTCCGGTGGATAAAAGTAAACGAACGTATAGACAAGAAGAATGCCCAACAACTTCAACTAAATAATCAAAACTAATTTGGGGTGACAAGATAGGAGGCGTAAAGAGGGAGATCCAAATTCCAAAACAATGAAAACAAAAGAAGCAAACAACTCATAGAACGAGATAAGAGAAGGGTTGCATACCAGGCCTGCCCTTGCCTTTGGAATGCATCACTTTTAGATCCCAATTTCGTGCAAGCCATTTTCTCAGAATGCAAGCAGCGAAATCTTAGAGATCCTAGCTTCCTGGCAGGTAAGCTAATGCAGTGCTCAAAGTAGATCTCTTTTAACCCTGTAATCACAACAAAAACCAGCAATTCCAAGCCAGATAAACTCCTTTTAAGAGCAATACACCAGCAACAACCCCAAATCCAGGGCCCTTTTGCAAGCGAAAAAACACAGAATCCCAGTGGTGATTTTTGTCCAATTAATCACCACTCTCAATTTTTTTTTTTTTTTTTAAAAAGCCGCCTTAAATTTCACAAGAGACCACTCTTGAATTCCTGAAGCCAAGCGTCCCAAGACCTTGAATTAAATATCAAATGTAGCTCCCTTCCTAATGGTCCTGCCAAAAACAACCCAATATCTATACACAGACTCAGCAAATCACAGTAAATTCCCTAACCGCTTCAAAAAAACCACCCATTAAGCCATACCCAATTCAGAAAATGACCCAAATCCCCGCCCAGAACCACAAAAATCACATAACCAGACACTAACAAGAGGCTTCTCAAGAAAAAAGACTCGAATTTTAGGTCAACCCCTTCAAATTTGGTGTATGAGAAAACAAAATATTACTATTTTCGCTGGCCAAAACCTCCCAACAAGATTCTCCATTAAAGAAAGCGAAGAAACAAGTTCCTACTCCAATAATAATTTATAGCCTTATACCCACAAAAGGATAATGTCTCCAAAGCCATGGTATACAAATGCCCAAGAAAAAAAAGACTTGAAACTCTCAGTGAAGAGTGAAGAGGGTGGGGTATTAATAATAATCCAGAAAGCAAGTCTCCTACACGCTGGTTCACGCGGGTCCAAATGGCTTAAAACAGTCATTGCAGTTCTGGAACTTGGATTTTACAGAATCTTTAAAAACTTTAAACAGTAGTTGACAGGATTGAGCAAAAAAGGGGAAGACGTCACCGCATCAGGCATGGATTCTTGGATTTATTAAGGAATTTTTCTTTATTTTTTTTATTAGATTAATGACAAGAAGTGACCTTTGAGGTTACATATATCTGCTTTGTTGACGGGGGCCATGTGCTTCAAGCGTTACCTTGCGCTTTTGTGGAGGATAGAATATGCAAAATGTTTATTAAGATTAAATTATTTTCAATGTCAAAAATAATTAAATAAAATAAAATATTTTGAATTTAATTTCATGTTTCGTGCAAGATTGGGGACTAGAGCCTGCATTGTCGGGATTTTTTTATTTATTGGATTTCAATGCCTCTGTAGAGTCCATTATAATTTGCTAGCCTTCACCATACAGGTTTTGAAAGGGATTCTTCATTCTTGGCTTTTTTCAATAAAAAAAAAAGGCTGCACATGTATTATTATATTTTAATTATAATATAATTATTTTTAATTTTAATATATTTTATATACAACATGAGTGATTTTATCTAATTAATTAATTTAAAGTTTAAATTAACCTTATATTTATTAAAAAAATTTAATTTATTCTTATTTTTAATTTTTTATTCTATTTAATCTAAAATTTTTAATTTAAATTCATTTTAACCTATAAAGTAAGAAAATTGAGAAATTAAACTTTTTAACTCTTAAGTTTGAATTAAAAAAATTAAAAATTTAATCTTAAAATTAAGAAATTAAACTTCTTAATTTTTATTTTAAATAAAAAAAATAAATTTAACTTATAAATTTTAATTTTTAAGTTAAATTGAATTTAAATCCAAATTTTTGTATTAAATTAGATAAAAAATTGAAAATTACTAAATTGAACTTCCTCAATAAATATAGAAACTAAATTAAATATTTTACCATTGATTTATAAATAAATATACAAATATAATTATCAAGTTAACATTCTTTTAAAAAATTCAATTAGTATAAAATTAAAACTTCTAATCACTACAAATTATAATTTTTAACTACTATAATTATTTAAGTATATACATAAACTATGAAAGAGAATGCTATAAACATTCTCTTGAAAATGTCATAAAATTCTTTTAGAATGTTGTAAATAATTTTTAAATGCTATAGCATTCTCTTAATAATCGATATAAATTATCCTTTATTTAAATTATTAATTTAAAATTAAAATTTATTTCGATTTTTATATGTGAATCAATTTATAGGATTAAAAAATATTAAAATTTGTTAAAATGAAACAATTATATATTACTGAAATATATTTTTAAGGTAAATTATCTATTTTTTTAATTTTAATATATTTTTATATTCATCATCATATGAATTATAATTAACAAATAAGATTATTTAATACTCATAAAATTAATTAAATTTTATACTGGTTGTGAATTTACCTAATTTTATTTTAGACTTGGGGTTGAGGGTGATTATGTTTTGCTAAGCTATGAAAATAGAATAATAAACATTAGTCAACGAATCATTCATCTCTATGAAATACTAACAGTGTGTTAGGTCATTATGTGCAACTAAGATTTTTTTTTTTTTTCAGAAACTCTGTAATTTCAATTAAAAAAAAACAGATTTATTAAATTTTAGTTGAATAATTCAATTGTAAAAATTATATCAACTATTTAAAGTTTTTTTTTAAAATTATTATGTATGAACATATTAGATACCTGTGACTATATTGGTGAAATAGTATCTTTCTATAAAAAAATATGTTTTTTACAAAGAAAATATTTTGTTGTGAATGAACAAGATATTGAGAAATTGAGAAATTGTCCATACATAAAATCATAATTATTGATACGGACGTTTTCCACGTAAAAAGGGAATTTTTTATTACAATAGAAGCAGAAGCATTTTTTCAATGTCGATTGAGTTATCTATGATGATCAAAAAGTAATATTAAATCAGATTGAATTTAAAATTTTTATTCTATTTTTTATAGTTAAGAAGTTGAAATATTAGATTGCTTAGACTTAACTTATTACAAATAAAAACAAACACCCTATTTAAATTACACAATCACTTCCTTATTGAAAATTGTTAAAAAAAGAAATACCCTAATAAAATTTTAACAATATGATTTTTTTGAAAATTATATTTTTTATTAGAATAGTTTTATAAACTTCACATGTATATTTCAATTTTAAATTATTAAACAAAAATTTTATAAATATTTTTTTTTTTACATTGGAGAAAGGAAATAAAATAATTCATATTTAAAAAAATGAGAAATATGAATAAATTATTTGATTATTAAATATGTTTTTGAGTAAATATATTATGATAAAGTTTGGTTTGATTACTTACTTTTAATTTTTGACTTAAAATATATTTTTGAAATTTATGAATCAAATATTAAAAATTAGTAGTTAATTATTGTAACACCCCAAAAATTTTAAATTTATGAGCATTTTTGGTATTTTAATTTTATTTAAATTTTAGGAATTTTTTTGAGATTTTTCGGATTTTAAAAATCGGGTTCGATTTTCTGAAAATATAAACTTTGATGATTTTTAAAAATTAATTTAAAAACCACGTGGCAAAACTAAAAATATATTTGGAGTCTACGTATTTTTCTGAGTTTTCAGAAATTTTTTTGAAATTTTTGGACCTCGTTTTCGGTCCCGAGGCAGAGTAAAAAATTCAAAATTTTGTATATCGAATCGAACTGGTCAAATCGAACCGGACCGGATCGGACGGGTCGAATCGGACCGACTCCCTTCCCTTTTTCTTCCTCCCGCGCGCGTCCCTTCCCCCTTCTCTCTTCCTCCCGTTTTCTCTCTCCTCCTGCCACGGCCACCACCCCAGGCCGTGGCTGCCACCCAACCTCCCGGCCAGCGGCGCTAAACCGGAAGCCGCGCGAATTTCCTCCCTCGGGCGCGCAGCGTTTCGGCTTCCCCGGCCAAAATCCGGCCGATCCGGCCATCAATTGGATCGGGTCTTATGTCTAAAATCATCTACTCGGCGAGAGCTTTCCATAGACACCAAGAACGCCGAAATCCATCGAGCGGTTTGTCCAATTTTTGCTCGGGAAGTTTTTAGCCCATTTCGACTTTTGGGCTAGATTTCTCGAAAATCGTGAATCCCACGAGAAAACCGAGAGTACCAGAGCGCTCCACACGTCGAGAGCTTCGCGGGGATATAAATTTCAAAATTTTCCGACACCATTTTTCGGTGGGTCCCACGGAACTTCGCAGTGTTTTTCCGAGCATTAAATGAGCTTAGAAAATTCTGAAAAATTTATGTACTAACCCCCGTGTTATGGGCTTCGTGTAGGTATCCTCAATTCGAGAAAATTCGACAGTTGTCCGGGTCTGTGAATTTCCGGCCAGACAGACCCGTTACTGGAAAAGTCTCCGAATTGGATCGAGGTTTTGGGTATCCCCCCATTGTCAGACGTCCCGAGCGCGTCCCCAAATTCGGAATCAGCAAAGGTAAACCCGAACCTTGCTTTTTCGTAATTTTCTAGTACTTAAATAGGATTAAAAATCCATAAAATATTCGTGGTAGCTTAGAAAATTATGATTCTTTTTGCAATAGCCTAGTAATATTGCTAAGGACCGCGGGGCAAAGTTTTAGAATTTTTAGAGCTTATTTGGACAGTTTTTGCAAAAATGGTCAATTATATGGACTAAATTGAAATTTTACATGTTGTGATGGATGATTGATTTGTTGGGCCCAGGAGGGGCTGTGTGATGTGATTGAGTTGTGGACATATGGATTGTGAATATAGAAGTGTGTTTTGAGCCCTTTTGCAGGTTGGGTAGGTCCTAGGTATAGGGGAGACTCATTGGATTTTCTACGACTTAGGACGTATTGGTCTTTTTCTTTGTTTGTATTGAGTCATATTTATTAAATGATTGTAATAAAATTGTCAGGTGAGCCGGGACAGCCTTCTTCCTCCGCCCAGCTGCCTCAGTGACCATCGTCAAGTCTGTGAGTAAAATATTAATTTTAATTGTAATTTCGATATTATTATATGTTCAAGCATGCCCATGCATCACTTATATGCATATATTTATGTAGTTAAACTCTAGGCACGATTTATGTTGCATTGATAACTGTTAAAGTGCCATGGATGTTGTTGTGGTAATTTGGAGCAGTGTGCGTGCGTTGGCGTGCGTGTGATGTGGTGTGGACTGTAACACCCCAAAAATTTTAAATTTATGAGCATTTTTGGTATTTTAATTTTATTTAAATTTTAGGAATTTTTTTAAGATTTTTTGGATTTTAAAAATCGGGTTCGATTTTCTGAAAATATAAACTTTGATTTTTAAAAATTAATTTAAAGACCACGTGGCAAAACTAAAAATATATTTAGAATCTACGTATTTTTCTGAGTTTTCTGGAATTTTTTCGAAATTTTTGGACCTCGTTTTCGATCCCGAGGCAGAGTAAAAATTCAAAATTTTGTATTCTGAATCGAACCGACCGAATCGAACCGGACCGGATCGGACCGGTCGAATCGGACCGGTCTTCTTCTCTTTTTCTTCTCCCTCCCGCGTGCGTCGACCTTCTCCTCTTTTCTCTCTCCTCCCTCCTCCCCTTGCCGCGCCGCCGCCTCCCCTGCGTCCCCACCTCGCCGGCGCCCCACCTCGGCCCTCCCCCACGGCCGGCGCGACACTGAACGCTGAAAGCGGCCTTAGAACGGACGCAGCCTTGTGCGTGGATCATGTACTTCCCGACCAAAATCTGGCTGATCCGGCCACCAATTGGACCGGGTCTTGTATCTAAAATCATCTACTCGGCGAGAGCTTTCCATAGACACCAAGAACGCCGAAATCCATCGAGCGGTTTGTCCAATTTTTGCTCGGGAAGTTTTTAGCCCATTTCAACTTTTGGGCTAGATTTCTCGAAAACCGTGAATCCCACGAGAAAACCGAGGGTACCAGCATGCTCCACTCGTCGAGAGCTTCGCGGGGACATAAATTTCAAATTTTTCCGACACCGTTTTTCGGTGGGTCCCACAGAACTTCGCAGTGTTTTTCCGAGCATTTAATGAGCTTAGAAAATTCTGAAAAATTTATGTACTAACCCCCGTGTTATGGGCTTCATGTAGGTATCCTCGATTCGCGGAAATTCGACAGTTGACCGGGTCTGCGAAATTAGGCGAACCGGACCGTTCTGGAAAAGTCTCTGAATTGCACCGAGGTTTTGGCTAGCCCCCCATTGTCAGACGTCCCGAGCGCGTTCCCGAAGTCGGAATTGGCAAAGGTAAACCCGAACCTCGCTTTTTCGTAATTTTCTAGTGCTTAAATAGGATTAAAAATCCATAAAATATTCGTGGTAGCTTAGAAAATTATGATTCTTTTTGCAATAGCCTAGTAATATTGCTAAGGACCACGGGGCAAAGTTTTAGAATTTTTAGAGCTTATTTGGGCAATTTTTGCAAAAATGGTCAATTATAGGGACTAAATTGAAATTTTACATATTATGATGGATGATTGATTTGATCGGCCCAGGAGGGGCTGTGTGATGTGATTGAGTTGTGGATATATGGATTGTGAGTATAGAAGTGTATTTTGAGCCCTTTTGCAGGTTGGGTAGGTCCTAGGTATAGGGGAGACTCTGCCGAATTTTCGGCACGACTTAGGACGTATTGGTCTTTTTCTTTGTTTGTATTGAGTCAGATTGTATTAAATAATTGTAATATAATTGTCAGGTGAGCCGGAATGACCTTCTTCCTCCGCCACAGTGATTGTCGTCAAGTCTGTGAGTAAAATATTAATTTTAATTGTAATTTCGATATTATTATATGTTCAACATGCCCATGCATCACTTATATGCGTATATATTTATGTAGTTAAACTCTAGGCACGATTTATGTTGCATTGATAACTGTTAAAGTGCCATGAGTGTTGTTGTGGTAATTTGGAGCAGTGTGCGTGCGTTGGCGTGCGTGTGATGTGGTGTGGACTATGGATAGGACGGGTAGTCACGGCTTGAGTTCTTCGCTGGGACCTGATCCTTCGGGGGGTAGTCATGGCTTGAGTTCTTCGCTGGGACCCCCGATTTGGTTATTAAGTGGAAGTCCGAGCTGAGTTCTTCATGGCACTGAGTTGGATTTAAGAGAGTCGTATAGGATCAGCTCCCATATATTATGATTGATGTTACAGGGTGCGTGAGTGCTCCAAATTACCTTTTTGATGTTATGATGTGAAAATGTTGTTGATGTTGCATTTCACTCTACAGGGTGCATTAGTTCTAGATAGTTATAGAGATAATGGTTAAAATTGATATTTTACTCTCTGAGTCGAACGCTCACTCCTGTTCAAAAATTTTTACAGGCCACAGGAGGATATTTTTGAGGTTAACCTGCTTCCTTTCCTCGCAGGTTGTTTATCAATATTTGTGTAATTTTATTTACTCCTAGAATTTCCGCATGTGTTAGGAATGTTTATTTGATTTGGGTCTGTAAACTAAATTATTATTTTGGACCTGTAAACTTATATTCTATGCATGTTGATGGATTGGATGAGGGAGCTGAGCTCCCATTTATTTTTATGCTGATGAGTATGTGGAGGGTGAGCTGAGCTCCCCAATTGAGTATTTATTATGTTTACAAGTCGGGTGAGTCGAAAACTCCCCGTTGGAAAGTCCATTTTATGGCCGGACTCTGTCCGTTTGTTTTCTTAATATTGGGCCCAAATGGGCCTTAGAGTTGGGTTAATGAACAGTTAGGCTTACTACGGGCCTCGGGGGCTTTAGGCTGGCCCAGGTCCTAGTGCCGGTCCGGCCCATAGGTTGGGTCGTGACATGGACTATGGATAGGACGGGTAGTCACGGCTTGAGTTCTTCGCTGGGACCCGATCCTTCGAGGGGTAGTCACGGCTTGAGTTCTTCGCTGGGACCCTCGATTTGGTTTATTAAGCGAAAGTCCGGCTTGAGTTCTTCGCTGGCACCAGGTTGGATTTAAGAGAGCTGTATAGGGGATCAGCTCCCATATATTATGACTGATACTACAGGGTGTGTGAGTGCTCCAAATTACCTTTTTGATGTTATGATGTGAAAATATTGTTGATGTTGCATTTCACTCTACAGGGTGCATTAGTTTTAGATAGTTATAGAGATTATGGTTAAAATTGATATTTTACTCTCTGAGTCGAACGCTCACTCCTGTTCAATATTTTTCCAGGCCACAGGAGGATATTTTTGAGGTTAACCTGCTTTCTCCCTCGCAGGTCGATTACTAATGTTTGTATAAACTTGTTAAATCTTAGAATTTCCGCATGTGTTAGAAATGTTTATTTGATTTGGGTCTGTAAACTAAATTATTATTTTGGACCTGTAAACTTAATATTCTATGCATGTTTGATGGATTGGATGAGGGAGCTGAGCTCCCATTTATTTTTATGCTGATGAGTATGTGGAGGGTGAGCTGAGCTCCCCAATTGAGTATTTATTGTGTTTACAGGTCAGGTGAGTCGAAAACTCCCCGTTGGAAAGTCCATTTTATGGCCGGACTTTGTCCGTTTGGTTTCTTGAAATTGGGCCCAAATAGGCCTTAGAATTGGGTAAATGAACAGTTAGGCTTACTACGGGCCTCGGGGGCTTTAGGCTGGCCCAGGTCCTAGTGCCGGTCCGGCCCATAGGTTGGATCGTGACAATTATTTAGTAAAATTACATAAAAATAACTTTTGAATAGTTTGAATATTTGGTTAAAAAGTGTTTAAAAATAATTTAATTGATTAAATTATTAAAAAATATATAATTAAGTGTTATAGTTATAAAATGAGAATAATATTAATATTTTTAAAAATAATTATAATAATATATTATTTATTTAATTAAATAATAATTTTTAAATAAATAAATAAAATTTTTAATTTATAAATAAAATTAAATACTAATTTACTTATAACTTTATATTTATAAGAGATTTAACTAATTGCAAAATCAAACACTTTTGTCATTAATCTCTGCCACACTTCTCTATCTAGGGACCTTGTAGTTGTAGTCTAGACTATAGAGTACTTTTTCAATTCTCATTATTGAAATTAAAAAACATTGAAACCCCAAAGTATTTGGTTATTAAGATGATTAATTAATGTGGATATCTCATTATAAAGAGCATTAAAATAAATTGCTAAGATGATTAATTTTATTAATATTCTTTGTAAAGATCAAGGCTCTATAAGGGCAATAATTGCAATAATTATCAAATTTTATATCATATTCTCTTAAGGCCTTGAGGGACATGTTAGTGTACTTCTAACATTCTCAGCCACACGAGGTGGGTCTATATAGAGAGGACATGTATTTTCCTTTTTTAAGTCCTTTTCATTTTTTTCCTTTTTTTTTTTTAAGGTTTTTCATTGTTTTGTCTCACGCACTAGCTAAGTCACATTCTTGTGGAGATCTGTCACATAAAAAAATTAAAATAAAATAAAATTATTGCCACCTTGTGATAGTTAAGGGTGAGCAGATTCGGTCTAAATTGAAAAATTGAACCGAACTAAGTCAATTTAGTTTAATCGTTTTAGTTTTAAATTTCAATTGATTTGATTCGGTTTATAAATTTTGATAATTTTAACTAATCGGTTCGATTCGATTATTTTCATAAAAAATAAAAAAAATCAAACCTAATCGAAATTACTAATACACATATACATATCAAGGAAACCCTAAGATTTTTTAGTTATGATTTATAAGTTTTTTTTTTATATATGTTTTTTTATTAAGATTTAATGTTGAAAATATAAAATCTTACAAAATTTAGTTAGATCGATTTAAAACCAAATCGAACTGATATTTATCAATTTGGTTTGGTTTGGTTCGGTTGTCTCTTAGTGATCGATATAGTTCAGTTTTCAAAATTCTTGATTTTCGATTTTATCAATTCGGTTCGGTTCAGAACCAAACCGACCGTTTGCACACCTTAAAATTAGCTAGGTATCTTTTATTTTGTTTGATTGCATATCCAATTAAATAGTTATAATAGTTTCCACGTATATATAATTTTGAGTAAAATTTTAATTCTATTTTTATTATGTGTAATTAGAGGTATTTTTTTCTATCAACTTTTGTATATTAAAATTAAGTCTTCTTCTTAAATGATTTTAAAAGTGCATTGTATACATTGACTCAGTGCATTTAAGATAAATAATTTTAAAGTATTATCTAACGAAATCAACTATAATTAATAAAAAAAGTGAAATTTTCCTTTCTTTTTTTCTAAAGATAGAGTTTTCATTAATTAGAGACAAAATATAAATTTAAAATATAAAATTTCATATCACAACAATTTTGTATAATAAATTTTAAGATAAATCACTTATACAAAATATAATAATAATTACTTTGATTTGAAGAACTAATAGTGTTGATAAAGTATTTGAGTTGGTTATTCGTGAAAAGCACACTTCACTCAGTAATAATTTAACATTGTTAGACTATATGATCTTTTTTATTAGTCTGATCTATAAATTAACAAATTTTAATATTCTTATGAAGAGTAAATATATACACTTTTTATCATTGCACTTTTACTCAAATAATAAAGTAAAAAATACATAATAATTTCATAATAAAAATGAAAAAAAAAATCCTCTTAAAAGAGGGGACAATAAATCCATATAATGGAATAGATAAAAACTCAAATGTACTATGTTACAAAATGATACGCATCTATAGGTTATTGAAAAAAACACAAAATAAATATAAAAAAAAATGCAAAAAGAAAAAAAAAAGATGGGTGTAAATACTCACCAATAGCCACCTCAAATAGCTAAAAGGGACAGAAGGAGAGAAAGGAGGGGGAGAATTCCATCAGCTGTTAGGGTGGAAACTCTCATTCTTACTAACTATATTAGCTTTATTAGGTAAATAATTATTAAAAAAATATATGAAGCTATAACGATTTGTTCCTTAAATTTTGAGAAAATTATAAAAATCTACCATGTGATCACACGCATTTTCAAATTTCCAAATTATAGCATATTTTGTAGTGGTCAAAAGACAATGAAGAACCTGTTTTTTAAGTGTGCTGAGGCCTTGGAAGTAAGGAAGTTTGGTTCCACTTGTAGTTTCAATTGAAAGCTTCTTTTATTCAAGGTGTTTTCGATGATCGATTGTTGGCAGAATTTGGGAGATGTCCTTCTGCAAATAAGATGATGGGAAAGAGCTTTAAAGTCAGCTGGCTTTCCTCCTGTGGCAAATAAAGAGAGCTAGAAACTCAATTCACTGTAAGATATTACCGGAATTGTAATTGAAATTAAAAATATATTGTGTTTATTTGTAATTTGTAATGGATTTACAATGAAATAGAAATTAAATTTATTTATTAAGTTTTACAATGAATTAGAAATGGAATAGAAACAAAATTTAGGAATGGAAATGAACCTATTATTATTTTTATCGCCAAAAAAATGAGCACTATATTTAGAAATGGAATATAAACAAAAAATTTCCATTTCTAAATTCAGCACTAAAATCTTTGACTCCAAATTTAGAAATATATTAAAAAGGGAACTACAAACATAATCTTTTCTATTTTTAATTTAATTAAAAATAGATAGTATTTCGTTTTTAATTTAGAAATTGATAGAAAATTTTCATTTCTCTAGTTTTTAGCAATGAGTTAATGAGATATGATTTTTTTTAATTTTTTATTTATTTATAAATTGAATCAGAAACAAAAAATTTTAATTTAGGTTTAGTTTTTCTCACAAAAAATAATTTATATATGAAAAATATTTTTCATGAAAAATATTTTCTAAAAAAATATATTTCATGAAAATATTTTTCATTATTTGATTATAATGTTAAATTAATTATATGTATTTATTTCATATATATATATATATATGTATGTTTACATTTAATAAAATTATCAAAATTTAAAAAATGGGAAATGATTTTATTTTTTAAAAAATAAAAATTATTTTTCTTAAAAATAATTTAATTTTTTCTTTAATCTAAAAATTATTTTTTAATAATTAATTTTTTAAATACTTAAAATATTAAAAAATATAAAAAATATCAAATATTTTTCCTAAAACAAACGGACTCTTGTAAACGAAAAATTCTACTTCTAAATTGCCTTTTTCTTGAGGCTTTCACGAACGACCTATTCATCATGCTGAAGTGATCCATGCATCATTGAGTTAGTATGATGATCACCACTTTGCTTAGTATATCACATCGTCTACTGCTCATGCAAATACTGCTCCGACCATCTAGTCGCCTCCCCGAAATCACTGAATATTACTGGCATGCCACTAAATATTCAATTAAATTAAAAGAAATTATAAAAAAATAACATGTGATTGTATGTATTGTATTATAAAATAATCATTTAATTGCTAAATTATTAATTCAATAATAATACTAAATAAGCAATTTATTATTTATTTATATTAATTTTTAGTTAAAAAAAAAAAGAGAGTATAGTCGATGGTATTGTAATTGAAACATCCATTCTCATATACAGCTTCACATTTATCACCAACCTCACTTATCATATAAATTCAATTCGCAGAAACACATATACATATGAAGGTGAGAGGATATGAGACTCTTTCTCGAAAAATTATAGAATATTATCAAAATATTAAAAATCAAATTTATAAAAAATTAGTTTTTTAAATATAAAACATAGACTTTATATAATTACTAGTAAGAACAAATGTATATTAAAAACATTAAATAATTTTTTTTCTTTTTTAAGGGTAAATTTACAAATAGTAGAATTAAATTAGATACCTCGAATTTAACGGAGCATTTGGATTGCAAAGTTATGGTGGTAAGAGAAAGTAAGGGATGGTTTTAAGAGATTTTACACTTGTTTGAAATGAAGGGTTGAGGAATATGAAGGTTTTAGAGAGCTTATTTGAGGGTTAAAAACCTCCCAAAATTTGCTAATTTCCAACCTCCCGACTTGGTAGGTTGAGGAAGGTTTCATTTTTTAACTTCCTATATTACCTATATTAATTTCAGAAAAATTCCAAATCACCCCTCATTATGTGTTTGACTTATTTCTTGTTTTGGAGCAAACCCATCACTTAAACTAATTTAAAAAGTGAACAAACAAGTAGAAAAAAAAAAGTTAATAAAATATTAATATTGCATGCTTTTAAATTAGACACTTCCTTAATTGATTTTAATTTTGATATTGTAAAATTCTTTATTTTAAATTAAAAATAATTATTGTTTAAATAAATTTGTATTATTATTTTTAAGTTCTCAATAAAGTTTTTATTTTATTGTTTTAGAAATTTTATTATAGAGAAATCTTGTAAAAAATTCAAAAATTAATATTTCATTACAAAAATTGTTTGTAGTATGCCCTAGAGCATATTGTTTTGTATGTATCTTGTACATATTTTATTAATAAAATGTAATTTTATTTTTCTATTTACATAATCTATTTATGTGTAATTGAAAAGGTCCATTGATATTTTGTTAGAAATTCTATTCTTAAGTTGTTAAGAATTTGAGTGACAGTATTTCTAGAACAAAGTATCATAAATTGGTTCACAATTGAGGATACTTTACAAATGACATGACTTATCCAGAAAGATTATAATCATGTTTATTTCCAAGATATTCATATGAGATATAAATAAGATGGAGTGGTGAGTCTCATGCCACATAATAAACATGATAGGCACTTATACACGATAAGTAGGTCAAACTAGTGACGCTTATGACAAGCACATGGAGTTTACTCTTGTCAATGCATTGTCATATATCATATTAAGTTTATTAAGTTTATAATGAAATAGAAACTAAATTTATTTATTAAGTTTTACAATAAATTAGAAATGGAATAGAAACAAAATTTAGGAATGGAAATGAACCTATTGTTATTTTTGTAACACTCCTAATTTTTAAATTTATTATTTTGTGAGTAATATTAATATTTTATTTTATTTAAATTTTAGAAAATTATTTGAAATTTTTCGGATTTTAGAAAACGAGTTTGATTTCCAGAAAATATAAAACTTTGATGATTTTTAAAAATTAATTTAAAGATCACGTGACAAAACTAAAAATATATTTGGATTCTACGAATTTTTCTGAGTTTTCTAGAATTTTTTCGGAATATTTGGGCTTCATTTTCGGTCTCAAGGTAGAGTAAAATTTTAAAATTTTGTATCCTAAATCGGACCGGCCGAATCGAACCAGACCGGCCTTTTCTTTTCTTTTTCTTCCCTTCCCCACGCGTCCCGACCTCTGGTCCTCTCTCTCCCGTTTTCTCTCTCCTCCCTCCTCCCCAGGCCACTTCGCAGCCTCCCCACCTCGTTGGCGCACCGCCCCAGCTTTCCCCCACCGCCGGTCGGCTTTCCAGGCAACCAAAAACGACGTGCGAAGAGGCACGACGCGCAGCGTGCCGTTTCGGCTTCCTGACTGAAATTTGGCCGATCCGGCGACCGATTGGGCTGGGACTTGCGTCAAACACCATCTACACCTCGAGAGCTTTCCATATACACCAAGAACACCAAAATCTATTGAGCGATTTGTCCAATTTTTTTTGGAAAGTTTTAGCCCATTTCGACTTTTGGGCTAGATTTCTTGCAAACCGTGAACCCCAAGAGAAAATCGAGAGTACCAGAGCGCTCCACTCGTCGAGAGCTTCGCGGCAATATAAATTTTGAAATTTTCCGACACCGTTTTTCGGTGGGTCCACGAAATTTCATAGTGTTTTTCCGAGCATTAAATAAGATTAGAAAATTTCGTAAAAAATTATATACTAACCCCCGTGTTGTGGGCTTCGTGTAGGTATCTTCAATTCGCTGAAATTTGACGATTGCCCAGGTCTGTGAATTTCTGGCCAGACAGACCAGCTACCGAAAAAGTCTTGGAATTGGATCGATATTTTGGCTACCCCACTGTTGTCAAACGTCCTGAGCACGTTTCCGAGATCGGAATCGTCATAGGTAAATCCGAACCTTACTTTTTCATAATTTTATAGTGCTTGAATTGGATTAAAAATTCATAAAATATTTATGGTAGCTCAGAAAATTATGATTCTTCTTGCATTAGCTTAGTAATATTGCTAAGGACCGCGGGGCAAAGTTTTAGAATTTTTAGAGCTTATTTGGATAGTTTTTGCAAAAAGGGTCAATTATAAGGACTAAACTGTAATTTTACATATTGTGATTGATGACTATCTGGATGGGTCCAGGAGGGGCTGTGTGATGTGATTGAGTTGTGGATATATGGTTTGTGGATATGGAAGTGTGTTTTAAGCCTTTTTGCAGGTTGGGTAGGTCCTAGGTATAGGAGAGACTCTGCCGGATTTTCGGCACAATTTAGGACATATTTGGTCTTTTCTTGGTTTGTATTGAGTCAATTGTATTAAATAATTATAATAAAATTGTCAGGTGAGTCGGGACAACCTTCCTCCTCCTCTCAGCCGCCACAGTGACTTCGGTTAAGTCTGTGAATAAAATATTAATTTTAATTATAATTTCGATATTATTATATGTTCAAGCATGCCCATGCATCACTTATATGTATATATCTATGTAGTTAAACTCTAGGCAGGTTTTATGTTGCATTCACAACTGTTAAAGTGCCATGAATGTTGTTGTGGTAATTTGGAGCATTGTGCGTGCATTGGTGGGCGTGTGATGTGGTGTTGGCTATGGACAGGATGGGTAGACACGGCTTGAGATCTTCACTGGGACCCGGTCCTTCGGGGTAGACACGGCTTGAGTTCTTCGCTGGGACCCCGATTTGGTTTATTAAGCGAAAGTCTAAACTTGAGTTCTTCGCTGACACAATTTGGATTAAGAGGGCTGTATAGGGGATTAGCTCCCATATATGTATTGTTTGACATTATTGGGTATGTGAGTGCTCCAAATTACCTTTTTGCTATTATGATATGAAAATATTGCCGTTGTTGCATTTCACTCTACAGGGTGCATTAGCTTTAAATAGTTATAGAGATTATGGTTAAAAATTGATATTTTACTCTCTGAGTCGAAAGCTTACTCCTGTTCATTATTTTTCAGGCTACAAGAGGATTATTATTATGGTTAACCTGCTTTTCTCCTTCGCAGGTTGTTTATTAATGTTTGTGTAATTCTGTTAACTTCTAGAATTCCGCATGTGTTAGAAATATTCATTTAATTTGGGTCTGTAATATAATTACCATATTGGACCTTTAAACTTATTATATACATGTATGTTGGACTGGATGAGGGAGCTGAGCTCCCATTTATATTTGTGATATTTGAGTATATGGAGGGTGAGCTGAGCTCCCAAATTGATTATATATTGTGTTTACAGGTCGGGTGAGTCAAAAACTCCCCGTTAAAAGGTCCATTTTATGGCCGGACTCTGTCCGGTTGAATTCTTAAAATTGGGCCCAAATGGGCCTTCGAATTGGGTTGAAGAATAGTTAGGCTTACTACGGACCTCGAGGGCTTTAGGCTGGCCCAGGTTCTAGTGCCGATGCGACCCATAGGTTGGGTCGTGACAATTTTTATCGCAAAAAAAAAAAATGAGCACTATATTTAGAAATGGAATATAAACAAAAAATTTCCATTTCTAAATTCAGCACTAAAATCTTTGACTCCAAATTTAGAAATATATTAAAAAGGGAATTACAAACATAAGCTTTTCTGTTTCTAATTTAATTAAAAATAGATAGTATTTCGGTTTTAATTTAGAAATTGATAGAAAACTTTCATTTCTCTAGTTTTTAGCAACGAGTTAATGAGAAATGATTTTTTTAATTTTTTATTCATTTATAAATTAAATCAGAAACAAAAATTTTTAATTTAGGCTCCTTTTTTCTCACAAAAAATAATTTATATATGAAAAATATTTTTTATGAAAAATTAATGAAAAATTTTTAATTTGTTATTTGATTACAATGTTAAATTAATGATATGTGTTTATTTTATATATGTATAAGTATGTTTACATTTTAATAAAATTATCAAAATTTAAAAAATAAAAAATAACTTTATTTTTTAAAAAATAAAAGTTATTTTTCTTAAAATTAATTTAATTTTTTCTTTAATCAAAAAATTATTTTTTATTGATTAATTTTTTTAAAATTTTAAAATATTAAAAAATATAAAAAAATATTTTTCCTAAAACAAACGGACACTTGTAAACGAAAAATTCTACTTCTAAATTGCCTTTTAGTTGTAGGTTTTCACGAACGGCCTATTCATCTTGCTGAAGTGATCCATACATCGTTGAGTTAGTATCATGATCACCACTTTGCTTAGCATATCACATCGTCTACTGTTCATGCAAATGCTGCTCATGCAAATACTGCTCCGACCATCTAGTCGCCTCCCCAAAATCACTGAATATTACTGGTATGCCACTAAATATTCAATTAAATTAAAAGAAATTATAAAAAAATAGCATGTGATTGTATGTACTATATTATAAAATAATCATTTAATTGCTAAATTATTAATTCAATAATAATACTAAATAAGCAATTTATTATTTATTTGTATTAATTTTTAGTTAAAAAAAAAGGGAGTATAGTTGATGGTATTCTAATTGAAACATCCATTCTCATATACAGCTTCACATTTATCACCAACCTCACTTATCATATAAATTCAATTCGCAGAAACACATATACATATGAAGGTGAGAGGATATGAGACTCTTTCTCGAAAAATTATAGAATATTATCAAAATATTAAAAATCAAATTTATAAAAAATTAGTTTTTTAAATATAAAACATAGACTTTATATAATTACGAGTAAGAACAAATGTATATTAAAAACATTAAATAATTTTTTTTCTTTTTTAAGGGTAAATTTACAAATAGTAGAATTAAATTAGATACCTCGAATTTAACGGAGTATTTGGATTGCAAAGTTATGGTGGTAAGAGAAAGTAAGGGATGGTTTTAAGAGATTTTACACTTGTTTGAAATGAAGGGTTGAAGAATTTGAAGGTTTTGGAGGGCTTATTTGAGGGTTAAAAACCTCCTAAAATTTGCTAATTTCCAACCTCCCCGTTTGGTAGGTTGAGGAAGGCTTCGTTTTTTAACTTTCTATATTACCTATATTAATTTCAGAAAAATTCCAAATCACCCCTCCTTACGTGTTTGACTTATTTCTTGTCCCGGAGCAAACCCATCGGTTAAACTAATTTAAAAAATGAACAAACAAGTAGAAAAAAAAATTAATAAAATATTAATATTGCATGCTTTTAAATTAGACACTTCCTTAATTGATTTTAATTTTGATATTGTAAAATTCTTTATTTTAAATTAAAAATAATTATTGTTTAAATAAATTTGTATTATTATTTTTAAGTTCTCAATAAAGTTTTTATTTTATTGTTTTATAAATTTTATTATAGAGAAATCTTGTAAAAGATTTAAAAATTAATATTTCATTGCAAAAATTATTTGTAGTATGCCCTAGAGTATATTTGTAACACCCCAAAAATTTTAAATTTATTATTTTATGAGTGATATTGATATTTTAATTTTATTTAAATTTTAAGAAAATTATTTGAGATTTTTCGAATTTTAAAAATCGGGTTTGATTTTTTGAAAATATAAACTTTGATGATTTTTAAAAATTAATTTAAAGACCACGTGGCAAAACTAAAAATATATTTATAGTCTACGCATTTTTCTGAGTTTTCTAGAATTTTTTCGAAATTTTTGGGCCTCATTTTCGGTCCCAAGGTAGAGTAAAAATTCAAAATTTTGTATTCTGAATCGAACCGGACCGGATCGGACCGGCCTTCTTCTTTCTTTTTCTTCCTCTCCCGCGCGCGTTTCTCCTCCTCTCTTCCTCTCCCGTTTTCTCTCTCCTCCCTCCTCCCCTTGCCGCGCCGCCGCCTCCCCAGCCACCCCAGCTCGTCGGTGCGCCGCCCTACCCCTTCCCCACGGCCGGCCGTCGCCCCAGGCGGCCGGAAAACGCGCGCGAACACCCCCTTACGCGCGCGCGACTTTTCGTCTTCCCGGCAGAAATCCGACCGATCCGGCCACCAATCGTACCGGGTCTTGTGTCTAAATCCATCTAATCGTCGAGAGCTTTCCATAGACACCAAGAACACCGAAATCCATTGAGCGGTTTGTCCAATTTTTGCCCAGGAAGTTTTAGCCCATTTTGAATTTTGGGCTAAATTTCTCGCAAACCGTGAACCCCACGAGAAAACCGAGAGTACCAGAGCGCTCCACTCGTCGAAAGCTTTGCGGCAATATAAATTTCAAATTTTTCCGACACCGTTTTTCGGTGGATCCCACAGAACTTCGCAGTGTTTTTCCGAGCATTTAATGAGCTTAAAAAATTCCGTAAAATTTATGTACTAACCCCCGTATTGTCGGCTTCGTGCAGGTATCTTCAATTCGAGGAAATTCGACAATTATTCGGGTTTATGAATTTCTGGCCAGACAGACTGGCTACCGGAAAAAGTCTCCGAATTGAATCGAGGTTTTGGCTACCCCACCATTGTCAGACGTCCCGAGCGCGTCCCCGAAGTCGGAATCGGCAAAGGTAAACCCGAACCTTGCTTTTTCGTAATTTTCTAGTGCTTAAATAAGATTAAAAATTCATAAAATATTCGTGGTAGTTCATAAAATTATAATTCTTTTTGCAATAGCCTAGTAATATTACTAAGGACCGCGGGGCAAAGTTTTAGAATTTTTAGAGCTTGTTTGGCCAGTTTTTGCAAAAATGATCAATTATAAGGACTAAATTAAAATTTTACATATTGTGATGGATGACTGATTTGATGGGCTCAGGAGGGGCTGTGTGATGTGATTAAGTTGTGGATATATGGATTGTGAATATAGAAGTGTGTTTTGAGCCCTTTTCCAGGTTGGGTAGGTCCTAGGTATAGAGGAGACTCTGCCGGATTTTCGGCACGACTTAAGACGAATTTGGTCTTTTATTGATTTGTATTGAGTCAATTGTATTAAATAATTGTAATATAATTGTCAGGTGAGCCGGGACAGCCTTCTTCCTCCGCCCAGCCGCCACAGTGATAGCTGTTAAGTCTGTGAGTAAAATATTAATTTTAATTGTAATTTCGATATTATTATATGTTTAAGCATGCCCATGCATCACTTATATGTATGTATCTATGTAGTTAAACTCTAGGCACATTTTATGTTGCATTCATAACTGTTAAAGTGCCATGGATGTTGTTGTGGTAATTTGGAGCAGTGTATGTGATGTGGTGTGTATTATGGATAGGACGGGTAGTCACGGCTTGAGATCTTCGCTGGGACCCGATCCTTCGGGGGTACACACGGCTTAAGTTCTTCGCTGGGACTCCGATTTGGTTTATTAAGCGAAAGTCCGGCTTGAGTTCTTCACTGGCACCAGGTTGGATTTAAGAGAGCTGTATAGGGGATCAACTCCCATATATTATGATTGATATTACTGGGTTTGTGAGTGCTCCAAATTACCTTTTTGCTGTTATGATGTGAATTTGTTGCTGATGTTGTATTTCACTCTACATGATGCATTAGTTTTAGATAGTTATAGAGATTATAGTTAAAATTGATATTTTACTCTCTGAGTCGAACGCTCACTCCTGTTCAATATTTTTTCAGGCCACAGGAGGATGTTTTTGAGGTTAACCTGCTTTTCTCCCTCGCAGGTCATCTATTTATGTTTGTGTAATTTTATAAACTTCTAGAATTTCCGCATGTGTTAGAAATATTCATGTGAATTGGGTCTGTAATATAAAATGCTATTTTGGACCTGTAAACTTATTATTCTATGCATGATGATGGACTGGATGAGGGAGCAGAGCTCCCATTTATTTTATGTTGTTATGAGTATGTGAAGGGAGAGCTGAGCTCCCCAATTGATATATATTGTGTTTACAGGTCGGGTGAGTCAAAAACTCCCCGTTGAAAGGTCCATTTTATGGCCGGACTCTGTCCGGTTGAATTCTTGAAATTGGGCCCAAATGGGCCTTAGAGTTGGGTTAATGAATAGTTAGGCTTACTACGGGCCTCGGGGGCTTTAGGCTGGCCCAGGTCCTAGTGCCGGTTCGGCCCATAGGTTGGGTCGTGATAATATTATTTTGTATGTATCTTGTACATATTTTATTAATAAAAGACAATTTTACTTTTCCATTTACCTAATCTATTTATGTGTAATTGAAAATGTCCATTGATATTTTGTTAAAAATTCTATTCTTAAATTGTTAAGAATTTGAATGACAGTATTTCTAGAACAAAGTATCATAAATTGGTTCACAATCGAGGATACTTTACAAAGGACATGACTTATCCAGAAAGATTGTAATCATGTTTGTTTTCAAGATATTCATATGAGATATAAATAAGATGGAGTGGTGAGTCTCATGCCACATAATAAACATGATAGGCACTTATACATGATAATTAGGCCAAACGAGTGACGCTTATGACATGCACATGGAGTTACTTTTGTCAATGCATTGTCATATATCATATTAGTGCATATAATATTTAGACCTGAGATAACACAATTATCTTGTATATAGGTAGTTTGAGTTTGATATTGTTTTCATACTCGTACTGTGTATGGGTATATGGGCATGTGTTGGCTCCTACTAGTTATATATGGAGATAGGTGTTGATCAAGATGGAATTTATTACCTTAAGCAAATAGGGATGAGATCCTATGTTCATTTAATTATTCTTGATGATTTAAGTTCCTGGCCAGGATAGATAGATTTAGTCAGAAAAGAGTTTCTGACAATAAAATCTAATTAATCAAGAATTGGAATTAAAAGAGAACATTATGTTCATAGCAAATGGAGTTTGACATTAACCATGACTCTAGATGGAATTTGGATTTTGTAACGGAGAGATTCTAGTGCATGGTAACATATGATTAAAGGTTCATTTAAGGTATTCCTTATTACTAATTGGGTGGACATGGCATGCTATGCTAAGTGTCAACCATGGTCTATGATGTACCTGAAATGTTTTGGAGAAATCATTTAAGGTAAGAAATAATTCTAACGATATTATGGGATAATATCATTTATCATTGCTAATGAGCCTAGTAAGTCACACAACTAAACAAGTTAATTACCAAGTAAAATGTGATTTAATTGATTAATTAAAGAGTTTAATTAATTAATTAAATAGGTTTGGTTTGCAATAAGATTGTAAGGTCCCTAACATGACTTAAAACTAAATATAGGTTATTGGATGTATAGTATAAATTAAATTTATATTTAATTTGTTTAAATATGAATTTAATTATAAGAAATTAATTAATAGAGATTAATTAATCAATTAATTTATATTTGATATAAATTAATTTGAAGAGGAGAAATTATTATTTTTGAGTTGAGAACTCAAATTAAAAATATAAAAAGTAAGATTAAATCATACGGTGACATGTGGCACAATGAGATGTTGACATATTACACCATATGATCTTGCCACTTGTCTTCCTATGATGGAAAACCATTTTTCATGATTTAAATGGAGCTTGACACTTGGCTCCATAGAATTAAGTCAACCAAAAAGCAAGATGGGATCTTGTGGTGACATATGGCAAGGGTAAGTGAGGTTTGACTTTACTATAAAAGGAAAAAGGAAGAAAGAGAATGTAGCTTTCTTCTTGCTCCCTCATTTGGACGGCAACATGGGTGTTCCTCTCTTCTCTTATTTTTCTCATTTTGATTCAAAGAGAAATCATTTGTTTTCTTTGAATTAAAAGTGTTAGAAATTGTTTCTAGTCCACTAAACATTCTTTAACCTTCACTAAATCACTAAACCCTATTTTCAAGTGGTTGGATTAGCTTGGGAAATCAAATTGGGGCTGTCATAATTGATCCTTAGTGTACTTGTGGTGGATAAGCTAGAGGAACTACAATTTGAGTCCTAGAGGCATCAAAAGCAAGAGGGATATATCAATTATGCATCAAGAGGTTAGTACTTAAAATCCCCCTTTTAATTATGGATTATTGTGAATTAAATGTTAATTCACAATCTTAAATGGCAAATGAAAGTTTAAAGCATATTAAAATATGTTTTAGTATGTAATTGAGCAATGAAAATTGATTAGGACCATAACACACTTGTATGATGCATGAACCCTATAACGGTTTTTGAAATTTTAATGCTTTAAATGCCCTAAATCCATGCTTCCACTCCTACAATTGGTATCAGAGCATCTATATTTGCCATTTAGATTGATTTTGAGGCTTAATTGTGTGATTGGGTTGAGTTTGGGTTGATTTTAAGTTGGTTCGAATCAAAGAAAACCGAAAAAACCAAACTGCCTCAAGAAACATGGCCTGGACCGTGTTCTGGGCATTTACACTGTCCAGGGCGTGTTTTCCAGCGCCCACGGGCGTGTGACGTGCGCCCTAGGCTGTGTCGTTGAACGACATGGCCAGTGTTCCTCTTCGCCCTAGGCCGTGCCGAACGCAGCGATTACACGGCCCGGGCCGTATCGGTCCGCACCCTAGGTCGTGTTCTTTGAATGTTGGAGCGTGTTGGGCAATGTTGGGCTTGTTTTTTTGGGCCCATTATGCAATTGTTGTGTATTTTAAAGCCCATACCTAATTAAATTGTTTAATTAGAAATTTTAATCATACAATTAATTTATGAAAATTATTTTCATATAATTAAATTTGGAAAAGGGTTTTTAAATTTAAATTTATTTGAATAAGATTCAAATTTGAATTTTAGTTGAATATGTGATATTCAGTTTAATTTTAAGCATGTATATTTTTATTTAATTGTTAAATTTTAAATATGCATGATGAATGATCATAGACAATAAAAGACCAATGTGATTGGATTTATTTATTTTTTTTAATTTTTCTTTGGAATGTAAAATAATTAATTTATTTTAGTGGCTTGTATCATAAATGTTATGATAACTTAGGATGTAATTTCATTTATTTAAGGACCTTAAGTCCACATTCTTGTAAATTCACCTTGGAATGCCAAGGGTTATAATGTAATTGGATTGTAAGAAGAACAAGGAGGTCAAGAGCATTGGTGGGACTAGTGGGAGGAAATCAAGATCAAAGGTTGATTATGTACTTCTTCAGCAACTCTTGTAAAATGAATGAATGAAATACACCTAGGAATGCCCTAATTCAATTTTTGGTGGCTCATAATTGAATCCCTTAGAAAGTCCATGATCATACCATATTATTTGTTTATCCATGTATGCATAAGATGTGTATGAATGTATGCAAATATACGATATATGTATGCCAATTGGATAATGTCCAAAGTAAGACCATAATAGTAATTAAGCCGACCATGAAATCTTCCAAACAAATGATTAAGTTAGAAATGGTATAATTATGGTAATTATATCATGGCCCTCCATTGAGGCAATTATTTTAAGAAATTTTAAATACTTGCATTATTAGCTTTATAAGCTTGGATATGATGCATTTATTTAAGAGATTTTCTTAAGAATAATTGTTAAGCATAAGATGTTATAAGTATGTAAATGGTTAGTGGCCAATAATGAATGTGCCTGAGGTCATTGAAATTATTTACATGTTTACTAGCTCAATAGGATCAACTTAACTAATGCAAGATAAATCAATAATGAATGTGCCTGAGATTTTGAGCATTAGGGGCCAAGTAAATGATTAAATCTCACATGAGATATGATGGGCAAAGAGTTGCTCACTTATAGTTCATTGTGATTCCAATAATGGATGTGCTTGAGGATGATCAGTAAAACTATAAGAATTCAATCACCCACTAGAAATCCATCCAACTAGGATTTCCTTTTCCTACGATGGAAGTGTAGGATTCACCAAGTTAGTGGGAGGACCAATTTGATTAAAATACCATAATCATTTTAGTTAATTACTTGATACATTTAATAATTAATCTTGTTATTTCTGTAGTTTATTTTCTGATAATCATGAACACACAACAACCACCACCATCCAATATCCTAGCGAGCATACTTGATTACAATAGGTTGACAAGACCTAACCTTTCTGATTGGCTCAGAAATTTAAAACTTGTCCTGAACCTAGAACATATTGGATATGTTCTAGATTCAAAGATTCCTGGTCCCTTGCCTCCAGGGGCCACTCCAGAGGAATCAGAGACTTTGGACAAGTGGAAGGAGCATGATATGAGAGCCAGATGCTACATGCTTGCTTCTATGACTAATGAGTTACAAAAGCAACATGAGAATATGCAAAGTGTGAATGAGATCCTTCACCTGCAAGAGTTTTATGGTGAGCACAGTAGAAATGCTAGATATGAGATATCTAGGCAGCTATTTCGCATGAGGATGTCTGTAACATCCTCACTTTATCTAATCCGTACAGTCTACTGTTCTGGTGATCAATGTCGGTCCGGGCAGCTAGAATGTTTGAAATTATAATTAGACTAGAGTGGGGAGTTATAAAAAAAACCAAATAATGCTCATAAAAATCAAGGAAAATTTTTAGAAATGAAATGCACTAAGGTTAAACGAGCCGAAACCCCAGTGATGAGTAACCTGAAGGGGAAGTGACGGTGAAGGTCGTTAACAACCCTAGACCTGGGGAAAACTTCATGAAATAATTTTTGGGACCTCGAGGAAGGATTATTGGGGTTCCAATGACAATAAAATGTTAAGAAAATACAAAGAAAATTTAATCAATCGGTACCCACAATTTTGGCTCGTTAAGCCAAACGGAGGGCATTTTGGTCATTTCGTCTTCAGAGATGATTTTTGACCAACTTGTCCATTTATGTAAATAAATTATATGATATAAAATATGAACAAATATTGATGAAAAATTATTTAAAAATGAATAGGAAAAGAAAGAAAAGAAAATGGAAGTAAATTAGCTTTATTACCTAATCCTTAAGTAAGCATGAGGTCATTAAAATCTATGGCCAATCAAATTAAAGAAATACAATTATAATACAAAAAAAGGGGCAGATAAAGAAGTCAAAAATCTGGAATAACCGTCAGCCTTCTTCCTCCCATACAAGCTGCCCCCTTTGTTCCTCCATAGCCAAGCTTTACAAAGCTTGATTTTCTTGGTTTTTTACCCATCAAACCCTAAGTTGTCAATACAAAATCTTGTTCTTTCCTTATAGTGAAGCTTTTGGGAGCAAAAGGAAGTGTTAAAGAAGAGTTCTTACAAGTTGGAGATTAGCTCCATTAAAGGTTAGTGACTAAACTTGATTTTTATCTTTTAATTCATGTTGAAGGAGTGGTATTTGATGCAAATTTACAAGAAAATTGAGTAAACATTATGTGTGTGTCTTGCTTAAAATTCTAGCAGCCTTGAACTTGGTTGAGTTTTGAATATTTCTTAGAATTAAAATGATATTGTGGCTGCCCTTAACACTAATATATTGATTAGGAAGGTGAAGTACAAGTAATGCAACAATCTAGAATGGTGGAGCTAGGGTTTTGACCCAAATTGAGACTTTGTTCATGTATTTGGTGAAAGAGAGTTTTAATGGTCAATTATTGACCATTTGGCTGTGTGTGAATCAGAAATGAAGTGGTTTGTGTAGTGGGAATTGAAGTTAGTGTGGCTGCCCTTGGTGACCTGCAAGACTGGGCATGAGTCCAGCAGGTTTGGGCAGCAATAACTGGAGTTGTAGATGTTCAATTGGTGCAAGGCCAATTGGACATGAAACTAGACACATAATGGCATAACTTTGGTGAAGAAACCATGCCCATAAAACGAAACTAAGTTGACCTAAAGATTGCCCTAGTCTGGGTAACCTGCATTCTACCTGGGCAAAATGACCAAATGAATAGTATTTATTCATTTGGTCAAAACTCAATGTAGAAAGGTCCAATTAACTTGAAATTTTACTAGCAAATAGTTGAGACATATACCTACAACTTTCATGAAGAAACCTAACCTAAATTTTGACCATAACATGTTCAAAAGATGACCTGCAGTCACTGCCCCAAACACTATAGATTTGGTCAGTCCAGAAAATCTAGGAAGTTGGCAATCCAGCCAGTCATGGTATTTAGTCTAAAACTTGAGCTACAAAACTCTAAATGGAGTGATTCAAAAAAATAAATGTAATTAGACACAATAAGGAATAACTTTCATGTTGACAACTTTGCCAAATTCCCACTGCAAAAATAACTAATGGAACAGTAAACACAAAGCTTGAAATCTGAAAATTTTGAACAATTAACATTAAGCTTGGAAATGGTATTGGCAACCAATACCAACAATTTTAGAATGCAAAATGTGGTATGTTGGGAATATTATAACCAATGTACCTATTGTCTATGCAAAAGTCAACATTTTTGTTGACTAATGAAATGAATAGTAACACCTAAACTTGAATTTCAAGAATTGTATAATTTAAGAGTGTAACATGCCCTAGTACACCTAGCAAGATTGGTTTGAATAGGTTGGCATGCCAATAGGGTTCTATTACTAGTACTGCATATGGCTTTATGCTATTCTGTGTTTTATGGCCTCACATGCCATTCTGTGATAAAATAGCATTTGGTTATGTTAATTGAGTTATTATACCTGAATTTTATCCCTGATGATTATTACAGCTTATTAGCTGTTCTATTGCACACCGGGAGTCGCAATGTGACCGATGGTGTGATGGTCCGAGGTACTTAGTACCCAGTGCCAGTTTACCCATTTATCCAGTCCAGTCGACTAGTAGGGGTTACTCGGACAATGATAATGAATCTTACAAAATTTTAATCGAATAATACTGTAATAAATGCCAGAAATTAAGTCTACCTAAAATGTAAATATACATTCTGCATATTTATGTTATTTTAGTTATTTTATTTTATATTGTCACCACTAAGCAGAATTGCTTAGCGCGTCGCTTTTGCCACACGCAGGTACTGGAGACATAGGTGGGGAGTCCAGCAAACCTCATACTGGGTGAGCTTTCAGATCTGCACACAGAATCCAGAGTCACCTCACATTTGCAGTGCATTGGTAGGACATTAGGCTATTTTTGGTCTTTTATATTTGTAAACTTTTGTTATGTATATTTTAAACTCATGTAATTATGCTTTTGATGTAATTATTTATAAACCATGTTCAATAATAATTTGAGTTTTTCTTATGGAATTGAGTATGATATGAATGAATTAAAATTTTGAAATATTGTTGTCATTTGAGAAAATGTGGAAAGATGTTGGTGGTTGACTGAGACTGAAATTTTGATTATATTAGAAGTATTTTTAACAGATTCAAAAGAACTGTTTTTCTAATTTACAGCTGGCACTCTGTCAAATTTTCTATAAAATTTGCGAAAAAACTCAGATTAATAAAAAATTGTGAATAAATGAATTAAAAAGAGTAAATTGTAATAGAAATATGAATTGGTACTCTGACACACTGTGTGGCATATCTTGCTCAGCTACAGTGTAGACAGGTAAAGGGTGTCACAATGTCAGAGGGACAGGATGTAGGAAATTATGTCGATAAGATGATTCGGCTCATTGAGCAGCTGGAACATCTTGATTTTCACATGGATTTCCAACTGCAGACGGATTTGATCCTTCAGTCCCTACCAGAGTCATTTGAAAATTTTGTGGCAAATTTCTATATGACTAAGCAAGAATGCACTCTAGCTAGTTTGCTGAACATACTAGTTATTGCTCAAAAGAATATGCTAGACAATAAAGAAAAAGATGTGGCTTTGATTGCATCCTCCTCTTCTGGAAAGTCCAAAAAGAAGAAGAGTAATAAGAAAAAAAAAACCTCAAGTTCCTGGACCTTCAAAGAAGATAGCCAAACAGAAGGGCAAGACCGAAGCTGACAAAGGCAAAGGAAAGTGTTTCCACTACTAGAAGGATGGGCACTGGAAGAGGAACTGCCCTGAGTATCTTGCTTCTTTAAAGGACAACAAAGATAAACCTTCAGAAGGTATGTCTGTATCTTGTTATTTAGATTCTGATAATGCTCATAGTTCATCTACAACTTAGGTTTTAGACACTGGTGCTAGTTCTCACATTACTTTTGATATGCAAGAACTAGCAAGTAGCAACAGCTTGCAAACATGAGATGTTAGACTTCGGATTGGCAATAACTCAACTGTTGAAGCTTTAGCCATAGTATCTAAATCTTTGTACATGTATGGACTTGTTTTGTATTTAAATAATATTTTGTATGTACCTAATGCTTTTAAGAACATCATTTATGTATCTAGTTGGACTAGATATGATTATGAATTTCAGTTCACAAATGATGTTCGTAATATTTATTTTGGAAATGAATATGTTGGCTCGGGTTATGCATGATGGACTTTATTATTTAGATAATAATGTTAAATACAAATTTAATGCAAGTAATTTAAATGAATGTAATGACATGATGAAAATCAACTCAAATTCAAAATATATTTGGCACTTAAGATTATGTTATATTACAGAAGATAGGATTGCAATGCTTGAGAAAATGGAGATTTTATCCTCATTAGGTTCTGAACCTACTCCAACTTGTGAATCCCGCCTTCAAGGTAAAATGACTATATCACCTTTTATAGGATAGGGGTTAAGAGCTGAAAATATTTTGAAACTTTTACATAGTGATGTATGTGGTCCATGCAAAGAAATGGCTAGAGGCAGTTATCATTATTTTATTACCATTACTGATGATAAATCAAGGTTTGGGTATTTGTATTTGATGAAATACAAACATGAATCTTTTGAAAAGTTCAAAGAATTTAAATCTGAAGTAGAAAATCAAACAGGAAAAAGTATTAAAACTCTTCGATCAGATCATGGAGGTGAATACATAAGTACTGAATTTGATGAATACTTGAAAGAGAATGGTATTATATCCTAGCTGACTCCTCCAGGAATGCCACAATTAAATGGTGTGTCTGAAAGGAAAAATCGTACTCTATTAGATATGGTACGCAGTATGATGAGCTATACTGATATGCCAGTCTCCTTTCAGGGATTTGCATTAGAATCAACTTTGCATGTTCTGAATAGCATTCCATCAAAGTCAGTCTCTTCCACACCTTATGAGATATGGCGTGGAAGAAAATCGAGTCTTAAACATGTTAAGATTTGGGGTTGTCCAGCTTACATTAAAAAGCTGAAGACTGACAAATTGGAAACGAAATCAAAGAGGGGTCGATTTGTTGGGTATCCAAAAGAAAGTTTTGGATATTATTTTTATTTGCCTACTTCACAAAAGGTTATGGTAAGTAGAGATGTCATATTTTTTGAACAACAGTTTATTCAAAAAGGTGGCAAAAGAAGGCAAATAGAGTTAGAATTAGAGAATTCGAACCAACCAACAAATCAGATGAATATAGATCTATCTAGTCAACCTATGCCTATTGATGAAACATCTATAATAATTCTCGTAGATCAACCAGGATATCTCATTTACCAGAAATGTATGGTTTTCTTTATGCAGATGAACAAGAGTTGTTTGCTCATGAATAAATAAATCATGGAGATGATCCTTTTACCTATGAAGAAGCTATATCAGATATAGACTCTTCTAAATGGATTGAAGCTATGAAATCCAAAATTGATTCCATGCGTAAGAACCAAGTTTGGGATCTTATTGACCCACCTGAAGGTATTGTACCTACAGGAAATAAATGGGTTTTAAAGAAAAAGATTGGTTCTTATGGAAAGGTGGAGACCTATAATGCAAGGCTAGTAGCGAAAGGGTTTCACCAAAGGCAAGGAATCGACTATGAGGAGACTTTCTCGCCTGTTGCCATGCTTAAATCAATTAGAATTTTATTAGCGATAACTGTATACTATGATTATGAGATTTGGCAAATGGATGTTAAAACAACTTTTCTCAATAGAAACATTGATGAAAACATTTTCATGGAACAACCTAGGGGTTTTGAATCCCAAGATAGTTCCAAGGTATGCAAGGTAAAACATCCATTTATGGGTTGAAATAAGTTTCGAGGAGTTGAAACATCCGTTTTGATAAAGCCATTAAGTCATTTGGTTTTATAAAAAATATGGATGAACCATGTGTATATAAGAAAGTGAGAGTGCTATCACTTTTCTTGTCTTATATGTAGATGACATTCTTTTGATAGGCAATGATATAGGTATGTTGACAATTGTCAAGGTATGGTTGTCAAATACATTTTTCATGAAAGACTTAGGGGAAGCAACCTATATTCTTGGAACTCGCATCTATAGAGATAGAGCGAAAAGAATAATTGATTTATCCTAAAGTCTATACTTGGAAATTGTGTTAAAGAGGTTTAATATGCATGATTCCAAGAGAGAATTGTTACCAGTAAGACATGGTATCCATCTTTCTAAGGAAATGTCTCCAAAGACACCTGAAGAAAGAGACAAGATGGCCAGGATTCCATATGCTTCAGCTATTGGAAGTTTGATGTATGCATTGTTGTGTACTAGGTCGGATATCGCGTATTCTGTTAGTTTGACTAGCAGGTTTCAATCCAATCCAGGTTTGGAACAGTGGATAGCTGTCAAGAATATCCTTAATTACTTGAGAAAAACTAAGGATTTATTCTTGATTTATGGAGGTGGCGACCTACAATTGGATGGTTACACTGATTCTGATTTTCAATCAGATATTAATGATAGAAAGTCTACCTCTAGTTTTGTGTTCATATATAATGGAGGAGCAATCAGTTGAAAGAGTTCCGAACAGAGTACGACTACTGATTCCACTACAGAGGCCGAGTACATTGCTGCGTCAGATGCTGCAAAAGAGGCTGTTTGGATAAAGAAGTTCGTGACAGAACTTGTAGTAGTTCCTTCTATTGAGTTAACAATTCCTCTCTATTGTGACAACAATGGAGCGGTCATACAGGCTAAGGAACCCCGGTCTCACCAGAAATCCAAACACATAGAAAGGCGCTACCACATTATCAGAGAGATAGTTGGGCGAGACAATGTAGTCATGCAGAAAATAGCATCAGCCAAAAATCCAGCTGAACCATTCATAAAGCCTATGTCACAATCTCAGTTAGACCAACATCTTGAGAAGATGGGTCTAAGATATTGTAATGAATGGCTCTAGTGCTAGTGGGAAATTGTTAGTAGTATGTCATAGAGTATATCATTTTATATGTATCTTGTACATATTTTATTAATAAAAAGTAATTTTACTTTTCCATTTACATAATTTATTTATGTGTAATTGAAAAGGTCCATTGATATTTTGTTAGAAATTCTATTCTTAAGTTGTTAAGAATATGAGTGACAGTATTTCTATAACAAAGTATCATAAATTGATTCACAATCGAAGATAATTCACAAATGACATGACTTATCCAGAAAGATTGTAATCATGTTTGTTCCCAAGGTATTTATATGAGATATAATAAGATGGAGTGGTGAGTCTTATGCCACATAATAAACATGATAGGCACTTATACATGATAAGTAGGCCGAACCAGTGACGCTTATGACAAGCACATGGAGTTTACTCTTATCAATGCATTGTCATATATCATATTAGTGCATATAATCTTTAGACCTGAGATAATACAGTTATCTTATATATATGTAGTTTGAGTTTGATAATGTTTTCATACTCATACTGTGTATGGGTATATGGGCATGTGTTGGCTCCTACTAGTTATATATGAAGATAGGTGTTGATAAAAATGAAATCCGTTACCCTAAGTAAATAGGGATGAGATCATATATTCATTTAATTATTCTTGATGATTTAAGCTCCTGGCCAGGATAGATAGACTTAGTCAGAAAAGAGTTTCTGACAAGAAAATCTAATTAATTAAGAATTGGAATTAAAAGAGAACATAATGTTCATAGCAAATGGAGTTTGACATTAACTATGACTCCAGATGGAAATGGAATTTTATAACGAAGAGATTCTAGTGCATGGTAACATATGATTAAAGATTCATTTAAGGTATTCCTTATTACTAATTGGGTGGCCATGGCATGCTATGCTAGGTGTCAACCATGGTCTATAATGTACCTGAAATGTTTTAGAGAAATCATTTAAGGTAAGAAATAGTTCTACTGATATTATGGGATAATATCATTTATCATTGCCAACAAGTAAAGAGCCTAGTAAGTCACAGAACTACACAAGTTAATCACCAAGTAAAATGTGATTTAATTGATTAATTAAAGAGTTTAATTAATTAATTAATTAGATTTGATTTGCAATAAGATTGCAAGGTCCCTAGCATGACTTGAAATCAAATCTAGGTTATTGGATGTATAGTATAAATTAAATTTATATTTAAATTGTTTAAATATGAATTTAATTGTAAGAAATTAATTAATGGAGATTAAGTAATCAATTAATTTATATTTTATATAAATTAATCTGAAGAGGAGAAATTATTATTTTTGAGTTGAAAACTCAAATTAAAAATATAAAAAGTAAGATTAAATCATATGGTGACATGTGGCACCATGAGATATTGACATATGGCACCATATGATCTTGCCACTTGTCTTCCTATGATGGAAGACCATTTTTCATGATTTAAATGGAGCTTGACACTTGGCTCTATAGAATTAAGTCAACCAAAAAGCAAGATGGGATATTGTGGTGACATGTGGCAAGGGTAAGAGAGATTTGACTTTACTATAAAAGGAAAAAGGAAGAAAGAGAATGTAACTTCTTCTTCCTCCCTCATTTGGACGGCAACATGGGTGTTCCTCTCTTCTCTTCTTTTTCTCATTTTGATTCAAAGAGAAATCACTTGTTTTCTTTGAATTAAAAGTGTTAGAAATTATTTCTAGTCCACTAAACATTCTTTAACCTTCACTAAATCACTAAAACCCATTTTCAAGTGGTTAGATTGGCTTGGGAAATCAAATTGGGGCTGCCATAGTTGATCTTTAGTGTGTTTATGGTGGACAAGCTAGAGGGACTACAATTGTAGTCCTAGAGGCATCAAAAGCAAGGGGGATACATCAATTATGCATCAAGAGGTTAGTGCTTAAAATCCCCCTTTTAATTAGGGATTATTGTGAATTAAATGTTAATTCATAATCTTAAATGGCAAATGAAAGTTTAAAGCATATTAAAATGTGTTTTAGTATGCAATTGAGCAATGAAAATTGATTAGGACCATAAAACACTTGTATGATGCATGAAACCCTAGAATGTTTTTTGAAATTTCAATGCTTTAAATGCCCTAAATCCATGCTTTCACTCCCACAATTGGTATCGGAGCATCTATATTTTCCATTTAGATTGATTTTGAGGCTTAATTGTGTGATTGGGTTGAGTTTGGGTTGTTTTGAAGTTGGTTCGGATCAAAGGAAACCAAGAAAACCAAACTACATAAGAAACACGACCTAGACCGTGTTCTGGGCATTTACAAGGTCCAGTGCTTGTTTTCCAGCGCCCACGGGCGTGTGACACGCGCCCCATGCCGTGTCGTTGAACGGCCCGGGTCGAACACAAATTAAAAATATAAAAAGTAAGATTAAATCATATGGTGACATATGGCACCATGAGATGTTGACACATGGCACCATATGATATTGCCACTTGTCTTCCTATGATGGAAGACCATTTTTCATGATTTAAATGGAGCTTGACACTTGGCTCCATAGAATTAAGTCAACCAAAAAGCAAGATGGGATCTTGTGGTGACTAAGGCTGAGCATTCGGTTCGAAACCGAATCGAACAGAACCGAACCAAGAAAACCGGATAAACCGAATTACATAATATTATGAACCGAACGGAACCGAAATATATAATAAACCAAACTGAACCGAACCGAAGAATTTTGGTTTGGTTCGATTTGGTTCATTAGGTTTGGGCTCTAAATGGGCTTATGTTTTGGACCCGATTTCACCTTACTTGAACTTGATTTTTGCTTTTTTGATTTGATTTTTACCCTGCTTAGACCTGATTTCACATTAATTAATAAAATTAAACATGTAGTACTCAAAATCTCTATAAAAATAAAATAATTTGAAAAAAAAAATTCATCATAAAGCAAATGGATAAGTCCTTGACAATCTAAATACATAAAATGAAAGCCATCCAAACCAATAAAATAAAAGTCCTTATTAAGTCCACATTAAATAAACTCCATAAAATACATCAAATATAAAAGCAAATAAGCAAGTGTCCAACATAAAAAGTCATACAATTACAAATTAAATTATTACAATAGTTCCATCACTTTGTCTCCAACTAGCAAGCCTGAATGCTTCAAACACCAATTGATGGATATGAAAACATGAAAATGATTAGAATTGGTAAAAAAAAATTTAAAAAATAAACAAAATAAACAATAATAACTCTAAACAATTATAGCAATATTTACCTATAATATCAACTATCCAGGTTCACAGTGTTATCATTTGTACTACTTATTTCACAAAGTGAAAATGCTGAAAAATAAATAAAAAATAATTTAGCAAATAAATTAGAAACAAATAAAAGCAAATTAATCGAAACACATACCCTCTTCAAGCCTTTCAAGGTCAGCAATTTGCTCTTCAATGGATTTGCAGCAATGGGACTTTTGCAACCAATCTTGTGCACATATTAATGCTTTAACAATTTTAGGAGTTAAAGAACTTCTAAAAGGATCAAGTACTCTACCTCCAGTACTAAAAGCTGATTCTGAAGCAACTGTAGATATAGGCATTGCCAATATATCTCTTACCATGATTAAGAGGATGGGAAACCTACCAGAATTAAGTTGCCACCACTTTAATATATCAAATTCTTCTTTTTCATCCACCACTTTAATGCCCTTATTCAAATAGCAATCTAAGTCAGACTTGCTATTAACTTCTCCAGTCTCTATTTTATGTTTCAAGAATTGATCCCCCAAATTCAACCGTGATTTCTTTTTTGCTCCTTCACTTTCATTGTTCTCACTTATATTTCCCAGCTATGTTGCTACCACATCCATGTTCAGCTTGATATGTTTTCTTCTATTCATCAAACAACTCATATTCAGTCAATTTAATTTTCTTCGCCAATTCCATACCCTTTTCTTTCCCATACACAGTTGAAAGAGCAAATTCCATAAATTCCAACTTATATTGAGGATTAACCACCACTGCAATATAAATTATTTTATTCATCTTATCAGGATCCCCCCAATATTTATCAAATTTCACCTTCATCCTATCACCCATACATGCCAATTCTATGTCATTACTCCCTTGCCACTCTTGCAATAAACAATCAACTTAACTGATCTCATTAAAAAATATATTAGAAGTGACATATCGAGATTCTGATATTCTCAAGGTAAGATCATAAAAGTGGCCCAAAAAATCTACAAGTCTCCTAGCATTTTCCCAATCCAAACTATCTGGCAAACCATCACTTGACTGAAGATCAAATTTAAAGCATGGATCTATAGCAGCATATCTATCAAATGCATTTTCAAACTTTTGTGCAGCATTTAACATCAAATAAGTAGAATTCCACCTAGTGCACACGTCTAAGCATAAAGAACTTTTACTTTCAATCCCCTCCATCTCACAACATGATTTAAACTTTTGCAACCTAGCAGGAGATTGCTTAATATATCTCACTGCTTCCCTAACCCTTTTCACTGAAACATTAGTTTCCTTCAATCCATCAACAACAACCAAGTTAATTATGTGTGCAATGCATCTCATGTGAAGGTACTTGCAATTTAAAATGCTAAACCCCCAACCAACTATTTTCTTTTTCAAATAGGCAATAGCAACATCATTTGAACTTGCATTATCAACAGTTACTGTAAACACTCTCTTAATTCCCCAATTTAGTAAACAACTCTCAATTGCCATGCCAATATCATCACCCTTGTGACTAGTAATTGGATAAAAATTAAGAATTTTTTTATGCAATGTCCAATTATCATCAACATAATGTACAGTGATACACATATAATTGATTCTTTGCAATGAAGTCCATGTATCTATGGTAATGCAAACCCTTTGATTGGAATTTTGAAAGTAATTCTTCAATTTTTTTTCTCTCTTCCATGTACAAGTCATAACAATCCCTTGAAACTGTCCAACGGGATAGAATTCGAAACCTAGGTTGTGTAACTTCCATAAATTCCTCAAACCCTTCCCCTTCCACAAACATAAATGGGAGCTCATCAACAATTATCATTTTAGCTAGGTTTTGCCTTGACCTCTCTTGATTAAAATTTCAAGTATTTAGTGTACCACAATGACTTCCCCCTCCCTCTTGTATACTAGAAGATGGTTGTAAAGACAATTCTGATTGCCTAGTAGTCATACCATATGGGTTCTTTATGCATGCAAACATGTGATTTCTAAGTGCAGTAGTTCCATTTTTTTGTGGGTCACAGAAAAATTCTTTATAGCAGTAATTGCACTTGCCTTTTTGTATGCCACTACCATCCACAAACTTTGAAAAGTGATTCCAAACAGCTAATCTTGGCTTCATGCCCTTCCTCTTCATTTTAGAAATTGCTTCGTTGACTTCGGTTTGACTTGAAGCAACTGGAGGTGGATGAGAGGGTTCCACAAGAAGATCATTTGTTGTTTCTTGTTGTGCCATCTTTGAAATTTAAAAATTAACCTGCATATGAAATAAAAATATATAATTACATATAATATATAGTTACATGTCATTTAATATGTTTTATGAAGGAATGAAACTTAAACATAATACATCTACTTATATGTGTGTGTGTCTATATATATATATATATATATCAGCTCATTAATCTAATCAAAGACAAATAATTAATTGAATTTCAACTCATTAATTTAACCAAAGGCAAATAAGTAATTGAAAGTTATATTGTTTTCACCAATGTAACAAGCAATCTAGTATCCTAGGTCATTTTATTAATAATTAATTGGATATATATATATATATATATATATATATATATATATATATATATATATATATATATATATATATATATATATATATATATTAGCTCATTAATCTAATCAAAGGCAAATAAGTAATTGAAAGTTATATTGTTTTCACTAATAGAACAAGCAATCTAACATCCTAGGTCATTTTATTAATAATTAATTGAATTTCAACTCATTAATCTTACCAAAGGCAAATAAGTAATTAAAAGTTATACTGTTTTCACTAATAGAATAAGCAATCTAGCATCCTAGGTCATTTTATTAATAATTAATTGAATATATATATATATATATATCTGCATAGTGCTGCTTCTGTTACTGATATGCATAGTGCTATTTGAGCTACACTTACTGTAAAATTGAATTCTGGTTTTACAAATCCAAACACCCTTTCATATGTATATCCAGGTAGAGATGGTCAAATAGGCATAAAATGTAAGGGAATTAAAAAGAAACAAGAGCACCTAAAGAAGATTCCTATATGCAGCTGAATGCAGATCATCTATGAAGAACATCCTGCAGTTTTTGCACACTTTGGATCAAGATCGCAACCAAAATTTTACAAAATCCATGGACATTGGCTTTATGGGAAATTGAAAATATGTTATAATGGAATATGTTATATTTTTGAGCACATGTTTGCTGAGAACAGAAAAGTATAGTCCCAAGGTCTATGACACGGGATTTCTGCAAATGGAAAGAAGACTACAATGTGCCCAATTATCAGATATTTTCCACAAAGTGCGAAGAAAATTGAAGCTTTATTGGTTGCATGGAATTTAAAACTAAACAAAATTTAAAACTTTCATTAAATGAATAAATAAGCAAACAAATTTTAAAACTTTCATCAAATGAATTTAACATTTATCAATTTAATATCACAACCTCTTTTTCAATACATATGCTACTGCTGCTATCTCCCATCATACCTTTTTTCTCCCTCAACTTTTCAAGGTTGAAAGTTATTCCTAGTGCTGCTTCTTACTAATATGCACAGTCCTATACTCCTATTATTCTACTATTCTATAATCTAAATATTGTGAGACTAATTATATTAATATACATAATGATATTAACAGTTAATATGATGTAAAACAATATTAATCATATATTGACCTGATTAGATTAACACAAAATAATGTTGATTCTATTACTGGTATGCATAGTCCTACAAGCTATTAGCATGCTCAAACCACCAATATATCTCTACTTGTTGTGTTTACACTCCAGCAGACCATCATTTGAAATGGATATAGACTAGTAATTCCCCAATTGAAATCATAATCAAATACTAGTAACACTACACCCATTTTGCGTCATGTTAATTACTGAAATTATTAATGCAGTAGATATAAATTTATAGAATCATGTAATAAACTACTCAACAGTATTTGAGAATTGGGCTACAAAAACAAACAAAATTGAGCAATTTAACAACATATATGATGATTCCCTTTAATAATCATAGAGAAATTTTAGTATAAATCAAGCATTTAATTGAACATGCAATGGATATAAATTTATAATATCATGTATCAAACATTCAAACTACTCAATTGTATTTGAGATTGAAAGTAAGAAAAGAACTAAGGAGAGTTGAACCTACCGTGGACTGGAGAATGAGAGCGAGAGACAAAGCACTCTAAGACAGCGACGACAACCTTAGGTTGTAAGAAGAATGAGTCGAGAGAGAAGGGAGGAGAGGAATGAGTGAGGAGTGTTGTAACACCCCAAAATTTTATTATTTATGAGTATTTTTGGTATTTTAATTTTATTTGAATTTTAGGAATTTTTTTTGAGATTTTTCGAATTTTAAAAATCGGGTTCGATTTTCCGAAAATATAAACTTTGATGATTTTTAAAAATTAATTTAAAGACCACGTGGCAAAACTAAAAATATATTTGGAGTCTACGTATTTTTCTGAGTTTTACGGAATTTTTTCGGAATTTTTGGACCTCGTTTTCGGTCCCGAGGCAGAGTAAAAATTCAAAATTTTGTATTTCGAATCGAATCGACCGGACGGATCGGACCGATCGAATCGGACCGGTCTCTTCTTTTTCATGCTCCGCGACGCCTCTCCTCTCTTCTCTCGCTTTCTCTCTCCGCCCTAGCCGCCACTGGCCACCGCCTAAACGGCCGGAACGCCGAACGTCCCTGCGTGCGCCGCGCCGACTTCCTCGGCCAACCGCCGATCCGCCACCAATTGGACCGGTCTTATATCCAAAATCATCTACTCGGCGAGAGCTTTCCATAGACACCAAGAACGCCGAAATCCATCGAGCGGATTGTCCGATTTTTGCTCGGGAAGATTTTAGCCCATTTCGACTTTTGGGCTAGATTTCTCGAAAACCGTGAATCCCACGAGGAAACCGAGGCCACCAGCACGCTCCATTCGTTGAGAGCTTCGCAACGACATAAATTTCGAATCTTTCCGACACCATTTTTCGGTGGGTCCCACGGAACTTCGCAGTGTATTTTCGAGCATTAAATGAGCTTAGAAAATTTTGAAAAATTTATGTACTAACCCCCGTGTTATGGGCTTCGTGTAGGTATCCTCAATTCGCGGAAATTCGACAGTTGACTGGGTTTGCAAATTTCGCCGCATGCACTGCACGGAAAAGTCCCGAATTGATCGAGGTTTTGGCTAGCCCCATTGTCGACGCCCCAGCGTTGCCAAGTCGGAATCGGCAAAGGTAAACCCGAACCTTGCTTTTTCGTAATTTTCTAGTGCTTAAATAGGATTAAAAATCCATAAAATATTCGTGGTAGCTTAGAAAATTACGATTCTTTTTGCAATAGCTTAGTAATATTGCTAAGGACCGCGGGGCAAAGTTTTATAATTTTTAGAGCTTGTTTGGGCAGTTTTTGCAAAAATGATCAATAATAAGGACTAAATTGAAATTTTGCGTATTGTGATGGGTGATTGATTTGATGGGCGGGAGGGGCCGTGTGATATGATTGAACTGTTGATATATGGATTGTGAATATAGAAGTGCTTTTAGCCCTTTTGCAGTTGGGTAGGTCCTAGGTATAGGGGACTCTGCCGGATTTTCGGCACGACTTAGGACGTAATTGGTCTTTTCTTTGTTTGTATTGAGTCAGATTGTATTAAATAAATGTAATATGATTGTCAGGTGAGTCGGGACAGCCTTCTTCCTCCGCCCAGCCACCACAGTGATTGTCGTCAAGTCTGTGAGTAAAATATTAATTTTAATTGTAATTTCGATATTATTATATGTTCAAGCATGCCCATGCATCACTTATATGCATATATTTATGTAGTTAAACTCTAGGCACGATTTTTGATGCATTGATAAATGTTAAAGTGCCATGTATGTTGTTGTGGTAATTTGGAGCAGTGTGCGTGCGTTGGCGTGCGTGTGATGTGGTGTGGACTATGGATAGGACGGGTAGACACGGCTTGAGTTCTTCGCTGGGACCCGGTCCTTCGGGGTAGACACGGCTTGAGTTCTTCGCTGGGACCCCGATTTGGTATTTAAGTGGAAGTCCGAAATGAGTTCTTCACGGCACTGTGTTGGATTTAAGAGAGTCAGATAGGGATCACCCCATATATTATGATTGATGTTACAGGGTGCGTGAGTGCTCCAAATTACCTTTGTGATGTTATGATGTGAAAATGATGTGGATGTTGCATTTCACTCTACAGGGTGCATTAGTTTCAGATAGTTATAGAGATTATAGTTAAGATTGATATTTTACTCTCTGAGTCGAACGCTCACTCCTGTTCAAAAATTTTTACAGGCCACAGGAGGATATTTATTCTGGATTAACCTGCTTTTATACTTCGCAGGTTGTTTATCGATATTTGTGTAATTTTATTTACTCCTAGAATTTCCGCATGTGTTAGCAGTAATTATTTGAATTTAGTCTGTAATATTATTATCATGTTGGACCTGTAAACTTAATATTTTAAGTCTGTTTTGATGGATTGGATGAGGGAGCTGAGCTCCCATTTATTATTATGTTGATGAGTATGTGGAGGGTGAGCTGAGCTCCCCAATGGATTGTTTATTGTGTTTACAGGTCGGGTGAGTCGAAAACTCCCCGTTGGAAAGTCCATTTTATGGCCGGACTCTGTCCGTTTGTTTTCTTGAAATTGGGCCCAAATGGGCCTTAGAGTTGGGTTAATGAATAGTTAGGCTTACTACGGGCCTCGGGGGCTTTAAGCTGGCCCAGGTCCTAGTGCCGGTCCGGCCCATAGGTTGGGTCGTGACAAGTGTGAAGACTGACGAGACGACTGAGTGAGAATCGAATGACTGAATGAGTAAGTGCTGCTATGGAGAATCAGAATCGCGCGGCGAGCAAGTTTGGAGGAATGGACTGAAGTTAACAAGAGATATTTACTTAAACCTAAATCCCAAGGCCAAAACTATAACACCCTAGGCAAATCCCACATCGGCAAAACACGGGAGAGATGCTGGGTTTATAAGTTGGTGGTTCGTAACCCCAAGTGACGCGTTTTAAAACCGTGAGGGCTTCGACCCAGAGCAGACAATATCATTAGTGGGCCGGACCATTACATTTGTGGTATCAGAGCCGCTCCGCGTGCAACCTTGAGCAATGGTGGGGCAAACCTTAGCGAGGACGTTGAGTCCCATAAGGGGGGTGGATTGTAACACCCTAGGCAAATCCCACATCGGCAAAACACGGGAGAGATGCTGGGTTTATAAGTTGGTGATTCGTAACCCCTAGTGACGCGTTTTAAAATCATGAGGGCTTCAGCCCAGAGTGGACAATATCACTAGTGGGTGGGGCCGTTACATTTGTGGTATCAGAGCTACTCCGCGTGCAACCTTGAACGATGGTGGGGCAAACCTCAGGGAGGACGCTGAGTTCCATAAGGGGGGGTGGATTGTAACACCCTAGGTAAATCCCATATCGGCAAAACACGGGAGAGATGCTGGGTTTATAAGTTGGTGGTTCGTAACCCCTAGTGACGCGTTTTAAAACCGTGAGGGCTTCGACCCAGAGCGGACAATATCATTAGTAGGCCGGGCCATTATATTTGGGCTTGTCACGACCCAAGGATGGGGTTGGGACGTGCTTGTTCAACCAGCTATGCACTGGGCTGGAAACTTCGTGTCCCACATCGGAAACGGGAAGAAAAGATTTGGGCTATATATGTGGGAGCCTTCTCACACAGTCGCGCTTTTTGGGAATGAAACCTCCCAAGGGACAAATCCGTGAGGACCATGGGCCAAAGCGACAATACTAATCGAGAAGGATCGGGTTACAATTTGGTATCGAGCCGACTCCTCTAGTACTGTGTGGTGCGAGGATGCACCAAAGTGAAGCCGTGGGCTTGTCACGATCCAGGATGGGGTTGGGACGTGCTTGTTCAACCTACGCGACCGGGTGGAAACTTCGTGTCCCACATCGGAAACGGGAAGAAAAGATTTGGGCCATTTATGTGGGAGCCTTCCTCACCTGGTCAGCGCGCTTTTGGGAATGAAACCTCCCAAGGGACAAATCCGTGAGGCCCATGGGCCAAAGCGGATAATACTAACTGGAGAAGGATCGGGCTGTTACAAAAACCCTGTGTTTTAATAAATTTTGGTTTGGTTCGGTTCAACTGAACTTTTTGGTCAGTAAAATCGAATCGAACCGAAATAACCAAAATTTCAAAAAAATAAAACCTAACCGAATTGAACCACTCCCAAAACATAACTGAAATACCGAAATAGGGCGGTTCAGTTCAGTTAATTCGGTTTGAACTGAATAGTGCTCAGCCCTAGTGGTGACATGTGGCACCATGAAATGTCGACACATGGCACCATATGATCGTGCCACTTGTCTTTCTATGATGGAATACCATTTTTCATGATTTAAATGGAGCTTGACACTTGACTCGATAGAATTAAGTCAACCAAAAAGCAAGATGGGATCTTGTGGTGACATGTGGCAAGGGTAAGTGAGGTTTGACTTTACTATAAAAGGAAAAAGGAAGAAAGAGAATGTAACTTTCTTCTTCCTCCCTCATTTGGATGGCAACATGGGTGTTCCTCTCTTCTCTTATTTTTCTCATTTTGATTCAAAGAGAAATCACTTGTTTTCTTTGAATTAAAAGTGTTAGAAATTATTTCTAGTCCACTAAACATCTTTTAACCTTCATCAAATCACTAAACCCCATTTTCAAGTGGTTGGATTGGCTTAGGAAATCAAGTTGGGGCTGCCATAGTTGATCATTGGTGTGCTTGTCGTGGACAAGCAAGAGGGACTACAATTGGAGTCCTAGAGGCATCAAAAGTAAGAGGGATACATCAATTGTGCATCAAGAGGTTAGTACTTAAAATCCCCCTTTTAATTAAGGATTATTGTGAATTAAATGTTAATTCACAATCTTAAATGACAGATGAAAGTTTAAAGCATATTAAAATATGTTTTAGTATGCAATTGAGCAATGAAAATTGATTAGAATCATAACACACTTGTATAATGCATGAAACCCTATACTGATTTTTGAAATTTTAATGCTTTAAAGGCCCTAAATCCATACTTTCACTCCTACAAAAATAACTACTAACTTTTTACTATAAAATAATAAGTTTCATGAAAAGGATAATTTTATAATTTTCATATTTATCCTTAACTTTCAATGCCATCCAACCAAACAAAATGATGTTATAAAATTTTCATTTACCTTACTTTCCTTCCAAATATAAATCAGACTATTATCTTACCTTACTATACTATATATACCTACACTTTACTTTACCTTACTTTATTAAACCTCCTTTCACTCCATTCAAACAAACTCTAAATTTTAATAAGTTATTTAAAAAAATTTATTAATATATAATAAATAAAATTCTAAAAAATTTTATAAAATAATATATTTATGTTATCTAAAATAAAATCCAATCAATAAAAAAGTTTAAAACAATAATCACTAATAATTTCAAATCTATAGCATCTTATGAAAAATGAGAGTTTATATTTGCGTAATATTATTATATTTTTAAATTTATGAATTTTTAAATTTAAGAAAAAATTAAATGACAAAACAAATTAAAAAATAAAAACGCTTTAATCGCTTTTCATAAATAATTAAATAATTATAAAACAACATTTCTATAAATATTAGTATTAATCAATAAAGAAGTAAATATATATAAAAAAAAAAAGGAGACATAAGTGCCAGTGAAAGGGAATGGCGTGTCAGGGTTTGCGTATGGTTTGCTTCGCTTTGAGGAAACGGATTTCGAGTCTTAAAGCGTGTCTTGGAAGAAGAGGCGGCCCTTCTCACGCCGCCTTCCATTCACCTATTTCTATTTTTTTTTTAATACTCTTTTCCAATTAATTTTTATTTTATTTAAAAATTATTTTTTTTTTCATTATTTGATTTTTTTTTCAATGCTTTATTAGAAAAAAAATTGGGTAGTTGTTCAATAAATTTTTAATCACTTAACTTTTTTATTCTTTTTAATTTAAATTTAAAATCTTACATTAATATCACTAATTTAAAATTTATTAATTTTAATTTTAATTTAAAATTAATATTATTGAACTAAAACCCATTAAAACTGCTTATGTTTCATGGAATACTGGCTTGATCAATGTATGCATATGGTCCATTGGTCTTTACTACTAATTCTTGCCATAACCATAGAAAAACAAAAAATAATCTATTGACTACAACAATTTGCCTTTCTTTGGATTTATATTTGATATATCTCAATCTGCTGTATTGTTCAAGCTTATGCTATATTGTGTTGAAGCTTTTGAATTAATTGCCAATGAATAAATAAAATTCTCTATGGCTTTTTGATGAATACACCAAGGAAATGGGTAGTTCAACAGCCCAAATCTAGAATTTAGAACTTGATGCAGAGTAAGCTATTGAGCATACAGAAATGACACAAGATGTTGAATTATTATACTTAACAATGAAACTCTGTTCTCCACTAGCCTGCATTATTATGGATCTGATACCCAACCAAAATCCACTTCACCTCTCTAATCTCTGTCACCTTTGAAGCCCAAATGAACCCATGTGATGTGAGTTTTCTTCGTTAACATGGAAAAATTAAAATATTATTAAAAATATGTAAGTGAAAAATTTCATATCCAAAAAAAAAAAAAAAAAAAAAAAAAAAATATATATATATATATATATATATATAAACTCATTACCTTAACATTTTGAGTTAGATATTATGTCAAACTATGAGTATATTCTTTTATAATATTCATTAAAAAATATTTTCATCAAACGTTTTAAAATTTTTAAATTTTTAATAAATATTTATATTTTTTATAAAAAAAAAAATTATACTACCTATCAATTATTTTAGTTCAGTAATAATATAATTATTTAATTTAAATTTTAATCAAAATCAATTATAAAAAAAAATTACACTTTAATCATCTTAAAGTTGTGAGAAAAATTGCTAAAATGCTGACCAATTTCTAGAGTAAAGTTTCCTTAAGTTTTAAGAGAGTAATGGCATAGCAAGGATTTTGGCTTTCAATCTTTTATTTGATCTGAGGAAAAAAATAAAAAATAAAAAGAAAGACAAAGAAGCGATAACTATGAACAGGTGGCTGACAGAAAAGAAGATTTTATCTCTGAGAGACCAAATCATGAGTTGGAAAATAGCTTTTACTAAAACTGCTTTTAGAAAGTTAAAAGCAAAAGAAAAGCAGCAACCAGAGTTTAGAAACTTGGTTGGGCTCTTTTATAAGTGTGGTTTTCTCTTTTCTTTTGCTCTGATTGACAAAGCTGCCTGACCCATTTGCGCAGATAAGGCTTCACTAATGGTAATTGATTGATAATTATTAATATTTATATTTAATATATATATAATTAGTTAATATTAATATATAAAATAAATATATAATTATTTTTTTAATCAATTTTTTACAAGATTGTAATAAATAATATAATTTAATATTTATATATTTCATTTCAAAATAAAGTTTAATGAATTGAGATTTTATTATAATTATATCTTATTAAAATATTTATTTATTATTTATTTGTTAATGAGTCGGTACTTTATATATATGACAAATTTATTTTTTCTTTTAAAAATTTTATAAATATTAGAATTTAAAATTTTTGTCACCAGTGGCTAAAAATTCTGGATTATATTGCAACCGACTCCTTTCATAAATATATTGTTTGGTTAGAAAATTTATTAAAAAAATAAACTTATAATTTTATTATGTTTTTATTATATAATCTTTGTTATTTATATGGTGGTCATAGCATATTTGTAACTTTAATTAGTTTTCATAATTTTTTATTTTTTATTTTTTACTTTATAGAAAATTTTGTAGAGATTATTTTTTTAATTATTATCTAAATAAAATAAAATAAAATAATATTTTCTATCCATTTTTCCTCAAAACAAATAAACTTTGTTGCTTCTAATCACTTTTTTTTTTAAGTCATAATTCAAAATTTTTTACATGCTAATGTAGATTATTTATAATAAGTGAGAATTCAATTCTTATAACTCAAATATGTTTCCATGTTTAGTGTATAAGAAAAAAGAGAAGATCACAAATTTCACTAAAAATATCACTTAATATATATATATATATATATATATATATATATATATATATATATATATATATATAAAGGTAGAGGGACCATACACCTTATAAAATAAAAATGTTTTTATTTAAAATTAATTTAAAATATAAAAATATAAAATTTATATATTTAATAAATAAATTTTATTATATATTTTATGTTTTAAATTCATAATAAATCATATATAAATAAAAAAAATCTTATAAAATTATAATATTATCATTATTATTATTATTATTATTATTATTATTATATTGTCAAATTATATATATATCGTTGCAGAGAAAATGCATACCTTTTGTTCTATCATTTTTAATGATCATTTTATTTTTCACATTAATTTTATGTTTCCAACGGACTAGTTGCAAAACGTGCTTTTGTAATTTTATCTAATTTCTATACATTTATTATACATGATTTGATTGATTGTTTAATAGATTCTTCATTTGATTAAAAACATAGAAAAGTAAAACAAAATAAAATTTAGAAATAATTTAATTATAGCATGCAAGTAATTTTATAAAATTTTTTAAAAATTGATTGGTTGAATAAAATTATACTAATAAATTTTTGTAATTAAGATAAAATTATTAAAATTAAAAAAAAATTAAATAAAAATATAACATGTCCTATTTTAATATTTAATAATAATAATTACGCCTGTAAAATAAAATTCACATGTTTAAGGGACGACGAACGTCTTTGCGGTTGTGTTCTTTCCATTAACCAATGCTAGGAGCGCCCATGTCTTTGCAATGACAACTCATGAAAAACCTCCATGGTTTGCTTGTCTCAGTCTGCTCTGCTGTGCCATGGGGTCTGGTTCTCGTTTATACTACGAGAAAAAAAGCTTTATTTTTAATAAGAAAAAGCTTGCTTCTTGCTTGATAACAGTATAATAATGGGGTGTTGCTAAAATGAACCATCTAACGCTTGGGATACTTCTCTTGCTCTTGGGTTTCGAGCTCGACACCTCCAACTTTATCTCTTTAATGCCTTTGTAAAAGCATATAGATATCCAAGAATACACTTGGAAAAGACTTGAGAGAGTTACGTCGTTTTTTGTTCTTTTCTTTTATTGAATCCTTTTTAGTTTTTTGTTTTCATACGGAACTGATAATCTTTCCTCTGATGATGTTTTCGAAACCAAATCAACGCTTGGTGTAATGGGTACTCGTTCCTTTTCCTAGAAAAAAAAGAAGAAAAGAAAAGAAAAGAAAGATGGTGCTGGTTCTGTAGTTGTTCTATTTAATATTTGCAGCGGTAAGAAAATAAGAAGGAAGAACATTGGTCTTCCCTCTGTCTACCTGCCTGTCTCTGCCAGTTTCCATGTCAGTGACATTTTTTTTGTCCCTTTTTTTTTTAAATATTTTTATCCTTCTTTTAGAACTCAAAACGTATCGTTGAGCTTCTTTCTTTGTTGAGACCCATTTGAAAATTTTTTTTTCTTGCATTATCCTTCTTTTTTGGTTTTGGGTTGCAGCTTTGTTCGTTTCCGAGCTATGGAAAGTTTGAAGATGGGTGCTTTTTTGTTATGTTTTTCCTTTTTCTACGAGGCCTGTAAACCAGGAAGAACTGGAGCTTAAACAGTGTAAGAATAGCAGAGTCATGATATGGCGTGAAAGCTTTGTTCTTTGGGTTAATCAGTGAAGACAATCACACAAATTTGGAGAGATCTGCTTTCAGCTTTTTGCGTATGTACGTATTGGCACTCTCTGAAATTGGCTATTATTGTGAATTGCTATTTGCTAGTCTCTCTTTCTTGAGGTTTTAAAGAAATTGCAAGGCGTAAAGATAGTAATTAGTCTAGTAAGGACAACGGATTTTAACAGGACTAACTTGAATAATTTACAGAATAAGCATGGTCACTTGTATATTTTATTTGCAATCTTAGTAGTTTCCTAGCTGTGAGGCTGAGAAATCCAATGTTTTTTTATTCTTGATGTGGTTTTCTTTCTCCTTTGAAAGTCTTTGAAGTTAAAGAAAATTTTGCATCTTCTACTAGAACTTTAAATTAAGTTGACAGTTTAGGGTTGTCCTCTTCTGTGTATATATGATTAATTGAGAATTTGCATGGATGAACTTCTTAATATTATGTTTCTATTTCTGGTACAGAACTACGATGAATTGAGACTTTATCTGGGCTTTGCTCATTTTATTATGCTTTGAAGTTAAACTTGGAGCGTATTCTTTTGACTATACTGAAGAAATGGGTTGTGTAGCATCAAAGATTCATAAGGAAGAGAGGGTGCAAATTTGCAGGGAGAGAAAGAGGCTAATGAAACAATTGGTAGTGTTCCGAGGAGAATTCACAGATGCCCAGTTGGCTTATTTGAGAGCACTGAAGAATACTGGTGTAACACTTAGGCAATTCACTGAATCAGAATCTTTAGAGCTTGAAAATACCTCTAATGGCAAGGCATTGCCTTCTTCCCCTCCTCTTCCTCTGCCTCCTTCCCCTCCACCTCCTCCTCCTTTTAGCCCTGATTTAAGAGGGTCCATTGATAATCAGAAAGAAGAAATTGATCAAGAAGAAGGTATAAAAATTGATGAGGATGATTGCTATACCCAATCACATCCAATTTGTAGTTTCTCATGGAATCTTTTGGAATCAGAATCCATTGAGCAGCCTTCCCCACAACATTGGGAGAAAAACAAAATAGTAGAACCAGCAGTAGATGAGGAAAATTGGGCAGAGGCTAAGGCAGAATTTGAGGAAGAAGATTGGGAAGATGAGAATGCTGGGAATGTTCATTCTAATTTACTTCCCCAGATGCAGCAGCGACAGCAGCCTGTTAAATTGATTGATGATGACTCATCGATGGTGAGCTGTTGTAGTAAAGATACTACAGACGTGGCTATGGTAAAGTGGAGAAGCAAGATGACCTTGGAGGGTATTGTTAAGGAGTTAGATGATTATTTCCTTAAAGCATCAGCTGGTGGAAAGGAAATAGCTGTTCTCATGGACATTTTCAAAGGACACACCTCTCTATCTCAGAATTCCAAGGAAAACAAAAGTAAACGCTGGCCCCTTCAGTAATATTGCATTTATTTTACATTCTTTGTGTACAACCATAAGTGTGTGCATGTGTGTGCTTGTCTGGTTACCCAAGCTATTGATGGATGGGAAAATCTTCCAGTATTTCTTAATCCTAAACACTGCTTGTCTTTGAACATGACAAGTTTGTTTTATACTTCAATAGCTCTACAAATGGATTTTGTTCTGCATACAGAAAAGTTGTGGTTATATGTGTATCTCTTTGATGGAAATTCTGCCTGATGCTGTCACTGCTCATTGTAGTAATACTTAGGCTTTGGTGTGGGCTTTCTTCAATCCATATTTCTAGTTAGATTATGGTGGAGCTTGTGTATTTTAGATTATTTAAGGAATCATATCCTTTTCACAATTGTGGTCCTTGGTGTTGTCTTTTTTTTTTTTTTTTTTTTTTTGTATTAATTGAGTACTTCATTTTAGTAATTTATGTGGTTATCATTTTAAATCTGCCTACAACTACCATTTTGAATAGGGTTCCACAATTATTGGGTTGTTAGAGACTTTGAGTTTAGGAGTAATAGTTGTCAATAGGTGAAAGATTTTGGAGTTCGTTTTTTGGAGTGTGGATTTTTATTGCTGACATCATGATGCTTTGTTAGATGAATTTAATTTTTCTCTTATCTACAGGACCATTGAACTTCAATCCTACTCGATAGAGGATGGTGTATCTTTTGAAAACAATTGTTGATCAGGGTTTTTCAATTTGTAGAAAGAGATTATTCTCCTTAATTTCAATTAATATGTACATGGGTATATATACACAATTGATTCCTATAATTGTGTTATACTAATTAGGAAGAAATCCTAAATAGGAATGCATAATATACAGAGAAATAATATAATGATTGACTTTCCATAACACTCCCCCTCAAGTTGGAGCATAGATGTTAATTATGCCCAACTTGTTACAAATGTAGTCAATCCTAGCTCCATTAAGAGCTTTTGTGAAAATATCTTCTAACTGCTCACCAGTTTTGATGTGTCTTGTTGAGATGATCTGTTGTTGAATCTTTTCACGAACAAAATGACAATCAATTTCAATATGTTTGGTCCGCTCATGAAACACTAGATTAGAAGCAATATGGAGAGCAACTTGATTATCACACCATAATTTCGCAGGCAGGGAGGTTTTAAAACCTATCTCATCTAGTAATTGAAATATACATATTACCTCACATACTGATTGTGCCATGGCTCTGTATTCGGATTCAACACTAGATCGAGAAATTACACTCTGCTTCTTGCTTCTCCAAGACACCAAATTTCCTTCAACAAAAACGCAATATCCAGTAGTTGACCTCCTGTCAATCTTAGATCCAATCCAGTTAGCATCTGAAAAACATTCAACATTCAAATGCCCATGATTATCATATAACAAACCTCTTCCTGGAGCGCCCTTCAGATAACACAAGATTTGTCCCAAGGCTTCCCAATGAGCAACAGTTGGGGAAGACATAAACTGACTTACCACACTAACGGCATAAGCAATGTCAGGACGAGTGACTGTAAGATAGTTCAATTTTCCTACCAATCTCCTGTATCTCTCTGGATCTTCAAACAACTCACTATCCCCTGCTAACAGTTGTAAATTTGGAGTCATTGGTGCACTACAAAACTTAGCACCTAATTTTCCTGTCTCTGTCAATAAATCGATGACATATTTTCTTTGAGACAAGAAAATACCTTTATTGCTTCTCATAACTTCAATACCCAAGAAATACTTTAACAATCCCAAGTCTTTGGTATGAAACTGGGTTTGGAGGAAGGTTTTAAGAGATGAAATACCTGCAGAGTCACTCCCAGTGATGAACAATGTCATCCACATGGACTACCAGGAGAATTAGACCAGCCTCAGATTGTCTATAAAATACTGAGTGATCACACTTATTCTTTTGCATACCAAATTCCTGTACTGCTTCACTGAATCTCCCAAATCAGGCCCTAGGGCTTTGTTTCAATCCGTAAAGAGACTTCCGAAACCTACAAACTTTACCCAACTTCCCTTGAGCAACAAACCCAGGTGGTTGCTCTATATACACCTCCTCCTGAAGATCACCGTGAAGGAAAGCATTCTTGATATCCAATTGGTGCAGGGGCCAATCATATGTAACTGCTAAAAAGATAAATAAGCGAACAGAAGTAAGTTTAGCTACAGGAGAAAAAGTGTCAGAGTAATCAACCCCATATGTCTGAGCATATACTTTTGCTATAAGGCGTGCTTTTAATCTAGCCACAGAACTATTAGAATTTACCTTTAACTGTAAATACCCATTTGCAACCAATAGCTTTCTTACCAGTGGGCAAAGGCAATAGTTCTCATGTACCATTAGCATCTAAAGCCTCTATTTTCTCTTTCATAGTAGCACACCAGCCAGGATGAGACAGTGCCTCACCAACAGTATTAGGGATAGGAACAGAGTCTAAAGAAGTAACAAAACACCGAGAACAAGAAGACAATTGATTATAAGAAACAAAAGAAGAGATAGGGTAAGTACATGAACGTTTACCTTTACGAAGAGTAATGGATAAGTCTAGATCAGAATCATGATCAGTATGAGGTACAGGATCTCCCAACGAAGTAGCTGATGGAGGATCTGAGTTAGAAATCTCCAATCTCCTCGAATAAATATGAACAACGGGAGGTCGAGTAGGTCTAGAGACAGAAGGAACAGGTTGTGGGAGAGGACTAGACATTGGTTGGACAGTATATATTAAGAGATTAACCTTCTCCCCCTGACTCTCATACACAGATGATTGAGGAAAAAATGGAGTGGACTCAAAAAATGTGACATTTGTAGAAACAAGATAATGATTAAGAGTAGGAGAGAAATAGCGGTACTCTTTTTGCAGCCGGGAGTACCCAAGGAAGACACATTTGAGAGACTTTGGATCCAATTTAGTAACCTGTGGACGAACATCACGCACAAAACAGGTACAACAAAAAATACGGGGTTCAACAGGGAATAAAGATTTTGTAGGAAACAAAGCAGTATAAGGAATATCCCCATTAAGGACAGAAGACGGCATACGGTTGATCAAAAAACATGCCGTAAAAACTGCATCCGCCCAATAGTGTTTAGGAACTTTCATCTGAAAAAGAAGAGCACAAGTTACCTCAAGAAGATGCTGATTTTTTCTTTCGGCCACGCCATTTTGGGATGGGGTATCCACCCAGGAAGACTGATGAAGAATGTCATTTTGTGTCATATAAGACTGAAATTGTGCTAAAAAGTATTATTTGGCATTGTCACTTCTTAATATGCTCACAGAAACATTAAATTGAGTTTTGATTTCATTACAAAAGGCAAAAAAGATAGAAAACAACTCAGAACGATTCTTCATTAAATATAACCAGGTAACACGAGAGTAATCATCAACAAAAGTAACAAAATAACGAAATCCAGTTTTAGAAGTAACAGAACAAGGACTCCAAACATCAGAATGAATTAACTTAAAAGGGGATGAAGCCCGTTTATTGACTCTAGACACAGAAGGCAAACGATGATGTTTTGCAAACTGACACGACTCACATTCTAGTACTGATAAAGACTGAAACTGAGGACATAGCTTTTTCATGGTAGACAAAGAAGGATGACCCAATTTACAATGAGCTTCAAGAGGTGTTAAGGTACTGGAGCAAACAAGCGACCACGGTACATGATTTTCTAGAATGTAGATACCACATGACTCACGTCCTCTACCAATAATCTGTTTCATCGTAAGATCCTGAAACAAACACTGGTCAGGAAAAAGAAAACAAAACAATTTAAAGTACGAGTAAGTTTACTAACAGAAAGTAGATTAAAAGAGAATTTTGGTAGACACAAAACAGATGACAAAGAAATTGACGAAGTCGGGTTCGCAGTTCCAGAACCCATGACACAAGAAGTAGAACCATCAGCTAAAGTAACAGTAGAGGAAGTGAGATTAGACTGAAAAGCAGATAGAAGACTAGAATTACCTGTCATGTGATCTGTCGCACCAGAATCAATAACCCATTTGGATGAGGAAGACACAAGGCATGTAGTGGATTTACCTGACTCAGCGATCGCAGTGATAGGGGAACTGGTAGGCTTTAGAGATGCCTGATACTCGGAAAACTGTGCAAAATCCTCTGCAGATACCAAAATAGTTTTATCAGAGGAAGATACTGTAGAATCCTCTGCTGCCATATTTGCCATATGTGATCGCTGATTTTTTCTCTGAAGTTGCGGACAATTATATTTTGTATGGCCAGGCTCATGGCAATAATAACAAATGACTCATCTTGAGTTCTGATTATAACTAGCCTCTCCATTACGCTGATTACTTCTGTTGCCTGTAATTCCTCCTCTACTTCTTCTTCTATTACCCTGTTGTCCATTTGGATTACGGCTAATAAAAGCACTACTGGCAGGCTGTGAAGATTGGGTACTCTCTGTACGAAGGACCCGTGTGAACATTTCATGCAAAGAGGAAATCTCAGAACTGGAGAGAATCTGAGATTTAGCAGTCTCATACTCTGAAGGAAGGCCTGCAAGAAAACTCATAACAGCAAGTTACTCTCGTTGGGCCTGCTGAACTTTCACATCAGGATTAAAAGGCAACAGTACATTAAGTTCCTCATATACCTGTTTAAAATCCATAAAATAAGCAATGAGAGACTTATCCTCTTTTTCAGCACGGTAGAATGCCTTACAAACGTCATAAATACGGGAGATATTCCCTTTAACAAAATACAAAAAATCTAAGTAATCCATCAATTCCTTAACAAATTCACAGTGATTAATTAAACTAATTACCTCACTGTGAATCGAGTTCCGAAGCTGCAAAAACAACCGAGCATCCTCTCTTAGCCAAGTTTGTCGTGTATCATCCGTAAGTCCCTTTAATAAGGTGATCATCCTTATCAATGCTACGCAAATAGACCCTAACAGTCTTACTCCACTACAGGTAACTCGAACCATTAAGTTTGTGTTCCGTGATCTTAGTCATCACCGGAATCACATCAGAAATAAAATTCTTATTGTCTGCCATTTATTGATACAAAGAAAACTAACCGAAACGCTAATCCAAAGTGCTTACAGCAGCAAAATAATCCAAAATCACAAATCAAGCAAATACTGAAATAGGATCTGAGAGCCAAACCTCATATTTCCTTTAATGGTATACTGGATCAGGCAACAGCACACAGTGGTGGAATGAGGGGGGTTGAGGCAAAGCCGGCGATGTTGATCGGAGTCGAAACGGCCGGTCGGCGGCTAAGGTCTCTCCTGAGCTGGGTGGTGAGAACAAATAGTCATCCTAGATAGATATCCTGCTCTGATACCATGTAGAAAGAAATGATTCTCCTTAATTTCAATTAATCTGTACATGGGTATATATATACAATTGATTCCTATAATTGTGTTCTGCTAATTAGGAAGAAATCCTAAATAAGAAATTCTAAATAGAAATACAAAATACAAAATATACAGAGAAATAATATAGTGATTGACTTTCCATAACACAATTTAACATTGCAAAATTCTGCCTACATCATTTGCTTTTGGTTTTAATTTATGTCCAACTTGGTTTCACTTGAATGTTGCACACTTGCACTTAACCTCACTTTTGTCTTACCATCTTATAGATATTTCAGCCTATGCGAACTCAAATCTTCATGCTAACTATATGAGCCCTCTTTAAAGTTCATGAAGTTCTAATTCCTTATATTTGTATGTTCTTTGGTTTGTGACCATTTTTTCCCAAGTGTTTGATCTAAAAAATTTTTGCAGATGAATTAATTGGAAGGCTGTTTGACAAGACTATGTCTTCCATAAATATATTGACATATAGGATGTAATTTTCATGGGCAAGTAAACATGATGCCACTAGCATGTGAAACAAAGTGCTCTCATTTATATAAGGCACAATGAGTTGGAGAGCATATGGAGCATTCTGTCATAAGGCAGGTAGTATTGGTATAATTATTTGGCAGTTGGCACTCTGGTCTTAATGTCTCTCATTACATGTAGGAGATGACATTGAAATAAATGTTAATGATCACTAAACAATTGAATCTGTTGCTCTGTGTGCGTTGTTAGGTGCATGCTTTTCTGACGAGAATGTGTAAGTGTGTAAGTGATAGGCGCACAGTGATGTGTATTTTTTTGTTCCATTTTATGGGATCTAAGAATTTTGTTTCGCTAGTCATTTTGGCATTTAATATGCTGCAAATGGTTTTTCCAGATACTATGCATATGCATGTGCTGATTGCATGATCATAAATGACTTATTGATATTATTTTTTCAGTGACTAAAATCACTTCTTATCTTTATTGTCACTCACTGCTTCAATTATTATGTTTCTCATGGAAGCTGTGTAACTTTGTTTTACAGGGAAAAGGAGTAATTCTGTCAAGGTATTCAGTGCATTGTCATGGAGTTGGTCTTCTAAGTCACTTCAGTTTGCAAAGGATGCTACTGAGGTTTATAATCCCAGTGAACCATGCAAGCCTGGAGCTCATTGCATCACACTGGACAAACTATATGCTGCAGAACGGAAACTGTACAAGGAAATGATAGTAAGAATGACATTTCACTTATAGATGGAATATGTGAATTCTTATTTGAATGATTGTATTGTTGGACAATTTTGATCTCTCTCTCTTTCTCTCACTCTGTATGCACAATGTTACGTATTATTCACCATAGCAGAATATTTTTGTTCAAGAGTTATCATATACACAAGAACACAGATTCTTTAATGTTGTTTGTTTCTATTTTGCCAAGTAATAATAATAAAAACCTCTCTTTTGTCCATTCAGTGAACAGTTGGATTGACAAATTGCAATGTTCAAACCGTAATAGCTTTTATCTAGGACATTTATTTGATGTCTTGTCCCTCTTAGACTGATACATTTCAGACTTAAAATTTAACTCATATATATACGTTAGAACTGAAATGATTGCACATGACTGTGACTGGACACATGGTTAGAACTGAAATAACTTTCAATGGTAATGCATTCTTAGGATATCAGAAATAAATTGAATTTGAACATTTGAAATACATATATGACCTGCTTTAATTTACTTGCTAACTTTATTCTAGGTTAAATTGCAGATTCATGAATGAAATATTTTTATGTTCTAAATAGAAGAAAGTATCTTGCCATAGTGGAAATGTTTCAGCATTTTTCTAATCCTCAGTGATTTGTGTGTGAGAACTCATCATGCGATTTTGCTTATTTTAATTCGCTTGCATTTGAATTTCTTCTTCCACAATGAAAATATTTTTAGTTTTCTACTGTTTTTAATTATCAATTTATTATATTACGTAGGAAGAAGAAATGGCCAAAATAGAGCATGAGAAAAAATCTGTGATACTCCTAAAACAAGAAGAAGAAAACCATGACTGGACCAAGACTGAAAAAACTCGACTGAGTGTTGAGGGTTTGGAGACTGATATCAGACGCCTGCAGCATTCAATAAGTAATACTCGTTCTACTATATTGGAGCTCATTGATGTGGAGCTGTATCCTCAACTTGTCACAATAACTTCTGGGTAATAAATCGCTATAGACACCTATTTTATGCTCTTGTTTTATGATTGGCATTTCATTAGTGTAGGACAAGCAAGATGATTTTCCACTTCTTCAAGCAGTTAATATATTTAAGTTATTCAAGAAACCTGTTTATCATCTATTTGAGGTCATTATGAAATTGATTGCTACGATAATCTCGTATCTTGATGACAACAGTATCATTCTTTTTGGTCAAATGATTGGTTATATAACACTTAACAGGAAAACTCTCCCTATTTTGTGTGTGAATTGGGTTTGAAACTTTGAACTCATGTCTCTAATATTGACACTGTCAAATGGCTTTTAGAGTTAAAGACAGTAGCACCCACCCAATTTTTATTTAAACTAGTAACTTTCCCATTTGTTTACCCCTTTTTGACTCTCTTATAACTGAATGATTACTTAACCTCATATATCTGGCCCATGCATTGAAATTTTTGCTGTCCAAATTTCTTTTGGATTTATCAAAAAGGGTATGATCTCATAAAGAAATAGGAAATTAACCCTCTCTTTGGATTGAGTGCAGCATAGTTTATTAATGTAGTATATTGTATTATATTGTATGGTTTTTATTGTTAACATATTTGGAAAGATGGTCTGGTACAGGATGGTTTAATAACCTTTTCTTGTTTGCTTCTTTCTTCTTAGCTGTTAAATTCCTGCTCTTGAGTGATTTCTAATCAGGCCTTAGGTTTTCAGTATCTTTCATATCTGTAAATTGTGTCAAGTCAATCTTGTCCTAAATTTTGTTGTCTTTGCTTTTCTTGATTGCTTTTATAGGCTGAAAAAAATGTGGAGAACTATGTATGAGTGCCATCAATTTCAGAACGATATCTCTCTGCAGTTGAATCATCTCACTGATAGTCAAGGTGTAGACTTGACTACTGACTATCATCACCAGGCCACCTCTCAGCTTGAAACTGAGGTCACTTCCTGGTACCTCAGCTTCTGCAAACTTGTAAAATATCAACAGGGGTATGTAAGAACACTCTGTAGGTGGATCAAGCTAACTGACTGCCTTGTAGATGACAATCAGCATAGTAGGTCCTTGTCTGCAGTTCGTAGTCTGTGTGAAGAGTGGCAGCTTCTTGTTGATAGGTTGCCTGATAAGGTATTTCCACAATCCTCCTATGAATTTTATAATTTACCTAGGACTTTAGTTATTGTCGTATATCATGTACTAAAACTCACATTTTTTTACTTGTGCTTCTTTTGTGGTCAAGGTTTCTACGTTTTGAGTCAACTGGTCATGGTTAAATAGGTTATTGATGATAACCCTTCCTAGTTTACCTTTATTGCCATCATTTACCCTTATTAACTTGGTATCTTTATGAGAAAAATCATGTCTTGTAGTGTTGGTTCAGTCTTGAATCAACATATTTGGATTTTGAAATGTGGTTGTAACTTGCACACTGAAGGATCCCCCAGACCCAGAGTATAAGTTAAAAAGTTGGTAGGTAGATTTATTTGTTCGATCTAATTTAATCCTTACATGGTTAAACAATAACAGCCTGAGTTATGGTCACAGAAGCACATTTTTCCCGAGCAACTTCCTAGCACAAAATCCACCATGTATGAACACAATCTCATCTGAATGGAATATTGTCATCTTTCATTTGATTGTGAGCTGCAACGTGGGAATGAATTCAGTAATGCATTTATTGCATGTATTGGATTATATCCTTTACTTGCATTAAAATTAATTTATTTGTTCTAAAGATTCAATTACTGTTTTTTTCTCCTTTGGATAATGTGAATTCTTTCTACAGATAGCCTCAGAGGCCATTAAAAGCCTTTTGGATGCCATCCAAATGATAATGCTGCAGCAGGGGGTGGAACACAACCTACATAAAAAATCTGATAAGCTGGAGAAAAGATTTCATAAGGAGTTATTTTCACTTGCTGAAATGGAGAAAAAGGTTCATTGGAGTTTGGCTGATGAAGATATGCAATCTGATTTGAGCCCTAAACATCCCTTGTCGATTAAGCGTGCCAAAACAGAAGCTTTAAAGAAACGGGTGGATTCTGAGAAGACTAAATATTTGAACTCAATCCAGGTTACCAAAGTTATGACCCTAAACAAACTGCAAACAGGCCTCCCCTGTGTATTCCAGGCATTAATGGGATTTTCAGGGGCTTCTGCTCAGGCCTTTGAGGCTGTTCACGGCCATGGCAGACCAGTAGTTGATTGCAATGCATCAGAAAGTTCAACGAACTAAAGTTGTTAGAAATGGTGAGATGAAGTGGGAACTAGTTACGCACTTACAAGAGCCATTTGGTCAATGTATAGGCCCCAAGTGCAAGTTCTTTGACATTCAAGAATGCATATCAAACTGCAACAAAATGTAAATTTTGTTTAGAGTTAGATGTTACTGTTTTTATCAATTACCCTGGACAGAGATTCAGTTGACGGTGTAATGTCAATGTAATGAAGTCCTACACTTGAGCGGCGCATATTCCTTAAAACTGCATTCACATGCCTCTCTGCACTATTCTTGATTAAAGAATTCTCGCAAGTTGGTCTACTGGCTGCTGCCCAAGAATTTGAAGCTGGTTTTTTTTTTTTTTTCCCGAAGAAATGATTTTATTCATGATAAAGATTGCCATACAACCTATCTTTAAGTAGAGCATAAGCTAACTCATCAGTAGGATTAAGAATCCAACCTTGGTACAATAAATCTTGTCTCACAACTTTAGCAATCAAGTTAGCACATTCATTGACACATCTAGGAACATGTCTTACAGACCAATTAGGATAGGATGTCCAGAAAACCTTAACATCATGAATAACAGCCTCAATTTCCCATGAAATTGTAGCAGATGGTGAAATTAGCATATTAACAAGAGATAAAGAATCAACTTCAAAAATCACCTGATTGTATCTTCTAGAGATAACAAATTGGAGTGCTGCTCGCAAAGCAATTACCTCAGCTACTAAAGAATTTGAAGCTGGTCTAAGGCAGTGCAACTAAAGATTGTGTAGTGTGACAAGATAATCTTTTCAAAAACAGTTCAAAGAAATATAATAATTTTTTTTTCAAAGGTCTAATGTTATAATTCTAACACTTCTCCTCGATTGTTGACACTTTATAATTAATTTATATTTTTAATTTAATATAAATTTAATTAAAATCTCTAAAACGAACAACACAATTTAATTTCTGATATCATGTTAAATTCAGAGAAAGTGCTAGTCAAATTACGTATTAATTTATTTTGATATGAGTTTATATAAATGATTAGATTACTTTACCTATTAAAATGATTTAGTCAATATTACAGTCTAATTACTCATATTTATCCTTTTATTTTTATAATTTCCAGACGTGAGATTTATAATCTCAATAAAAATAACTATTGTAAAATCTTAAATTTGAAAAAAAAAGAAAGAAAGAATTTAACCACAAATTTACAAGGTCGTTCTTAAAATTTAAAATTTTTACAATTTGAAAACTGGCAAAATTTTATTTTATAATTTATCTTAACTTATATAAAATTGATTTTAGATTTTAACATTTATGCAATAGAGTTTTTTGATGGGCAACTTGTAATATTACGTAAAAGAAATAGAGTGGTTTGGGGAACGATTGGCCACTTGGCAATGGCACTGGTGATGCCCAACTGGGTTTGTAAATTTGACCACTAAACGGCTAGTAATTAAGTTTGATAACAAGACTTTAATTAAATAATATCTGAGTTATTTTTAAAATAATGAAATTTCAAATTTAATTTAAACTCAAATAAAATTCATATTAATATGTAACTATAATTGTTACTTGTCACTATCGCTAAATTAAGAGTTTGTTTAGTAGAATAATTCATCACTATTGTTATTTACCAAGAATAAATTTAATATATATTCAAACAAAAAAAATCAATTTAATATTACAATTTAAAAAAACATTATGTCAATATTTATTAAGAACCCTTTAAATTTAATATATCTTAATTATAAAAATTTCAAAATATTATAATAAAATTTTCAAAATTTTTAATTGTATCTAAAAGATATATATATATTTTTTTACATAAAATAATTTTAAATTAACTTTTTGACTATCTGACTACAATCCCAAATGCATCCTAGATCATGGATTTTTTTTTATTATTTTTTTACATATGCAAATTTGCACTGGAATTCATTAGAATTTCACCTGCTAACTCATGAACATTTTGAAAGAAACTGTAATAGAAATGTACCTATTATTAAATCTTGTGAATTCAATTGAAAACTCTACTGTGAAAGTTTAAAAAAAATGTAAGAAAAAAAAAAAAGAGAACTATTCAATCAAATAATACTAATATTTGGATGTTCCCTTTTAAATTTTCCCATGTTTTACCCTAATAAAATGTTTAATAAAGTGTAATATAAAATATTCAGGGATTAGAGATTATTGCATCTAAAAAATAGAAATTAAAAAAAAAATATAATTTTATTATTTTCAAAACAAATAACCTAATTGTAAAATTTATTATTTTACTAAACTTTTTTTGAAAAAATATATCATTATATGCTTATTCTGTCAATGTGAATATTATTTATAGGGATTCTTCAGAGTGATAAAATAAGCAGACAAAAGTTGCACCAAATTCCTGTAGTTTTGGATATTGCCTTCCAAAATACCATTAAGCGGCAAGCAACAAGTGCTTAAAATATCAGATTTTTCCTGCAGTGTAAATCAAGGCAGATTTTTATAAAATTTTCATTTGTGCATCTAATTCTAGTAAACGAGATTAAGACACTAAGCATGCACATTGCTTGAGGTCTGTCTTGAACAAAGGTGAAAAAAACAGCATCATAACCCATGGACAGAGGCCAGAGCATAAATTTTGAGACACTAACAGATTAAAAAACTTGGAACTGATTATAAAGGTATTCTGAATATACCTGGAACCCACTTAAGGGTACCAACCCTGATTCTGAGTCAAATGTAAAAATGGACAAAAAGGATTGTCCTGAAATGACAATCTGAAGCATGTGGACAGAATTCCAGAGACTTACGTACAAAAATATCAGGTGCCTGGTAAGTTACTTCCTCATGTGGATACAATTTGAAGCAAAGTTATAAACCCTGTTATTGAAATCTTATGAAATACTGCTTCCTACATTTCAACATGGTCCCAGTCAATTGATCTATCTTCAAAGCCTTCTGATTGGTGAAGTCTGTTTCGACCTAGTCTGCTCATCATGGCAAGACCTGCAAAGGAAAAAAAAATGAATAAAAAGAGACCATGCATAAATGAAGGAAGAACTAAAATATGAGACAAATGCTAAGTTGCTCCCCACTACGAGATGGAACACAAATGCCAGTGCAGCGTCTGCTGCTGCTTCAAAGAATGATATCCAAAAACGTTCATCACGCCCACTATCAGTAAACAGATTATATTGTAGTTACACTAGCAACTGAATGGTACAAGTGATGTGATATCCATTTTTTAACCTGAGTGATCAGGATATTGATTTGCAGATTTACAGTAGAAAAATACATATTAAAGAGAAGTATGCATCAATTGATAAAAAAGATAAATTCATAAAATACAAACAAATATGAATGTCTGCAATCATTGAAGGTTATATGGGGCTCATGTATTACAAGGGGCAATCATTTTGTACCTTCAACCATCTTGTAAAGAGCTGACCACCAGCCCTCTCTGGAAATTTGGTATTGATTTAATGATTCATCAATTACTTTGTCATGCTTCCCTTCCAACACTCCTTGCAAAGTTACCACTGCATCCTTTGTTTTCTTCAGGATACTGTCCTCATCCGCAACTTCCAACCGCTGAAGGTCATTATGTGATGAAGTAAGGCTAACAGCAATGGCAAACTGTGCAGCAGCAGCCCAACGAGAAGAGGCCAGCCATTTCCTCTGCCCATCTAACTGTTTGTTCTCTTGTGTTCTAAACCTACTCTCTCCTTCCCCTCCTAGTACTAAACTGCGCAAGTACTGAGCATTTGCAGCCCCTGTACTTTGAACCATCTTAGAGAAAGCACTATCTTCATTTGATAACAGTTCCTCTGGTGTATCATATTCCAGTACCTGAAGAAGATTCATGACACATTCAGTGAATAAACAAACACCATAGAGATAGAAGATGAAAATTTTCCATCAGATAAGAAATCTGCCAGTGCATGCTGGGGCAGTATCTGCGGACCCTACAGATATTCATGCACGCCTAGCCAGAATAAAGCTTCAAATTGGAGGCATACCTGGCCAGAATCAAGCAGAAGGATCCGGTCACAGTCAATGATCGTATTAAGTCGATGAGCAATGATTAGCATTGTACATGATTTGAATTCTTCTCGTATGGTTTTCTGAATAAGAGCGTCTGTTCTCACATCAACAGCAGCAGTAGCTTCATCAAGAACAAGTATCTTTGATCTCCGCAACAATGCTCGAGCAAGACTCAAAAGTTGTCTCTGTCCAACACTGAAATTCTCCCCAGCTTCCGAAACCTTGACAAATTGTGAGCAAGATTATAGTTCAAAGTAGTAGTATAATAGTAGTAGTGGAAGTGGCAGTAATAACAATTCAAAACAGAGTTACTATAGATCAGTTCACTACTAAAATGCCAAGAACACATCACAACAAGACACCAATTATGACGTGTTCCTTGTTCTAACTGTTCTTCAAAATCAAAACTCCATTGTTTAACTTTAGAAGTTAGGTAGAGGCACATCTCCTTAAAAAATCAAAACCACCATTCATTTCATAACAATGGTATCAGTCAATCCCCAGCTGTAAATGTGAAACTCAGTGCAGTGTAGGATCAAGTTTTACCACACCATGGAAGTCAGTGGGATGTGGCTCCCATACAAGCCACCTAAATCTATGACCACAACAGATAATTGCCATAGAATAGAGAAAAGAATCTGTAAGGTTAATGATAGCACAACAATAAATGTGGTGTCACTCCTCATGAATCTATCAAGATCTTTTGGCTCAACTTTGGCCAAGTTTTGCTGAGTTCTGAAGCAGATATGCATGCAAATCCTCCCCCCACCCCCAATCCCCAAAAAGAGGTTTTTTTTTTTTTCTTTCCCTTTTTTTTCTTTCTTTCTCTTTTTAGGAAAAAGTTTCTCAACTGTTCAAGTTAGACAGAAGAGCTGTGATGGCAACAGAAAACTATTTAAGAGTAAATATTTTTAATCCAGAATAATTCATAGTAATATGGTTCAAGAGGTCTATATGACAAGCTTTATAACACGGAACCCCCTCCTGCATTGGATAAGTTTGATGATGTTAAAATAAATCCTTGCACAGAAATTTCATAAAGCAGAATTGTTTGCCTTACTAACTCAAAATAATAGAAATCTAACAAAAGAAATTTTGAGCATGTACCTCAGCATTCAAACCTAAAGAATTCCTTCTAATAACATCCTTCAGGTGTGCTCTCTCCAAAGCCTCCCAAAGATCAGCATCATTGTGTTCATTAAAAGGATCAAGATTAAACCTCACAGTTCCTAGACAAAATAAAAAAAATGAAAGTTAACTAATCATAGTCTTATGATCATGATTGAAACTAAGATTATAGAGAGAGTGTACCTGAAAAAAGAACCGGTGATTGTGGTATAATACCAAGTACTTTGCGTAGATCCATCAAACCAAACTTTGCAATATCACAACCGTCAATCAAGATTCTTCCTCTTTCTAGTTCCACAATTCGAAATAAAGCATTGAGCATGCTAGATTTGCCTGCTCCAGTCCTTCCAACTATCCCAACTTTGTCACTTGGAGAAACCATAAAGGACAGTCCATGTAAGACAGGTGGAAGTTCAGGTCTGTAACGCAGGACAACACCCTCAAACTTGATTGATCCTGATGAAGGCCAACCTGGAGGGGGGCGGTTGCCCTCAATAATTGGAGGGGCCTCTGATGGCAAATCTATATATGTGCCAATCCGCTCTACAGCATTTAAACTATTCTCAGCCAAACTTGCAAGTCTGAGTACACCGGTCAGTAAACCTGTAATATTTAAGGCATAGCTGAGAAGTAGACCCATTGTAGATGCAAATGCCTGTTGGTTCTCTGCCCTTCCATTCTGCATCACAGCAAAGGTTGCTGTAAGCCAAATCATAATGCCTCCCAATGTTTCCAGACGGATAGCAAGCCAACGATTTGCACTCATGTTGACAAGGGTGAATCTGATACTGTTGTCCATAGATCTACCATTGATGTCGGCCATCCGATCATAAGCTTTGTATGCACGAATAGTTGACAGACCGTTTAGAGCTTCTCCAAATTGTGCATAAACAGGTGATCTACTTATAGAATCCAAGCGCTTTACTTCGCGGGCTGTGCTCTATGAAACAAAGTAGTTTTTAAATGAAACTGACTCTCAAAAATAAACGAGTGATTACAAATAGAAAGCATTTATCTGCCAAAATGGCTCTGCAACCTAAAAATATTTGTTGCTTTATCCTATATACAGTTGCAGTAATAAAGAATGATACTATAAAAGCTATTTCAGGGTACATCTAGGGGTGGCAATGGGGCAGGGTGAGTCCAGGTTTTGTGCCTGTAGGTATAGAGAGGGGCAAAAAATTATTAGGGCTGGGGCGGATTCCACATTTTTAATTTTTTTTAATTCTATAACAATTAAAAATATGTACTTTTTTATATATTATCATAAAATAGTACACACATTTATATTATATTTCATATATTATTAAGTTATCAATGTGGGATTGGGACAGCTTAATCCCATCTCTGTGCCATTACCATTGGCAGGGTGGGGCTTTTGGGGCTGATCGGGTTTTGCCATTCCTAACAGCATCAAAAATGTTCTCTAAGAGAATACAATCATTGCCACAAATCTAGAAAGTTACAGTTATAGCTTGATTTTAACCAAAATGCTATGCAGGTAGAGACAATTACAAGCAATAGCATTTATGAGCACTCAGGTCAATTAATAACTAAGGACGACATGAAGAAATTCAGACTAAGATGCAGCCTAAGTGGTATTTATTCATATTGAAGCCTTACAAGCCAAAAAGGAAGCCTAATAGAACCAGAAGGGAAGAACATAGCATAAAAGCCATAAAATACAGTGGCCTTTAAAGCCGGCCAAACCAAATTGTTGCGGTAAGGCTTTGCCACACACATATAAATCTCATGTTAAAAATGATATTGCACACCCATCAAATTCCATCCAACAACAATTTACCTACAGTTGAACAAGATCTTGGAATTTACTAAAGATCAAGACATTATAGTGCATAATTACGTTAAATTACTTGAGTGTCTATTCAATTACAGTCCGCTTTAACATCTATAAGGCCAAAATAATCTCAATAATTTAAATGCTTAGCAAGAACTACATTGGATAAAACCCACAACATTCAATTTCCCAATCTACCATGAGTAGCCACTTATCATATAAATAAAAATAGTAGATAATTGAGGGGAAAGGGAGATAACTGAAAAAAATAACAGCACCATATTTACATGTCGGATGAAAACATGTATAACAAACGATAAGAAGTTTCACATACCTGATAATATAGATAGGCTCCATAAAACAGAACTAAAAGCGGCATTATGGCCCACAATGACATAGTGCTCACAATTCCAATGAGGATAAATGTAGAAAGGAGCTGTGACACTTGACCCAGAAACATATTCACAAATGGGGCAACATTCCTATCAATGTCACCAAGATCCTTTGCAAACCTATTGATAATACGTCCAAGTGGATTGGTGTGAAAGAAGACCATTGGAGCTCTCAATATGGAATTAAGCATAGCATCATGCAACCTTCTGGCAGCATAAAGACTTGAAATGATCAACCAATATGAATTTAATAATGTCACCATAACCTGCAAATTGAGTAAGGAAAGAGGAATCAGTTATTAAAACAAAAATTATTTATTTTGGATGGTAAAGATTCTTTCACTTAGTAGGCAATGAAGGCCCCTTAGCGGCTAAATTAGACTGGACAGAATGACGGATAAACAATGAGTAAATAGATCTATCTGCAGTAGAACTTGCATTCAGTTTTCATCCAGTTGATTCATACCTGACCAAATGATAGAAGGGAGTATATAAGATTGTAGTAAAGGGGCCCATGGATCTTTGTAGTGCCTTGATCTGTCCAATTACTTAACCAAGTACTACTGGAAACTCGCAAAACTTCTGTAAGGACATAGCACATAAAGAGTATCAATACCACCCAGGCACCTCCTAATGCATTCTTGTACCTGGAAAGAGATTATTATCATAATATCTACAATTTAAGGAGAAAAAACAAAGATAAAAACTGTATAAATTGAAACTAACAGATAATTACATCACATGTCAAATAAGGATCACTAAAATTGATGTTCTCAAAACAGAAACTCCTATCAGCAAGCAGCCTCTGGATGCCCCCCATCACACACCACCACCCCCCCCCCCCCCCCCCCCCTCCTCCCCTCCTCTCCCTCTTTCTCTTTTAATTTTCCCTTTCTCACTTGCACAAATTTCTGCATTATATGTTATGTTTAGTGTTTATTACTATCATTCTTAACTTCGTACTCTTTCCTTCTACAACGAAATTTCTGAATTGTCTGTGGCTGCTAAGCCAACATGATTATCTTTTACACATTCTTATCTGCATTTGGTTTGCAATGTCTTTGTGGTGCTCCTCAATGAATTCCATTATTCGTCATTATACTGTTATAAATACTGTAATGAAATCACCAGAGTATTCACATCAATAGGTAATTAAAACATTCCTCTCCAACACATCAATTAATCTCTAAGATCCCTCTCTTAATCAGTGATTCAACATGTACACAATGTTGAGCGAATATAAATATATGATTATTGCCACACAATAAGCTTTCCAATCTTTCCTGACAAAGTAGATGACCAACAAGAAATTAAAAAGGATAAAATGTATGGGTTATCAAAGGAAGAAACAATAAGCAGCTAAGAAAATCAATTTCAGCATTCATTTGGCAAGACAGAACACAGCAGGGACCATCATCAATGCCCATTACCATCAAATTCTAGTTCCAAACAAAAGGTTCGCACAAGAACTTTTCATCCTGTAACAATCACCAACACTTAAAAGGCAATGAAATTCTAATTTCAAATATAGGACAAGGGGAGTTTATAATGGCTGAAACAATGAAACTCGTAATCTAAATTGAGATACTCAATTCATAAATGAGGTAAGAGACAATCTGGTCTCAAATTAGCATGAAGGTTCCACTTTATTTATTGCTGGGGATGTCGGGTTTGTTTCCTCAAAGCATATTTTATGTAAAAGAGATACATTGCATTTTACCGATAGATAACTGAAGCACTACAGTAAACATTTTATTACCTCATCAAAACATTCCAACTGACAACACCTGTTTCCCGTTCTTCCTGCTTGATAAGAATAGACTTGCCTTCCTTTCGTTTTTTGGTCTCCGTTGCATTCTTACGCAAGTCATTCATTGCCCCATTAGCAACAGGTTTTGAAGAGGTTTTAAGATCAAAAGTTTCACCATTTTCCTTTTCTTCCACATACTCTTCCATTTTTCCTGCATTTTCCATCAGCTTTTGGAACAGCATGCCATTGTTGGAGAGCTCCTCAAAGGTTCCCTCCTCTTTCACCATACCCTCATGGACCAGCATAATTCTATCAACTTGAGAAAGAAAATGGAGCTGGTTTGTGACAAGAACTCTCGTTTTCGCACTCAATTCTCCCTTGATACATTTATCAAAAACCTACAGATAATAGTGAACATTAGTCCAGAAAATAAAAATAAAAATAAAAATAAAATTGTAATGGCTTCATCATGAACACAGTCAATCACAGCTAAAATAAGTACCACATATTAAAGTTCTTTTATAATTTATGGAAGGTTAACATTTGTTAATCATTTGAGCCGGGGGACCTTGGCTTCATTAATGGTGTCAGTCAAGATTGACTGTCACAGTATTACAATCTTATCAACCTGTGTAACCATAATTTAAAAAAAAAAAAAAATCATATTCATAGTTTAGCATGTACCTAACCAAGCATATACATATTAAGAAAACATCAACAATATACTATAATTTTCTAGCTGCAATTGATGAAAAGGGGTAACTTTTTTTAAATGGAAATAACAACGTTTAAAAGTAGACTACAGTCTACAGTGCAAAATGGAGGGGAAAAAAAAGGAATTCTAAAGAAAGAAAAAAGTAATTGTAAAACAATTTTGTAGAACTCTCTCTCTCTCTCTCTAAATAAAAACACCTACAAACTCATATATATATATGTATATATATATATATACATATATATATATGAGTTTGTTCGTGTTTTTATTTAAAACTATAAAAGGTCAAACTTAGCCTAAATAGGCTTTACAAGAAGCACTTGCATTGTTTATGAAAGCCCATACAAGAGCTAAGGCTTTTAGAAATAGTGTCAAAATAAAAAAATTAAAAAAAAAAGGAAAAGACGATGGAAAGAAAGAGACACTATCTCTCCGCCTCAACCCTCCTCTTCTTTTCCTCCATTTTTTTTTTCCTGTTTGATATGCTTATTTCTCTCACATAATGGTGTGTGTCAAATGCTTTGTGCAATCAAAACCATTATAGGCAAAACCCCAGTGTTCCCAAATAAACCAAACAGATAACACCCAATCCCTATATGAGCCAGCCATTTTTCCTTAGCACTCTGGCCAATACAAGACAACATGACTTTTTTTGAGACCCTGAGTGCAATGGATAGCAAAGAGAAGAAAATATGAAAATAAACAACATATGTTAAAAGGAAGTTTTAAGAAGAACTCGTTTCAAGACATAAGAGAAGCAATGCCCTGAGGCACTATCAAAGCAAAATAACACTCATTGCATACAAGCTCTTCAAAGTACAGGAATTTACAAATTAAAGTCATTACAAGAAAAAATGTATATTTCTTGTCCAATAGCAATATAAAAAGTACCAAACCAAACCAAATTGCAATGGTAAGAATCTTGGGTAAGAAACAAAGAGGAGGCTGTAAGCAGCCATTCTTGCATAATTTTGAAAGAGTGGAATGTCTCAAAATGCTACCTTACTTTGGCTGGAGATGGTTGGGAACTGCCTTGTCCATTAATAGCCCTCTACTAAGTTTGCAAAAAACTATACATGACAACTGTGTGGACAACGTTTTTTGTTTCATATCAAGTAGAGCAGTCAAGTCTGTCCTATTATTTGATCCTATCTGTGATCTTAAAGACCCAACCAAGAATCTTAATTGTCACAACCACAAACAGAAACTATAGATGCTACAATAATAAAATAACAATTGTGTTTCGAGTAATAATGCAGACTATCTTACCTGTCGAGCTACATGAGCATCGAGAGCACTTAAGGGATCATCAAAAATGTATACATCTGAATTGGAATACACAGCCCTAGCCATGGAAACTCTTTGTTTTTGCCCACCACTAATATTCACCCCTCTTTCGCCAATCTCAGTGAGATCACCACCCTAGCAATCAAGAACATGAGAGAGAAGAAATTCTGGAATGAACTTCTTAAAAGATTTGATATTTGCATATCCACAAGTACTGCTACATAAGATAACTTTCTCGAACAACTTACAGGCAATAAGTCAAGGTCATGCTGCAATGACGTCACATCTATTGCCTTCTCATATCTTGCTGAATCAAAGGGAGATCCAAAAAGTATGTTGTCTCGTACCTGCAATAATAGACTCCAGCAGTCACTTAAAGTTGTACCAAGCAATTTAGTCACAAGTCAACTACTAGTAATTTCAATTACGGAACTTATTTAAATCCAATAGAGAGTAACTTAAAGGCTTTCACATCATTGCAATCAGCAATATGAAATTTACAATTATCCCAAAAGCCACGAACATTAACATAGGAGTGAATTGAACTCACACACAAACATAAATACAACCATCCACTCTTTTCCTTTTTTTTTTTTGGGATAAATTACTTAACAAAATAACTTATATATTACAAAGCATAAGAAAACCATAACTTACAGTAGCATTAAAAATCCATGAAACTTGTGGAACATAAGCAACTGTTCCCCTAATAACAGCACTTGCATCTGATATCGCAGGAAGCTCCCCAAGCATTGCTGAAATTAATGAGGTCTTTCCCTCTCCAGTACTACCAACAATTGCCACTAGGCTACCAATAGGTATATCCACGTTGACGTTTGATAACGTGGGCCTCTCTGCCTGAAGTAAAAAAAAATTAAATTGTCCATAATTAGAAATATTGTTGCCAGCTTGTGTAGCATTGCTAACGTAGTAATGACTACAGAGTAATGATTCAGTACTACTATTCTTCAATTGCTTCAATGTTATAGAAAGTCAATCCTATAATTATGTACATAATATTCTTTATTAATTAGTTAGCATAATTATTGGGATCTCTTCCCAATTAGAATACTTAATTATAAGATTCTTTATATATAAATACCTTGTATCTCATTCAAGAAAATACACAGAAAATATTCTCTTCATGGTATCAAAGCCTAGGTTCCCTAGCCCAAATTTTTTTTTTTTTTTGAAATATATATATTTTTTTTCTCTGGTTCTTCTCCTCCGACAAGTGCTGTCTTCTAGGAGAACTCAATAGAGTTATCACAATGTCTCACCACCCATCTCAAGAGAAGGCCTAGGTGCCGATCGGCCACCCTTGGAAGTCCGGTAACCGGACTTGAAGCGCGTAGCCTTCATGCGCCATTCTTGAGTTCTAATCCCTATTCCACGCGCCGGCGCTTGGACGCGCGTGTGCCCTCCTCCGGTGACGTCCGACAATCACGCCTCTTATCCCAGGGTCGCCTCAACTTTGTGATTCTAGTTCCACGGTTCATTGTTCAGTTTGGGGCATTTCTTATGGATCTCAAATATTTCTCTCCTTCGGGCAGTTCACTGTTGAGTAATTTCAGGTTCTGTTTTCACGGAATTCTTTTGTTTCTAAGTTTTATTAAGTTTGTTTGAAGATTGGGACAGAGTTGGTTATTAATCTGTGTTAGAATTTTGTTAATTTCATCTAATGGCGGACAATAAGGCTATTATTTCTGATGTGATTCCAATGATGACTAAAATCACATAACACAAACTTAATTATTCAAATTACCTAGAGTGGAGTAAGACCGTCAGGGTCTATTTACGAAGTATTGACAAGGATGATCATCTGACTCAAGATCCACCCACTGATGATACAAAGCAAGCTTGGCTTAGGGAAGATGCGGGGTTGTTTTTGCAACTTTGAAATTCGATTCATAATGAGGTAATTAGTTTAATTAATTACTGTGAATTTGTTAAGGAATTGATGGATTATTTAGATTTCCTGTATTCTGGTAAAGGAAATATTTCTCGTATTTATGATGTGTGCAAAGCATTCTATCGTGCTGAGAAACATGATAAGTCTCTCACCGCTTATTTTATAGAATTTAAGAGAGTATGTGAAGAACTTAATGTCTTGTTGCCTTTTAACCCTGATATGAAAGTCCAACGGCTCAACGAGAGCAGATGGCTGTTATCAGTTTTCTTGCAGGTCTTCCTTCAGAATATGAGACTGCTAAATCTCAAATCCTATCTAGTTCTGAAATTTCCTCTCTACATGAAACATTCACACGTGTCCTTCGTACAGAAAGTACCCAACTTCCACAAACTACTAGTGGTGCTCTTGTTAGTCAAAATATGAATGGACAACAGAGAAATAAAGGAGGAAATTCAAGCAATAGAAGTAATCAGCGTAATTGGGAAACCAATTCTAATCTGGACTCAAAAGGAGTTATTTGTTATTATTGTCATAAGCCTGGTCATACAAAATACAATTGTCTAAAGCTTCAGAGGAAGAATCAGCAGTCTTAGATGGCAAACATGGCAATAGATGAGTCTACAGTTGCACCCTCATCTGAGAAAAATGTCTTAATATCTGCAGAGGAATATGCACAATTTTCCCAATATCAGGCATCTTTAAAAGCCTCTTATTCCCATGTCACTGCTATCGCTGAGTCAGGTAAATCCACTACATGCCTTGTATCTTTCTCATCCAAATGGGTCATTGATTCTGGTGCTACAGATCATATGACAGGTAATTCTAGTATTCTATCATCTTTTCAATCTCATCCTACCTCCTCTACAGTTACTTTAGCTGATGGTTTTACTTCTTGTGTCATGGGTTCTGATATTGCAAACCCAACATCATCTATTTCTTTATCATCTGTTTTATGTCTACCTAAATTTTCATTTAATTTGCTTTCAGTTAGTAAACTTACTCGTGCCTTACATTGTTCGTGTTATCGAAGTTATGAGAAGTAAGAAGGGTATTTTCTTGTCTCAAAGAAAATATGTCCTCGATCCATTGACAGAGACAGGAAAATTAGGTGCTAAGCCTTGTAGCGCACCAATGACTCCAACTTTACAACTGTTAGCAGGGGATAGTGAGTTATTTGAAGATCCAGAGAGATACAGGAGATTGGTAGGAAAATTGAACTACCTTACAGTCACTCGTCCTGACATTGCTTATGCCGTTAGTGTGGTAAGTCAGTTTATGTCTTCCCCAACTGTTGCTCATTGGGAAGCCTTGGAACAAATCTTATGTTATCTGAAGGCGCTCAGAAGAGGTTTGCTATATGGTAATCATGGGCATTTGAATATTGAATGTTTTTGGATGCCGACTGGCTGGATCTAAGGTTGTGAGAAGGTCAACTCTTTGGATATTGCGTTTTTATTGGAGGAAATTTAGTGTCTTGGAGAAGCAAGAAGCAGAGTGTAGTTTCTCGATCTAGTGCTGAATCCGAATACAGAGCCATGGCACAATCAGTATGTGAGGTAATGTGGATACTTCAATTACTAGATGAGACAGGTTTTAAGACCTCCCTGCCTGCGAAATTGTGGTGTGATAATCAAGCTGCTCTTCGTATTGCTTCTAATCCGGTGTTTCATGAGCGGACCAAACATATTGAGATTGATTGTCATTTTATTCGTGAAAAGATTCAACAACAGATTATCTCAACAGGACACATCAAAACTGGAGAGCAGTTAGGAGATATTTTCACAAAAGCTCTAAATGGAGCTAGGATTGACTACATTTGTAACAAGTTGGGCATGATTAACATCTATGCTCCAACTTGAGGGGGAGTGTTATGGAAAGTCAATCACTATATTATTTCTCTGTATATTCTGTATTCCTATTTAGGATTTCTTATTTAGGATTATTTAGGATTTCTTCCTAATTAGTAGAACACAATTATAGGAATCAATTGTATATATATACCCATGTACAGATTAATTGAAATCAATGAGAATCATCTCTTTCTACAGTTCGGTTTCCTTTTTTCCTGATTATTGTTTATTTCAGGATCTTAGGACGAAGCAGATTATTGATAGAGGATATGAGTCCGGTAGTCTCTACATCCTGAATAAATATGTACCGCAATCTCTTACTTGCTCCAGCACCTTAACTCCGCTCGAAATTCATTGCCGTTTGGGCCATCCCTCCTAGGCTACCTTGAAGAAATTATGTCCTCAATTTTAGTCTTTGTCCATCTTAGAGTGTGAGTCATGTCAGTTTGCTAAGCACCATCGTTCACCTTCTACACCTAGAGTTAATAAACAGGCTTCGTCCCCTTTTGAGTTGGTTCATTCTGATATTTGGGGTCCTTGTTCTATTACTTCTAAAACTAGTTTCAAGTATTTTGTTACATTTGTTGATGATTATTCCCGTGTTACTTGGTTGTTTTTAATGAAGAACGTTCAGAATTGTTTTCTATTTTTTGTACCTTTTGTGCTGAGATTCAAATTCAATTTAAAACTTCTATGCGTATATTGAGAAGTGATAATGCTAAGGAATATATTTCTGACAAATTTTAGGCCTATATGTCACAAAAGGACATCTTCATCAAACATCTTGTGTTGATACTCCATCCCATAATGGGGTTGCTGAAAGAAAAAATAGACATCTTCTTGAGGTAGCACGGGCACTCCTTTTTCAAATGAAGGTCCCTAAACAATTTTGGGATGATGCAGTTTCTATAGCTTGTTTCCTAATTAATCATATACCATCATCTGTGCTTAACGGTGACATTTCTTATAACATTTTGTTTCCTTCTAAATCTTTGTTTCCTGTTGAACCTCGTATCTTTGGTAGTACGTGTTTTGTGAGAGATGTTTGTCCACAGGTTACTAAACTGGATCCCAAATCTCTTAAGTGTGTCTTCCTTGGCTATTCTCGACTTCAAAAAGGGTACAAATGTTTTTCTCCAACCCTTAATCGTTATAGTGTCTGCTGATGTTACCTTTTTTGAATCTACTCCATTCTTTCCTCCCTCTCCTAGTTATGAGAGTCAAGAGGAGGAACATGATCTCTTAGTCTATTTTGTCCATCCAGTGTCAAGTCCTCAGCCAAGTCCTTAGAATCCTCCTGCACCAGCACCTGCTCGACCTCATCGCCCACCTGTTGTTCATGTTTATTCCAGGAGATTGGAGACTCTTGACTCAGATCCTCCACCAGCTTCTTCGTCAGAAGATCCAGTTTCATCTACTGCTTCTCAGTCTAACTTAGATCTTCCCATTGCTCTTCGCAAAGGTAAGCGTCAATGTACTTATCCTAACTCTTCCTTTATATGTTATGATCAATTGTCTCCTTCATCTCGTTGTTTTATTAGTTCTCTAGACACTATTTCCATTCCTAAAACTATTGCTAAGGCATTGTCCCATTCTGGCTGGCGTGCCGCAATGGAAGAGGAAAAGGTGGCTTTAAATACTAATGGTACTTGGGAATTGATGCATCTGCCTCCAGATAAGAAAGCTATTGGATGTAAATGGACTTTTACAGTGAAAATGAACCTCGATCGTACTGTTGCTCGTCTCAAGGTTCACCTTGTAGTTAAAGGATATGCTCAGACTTATGGGACTGACTACTCTGAAACTTTTTCACTTGTTGCTAAACTAGCTTCTGTTCGCTTATTTGTTTCCTTGGCAGCTAGATATGATTGGCCTTTACATCAGTTGGATATCAACAATGCTTTCCTTCATGGTGATCTCCAGAAGAAAGTTTATATGGAGCAACAACCAGGATTTGTTGCTCGGGGGGAGTTAGGCAAAGTTTGTAGACTTCGAAAACCCCTTTATGGCCTGAAACAGAGTCCTCGAGCTTGGTTTGGCAGGTTCAGTGAGGTAGTTCAGCAGTTTGGTATGCAAAAGAATAAGTCTGATCATTTGGTGTTTTTTAGACATTCTAAAGCTGGACTAATCCTACTTATAGTATATGTTGATGATATTGTCATTACTGGAAACGACTATGCAGGCATTTCTTCACTCAAGTCATTCCTTCAGACTCAGTTTCAAACAAAAGATTTGAGTTTATTGAAATATTTTTTAGGCATTGAAGTTTCAAGGAGTAAGAAAGGCATCTTCTTATCTCAGAGGAAGTATGTCCTTGATTTATTGGTGGAAACAGGTAAATTAGGTGTCAAACCATGTAGTGCACCAATGACTCCCAATCTTCAGCTCACAGCAGGAGATAGTGAACTATTTGAAAACCCTGAGATGTATAGAAAATTGGTTGGCAAACTTAATTATCTTACAGTAACTCGTCCAGATATTGCATATTCAGTTAGTAATGTAAGTCAATGTATGTCCTCTCCTACTGTTACCCATTGGAAAGCTTTGGAGCAAATTTTATGTTACTTGAAGGGTGCTCCAGGTCGTGGTCTCTTATATAACAATCATGGGCACTTAAATATTGAGCGCTTTTCAAATGCAGATTGGGCAGGTTCAAAGATTGATAGAAGATCCATTACAGGTTATTGTATCTTTGTTGGAGGAAACTTACTATCTTGGAGAAGTAAGAAACAGACTGTAGTTTCCCGTTCGAGTGTTGAATCAGAATATCAAGCTATGGCCCAAGCTGTGTGTGAAGTTATGTGGACACGTCAGTTATTGGAAGAAATGGGTCTTGAGACCTCATCTCCTACCAAACTATGGTGTGACAATCAAGCCGCTCTTCATATCGCCTCAAATCCAGTGTTTCATGAGCGTACTAAGCATATTGAAATTGATTGTCATTTCCTTCGAGAAAAGATTCAACAGAAGATCATCTCAACAAGGCATGTCAAACCCGGGGAGCAATTAGGAAATATCTTCACAAAAGCTTTGAATAGGGCTTAGGTTGACTATATTTGTAACAAGTTGGGCATGATTAATATCTATGCTCCAACTTGAGGGGGAGTGTTATAGAAAGTCAATCCTATAATTATGTACATAATATTCTTTATTAATTAGTTAGCATAATTATTGGGATCTCTTCCCAATTAGAATACTTAATTATAAGATTCTTTATATATAAATACCTTGTATCTCATTCAAGAAAATACACAGAAAATATTCTCTTCATTCAATAACTCAAATGCAGTTGTAACAACAAGACACTTCATTTACGTTGAATTTCCCTTGCTACTCAAAAGATTACATGTCTCAGGTCCAGGGATGTGTGCATTTTTATGTCTGAATGAGTATATTATCTATTACTGAGAAGGAATATGTTCATTTTTATACATGTTACAGAATATGGGCACAACAGCACGCAAGTCAAAATTTTTCTATGCTATTGTGGTTGCTTCAGTTCATTCATCTTGAAGCATTCATCTAATAAAGTTTCATCAATCAGCATTGAGCAAAGGGTAAAAGATATGGTTTAAAAATTTGCATAGATATTTGAACAAATAAACTATCATTTATATTAAAGTTCACCTCAGAGTCTCAGACATAATTGATGTACTAAAAAGTAATAATTGATGTACTAGAAAGTAATTGCATGAATAATCACAAACAGTTGAAACACAAATGCACATGTGACCTAAAGTAACAAAGTTGATGAATGGAACCTTTGAATCCCAAGAGAAGTATCCATTTTTTATTGAGATGGCGGGTTGTCCTGTCTCAAGAGGAGGGTTTGGTAGAAGGATCCTCTCTTCAGCCAGAAGTAGTTCCTCCAAACGCTTTAGGGATACATTTGCATTCACTACCTGTCCAATTACAACATCAGTATAACCTAACAACACAAGCAACTTGGAGACATGCAAGCATATAACGTATATCAATCACGCAGAGAAATGAAAATTTATTATAAAAAAGAAAATAAGAAATAATACTGGAAGAAAGAAAACAACAGACGAGGATCCTATTCTACAACAAAAAGTATTGTTTTTTAAATTCATGAGACGCTAACATTATTAAAAATGGTAAATTTCATGTGCAGTGTACTTGAAAAAATATTTCTAATAGACATTTTTATTTTATTCATTTCAAGTTCACCTTCAAATATATCAGCTCTGAATCAAGTTATTTTGACTGTTCCATGTTCCATTTCAAAATCAAAATTGATAGTCAAATTTAGTGATTAAATTAATCAAAACAATCTAAACTAAATATTCTATTAAAATTAGCAGACAAGCTGCAGCAGGGAAACCAATTAGAACAGGAAAATAATCCCAATTGTTTTTGCATTTTCTTTCCACAATAATATTGCATGCAGTATCTCAGCAGTAAGCAAGATGCAAGATATAGAATAAAGAGGCAAGTAAACAAACCTGGGTAATAATATTAGGAAGCATAAAGAGGGGAAAGCGAAGCACGGCAAACAGGGAAAGTGATGTAAATGCCCTTGCAGGTGTCAGATCTCCCCCAAGCAAAGTGAACATACCAAATGAAATCACAGTGACCACCACAGGGATGCTGTTTAGTATAAAACCATTACACTGCAAAGCAAGCAATAAGCAAAGAATATGCATCATCTCAAGAAACAAAAACCATAGAACTTAATAGTCCTCGCACTAAACATCCGTGTATAACATCAATTGGCCAACATTCAGATTCAAGCAATGTATTTGTTTCAGGTATAAACAAATTATCCTCAAAAAAATCATTAATCAATTAAGTTTTCCTAAGCCTGAGCCTTCAGTTTCTAGACATGCGAGTTTCAGCCTGAATTATAGGCTGCAACAGAAGTAGAGCTGCAAATAAGTCGAGTTACTCGTGCACGACTCAGACTTGGCTTGCAAAATATTCAAATTCAAATTGGTTTTTAGTTGAGTTGAGCTCAAACTTGAGTAGCAAGACAAACCAAGTTCAAGTATTACAATGTTTAGCTTGACTGGCTGGCAAGCTTATTTGACTATTTATTTTTATACATAATTTTTAAATATATATTATATTTTATCTAAATAATAATTTATGAACTCAAGCTCACTTGAGTTTATTTGAGCTTTAACTCAAGATTACTAAACAAGATTACCAAAATAGCAGTTAAAACTCAAAAAACTGCAAGATATCATCAATATTTTAGACTTTCTAAACTATAGGTGAAAAAAAAGGGAATCTCCATCAAATATGTTCCAGGCCATACCGCTCCCAGTAGTGATGCTTTTCGGAACCATGACAATTCATCATCACGAACAGTTTGAACTTTAGCCTGGAAACTGTTCTCCCATGCATAACACCTATGCCATTTCAACATGGTAAAAAAAATCAGTAGATACCCTTTAAGAAAATAAAAGAAATTACTTTAAAAAATGTATCATACTTCACAGCGTCCATTGCAGCCAAAATTTCATTCATAAGGCCAATCCTCTTGTCAGTGCGCTGCAAGCCCTCCTTTGACAATTTCTGCATTCTGCTTATAACAAATGTCTGTTCCAACATGCGTGAGAGAGCAAGAATTAGGGACAATCTAATTAAAGGAATAAACAATGTACAAGTACATCAACAAATTAATAACTTGCAGCATATGAAACCTTATTGGATGAGTTTGACATAGGCTAGTTCTAATTACATCCGAAAACCTACCCTCTATCTGGAGTTCTAGTTCCACATGCAAAAAGCAACCTGATTGGATGAGCTTGATATAAGCTATTTGCACTACCTTAAATCGGACTTTAAATGTTCAAAATGCTATTTGGTTAGTTACAGGAAAAATGACAAAAGTCATTTAGAGCATTCTTTAAATTTTGGAAGCCTGTGTAATCTTTTACTTTATTTTTTTTTTTCAAGAGTCCAGATACATATGCTAAGACATTTTGATAATGCACAAAACAAATACACACACACACATACAGAGAGAGAGAAGAAAAGACCGTAAAAAATTTTCACCATACTGAACCAAAAATGTGATTTACATTAAATGGTAAGGCTAAAAGTGCATCCTTTGGAGAACACCCATATAAACATAAACCTTTGATCCTGCTATTTTAATTACACCAGTTGGATTATACAGTCCTTTTCCATTTTCAAAATAACCATAATGCAATGAAATACAATCCCTCATAATATTTAGTTTGCAGTTGTATAATCAGATCCTTGCAGCTATTAACTATAGGCTTACTTATAAATCCTTTCAAAGGATGAATCCCTTATAAGTTTTACATATAAACATGAGCATGTCACAGCAAAGTACTCATTTAAATATTTTATGAAAAAATAACAAATCGTTTTTAATTTCAATTTTTTTTTTTTAATATTCAATGTGTCAGTCGCTTAGAGTTAAAGTTCATTTGGAGGACATTCCAATAGTTTTTGCACCTCAACAGTGTAATATGGGAACCATGAAACTTTTGATCAATTCAAACTCTTTGTACGCATGAACGCATATGAACACACATAAGGAAACAGGAAAAACTAAAAAGTCCTCCAAAAGCACATTATTGCAAGCTGGTGAAATTTTGGTCGAATGATAGAAAAACTTCATTATTGAGCTTTTTAAAACATGACGTCATTAGTGCTTTAATCTGAAGGTTACAAACTTCTTTGCAACTCTCAATGCTAATTAACTTCTTGGATAAGTTCTTTCAAGCTTCTTGCATTTTCAATTTTTCTTATCATGTGATATCCTTCTATAGGGACTACAACTAACTATTTTGACTACCTCAACATGAACAAAAAGTACAATTATACAATATATCGATTAAAAATTTTATTCAAAACCTTCTTTGCTCTTCTGATGATGTACGTTCCTCAAAAGCAAAACCAGATTTCAATTTGTTAATACTACTCTTGAAAATCACTTCATTGAGCCTTCACACGATGCCAAAATAATGTAGAGAAAGCTAGAAAGGGATGATATGAAAAACCTGGATTTCTATCCACTGTCTATACTGAATAGCATGTAAAGCCCAGTTTGCACTAATATAATGTGCACCAGGTAATGTTATAGAATACTGAAATCTTCTTTTTGGAGCATTTACAAAGATTCAAATATGCCTTTATTCATTCATCATATTCATACTTCCTCACCCTTCTCACAAAAGTTCAAACAAAGTTATAGAAAATTCAAAGCAGGTTTCTGCTCATCACAAATCTTCACTTTTTCTTTTGATGTATTAGTATTACTTCAAATCATATTTCATCATTTTTTTTCTTAGACTCTAGTTCTTCAAAAAATTTGATGACCCTTTTCTCATAAGCAATTAGATTAACAGATTCACAAATCAGATGCAACTATACATAAGTTGAACCTAGGGAAAATAATAAAAATAACATACGAGAAACAGATCAAAATAACCCCCACTTGATTCCACTACTCAGTTTAATAGAAGCAAAAATTTCTGGAAGGAGATGAATGAAAAAGGAAAAACTGAAAATTCATCAAACTGTAAAGTACTCGGGAAAATGAAATCTGTGAAAGCTGAAAGGTAGAACATTCCTTTTATTAAACAGAGAAAAATTATTTAAAAAAAAAAAAGTAGATTCTAAAAAAATCACATATTTGAGAATGAAAATGAAAGTTGACCAAGCGAAAAAAAATGAGAAAACAACATCTAGCAAAAATTACTATAGATCAAATGATCAAAAAGAGAAGGAACTTTCATGTACCTGTATGGGAAAGAGGAGTACTAGTATTACTGCACCAAGAAGTGATGCAACGCCCAACTGCTGAAAAAGCAAAACCATTGCAATGATAATACGAAACGGAGCTGACCACAGAGTGTGAAGGGATTGGCATACTTGCTGTTGATAGAAATCAGCAATCAGTCATTAATAATAACCAAGTTAACTAAACAGAATATGAAATTTTCATAAAAATGAAAACCACATCTAGTCAGAAACAATACTTGGAAGTTAAGGTGGCATAACATGATCTAGTTACATATTTATGCAAGGCTCAGTCCTTGGATCTCCCATTATATTTGCAAAAGAGCAACACAGAAAGGAAGCTCATATAATGCATCTTCATTAAAGTAACATCTTGATAGTTTTTAGAAAATAGCAGGAAAGGCAATTATATTGGTGTTTCTATTCATTTCTCAATTCTAGTAAACAGAAAATCATGATCATACAGAAGGTGCAAGCCCAAGCTATTATTTCTATTAAAGGTATATTGACCTAGAATAATTACAATAATTCTAATATGGTTACAATACCAAAATGGTGTACGAACTAGGAAATACATTATGAATGTGTGGTGGTTATGTGGGGCTATAAACAATCAATTCATACAAAATTCTGAAAGAAAGGACTCTCCAGAATTACTTCCGAGCACCATGCTTTGCAGGAGTTATAATTGGTGATGGCATTTTTCTTCATGGATACATGCCAACCGAGTGTTTGCACACATGAGCTCATAAAACACAAATGGCACATTGCACACTGTTTTGAATCTTTTTAGAGCAATCAGTATATAAATCTAGCCTACACACTTCACCTATTTTACAGAGTAGAAAACACATTCAGTGAGATAAGCAATCAAGAACACAACAATTTGTATAAAAGATTGAAATGAAAGAACATGCCTGAAGTGCTTCAGCATCAGTGGTCATCAAGTTCGTTATTTTTCCAGATGCAAACTTTCGCCGACTCTCATGAGTTAGCCTTAGAGATTTCCGAAATACAGCAGCAATCTGAAAAGCATGAGAGATGCAGAACATTTAAGTTCAACATTTGAATTTACCACTAAACCATTCAGATAACTTCCAATTTCCTCCCTTAAACCAACAACAAACCCACTGAGGTTGCCTCTTCCTCCCAACAAAATAATAATGCATAAAAAATTTTGCTATTTAACCCAAAGCCAATTACCCCTTGAGTTCAGCATTATAGAAATATTTTTTTTAAAAAAAAAAAAGAATGCTGATTTTAGGTTTCAATAAGAATAAGAATGATTCCTGAGGCCACATAATATCTTATCCCCCAATTTCTGTGTTTTATCTTTTATGTTTACATAGTGACACTCATGGGCATTTGTTTTTATACTGCTGTGTAGTAAAATTAATTCAATTTTCTAGTAGGTAATTCTTCAATGGCAAATTTATTTTAGTAAAGCTGATTCACAAAATCACAATAGAAACTGAATACAAAAAAAAAAAGGCCCACAAGGCGATGTTACCAAAGTTGATCTCAGCCGGTAACCAATACGCATGACATTCTGAAAATACTGAGCTTCAAATAACACACCCAATACCTGACAAATATTACAGCAAGTAAGAAATCCCAAGTGCTTATATATTATTCAATTATGAAATTAAGTGCACAGTGCACTTGAAGAAGGACCTGCAAGTAGAAGGAACAGCCTAAACTAACAAAACTAGTTTCTACGAAAAACATAGAACAAAATAAACAACAATGGGGCATCGGTTAACTGCAAATGCCCAATGCACAAGAGCCAGAATCACCACGCAGAACATTTTTAAAATAAGGCATTTATTATACTATTTCATCATTTTGCTTCTGATAGACAAATAATAGTTACATGGTCACCCCTCTAACCATTTTCCTCAGGAAGGCATGGAACTCAAATAATCAATACACAAGGCACAACAAAATGCAGCATTTAATGTTGTCAAAAAGACATCACATAAGAAGCTAAATCAGAAGGCAAGCTTAACACTTAGATGGATAGAGGATATATATCATACCACCCCAGCAAAAATTGAGAAAGCATAGATGTATCCAATCCACGATGGATCACCTTCTTGCATAGACTGCATGTAGTCCACCAAAAAAAGTAAGTGAAATAGTCTCAGAAAACTTCAATTAAAAAAAAGTCCAGGAAAACATTTAGTCAAAGAACCACACAGTTTATATCAGCCAAATGTAAACATCTAATCCATGCTCACACCCCCTCAACCTAAAAAGAAAAAAATCTTCACAATTTAAAAATGAATCAGGTATCAGATCTCCACCATAAAATATCCAATCCTTAATCTATAAGAACAAGCAAAGTGATACTATGAAATACCATAAATCTTACCAATTATAAATGAACTGGCACATGATGTGACAAAGTATGACATGGAGATAGAAATATACAAGATTAGAACAGCAAATTTGCATTTGCTATTATTTGTTCTTCGCATCAAAAGAACATTAAAGGATCATATAAGCATTATTGATAAATATTTTTAATCAATGTCATGTACTAAAATAAAAGATAATTGCATGCCACCTTCAACCAATTTTATCCACCAAAAAAATAAATAATTAAAAATAAAGTAAATATTAACTTCAAAACCAGACCATGGAAATCTAAAGTTCAACCTTATGGGGCAAAAAAAAAGAAAGAAGGTTAATCATTTATCCAGAAAAACAAGGACAAAAGAGTAGCTAACCTGTAGGAGTTGGTTCAATAGAAGTGGCCCCACAAATTGGGAAACATCATTGCCAATCTATGAGTTAAAAAAATAGGAACAGATATATCAGATATGTAAAGCTTATTGATGGTAATACTACAGCAATATATCCTTAAAAGCCAACACATTTCACATAAGTTCACTAGAAGAAAAAAAAAATAAATCATGTGAAATCAACATATATAAGATAATAAAAATAAGGAGATTTTTCTCAAAGAATTGAATTGTAAAAACACCATTTTCAAGGTATAATAAGTTTAATGCAGATAAATTATTATTTTTATAAAAAAAGTATTGCATAAATTGAACTTCAGTTTGGACCTAAGAAAAAGAAAAGAAGAAGATAACAGAGATTATGTTCATATAAAATATGTTATGCAGATTTAACTCTTGTCGATTATGTGTTTTCTGTTATAATCATTGTACAATTCAAACTCTTCTAAATATAATACATTTCAGTAATGCCATAATGATTTAACGGGAATCACTTCTCATAGAAGATACTAAAAAACACCAATTTTTTAAGCTTGGACATATTAAAATCCACTCTGATCAATATAGGCCTAAATCAATTCTCATAACATCATGTGTATATTAATAAATATGATACTTCCAGTTCAATAACCAAAATAAAATCTAAATTTGATTTTAGAAAGATAAGCACATTACCTTCCAAAAGCCTCCCCACCAAAACCTACAAAAAGCAAAAAGGGAACATCAGTCGGATACATGTCCATGTAATCGCAAACAAGCACACTTCTAGACAGATGGGAGAATTGAAAAACATTTATCAAACTTAATATAACAGATAGAAGCATAGAATTTCTGCAGGAATGTGCACAGCATTTGTTCAAGTTAGCATCTTTTTATATCTCAGATTAATTCCGTAAAATCATGCCATTGCAAAAATCAATCCCAGAACTGAAAATCAACTCATCAACACATCCACTAGTCAAGGAAGAGTAAATCAACAGCACTAGGTCAATACAGGTCAAACCAGGCTGGACCCAGAGATGATTTTGCAAAAGACAGACCAAATAAATGTTGCCTAGTCAACTGCAGAACAATACAGTTCCTCACTAATGAATGAGCAGCAAAAAAGTTGAAATCTCGCTCAATTGCTTATTAACACACAAAGATACAAGAATATTGATAATAGTAGAATGATTCCTTAATAACACATACATACTCATTAAACCACTCCTATTACTACTCATCAGAAACAAAATAAACACAAAAACATCAACATAATCACAAAAGAACCAATCAGCATTTGCTGAGTCTGTACCCAGACTGGACTAAGTTTGAGTTCATAGTGAGAGTCCTATTGCAATGAGAGTCCTATTGCAAACTAACTATTGCTATTGCACTAACAAATAAATAGCAGCTAAAGAAAACATAAATTAACAAATAAATAGCAGCTAAAGAAAACATAAACATCATAATAGTAATCAAGATTGTCAGCAAGTTAAGTTTTACGTTTGACCCTATCATATGTTCTCCAAGTAATATCTCCTAAATAGAACTTTATTAATTTTGAATATTATACATTATGCACTTTGGTTATTTATCTCCAACTCCACCTCTTCTCTTTCAAAACCATAAATAAAATGTTAACCATGACAGCAACAAACGTATATGAGATTTACTCATATAACTGAACCGTACAGGCATAAGAAAAAAAATTACTTTAAAAGATTGTCACAAGTTTTACCTTCCTCCGAGGCTACCATTTAATGCTCTTAAAAGCCATGGATTAGGCCTTCGTGATTCCTCAGCCCAACATTTCTGGAACCTATAGGGTCAGCAAAACGTATCACACAAACTTTGATTGCACAAAACTATATTAGAAACAAATGTAAGGTAAAACAAGCACACAAACCTGTCGTTCAGTGTTTCAGTCCGATCCCACATGTCTAGTTTCCAAATATCCTTCTCAGTGAGAGGCCTTTTGTATCCTAGCTTCATTATAGGATTCATCCATGCAAAAATAGTTTCTAGCGGAAGAAAAATGGAATGCAAAACAATTAGGAAGCTAAAATGATTAATTGGTTGACCAGTCATAATAAAGTTAACATAATTATTATTTTCTCATCTTAAAAATAATGATTTATACATCAGTCAGCATGCTAGGCAATTTGAAAGTTTCCAGCTACCAGATATTTAGGACAAATATATTAGAGTATACATACTGGAAAATATGTTGACATGCTGCTCAGGACATACGTACTCTCCTCCAGGAAGTTCTTGATAGTCAACATCATCAACATATTCAGACCGTAAGGGAGTGTAATCAGGGTAAGAATCCAAGTCAGGAACGTACACAAGCAGAAGTATTCCAAATAAAACCTAAATAAATACAACAATTATATCAGGACTAAATTGTAATTTTTTTAATATAAATAAGATGAAAAACAGAGTGTTAAAATCTTTTCAACAAATATATATAAAAAAAAAAAAACTCTATTCCAGATCCTGTTCAGAGGCAATATCTGGTCATGTTTGGCCAGCGGAATTAATATAAACTGTGCAACGCCCTTGGCGATTCTAATCATGTTAGGCCATTAATTCAGCAGTATCAATCTGTGTCAATAAACCTAAGCACTAAAGATAAGCCCAATTTTATTAGAGGAAAACAATTTCAGCTCTAGAGGACAAGTTCCACTTTTAACATCCAACATGATCCTATTCCCTAGCAAAACTGGGCTACAATGACTTCCAACCAACAGAAATTGGATAACCATGTATTAGAATCCCTTAATTAGTGTAAATCCCTTAATTAATGTAAATTAGCTGTAAATTAGAATATAATTAAGAATCATTATATTTATTAGTTTCCTATTTAGTCCTAGCTTTTGTATATAAATTAGAATTCTTGTAAATCATTTTTGTATGAAAAAATATTAAAAAAAATTCTCTAAATTCTTTGTCTTCTACATGGTATCAGAGCTGTGCCAAAATTTTTTTTCGTGAACAGTGTAGTTCTGAGTAGTTTTTTTTGTGGATCAAGCTTCTATGTTGTTCTAAGAAGGGAGGTGACTGTCACCACCCACCTGAGGAGGAAGGACACCAGCCGATCGGCCTACGCCCGGAGTCCCGCCGCTGTTCGGTGAGGCGCGTGAGCTCACGCGCCTCCAGAAGCCTCGCGTCATTCTTCACGCGCCGACTCGTGCACCCTTTTTCCGGTGATTTCTCCGGCCGTGCCTCTTGCCGATGACCTTCCCTGTCTGGCTCGCCTTTGACCAACGTGTTTCCACACCTGGTTTGCACATTTATTTTTTGTTACCTTCCGTTGTCCAGTTTCTTGCTTTTTGCCTCAGTACCTATTCTTTTAATTGAAAAATGATCGATGGAAAGAAGAAAACCTCTGAAACAAAGACTGGATTTGTCGGTGATAATCCCTCTTTACAAATTGGTCCTGTAAAGTTGGATGACACTAATTATTTGGAATGGTTTAGATCCTGTCTACAGTTCATTCAAGCTAGAGAACTGCAAGGGTATACCACTTGAGATAAGAAAAAGCCAGAAAGTGCTAGTTCTACCAACAATCAGTGGGAGTCGAAGAACTCTCTTATTATGTCATGGCTCATCAATTCTATGCAACCTCATATAGCTCGTACGTATTTATTGTTAGACAGTGCAGCTACCATTTGGAGTGCTGTTTCTCAGACTTATTCTCAAATTGGGAACGATGCACAAGTTTATGAGCTTAGGAACAAGGTTCATGGAACGAAATAAGGTGAGTTGACCGTTGCTCAGCATTATGCGGAATTGAGTGGTCTATGGCAAGAGTTGGATTTCTATCAGGACTTTCAGGCTTCATGTCCGGTTGATGCAGTTAAGTTTCAGAAATTGATTGAGAAGGAACACATATATGATTTTCTTGTTGTGCTAAATGTGGAGTATGATCATATTCGAGTCCAAGTACTTGATAAGAATCATTTGCCCACCTTAAAGCAGACATATTTTTATGTTCAGCAGGAGAAAAGCAGAAGGAATGTCATGATTAATTCTACAATTGTTGATAAGGCTAGGCTGACTGCTAACTTCTTACAAGAACAGTCACATAGTCCATCAGATAAGGATCACTTGCATTGTGACTACTGTGGGAAATCCCGGCACACCAAAGAACAATGTTGAAAGCTGCATAGCCACCCAACTAAAGGGCATGGAGGAAAAAGGATAGGCTCCACTAGACCACAAGCAAATGTATATGAGGCTGTGAGTGTTTCTGAAGATACTGCTATCACTGGGATGTTTTCCAATGAAGAAGTACAGACTCTAAGGCAATTCCTGTCACAGCTTGAATCACAATCCACTACAGTTGCCTCTTCTAACTTCCTCAACTCCGGTAATGCTTTTCTTGCCAATCATAATAATTTATTTTGAATTATAGATTCTGGAGCAAACAAACATATAACAGGCTCCTCGAATAAATTCATATCCTATCTCCATGTTCTGGCAAAGAAAAAGTTCACACTGCAGATGGATCCTTATCTAATGTTTCTGGAACAAGTTCTATTAAATGCACTTCTACTATAAGTTTTAATTCTGTCTTACATGTGCCTAGCTTTCATATTAATCTTCTTTCTGTCAGTTCTATCACAAAAGCTCTCAACTGCAAAATTGAATTTTTTTCCCACTCACTGTGTATTTCAGGAATTGATAACAAGGAGAACGATTGGCAATGGTAGACTGCAAGATGGGCTATATTTATTGAATGATTTTGTTGATCAGGCCATGTTGAGACAGTCTATGAGTGCTGATAAAGAAATTATACAGTGATATAGGAGACTTGGACATCCTTCATTTACTGTTTTAGAGAAACTTTATCCTCTTTTGTTTAAGCAATGCAAAACTGAATTGTTAGCATGTGATGGTTGTGAGTTTGCCAAACATACTAGACAATCTTATCCTGCAATAAATAATAAGGCTTCAATTCCTTTTATGACTATCCATTCTGATGTGTAGGGGGGCCTACTCAAACTTTGTCTTTATCTGGTTATAGATGGTTTGTAACCTTTATTGATTGTTGCAGTAGATTAACTTGGGTATATCTGATGAAAGGGAAAAATGAAGTATTCTCATATTTTTAGCAGTTTTACAAAATGATTAGCACCCAGTTTGATACTCATGTTAAAATATTGAGAACTGATAATGGCACAGAGTATATGAATGGAGTTTTTAGGAATATTTGAAGTCACTTGGAATTTTCTATCAGACTAGTTGTGTTAACACTAGTGCTCAAAATGGAGTGTCTGAGAGAAAAAATAGAAACTCACTTAAAGTTGCTAGGTCTCTTATGTTTACAATGAATATTCCCAAACCTTACTGGGGAGATGCTATTCTTTCTGTTGCATATCTTATTAACAGGACGTCACTCCGGACTTTAGAGTTTAAGAGTTCTTTAGAGGTTTTCCAAGGTAAAAATTAATATATTATTCCTCCAAAGGTCTTTATTTGTGTTTGCTTTATTCATCAGCCTGATAGGGGAAAGTTAGAACCTCGAGCCCTCAAGTGTGTCTTTGTTGGTTATTCCAGTACTCAGAAGGGGTATAGGTGTTACCACCCTCCTACACGGAAATATATTGTGAGCATGGATGTTACCTTTAGGGAACCTGAATCTTATTTCCATCCACCTCTTCAGAGGGAGCATAGGAAGGAAAAAGAGGTATCTTTCCCATATTCTTTGTCTTCTCCCAACTTTCAACTTCAAAGGGAAAATCTGGGTTTAAAGCCTATACATAATAATGATACTCAGGGGAAGTCACCTAAATCTCGAGAGAGACTAAATAGATCAAATTTGAGAATCTATACTCAGCGAAACAAGATAGATATAGCCATCGAGCAAGAGACTGCTAATCAATCGGAATCTCTGGATTCAATTCCTGAACATCCTGAGGTATATGACGAGTCTCCTTCGATTCCTGAAGAGTAATTTTAATTCTCAGTCTACTTTTACTTCTTCTGATAATGATCTTGATATTCCTATTGCTCTCAGAAAAGGTGTCAGAATCTATACTAAACATCCCATCTCTAACTTCATTTTCTATGATTCTTTGTCTCCATCCTATTTAGCCTTTCTATTGTCTGTTTCCTCTATTTCTATTACACAGGATTGGAAGAAATCATGTCTTGATCCAAAATGGAAGGCAGCCATGGTGGAGGAGATGAAAGCTCTGGCAAAGAATGAGACATGGGAACTTGTCACTCTTCCACTGGAAAAAAAACCAGTTGAATGCAAGCGGGTGTTTACTGTGAAACATAGAGTAGATGGTTCAATTGAAAGGTATAAGACTAGGCTAGTAGCAAAAAGCTTCACACAGACATATGGGGTAAATTACCAGGAAATCTTTGTTCCTGTTGCTAAAATGAATACCATTAAAATTTTACTATCATGTGCAATAAATCTTGAGTGGGATTTACAACAGTTTGATGTAAAAAATACTGTTCTACATGATGATTTGGAAGAAGAAGTGTATATGAAAATTCCTATAAGATTTGAGGATGAGAAGACCAGAGAAAATGTTTATAGATTGAAGAAAGCACTGTATGGCTTAAAACAGTCACCTAGGGCATGGCTTGACAGGTTTAGTAAGGTTATGGTTTCCTTTGGATACTGTCAAAGCAATGTTGATCACACATTGTTTATAAAACACTATAAGGGTAAGATCACTCTGCTTATTGTCTATATGGATGATATTGTGGCAACTGGTGATGATAGGGAAGAAATGGCTCATTTAAAGGAGCGACTAGCACGGGAGTTTGAAATCAAAGATTTGGGAAGGCTAAAGTACTTTCTTGGAATAGAGGTTGCCAGATCAGATAAAGAAATCTTTATCTCTCAAAGTACATACTGGATCTGTTGGAGAAAACAGGAATGCTAGGTTGTAAACCAGCAGAGTCTCCTATTGAGGCAAATCACAAATTACAAGCTGTAGGTGGGGAATCAGTGGATATAGGGAGATATCAGAGGTTGGTTAGCAGACTGATTTATCTTTCGTATACCAGACCAGATATAGCATATGCAGTGAGTCTAGTGAGTGAGTATGTGCATGATCCTCATGAACCTCGTTTGGAGGCTGTTTTTCGCATCCTACGATACTTAAAATCTGCACTTGGGAAATGACTTCTTTTCTCAAAGTATGGTCATCTTCAGATTAAGGCCTTTATAGATACAGATTGGGCTGGATCTCTTGATGATAGGAGATCAACATCTGGTTACTGTACTTTTATTGGTGGTAATCTAGTCACTTGGAGAAGCAAGAAGCAAAATGTGACAGCTAGATCTAGTGCAGAGGCTGAGTTTAGAGCAATGACTCAAGGTATTTGTGATGAGTTTAAAGCAATGACTCAAGGTATTTGTGATGAGTTTAGAGCAATGACTCAAGGTATTTGTGATGAGTTTAGAGCAATGACTCAAGGTATTTGTGAACGATTGTGGTTACGAAAATTGATGGGGGAATTAAAATTGCTGAAAGCTAGTGGTTTGTCCTTGTTCTGTGATAACAAAGCTGTCATCAGTATAGTTCACAATCCAGTTTAGCATGATTGGACCAAGCATATAGAGATTGACAAACACTTCATAAAAGAAAAAGTTGTCAATGATTCCTTAAGTATCTTTTACGGAGGGTCGAAAGACCAGTTAGCTGATGTGTTCACTAAAGGATTAAGTTGTAAAGGGTTTCATACCCTAGTTTGCAAGTTGGGCATGTGCAACATACATGAACCAACTTGAGGAGAAGTGTTAGAATCCTTTAATTAGTGTAAATCCCTTAATTAGTGTATATTAATTATAAATTAGAATATAATTAGGAATCATTGTATTTATTAGTTTCTTATTTAGTCCTAGCCTTTGTATATAAATTAGAATTCTTATAAATCATTTTTGTATAAAAAATTATGAAAGAAATTCTCTAAATTCTCTGTCTTCTACACCATGTAACTGAAAACCACCAACAATAAATACTATTGAGAAGATCAACTTTTTGGAATATGGCACGCTTTGTCAGTGGGGCCAGAGGCCATTTAACAGGCCTTAGGGCTGTGGAAAAAAAATAAATTAAAAAAAATGGAGTTTGAATAAATACACACGCACAACACACATCACAAGTATAAAAGGCCAACTTATGAGAGCAAATTACCAGCCTAACTCCCAAGATTAACTGACTCTTACAAATAAAAGCACCGTAGAAATAGAATGAAATAAAACAAAAATCACCTCAAGGAAGAAAAAGGAAGAAAGAAGCAACAAACCTGAACAAAGACCTCACTGATGTATAAATACAGAACGGAACTGCACAAACAATACACAAACATGAGTTTGCCTTTTAAGAAAATGTGTTCAGAACTTGAATGAAAGAAATCATTTATCATGCTTTAAAGTGGAAAAGATGAGTGATAGCATGTTTAGCCCAAAATATGCAAGTTATAGTAACTAAAGAAATGCAAACCTATTGTAGAACTCTTTCACTGCAAGAATAAGATTGAACATTACTGCATCTCCCACCAAAGTGTAAAGAACCCCAAATCTAACAAACCATCGAAATTCACGAATGTAGACTTTGGTTTCCACACTGATCATGACAAGCACAGAGCACCAAGCAAGAGCCTCAATAATCAAGGAAACAATCTGCTAATAAAATCATCATTAGCTTACCACGGCATGAAAGAGTGTAGACCTCATGGCTAAATAGCATAATTGTTGAGTTTGAATGACAAGGAACAAATAAAACAAGCATAGCAAACTGGCCTGCTTAAAAGATAAAAATATAAACTGGCATTCCCAAAATTAAGCCAAGAAAATGTGCATAATTTTATTCAAGAAAGAAAATTTCAAACAACATGGGCTTTCCTCTAAAGAGAAATGAAGACTGAAAAGTTGTTGCCCATGCATCTACTTCTTTTTCATGCATAAACTGAGGCATTGAGCTGACAAGTAAGAAGTCAGATTTAAACATTGACTAGTGGTGTCTGAGTTCTGACGAATCAGATTAACTCTGCTAATAAAGAAATGCAAAATGGAACGAAAGTAAATAATGAAATCAAAAGAAACCCACCTCATAAGGAGCAAGTTCCTTCTGCCCATCTATGTTCAGAGTTGAAATTCCCATGATCAATCTGAACAAAGGCTCTGCGGTAGAATAACCAGCTAGTAGCCCCAAGAAATAGTTATACCGTTTCGATCTCAAACAGAATTGCTGGATCTTGAAATCTTTCTTAGTGAGCCATATTCGATAAAAGCAAAGAGCCATGAGAACCAAGTGAGAAATAACCACCACCAGAGTGTCTGTGGCACAAGGTGTATAGGCGCCAAAGGCATTTTCCACTGCCCTTGTCCAGAGTCCATTAGCCACTGGCCGGCAATACCAAACCAAAGGCTCAAAGGCCATCTTTTTATCACTTTCCGACCACTATTCTTCACCGCGTAAATGCATAATCAACAGCAAATTAATTCTGCAACAACAGAAAGCTACCTTTATTTATTTGAATAACAAGCAAGTTCGTAAATATAATTGATGTCATACTTCCAATTAATTTACTCCGATTGGTTAAGCAGAAATTGCTTTCTGGGAAAGTTTTAGCAGGAAAAACGAAGGAGCTCAAAAGTTCCAACAATTATGATCAAACAGACAAACAGAGATACATTCTTTGAGATTAGATAGCAGTCTTTTCTCATCAACCAAAACCAAAAAACAAAAACAAATTTCTTCTCGTCTCACCTTAATTACATTTAAGGCTAAAATCACTAACAAACATATCATTAAACATAACCCAGAAATTTAAAAAATACATAAATAAAATTACATACAACCATCGTGATTATAAACAAGAAGACGAGAAAAGTAAAAAGGGAAAAAAGAAAAGGCAAAGAGAAAAAAGAAAAACGATGTCTGTAGCTGAGAAAGCGAAGTGGTGAACTGAAAATGGTCACCTAGAGAAAGAGAGTCTCCGTTCCATTACCTCGTATTCGCTATGAGAGGTGTGAATGGGAATCAAAAAGCAAAGTCTTAGCGTGGAGAAATCAGAGAAAAACTACCAAACAAGAAACAAGGAGTTCTGGTTTCTCTGGAGAAAGAGGCCAAACAGAAATGACTGATTGTATCTAAATTGAGGGCCCAGAAATGAGACTTCACAGAGGCGGGCGTCTCGGATCTCTCCAGTAATCGGCAGCTCAGAAAGGGTATTATTGTCTTTCCCTATTGCCGGCGGGATTGGAGAAGGGATAAGAGAGATGTAAGTGATTAATAAAAAAATTTTATAAAATGTGGAACTTTTTCTTGAAAGAAAAAAGATAAATTTTTTAATTTTTAAAACATGAATAATTTAAAGAACAAGATGGGCTGGGAGCCTTACTATATTTATATAGTTGACTCATGTTATGTCTCTTTTCTTTTATAGGTACTCTCTGATTGTATCCTTTTATAAGTTATATGTATGATAACGGGATCGTCCCATCTAATATCACAACAAAGATATTTCTGATACACATGATTCTCTAACAAGGCAAGTGTAGAGCATACGTATCTCTGATTACATAAGTATAATATACATTCTAGGGTTTTCAGGAGAAAAGAGGAAGAATTAGAAGGCCATATATGAGAACTGAGAGATTTTATTCAGAGAAAGCTTGGAAAAACTTGATTACAATTGAACTGGGAGTCTCCTTATATAGGCTTTGAGACTTTTAACTTTTACAGGCAACTGGGTAGCAACCTGCTACCGACACTTAAAATTAAAAGGTACACACTCAAAGTAGAAGATACACTTATTACATAACATGGCCGATAGGCTTTAACTTTTAATTATGGAGTTGTTGACAGATTGAGGGTCTAGTAGTCAGAGTCATCTGAGTCATCAATTCCAAAAAAGTCCATAGGTCATTGTCCATGTTCTGTGGGAGAAGATGGGTCAGCATTTTCGATGGCTTCATGGGCTTCAATGTCCATTGGGTCCTGGGAATCTTACCAGATTGGATTAGACAAATCTACAGGTTCATCTTCAAGGGCTCGAATGAGTCCAAGGGACGTGCAGTTCACATGAGGAAGAGCCAGGGGCTGATAATTATTTATCTCACAGAGATGCTCAGCCAGTTGTCTTCTTAGTGGTCCCATAGCACCTTTTTCTAGGATTGAGTCATCATACATTCTCCACTCATTTTCAGAATTTTGAAACCAAGGAGTCCATCAGGCCTTGTAGAAAAGGGCCTGTGCATGATAAATATGGTCCTGATAGTGGGCTGAGTATTGATGGGCCTTTCTTCAATTTCATGGACCTCTATGAGTCGTTTGAGGCTATATTGCAATGCAGAGATGGGCTTAAACCATTCAATGAACCTAAACAGGAGGGTCCTGTTCATGCTGTTGAGCGTATATTGATGAAGTGCCAAGAGAGGAAGCTCTATACTTAAAAAAGGATTGTCAATGATGAAAAGAAAAGAAGAGGGGAGTAATCCTCTCAGGGTATTATAGCACTCAAGTAATGGAGCAAATGGTCTTTTGCAAATTAGGCTATCTTTGGAATAGGTTGATTGGGAGAGCAACGTAGAGGGAAACTATCTAGTGTGGGGATGAGAAAAACAGGGGTATTTGGAGAGGATGAAGAGGCAATTAAGATTAAGGGGAATGTAAAATGTGATATGATGAGGTGAAGTTCTCTGTCTAGACAGGAGGTCTGGGATTAAATTATGCATTCCTTTTATGTGCTGGACTGTGAATTTATATTTGGCGAACCAGTCCTTTAGTCTTAACAGTTGTAGTTCTAGAAGTGACTTGTTCTTGAAGTCCAGAATCTTTGGGAAAGATGAGCTGTCCATGATGACAGTGAAATGGTATCCAATGAGATGAAACTCGAATTTTTTGATACCATTTTTGACAGCCAAGATTTCTTTGTACACCGAGTGATAATGCTTTTGTGATTCTGGAAATTCACCACTAGTATGTCCACAGATGTATTTTTCTTCTTGGATTTCTTCAATAAGGACAGCACCCCAGTGAGTATAACTGGCATCGGTTTGGAGCATGCGATGTCCTATACTGAGAATCTTTAAAGGTGGCGGGTTTGAAGCCACTACTTTAAGGGCTTTGACTACTTCTGTTTGTACTTTTCTCCAAGGAGGTGCAGTCTTCCAGAGCATATTTGAAAGTTTGTAGGTGTGAGAGGCGACATGAGGAATAAACTTTCTGATGTAATTGACAATGCCTAGGAATTGCTGTATTTGTTTTGTCGACAAGTCTTTGTCAAGGAACTTTAGTAATTCTTCTGCAATGTGTGGCCCTGGCTGGTACCTTCCATCTTTAAATCGCATCCCAAGGAAATCAATATCAGACTATGCCAAAGAACTTTTCTTTTCGGACAGCATTATGCCATAAGATTCCACTATAGATTGAAATATGGTCAGAGTGCTTTATGAGCCATGACATATTTTGAAAATAGTAGGATGTCATCGATGTAGATGAAGGCACTGTGGAGTATGGGCTCAAATATCTTTGTCATGGCTTTTTGAAAAACAGAAGGTGCTGTCTTTAGGCCAAAGAGGATAACAGTCCATTGGTATTGGGCTGTGGGAATGCAGAATGCAGTCTTGGGCCTATCCGTAGGTTTAATACCCAGTTGCCAAAAACCAGCCTTGAGATCAAACTTTGAAAAGATGTGAGCTTCATGAAGTTGGGTAAACAAAGTTTCAGGTTTGGGCAGTGGAAATTTGTCATCTTGTAGGAAATTATTAAGAGGCTTATAGTCAATTACGAGCCTCTTTCTGCCCCTCAATTTCTTAGAACGTTTTTCCACATAAAAGGCTTGACAAGCCCATGGAGAGGATGTGGGTTCTACAAGGCCTTATTGCACTAACTGTTTACATTCCTCTTAGCCCAAAGCCAGATCTGCTAGATTCATTCCCGGATATGATGCCTTGGTAGGATTTACATCTTCATTTAACTTGAATGATAGATAGACAATGAATTTTGAATTTTTCCATAAGGGGTGATGATGATGAAACTGTACATGAGAATCTGCACAGAACTTCAGGAGAAGTTCTTTGTGTTATTAGAATTCCATTGAGGCATCTGCTAAGGAAGATAGTTTAGGAACAAAAGTGAAAGGTTGGAAGTGTCTTTTGTATTTTAAACCCTTTGGCAGAATCTTTAAATAATTTGCTTGCTGATATAAATCAAACCCAATCAGTAAGTCTTTATCAGGGAGGTCTGATCCAATGATCTTGGTCCAAAGGATGCAGGTGGGAAAGAACTGAATACCAATGGGCTGTTTGGTAATCAGGCTAGTTTTAAAAATGTTTTCATCTGCTGCTTTGAAATACTCTGTGTGCAGGACCTAATATTCTGGAGGGAGTGTGGCTGGATTTATCATACTCTTATGGGCTCCAGTGTCAAGAAACCCAATAACATTTATGGGCCGTTCATATTTATTGGGCAGTACATATAATGGGACCAGAGGGACAGGGATAGTGTTTGGTCTATAAGTAGGACGAGAGGTTTAGATGTTTTGGGCCAGGTAAAATGGGTAATGGCTTTAAAGTCAGATTCTGAGCTTTCTGAGGATGGGGACTAAGCCTGGTCAAAATTAGTGTCATCTTCTCCAAGAGCGAAGATAGTTTCTGTATCAGGTTCATCTTGTTTTGAAAACAAGGACTCTATGTCATCATGTTCCAAAGAGATATGAGAAACTTGTTGGATGTGCTGTAGAAGCTTGACAGCTTTGTTTGGATTCTTGGGATAATTTTTTGTATAATGCCCCTAGTTTCTACAAATGTAACATAGATCAGATTTCTTTGTGCCCATTCTTCTTTTCCTGAAATATCAAATTGACTTCTTCCCCTTTCGATGTTTGAAAGGAGGCTTGCATCCTGAAGAACCAGAATACCTTTTATAATGAACCTTCTTCTTAGGCTTGCATTCACAGTTCTTTTCTTTGCACTTGATGGTAAGGTGAGACTTTTGGCAGACATTTTTCAGTGTCTTACTATTGTCAACAATGTCTTTAAACAATTTCTGTTGCTCGCACATTTTCTCCAAACAAGCCAGTGTCATCTGGTGTATTTCTCTGATGGTTATGGCATTCATGGCCCTGCGGGTAGCAGCAATGCTTCGGTGTAGCTCTGGCTACAATGCTTCAGGAAGGGAAGCAATATAGGTATGCCGCAGGTTTATATCATTGTAACCATTCAGCAAGTAATATCGCTGGACCATACGTTGGTAATGTTTCTTTATATCTGCTCTTTTTAAGGAACAACAACACACGTCAAAGAATTCTTGGCATAGTTGCTTGTTATATAAAGAGGCATCTCCAAGGAATTCAGCAAAGATAGCATTGATTGCTTGTAGGATAGTTAAGTGGCAGAATTGAGCTTTGTGATATTCTCCAAGGGAGGCGAACCAATCTTGAAGAGTACCAATGGCTCGATAAATAAATTCCCTAAGAACAACATGGGAATCAGCGCCTTCTCAAAGCATATGGACATCTAGCCAAGCTTTGAATTATGTAAGGCGGTCTCTCCATTTGGATGGAGGTATGTCATCCAAAGTGAACCATGGGCCTGAACTGGGCTTAGACTGATGTTGGGTATTCGAAAGTCCGAAATCCAATATTGGATCATCTTCAGGTATTTCTAAATGTGGATCTTGGGCCTAGGGAGGCCCTGTAGTGCCGCTAGTAGAATCTGTGGTCGGAGAAGGACCAGTTTGAGATGAGGTTGGTTGCTAAAGAGGATCAGCCATGAGTAGAGTTGTAACATCCATTTTTCCAGATTCACTATCATCACTAGAAAAATCATCTTTACTATGGGAAGAATCATTTTCTAAGTCAGAAGGAACATATATCATGTGCTGAGGCGGTGGTTCAGGATGCATCTTTTCTTTGCCCTTGTCAATTTTTCTTTTGGTGGCTTGGGATTCATCAGAAGAGGATAAACTACTAGGCTCATATCTGGAAAGTGCTGGAGGAGGTATTGGTCTATGGAACAAGGGAGATGGGTTATAAGTTACAAGAGTAGGATCATAAGGGTAGTTGAAAGGACCAAAAGGAGAGTAGGTAGGTTTAGGTGTTGCAAGGAAAGGATTTTGTGATCTTGGGGCAAAGAAAGGGCTGTAAGAAGTAGGTGCTTCGGTTGGCCTGTGAAGGTCTGCTTCAACCTGAGCCAATTGCTTCTTTAGTTTTCTGATCTCAGCTTCCTTTTGAGTAAACTCCATACCAAATCTCATTTGTTGTATCAAGGACTTGAGATCCTTGTCAAGCTGCATAATTTTTTCTTATAATTCTCTGTACATATTCTGGGCAAATGTAGTAAAGGAATCCACAGTTTGATCAATGTGCTGAGTTCTCGTAAGAACTTGATCAATTTTAGAATCAATCCGTTGCAGTGTTTTGTTATGAACTGTTGAGTTCTTTGTTTGCCAATTTAAAACTTCTTCATTTTGGGTGATCGGGGTTGCCAGACCTTCAGCATCAACTTTGGTCGAGTGGATGAAGGGTCTTATAGAGATTTTGGTTTGCTAATCTGTCTGTTGAGCTAGCGGGGGAAAATTCGCTTTATACGAGACAGGGGAAAACATCATGCATGGTTGCACCAGAGGCAAAGCAGGAGGAGGAGGACAAGGCCATCCTTCTTTTCTGATGATCTCCAGGGCAAGTTCATAAATTGGGAGAGGCTTCTTTTGCTTGGTTTCTTCATGGATGTCTATCCATGGACTATTGTCAGGATAATCTTCTCTGAGAATTTAAGGAGATTTACAAGAAGCTTTAGAATGCTTGGTCAGCTTGTTCTAATTTTTATCTGAGAGAGGATGATCATATTCATTTTCCCAGTAATTATCACAACAGTCACAATTTGGGTCACACATTTCAGATCCTGGGAGATCCCAGGGACAGTGACCATCTATTCTCATGGGATAGATATAGTGATTGTCGGGTGTTACTGCCTTGATAGGATAATGCTTTTACTCCTTCTTTAATGGCTGGACCATCATGGTCTGAAATACAGGTAAGGAACCTGTGGAGTATCTGGGGCTGGTAGGCAGTTTGTACCATCCCGTCAGCATTTCTTCTAAAAGGAGACTCAGTGATTTGAATTGGCTGAGAGGTTGCATGGAGCTTTTCATAGTTGATTAACCAGGTTTTTGGAATGAGCTGCTCAAGCTTACTTATAGGCAGTTGCCTAGGTATCTGAACTATTATTGGTGTTGTCTCAATGTCTGCTAGTACCAGTAAGGCATCATTCGAAACAGAAGGCTGTGACAGATCTACTGCATGATCCTGTAGTCTGTAAATAATTTGATGATGCAAAGTGGCCATCATTGATGACGTCACTTATTCTGTTCCTGTAAGCTGGACTTGAATTTTTAGAGCAGTGCAGAGATGAAGATCTCGCAGAGATAGGTTATAATTGGGAAAAAATTGTCAATCCCACACTTCCAGCATGGAGAGTGATAAGACATGTTTCAATGACTACATATTCATTCTGGAGAAATTTAGTGTCAAGAAGTGACACTCTAGCAGTTACTGGGAGTCCACGTCTTCTATGTAGACTGAGGATAAATCTTACTGATCCAAAATGTAAATGAGAATACCCTTCTTGTCTCCATTTAGAAATCAAAGGAGGAGGGGTTTCTAGAGTAACATATTGTTCAGTAGAATAGCTTTGGAGGAAACATTAAAAATGTATGAAAAATTGTTGAATAAAATTAAAATGTAATTAATAAAAAAAAATTAAAATTTCTATTGCTAATAAGGGTACTAAAACGTAATTATAAAATTTTTGTGATATATATTTTAAATAAAAAAAAAAAGATGACATAAGCACATATGTAAGCTCAATTTTGAGTACGGTTGACTTGAACGACAAGTACTGCCATTTTATGTGATTTGTCTTTTTTACCCTGCTGTCAAGTTGAACTCGCTGCTCGTTTTTATGCTCGCGGTCCCATCAAATATTATTTGTTACAATAATAAATATTAAAAATTAAAAAATAATAGTTATCAATGATTAATGTAAATATATTTTTTAATTATTATACAATTTGCATATTGTAGCAAAAATTATTATATTTTAAAAACATGAATTGGAAAAATTAAAATATAAAAATTAAATTATTAATTTTATTATAATAAAAAGATTAATTAATAATAAAAATAATTTATTTCTTTAATTTAAATATTGTAAAATTAAAAAATATTTTAATTCTGCTTGATAATAACTTTTAAGATGATATTTAGTATTTTATTTTAGTTAAAATACGTATCTCTTATTTATGTTGTTAAGTGATATAGTATCTATATTATTTTTACATTTAATCATTAGTTTTTAGAGTTTAAATGATATTTTGATTAAGAGCAACAAGATGATAATATTATTTTTATATTTAACTATTAACATAATAATTATTTTTATTGAATATTTTTATTTTAAATTACTATATAAATAATTAATATCTAAAAATAATAATTAGTAAAATAGCTTACAGTTATTGAAATAATTAAAAACTACTAAAACAGCTAATATTGCTAAACAATTACTTTATTAATCATGCATATGCAACTCCTACATATTTCTTTAAATTAAATTAAACTTTTGATGGTTATAAAATTGGATAAATTTTATTTATGGAACCTGAATTTATTTATTTATTTATTTATTTTTGTTGAATTAGTTGTATAGCTACTAATCCAAGTGATTGGCTAAAATTAGTTGGACTTGGTAAAAGTTTATATTTAATAGCATTACAAGGATTGATTGACTGATTTAATTAGTAAAAATCAGTGACTTTGAACTATATGTAGCTTCCTTGACCTTGTTTGGTATTGGGTAAATAAATTCAATGATAAATTATAATTTAGTATAAAATTTATTTAAATTTATAATTTAGTCTCAATAATTTTAAAATCAAGTGATTTAATTTTTAAAATTTTAATAAATTTATAAATTAATGCTTATTGTTAAAATTTTAATTAAATTATTATTAATTATATTATAAATAATCAAAATACCCTTAATTCTATTTTTTATACCCAACACCTACTAGTCAGTTTAAGTATTTAATCACCTAATATTGCACATAAGAGTCAAAACATGTGACAAAGGGCCTTAATAGACTGGTCGAATGAACCCTTAACTCAACCAGTTGCCCCACCAGTAATTGACAAAATAAGCCAACCACTACTACTTGGAAGGAGCTCTAACTCTCATGGGGCCCTATAAACAGCTTAACTTACAAAGATATATGTTAAGATAACGCGGCAATCAAGAGCATAGTCCTAAACCAAGCCAAAGCATTTGTTTGGCTCAAGCCTCAAGCCAATTACACCATTAATGCACCAGTACCTTATTACCTTGTTAGCCTCCCAAAGCTCACGTTTACTAGACTTCCAATCACTGCCATTCCATACCTACTAGAGCATAATTATCCCATTAGGCAACATTTCTTAATTTCAGACAGATTTAATTGAATAAGACAATCTCATTTAACATAGATATTCACATGTTAAGTCATAATTAGATTTCTTATCATATATATAGGTATTTATTATATTAGGTAAAACATTTTTTAATTCTTTACTCTAAATTCTTTCTGTTTTCTATCTTAGGTATAAATTCTTTACGCTTGGGCAACAAGTCACATATGCTAAATAATTACTGCACACAGAAGATTTGATTGATGGTTAAGAGTAGTAGGAATTGACTAGCAGCAATTAGTCGCTTTTTAGTTGTTGAGAAAATTTTCATTAATTTAATATTCATTTCATTCTTAAATCACAATTACACCACTTTTAAATTCATAATCCAATCATCAAGAGCAAGTTTACATAACACAAGGTTAATCATAAATATATGCATGCCACGTATTTCCCATTGTATAATTATAAACAAGTACACAAGTGAATTTTAGTTTAATAATATTGTAATTATCATTAAAATTAAATATAAATTAATCTAATAATTATTTATAATCATTATGACTAATGTTAGATAGTGGTAAAATTTTAATATGATAAAATTTATTTAATTTTAAATATTATTCTATAGTTATGGAAATATTAAATAAAAACTTTAGAGAATAAAATATTAAAATTAGTCCATTTTATTAAACTAGCACATTTTTGCTGAGGCAAAAGATGTTTCTTTTCATTGTTTTTTTTTTTTTTATTGATTTTAGTGGATCCATAAAAGATAAATGTGGAATTTCAAGAATCTCCATAATTAAAAGAAATGATATCAAGATTTTATTGATTAATGTCAACATTGGCAAATAATAGGCTCTTTTAGGAGGCAATAATGGTAAAGAAAGAAGAGGTGATTGAGGAATCACATGAATGTTGATGAAATTTTTGTCATTTGTCTCTTCATTTAGATCCCAAGATTCTAACTTTTTTGCTCATCAATGCTACCAAAAAGCTTGTCAATTACTCATACCTTTTTTGTTTTGCATTATCTTCACTCCCACTTGTTAATAAATTTATGTGGTTTTCCTTTCATTGCAACATTTTCCACTTTTTTTTGTCAAAGCTTTCATTGTAACTTTAGACTCATTAACAACAAACAAAATCCAAATCACTTTCCCCACCCATCTATTTTGTTCTGACTACTCATGAGAACCTATTTTGTCTATTTGATTCCCTCAATTTCTTCTTTACTCTTATATATATATATATATATATATATATATATATATATATATATATATATATATATATATATATATATATATATCTGGGGATTGAGGAGTGAAGACCCAGATCAGGATTTATTAAGTGAGTAATATACTTTTAGCCAATTGAATTAAATAAGACTAAAAGCATATATTATACTCTCTAAGAGGGTATTTATCTAAATTTTTATAAATTGATCAAATAATTTATAAGCTCTAAAAATAAGTTAATTTATTTATTTATAACAAATTTTAGATTTATAAGTTGAATTTATAAGCTAAAATAAATTGAGAGAACCAACTTTTTACTTTGATATTTAAAAGTTATGTGCTTATAAGCTAATTAAATCAAATATTTTATTATATCATTCTTATTTAATTTTTTAAATTTCATCATAAATCTCATTTAATGTCATTTTTAGTTATTTTAATAATAAATATATTTATAAATTATTTTTTACTAAATAAATTATTTTTTTACTTATGAACACTTTAATTAAACACGTAATTATTTAGAATTTTAAATATTTATAAGATCAAATTAACTTACAAGCACCTAATACTTATAAGTTGATTTTTATGACCTAAACCAAACACCTCCTAAGCCTCTAATTATATTCTTAAACATACTAAGTTGTGTGATATACACACTTATCTCAATTTATGTGATAGAAAAATAAAACTTTATTAATAGTTAATTATCCATGTAACATATCATTTTAAAAATTTCACAGAAAATATTATAATAAGTGAGATTCAAATTCTTATATTCAGTTGAATTTAAGTCATTCTTATAAAAACTCAATTTATATATATCAAAATAGAAAAGATTTTATATTTAGAATTACTAAGACTCGTATAGAATGTATCTTTAGATATATGGAAATCATGTCTAAAACAATTTTAAAATCATAAATAATTTCACTTTTATATTTAAAATAAAGCATTAATTATGCATCAATTATCTTAACAATTTTCGTATTATCATTAAATAGACTAAATATTAGCCTCTCAATGAGATGATTTTTTATAACATTAAAAATTATTAAAAGGAAAATCAGGTTATTAATAAATATCCCTTAATTTTTTTTTATTATTTATTTAATGAATGAAAAAATGTAGTCTATTTAGGTTCAATTATTGTAGCATAGAATTAATTTATATGAATTTACTTTCTTCTATCTAATCTAATTTGATCAAATGTAATTTGATCAAATGACTAAAAGTATGTCAACATCTGTTATCTAATATAGGTTCGACTTTTTATTCTCAATTTTCTATAAACTATAAATGCTCAGGCTAATTAATCCAAGATGGATTGGCGAGCATAGCTTCACCCATGTGCTAAATTCTGCTCCTTTCCCATGATTAAGGTAGAGAGAAAACATGCATCACCTCTAAAAAAAAAAAAAAATAATAATAATAATAATAATAATAATTTTAAAAATTATGGGCAAGGCAATATTTGAGCTATTTCAGGCAATGGAATTGGATGGAGAACAATGATTGGTTGATGCTGAGGCATTTCAATTGGCAGGCACAAACAGTAGCAAGTGGGATCTCTCTTCCAAAATCACTTCGGGTTGAAGTTTTAGGCTTGTAGCCCATTAAGGTGAACGAACTCTGACTAGACAATCATAATCATTTATTAAAATAACAATTAAAATAATGTGACTTGTTTTTTTTGGACTTTGACTCAATCCAAATAATTGAGTATTGTAATATCTAATGCAGGGCCCTCCTGTAAGTCGACTTTGATGGGTACCTGTCCTTGGGCTCCCTAAGTCTCATGAAAATTCTAAATATCCTTGGATGAGTTTTGTTACTATTTTTTTGTTTCATTTTGGATGAGTTTTGTTATTATTTTTTTTGTTTCATTTAATTTTACTTAAATTAAAATTTAAAATTTTATTGTATGAAGATGAATTTAATATTATTTCATTAAAACTCATTGATTGATAGATTTTAATTTATTAATTAAAAGTATTTTTAAAATTATAAGACAATAAATTCAAACCTTAATACTCTTTTGTGTTGCCACCGTTAGCCTTCATACTTAAATATTTTTGACAGGGACGCTTCACACTACAACCAAGAGAAAATAATTGTTGCAAGTGAAAAAATAAGAAAACAAATGAACCGAAAAGAGAGACAGAGAGAGAGAGAGAGAGAGAGAAGCAAAATGAACAAGATTGATATCAATGCAGCCTTGTCAGCTCTTCCACTCTCTTGCACAGCTCCTCCACTGAAACACCCATTGCCTTGGCAATCTCATCCATCCGACTGCGGCTGAGATCAAGGAATGATTCTATTAGATCTCCATCCAAGAAATTTTTGGCATCTACAGTTTTCTTCTCATTGTTGAATGATCTCCATTGCTCATGGCTCAACCCTCCGACACCCTTGATCACTTTCCTTAAGTTTGATTGGAGCTTCTCCAAAAAGACATATTGCTCGTGACGAAGTGAAGCGATCACTCCAATTACACCATTAACAGTGCCAAAAATAACAGTTGGGATTTGGCCCACATCGGAATCTGGCAAGCGCATCACAAGGGAACCATGTCGGAATCGATTCACAAATTCTCCAAGATGGTACTCACCAACCACCTCAAGGCGGCCCCGTTCCTCATCAGTAGCACCTTCACTGTTCTTACGTACTGTGAACAGGTTGAAGTTATTTTCTGCACCCAGGTAGATGTCATCATCAAGAATCTCAACGGCTGACATCCAATTTGCATTATAATCACGAGCTCGCTCCTCAATAGCACCCTCTTCATGCTGAAGCCAGGTGATTTGTGGGTCAAACAATGAAATAGAGTAGCTATAGATCAAAACTAATTTGCAGCTCAAATACATTGTTAAATATGTTATTGAGAGAGAGAGAGAGAGAGAGAGAGAGAAAGAGAGAGTGAACAAGAGAAAGAAGAGAAGGCTTTTTTTTAGTCAATTGGAAAAAAAAATTGGAATAATCATGATTTTTTGGGTGTTGCCGAGTTGCGAAAGAAAACAATGCCAATCATTTCACGGATTGTGAGATGGATTGATATATTTGTGCTCAATGTGATTTTACTGACCTTGTAGATTAGCAAAGAGATGGACTTCATCAGATCACCAACAACAATGAAATCTCCACGAGTTTGTACATAAAGAGCAAGTATATGCCCATGATGTCCACATTCAGACTGAAGCTCATGGGAACCGTCATCTCGAAGCATCCACTTGTATAACTGGATTTTCTGATTGATAGCAGCTAGCAGTTTGCCATTGAAAGCATTCAGTGAGTAAACAGCACCCTTCGTTTCCTTTTCTGTAATAAGCTGCAACTTCCCTTCTTCAACCATGAAAACCAATATTCGGCCCTAAGGAAGGCGACAAACAGAATGATACATTAACAATCATTAGTCACGTCTTTAACTTAGAACAAGAAAGAACACTAATGTCTCCAGAATTTTTCACCTTAGTAGGTTCATTTTCCTCTGGCAAAACATAAGCAGTTCCAACACAATAGTACACGTTAATATCATCAGAAAAGGAACAGCTAAGTATAGAGCAGCCATACTCAAATGGGTCAAGTTGGTAAGTTGATATGAATTCAAAGCTTTGGTCATCCAACAAACGGATAAAATGTGTTTCAGTTTCTTCTGCACTCGATTGGTTTTTCAAACTACAAATGGCAAAGGTTCGAGACTGCTCCTGATGACAGATACGCCGTGCGTGTTCCCCCAATGGAATAGTGCGGATGTGAAGCTTTTGTATATCATCAATGGTGCCAATAGTGAGTTCACCTTCTTTTGCAATTGCAAGGCTGTTTGACAATAAACCACAAATTGGTTAAACCTGAATTTATCTTTTAGAAAGAAACTACTTAAGGATGAATAAGAATAGTAACTAAATTCCTTGATTTTGTTATAAGTAACCACTTTGATGCAGATCTGTAGCTTCATTCATGTAAATACTAATAGAGATCGTAGAAAACAATTTCCTTCTCCATAAATAAAAAAGCAGTCCTATAACTATGGTGATAAGAACTATAGAGAACATCAGAAGAAATAGACACTAGTTTGAAGGTGTCAGATCTCATTCTAGTGGTTTATAGTCATAAATTCACAGTTCACAAAAACTATTTTATTGTTTGTCAGCATGAAAGAAGTACTTTAAATGGCAAAGGCAGTTTTGAACCATTGACCATGGCAAGTTCCACCAGCAGGCTACTGCATCTCATTCTTGGCAGACAACCCAAATTTGTCTCATTTTCAGCATCAAGCAGCTTCTAGATAGAGATGAATCATTGGAATGTCTTTGTTTATCATATCTATCCCAAGGCTCATCGCATTGCAATGGATGGCAAACCATGCACACCAACTCCGGTTGGGTGTCTTATTTTTCTCCACACCCCCCCTCTCCCCACCTCCACCCCTAAATGACCGCACCACTCAAGGTACTTACAGCCTGTTGCTTGCAGATATTTGTGGGATGTGCAGTGTTCCGAGAGTTTCTGACGATTTTGGCCCTCTTCCATAACAAAAGAGAATTTATAGTTTAAAACAACCACGTTACAACTTGTGTAATTTAAAAGAGGCATAGAATTTCTTTATTGCCTATGGTAGGATCAACTTATGACATTAAACCCAGGGAAACTTCAGAAGATCAAAAATAGAGACAGCATTTGCTTCAAATATGAGCTGGTCGATAATATTTTCAAACCAAGGAAAACTACAGAAAGGAACCAAATGAAAAAAGTTTCCAATGAAAGATAATTAGACCACCAAAGTTGCAGATAATCTGTGAATAACTTGATTCACATACAATGTTAAGAAGCACTTAAGAACCAATACTACTGAGAAGTACCATAGCCTATGGCTATTTCCCAGTAAAATACATACAGTAGGAAAACTCCACTACGACTTACAGTAATAACTAATAACGCCGTTTACATTGTAGTTGATCTAAAAAGTGACAAAAGAACAATTAAAAAATAAAATAAAATAATTTCCTACTATGTACTACATGCTGCAATACAAGAAAGCTAGGGTATAGTTTACCTGTCAGGAAAAGCAGCAGAGTTGAAAGGACACATGTAACTAACTTCTTTCAAATTGACATTGCTGTAGAGTAGTTTCTTGTTACTGCTGTAAATGACAGTTGGCCTATCTGATGCAGCAAATACATGGGTGACGTTCTTGGATGAGAAAGTACGGAGTGTTATAGGCTGGGTCCCTAAAGACACCTTTTTCCTGTCCGTCAACTCTCCAGTATCCAATTTCAATAAGAAGTTCAAAAGATGACCATCTCCAAGGGCACATAACAAGTAAGATATCTGACCAAGAATTAATAACAAATCAGACTGTAATGAGAAACTAGCACACTAAAGAACACTCAAATACTCATTTTTACTGCCTCTATCATACCACTTGACATGGCATAATTTTATTCATCATAATCAAAAGTCAAAAGCTGCCATTAATTCTTAGGGTGGAGAGTGCTATTGATGAGCCAATATAATTGTGACACATCAGAAGGAACAATTGAACAGTATCTGTAGCACTACTCCAAACAAACAATAAAATAAATAATGAGAAACCCAGTACTGCATTTTATTTAGGAATTTTAATTATTATAGAAATAGGAAATTTGAAGAGTTTTTATTGTTTAGGAGTTTTATTATTATTAAGTCTATTATTTCCTAATTTTATAATAATTAAAATTGCTAAATAAAATTCTAAGCTTGCTACTATAATTAAAATTCCTAAATAAAATTCTAAGCTTCCTATTCTGCATTACCCAGGTAACATAACATGATGTACAAATAATATGATTTGTCCCACAAATATTTTCCTCAATGTTCAAATGAAATGCACACTGGTATTAATCAAATTTCTGCAATTCTGTTCCTGAAGGTTACCTTCCAAAAAAAAAATTATTTTCTTACTAATTACATGTTAACTTTCAATGCAAAGCAAGAAGTCCTTTGTACACATGACAATGCCCATAAAGGAGTAGAGACCGAAACAAATAAGTAAGACTAAAAGCAAAGAAAGCCCAAGTACAAGCATACCCCTTCAAAGGAACATAGAAGAACAGAACGAGGTATTATCTCCCCTCCCAAATGCTCCTTTGTTATGACATTTAGGTCAGGCAATGAAAATATCCTGACACTTATATCTGTCCACATTCCAACTGCAGCAAGCTGACTATAGTTGGGATTTTCACCAATGGGGTTAATGTCAAGGCATGATATCTCATACTCCATCTGGGTATGTTTTACCTCTGTCAGTACTCCATCACCAATTTCCAGATAGACTAAGTGGCCACCCCCAGTTGCCAGTAAAACCTGTCACACAGTTTAACATTGAAATTAGTCTATAAACTGCTGAACAAGAGTGTCCGAAAAGAAATCACATCAAGCAAAACCTATGTTATTGGCAATTGCTTATGAGAATATATGTTAACACATGATCCTCAACTTACAAACTAAATAAAAAAAAAAAATCCAACCTACACAAAATAATAAATAAAATACCAAACTTTTGGGTTGAATCAGTAGATTCAGGCAATTTTATTCCATATCAGTATGCTACTTGCACTAACTCTGGAAACAGATAAAAAAGAAAAAATTGGAAAGTTTCATCTATGAAATACTTCATTGCAAAAAGAAATCAATGACACTAATATTGCTCTTATTATAAAATACAGAAAAATTTTCAGGAAGAAATGACCAGAATTCTAACCCAAGCCCAAAATTCAATCTAGAGCTACTATCTGATCATCTTGTTACCCCAAAAATATCTGATACTTTTATGATCTATTTACTCTGTTTACATGAACCATTGGAATTATTTTAAGATTTTATTGTTTTAGTTCTCACTTAATCTAACTTTGCATTATAGTTTAATTACTTTATTTATGCACATTATAGATAGAACCATAGAGATGCATATCTGGAAGCCTAAAGAAGAAAAAGAACGTCCCAAGTGCTTTTGTTGGAAATTTTTTTTCCGTGTAGTCAAGCTTCCTAGTTCTATCATAAAAAAAGGCTTCCCAGTTCCTAGTTCCTTCCCATATTCTGACACTATTGTCTATGATTAGATTGTAGTAGTAATCATTTTCTCATTAGCACTAAAAATTCAGCTTATGGTAAATTACATTGTCCATAATCAGGTATCCCAGACTCACAAACCCAGAGCAGGAGAAATTGTGGGAAACAAACCTGGGTGGCATTAGCAGTGGCAACATTAATTGAATAACCTGATGGAGCATTCCACTCAGTGCGGAATTCTCTTGTTGTAGAACTGACCAATCTCACACAGCTTGAGGTGACCTGTCAGGAAACTGATCAGTCAGCACACACTGAACACAATACTGAAAATGGGTACAGAAATTACTACTTTCCATAAGACCCATAGGACAAAATATCTTCGGAACAAGGATTCAATGCATAAATCAATAATCACAGAAACATATTGGGAAAGTTTATTTATTAAGAAAAGGTTAACCTACTTGCACAAGCTGATTGTGGACAGCATAATGGCAGAATAAAGTCTGCACTTGTGAACAGAAACCCTCTATTTCACTTTCTTCCAACTCGTCCTCAAGGTTCATTGCCAAAATTCGAGTCTCACTAATAAAACTAACAACCAGGAAGGTGTCAAACGGGTCATCAGTGGAAGATCTTAATGACCACATCCCTTTGATACCTTGAAGCTCTACAGATGCCTACGTTACATATAGTGATCAATAAACTTTCCAAGAACATATTGATTCTAGAGATGATATTACAGAGACCTCGTTAAAATAAGGCAACCTGTTCATTGATTCCTATTCCATTTCGAACTATGCGAAGAGAACCATCTTTATACGCTCCAGAGCAAGTTACAACCTGACCTTGGCCTTGCCTCTCAAGGTCCACCACACAGAAATCAACAATTGGTCCCAAATTGACATAACTTTCCAAGACTTCAACGTATGAACCTTTTGCATCAGGTTGTAGATTTAGCTTTATAAGCTGCATGACACCATTATACATTTTTAATATTCCAACACAGCAATGAACTTAAAATAATTAAAAACCGAAGTCCAAATTACTTTTTTTTTACAAAGGCATAAAACAAAGCACGCCCACGGTCTTGGCCCCAGTATCTTATTAATAATTTCAAATCAAATTGTTCTACGGCTTTCTCAAATAACAGAATATTAAAAAATTACAATTTATAAGCATTCAAATAAAAAAATCTACAAAACTCCTTCAGCTCTCAGCAACAAGGAAGACCAGGCAGAATGCCCTGCTATAGCTGTCCTTCCTCCAGTGACTTTTATTATTAATTGTGCGCAATCTCATTTCCACCAAATATGCTTCTAAGCTAATTATCAATTAATAAAAGCCAAAGTTACACAGATTCTCTCAAATAAAATAGCAGTAACACTAAATATAAACAAAAATATCACCACAAATGGGTATTGTTTGGACATTAAGATCAACAACTAATGTCTACCACACCTGTGAATCTCCATAGCTTGAACCTATATAGACAACTGCATTATCTAGATATGATATGGTAGATGCAATAGCAGTTTCTCCCAAGAGCTCAATTTTTAGCCCAGTGACCCTGCAACACAAGTGTACCCCAGTCTTAAAGAAGATTCCACTATTTGTGCAGAGTTCAAAAATACAAAAACAAAATTTTCTCAATGCATTGTGTTCATCATAACCACTTGATAGAAGAATCACTCACTTCTCTTTCTCATGAGTTATAACAAGAAGGTGAAGTAACCCGGCATGATCACCAAGTAAATACCTAGAACCATCAGCATCAACTCTTCCATAGGCTCTTGTGATGGACTAGATGTGCACATCACACATTGGTAAGGAGGAAAAAAAAAATCGTCATAAGCAGATAGATTAGCAACCTTAGTAAAAATAACCAGTAACCTACAGGCCTTATTGGGATCGCTTTAAATGCATTTGCACTGCAATAAACAATTGTTTCTTCTCCAATAATAAGGACACCACATAGAGGTGGGGGCACTGGTATAAGCAAATCAGCACCATTGTCAAGATTGTTCTGAGACCATGGACCCTCAACAAAATCTTTATCTTTCAGAGCAACCTCATACGTTTTGACATGACGAGCATCTTTATTATCCTGCAACAATAGGAACAATTTAATGAAAGGCCATCAAATGTATTATACCCGATATAATTACATGATTATATGAAAAAAAATTAATTCACAAAGGGGATACAGGTCTGCTGAACAGTTGCAAACCATAACAATGACCTCGCTAACATTTTCATTAGTAATATTTATTCAAAGAAGGGCCAAAGTGTAGATCAACACAAGGTATACAAAACTAAGAAGAAACACAAATGAGGCAAAAAAAAAAAAGCCACAATTTAAGATCAGGTGTCAAGATCAACAAAGACGAGTTGAAGTTGTCAAGATCAACAAAGACGAGTTGAAGTAGCCAAAAAGAGTGAAAGTTGAGACTTGAGAGAGTATATCCTGACCATCAAAATAGAATGAAAACTAGCAAAAGAATCAAAATATGTGTTGGACATGGTTGCTTCTTTGGGAAATTTGGGATAGTCAACTTAGGTATGTGACACTAGGAACATTCCAGTATGCTCCAGAGCACTTGTTATTTTAACTAGATACTTTTAGTGCTAAGATTCCACTTACACAAAGCTGCGACACATTTAACAAACAGTCTACGCTTGGGATTCTAATTCCAGTATCTTAGGAATGTCATTAATTTAAGAAAAAACTTTTAAGGTTTATATGCCATCTCAGACAATAACTGCTCCTTTCTAATGTTATTAGTAAAATTCCATATATTAACTTCACTTGAGTGATGCAAAAGAAAATAAAGAAAAGATGGTTCAAAGAACCATGTCCACGTGTTAAACAAAAATAAGATATAAAACGAAAATTCAGGGACCTGGTAAAGAACAACAATTGTAGGCTTTGAACAACCATAGAGAAACTTGATATCCAAAACTTGAAGTTCCTCAAGCCTGAGAAGAATACAGCATAAGAGCTCGTATTTTTAGACTAATAATAAACATAAAAAACAAATGCTGCCATTAGCTGACAAAAATAGGAATTTGAAAAGACTAAACAAAGAAACATAAAATGTGATTATGCTTTTTTTTTTTTTTTCAAATTGTTATGGCTTTGAAGTTTGAAGTTGGCTAACAAATAAAGAATATAAAATACAATTATTCTCAAATATTAGTTTTATATTTTCAAAATCTGGCAAATTCTTGGAAATCTAATGATCTAATATAATTGCAATTCTTCCAAAAAAAAATTTGTCTACAGCATTGAACATTACATTCACAAAGGCTCCTTTTTCAGCCAGATATAACAGCTGCCACATTGCAGCTGCAATCATTATCCACATCCATGCCTATTCTATAAATCACCATAGCCATTTTCCTAGAAGTTCCATTCAAAACTGTTGAACTTTTAATCCCCAATCCTTCAATGCAAATGCTACTCTTCTCACTTAATTAAATGAAGCCTAAATTCAGCCACTGCATTATCATATCCATTGGCAATTGCTCCAGTTTATAGTTGATTAAGCCTTAATGAAGCCTAAATTCAGCCACTGCATTAGCATATCCATTGGCAATTGCTCCAGTTTATAGTTGATTAAACCTTTCTACAAAACAATGAGAAGGCTAAAAAATGGTTATTGTTTGCCCACGTTTCCTGCTTCCGTATGTTAATAAAAATAATTTGCCATGTAAAACCAATAGCACCCAAACAAGATGTTAACCACACTCAACATGAAAAACAGGGCAGGGCTAGAGAGATACTATTCATTATTCAAGATGTAGAATGTAAAGCACACAGAATGCAAATCATTATTAGCCATTAATAAAATAGAATTCATTAGAAAACGGGTTATGCACTGAAGAAGGACAAGAAAGGAGGGGAATTTGGAATAACACAGCTTGATTATTCCCTCAAGCTATTGGAGGACATATATACAATTACAGAATCACCAATTAGGAAAAAAAAGAAAAAAAGAAAAAAAACTAGGAAAACATAATTACAGGCACTATTTAGGCATAAAAATTACACTACATAATTTCCTAATCCAAGGCATAATCGCAATATCTTAACATTCCCCCTCAAGCTAAAGGGTACGTATCATATACATCCTAGCTTGTTACAGATATAATTACTTCTAGAACATATGAGGGATTTAGTAAAAATGTCTGCTAACTGATCATTTGAGTTGACAAAGTTGATAAATACATCATGACTCAATCTCTATCTCATAAATGACAGTATGTCTCTATGTGTTTTGTTCTTTAATGAAAACCTGAGATTTGAGGCAACACACAATGTTGTTGCTTGATTGTCACAAATCAGCTTCATTTGTTTGCCACCTCCACATTTTAATTCCTAAAGAAGTTGCTTTAACCAGATAGGCCCATAGGTGGCTAAAGTCATAGCTCGATTACTTTGCTTCAGCACTTGATCTAGCCACTACATCTTGCTCTTTACTTTTTCATGATATTAGATTTCCCCTTATTAGGATACAATACCATGAGGTTGATCATTTGTTTGAAAGAGAACATAGCCAGTCTGCATCAGAGTACCCAACAATCTGTGTATATCCTCTATCTTCATACAACGAAACTTATCCAAGAGCTCCTTTGATACACCTAAGGATGTAAATTACTGCATTCTAATGAGTAGCACAAGAAGATTGAAGAAACTGGCTAACCTCACTTACAATGTACAAGATGTTTGGATGTGTGATTGTGAGGTCGTTGAACTTGTCAACAAGTCTTCTATACTGACCAGGTTTTTCATTTCAGTAGCTCCCTCTCTCCAAAAACAAGTTTGACATTTGGATCTATAAGAGTATCAACGTGTTTGTATTTTAAATACCAATTTCTTCCAATATGTCCAATGCATATTTCCTCTATGAAATGACAATACCAATATTGGATTGTGCTACCTCAATACTTAGAAAATACTATAGTTTTCCCAAGTCCTTATGCTAGAAATGATTAGTGAGATATTTAAGTTGACAAGACCTTCGTGATCATCACTAATATGACAATGTCATCCACATAAACTATCAAATAAATACATTTCTCATGAGGAGTATGTCAGATTGTCAATAAAACATCAAACGATCTACATGACTTCGAAGCATCCCAAACTGTTGGAGAATAGTACTAAACTGATCAAGCCATACCCTTAGGGATTACTTTAGCTTATAAAGAGACCAATGTAAATGACAAACTAAACTAGACTCCCCTTGAGCAACAAACCATGGAGGTTGCTCCATAAACACCTCTTTGTTGAGTTCTCCATGAAACAAAGCATTTTTATGTCCAATTGACAATAGAGACAAAGATAGGAAGGAAAACTAATGCAATCTTTGCCATTTGATATATCTTTCCATCAAGACCTCCTTTCATTGTAGACGCCCAACGACAACTAAATTAGTTTTACCTTTTGGTTGTGGAACTATCTCCCAAGTATTATTAGCATGAAGAGCAGTTATTTCCTCAACTATAGCTTTGCTCCAACCATGATGGGACATTACTTCTGCTACAATCTTAGGTAATAGGGCAGTAGATAGATTGGAAAGAAATGCATACTAAAAGCACAACCGTACAACAATGGTGTCTGAAGAGATGTCACTTGGAGCAGGCTGTGGACCTTTATCATTATGAAAAAAAGTATTTGGATTAGCGAAAGGAGGATTTGGAGTCTTCTTGATTAAACCAGTAAAGAGGACTGTTCTTTAGAGTAAGAAAGATGGGAGCCAAAAGAGCTGGAAAGATGGAATGTTGAGGTAGTTTATTTTGGAATATATATATATATATATATATATATATATAGAGAGAGAGAGAGAGAGAGAGAGAGAGAGAGAGAGAGAAGTCTCAAGATCACATCTGCTGAGACAAAATATTTGTTAGTAGTTAGATCATAGCATTCGTAACCTTTTTTTGCAGGTAAATAGTATCTTAGAAAGACACATTTGATAGATTTTAGCTAAAGCTTGTCCTTTTAGGAGACAGATGATAAAACAAAACGGGTACAACCAAATACATGAGGAAGAAGATGGAATGGATTCTGATTTGGATAAAGAATGGAACGAGGACTCTTATAGTGCAAAATACAAGTTATACGATTTAAGTAGGTAACATGTAGTAAGAATGGCATCTCCCCAAAAATGAAAATGAACATGATTATGAATGAACAATGTGTGAACTGTTTAAAATTTCAATAAGATGCCTACTTTTTGCTCAGCTACTCCATTTTGTTGAGAAATATGGGCACAAGAAGATTAATGAAAACATAAAATTTGAGAAAGGAACAAAAATATTCTTGAGCATCATCACTAATTAATATTTTAATGGATACACCAAATAGATTACGAATTTCAGCACAAAAATTTTGAAATATAGGAAATAACTCAAATTGACTTTTCATTTGAAAAAAAAAATGCAACAAGAATAGTCATCAATAAAAGTAACAAAGTAATGAAAAAAACTCAGATAGTACCGACACAATTCGGACTCCGTATATTTGAATGAACAATATCAAAAAGAGATCACCCTATTATTTATTTGCTTTTGGAAAGACTCATGGGTTTGTTTTCCAAGCTAACATAACTCACATTCTAAAAAAGATAATTTGGAAAGGCTCGAGACCATCTTTTGTAGTTTAGGGAAACTTGGATGTCCCAAATGACTGTGCAGAAGATTAAGAAAGGTAGTAGAAGCAAAGGCAATAGGTGGTTTCAGACTAGATAGTTGATAAAATCCTTATGACATGTCCTATTCCAATCATCTTCCCCATACTCCTGTCCTACAAAAGATCAAATCAACTAAAAAAGTTACAGAACAGTTCAAGTGTTTGGCTAATTTATTAATGGAAATCAAAATATAAGGACATTCAGACGCAGATAAAACTAAAGCTAAATGTAAGAGAGGAAGAGATTGTGCTTCACCTATTCCTTTAACTACAACTTTTGATCCATTAGCAAAAGTAACATTAAAAAAGATTGAAGGAGAGTTAAGAATAGAAAATATTTTTTTATTACCAAAAATGTAATCGGAAGCACCAGAATCAAGAATCCGCCCAATGAATGAAGATTGTTAAATAAGCAAATGAATTATTAAGTTGCATTGCAAGGACAATGGATGACGATGACTGTTGCTTTGCCGCTTGATACCATAGATAATCATCATAGTATGCTCCAATCAAGGTAACAAAATAATGTGCCTTATCCCTTGCATTAGGTAAAGGTAGGAAACCATCTCCACTAATCTGAGCCATGTTAACTGCATAAGGAAGTTGTCCAATGTTGTATGGACTTTTACCATGAAAAGACCAACACGTATATTGTGTATGACCTCTTTATCACAATAAGTGCAATGTTTCGAGTTTTTACCTTTAACTTTCCAAAATCCATTTTGTCCCTACTCTTACTGATTATCAGATTGTATTGCCAATATAGATGAGTTATTAGAAATTACCTCGGTGATATTATTGGCATTTAAGGAGATGCGCAGAAACCAAGCAGAGACTTCTTCAAGAAAGGGGATAACTAGGTTAGTGGGGATTTGATCTCGCACCAAGCCAAGATTTGATCACAGTATTAGAGCAAGAACCACGAAAAATTTCTCTCTTTGTTGTTCCTAGATGGCGAGATTATCTATGGAAGTGTGAATACCATAAGAAAACCGAATTCATCTTTAAGCGTTTCAACTAAACCAAGTAGCTCGCCATGTCTTAATGACCTTGTTGTATAACAACGAGGTCCAAGACAACCTTGTAATGCATTGAACATCATTTATGTATAGTGTTTTGGCCTTAGTCCAAACCTTACAACAAGTTTTGCAAGACTGAAAAAGACAATACATTATGATCAAGAGAATGCCATGAGAGATTGCATAGTTGTGCATCAACTTTTGCCCAAGTTGCTCAATCAAAAGCTGTAAAAATCTATAGAATTCTTGATTAAGTGATCATCACACCCTTGCCTCGTAAACCATAATTCAACAAAGGCTGCCCAAAATACATAATTACCATTGCCTTGTAATTTTAGAGTAGTAATTGTAGTATAGGATACAGAAGTAAGTATGGGCTTCTCAAAACCTGAGTTTGAAGTGGTTACCTTTTCAAACATGTTGTGAGGTTGGAAGTGGACTTTAAAAATAAAATATTATAATAAATTAGCTATGAGAGGAGAAGAGAGATGGATTGTAGCAGCAAGAAGCTATTGTCTTCAAGGGCGTTTGGAGGGAGATGCTTGACTCCGGTGAGAGAGCTAGAGAAAATTTCAGCAAGAAAAGGTGACCGAATATGGGTTCACGTGTCGGCACGTGTACAATAAACCAAAAGCTTGCAACGGCACTTGGAAATCCGTGAAGAAGATTCCGGCCACAAGACTCTAGAGTAGACTGGCCAACTTCTTAGGAAGCTGTTAGGACAGTAAATGATGTGGCACACTTCCCAAACACCTATGGTTTGAGAATCGATTCTTGAAAAGAAAGACAATAAACGAAGAAAAAGCCTAGGATTTCTAGGCTCTAATGCAGAATTTGGAATAACACAGCTTAATTATTCCCTCCAGCTACACACACACACACACACACACACACACACACACACACACACACACACACACACACACACAAGTATAGATTCACTAATTACGAAAATACAGAAAAACTAACTAGAAAAACATAATTAGAGGCACTATTTAGGCATACAATTACTCTACATAATTCATAATTTTCAGGCATAATCACAGTATCTTAACATGTACCAAAAAAATATATAATTTTATTAATAAATAAAAATAGTCTTAAACAAATTTCAAAAAAAAAATCTTAAACAAATCCATGAATGCATGAGCCTACATCTAGTATATCTTTAAGGCATACGAAGCCACACACCAACTTTTAGGAGTAAATATCTTCATCTTCATCAGCATATTCATCAGTTTTAATCCTTTCTTTGCTAGGAAACTGAAAGCTTAGACAATGGATTTGCTTAAACTAGTAGATATGAGATCACATACCTTATGTTAAACGCCTCTTTGAGCTGCCCTTTGTTATCAAAAGGAATAACCTGAAAAAACAACAAATAATGGTTATAATGGTCATTTTCAAGATCATAATCCAGAGCACAAATGTAGATAACAGAACACTCTAAATGAACAAAGCAACAAATCTCACAAGATTATGCCAAATATTAAAGTTGAAAGTAGTAGGACCAAAACTATGTACCTTGAACAACCCATCATACAAATGTAGTCCAATCAATCTACAATCTGGATCGATTATGCCAATCTGTAAGAGAGAGAGAGAAGGAAGGGGTGTTGCAGGGGGGGGGGGGGGGGGGGAGAGAGAGATAGAGATAGAGAGAGAGTAAAGTTTGTGGGATGAGTTATAATACAAAACATCCAACAAAATGAAAACAAAACTACTCAAGATTATACTTCAAACAGCTACAACATTTGATGAGAGACAGCATTGCAATGAACCAAGAGTCATCATTAATTACCTGACCATTGTCTGTTGGACGACCTATGCGGTCAGATACATCCCCCATTGCTCTACAATAAAAGGGGATAAAAAACTTGTCAATCCAAGAAATGTGATGGAAGAAGTCATCCAAGGATTACAGAAAATTTGGAGAATTATCTATCAATAAAAAAGTAGATGCTTGTATATCAAAAGATCAAATGATAAACTAAATGAGAATAAATGGGGAAGAATCTTAATAAAATGCCAACTAGGGTGGAGCGAAAAAAGAGGACATCAACAAGTAAAAAGGGATAAAACTTCATTATTACAACTATCCAACCTTCAAATTTTCTTTTCCTTGATATTGACATCAAATGTTCATAATACCCCAAATTTGTATGGAATAAACTATGTAGGTTAGAATCAGATCCAGATGGTTGCATAGTTCCCATTTATTTCCAATTATTTTGATAAGCTTTTCCCTTTTCCCCCTGCAATTTACATAGAGGAATAGAAACTTCTGTCCAGCCACCCCCCATTAAACACAAAAAAAAAGGAAAGATTTCTGATATAAATGAGGACCAAAATAAATTCCATCATAAATGAAAGGGAGAAGCGACTACTCTTTCCTTCTCTGAAAAGTTGGTCAAGGAAAATAAGACAGATTACTATAGAATCTTTCAAATAAAATGAACAGAAAAAATTACACCAGAAAGCCCAACAGCCCCATAAACAACCAATAGGAACAATATTTCAGAAACAAAATAACTCTTTGAAAATAAAAATACTAGCAGAAAACTGTAGATTGTCCCACAATCTGCCACTATAGCACTAAACTTTTCCAGCTTAGTGCAACTAGCACTCTACACTACACAGCATAGAGTCCCAGCCACGAATGCCTCATAACCTAATCATTGAATTTGTTTTTATAACAGTTTACTGAGACTCAAATTGTCCACATAGGAAGCACATCATTGCTGCCGAGATGTGGGTGTCTAGAATGGATGCATAAGCGCTATCTAAGCATCCAATTTATAAAGTGCCCAGCAAGAAAATTAACAACAAACTTATTATTTGATTTTTCGTGCTTAAACCTTGTAATAAGTTCAGATGTCTCAGCATCCCACTGAAGAACACAGAATTTATATCTTTCAGTAGCAATAAATAGAAAATCCTGTGCTTCACCCTGTTACAAAACAATAGAGAATTAGCCCAAAAAAAGAAAGCACAACTACGTAAGAAGATGATAAACAAAAAATGTAGATACTCACGTGAGGGCGGAAAAGTTCAAGTGTTGCAATTCTTCCATATATTGGAACATCTAACATAGGCTGTGCAGAATTAGGTCATAGTTGTAAATAGGAGAAAAGAAAAGCTACAAATTTCACTTCTATCAAGGAAACTTTAATATGAAAATCCCAATCTACATAAAAAGAGGAAAAATGAAATTGAAAACAATGAGGGCCTAATTATGCATATGCATATAGAATGTAGAACATGTGACTACCTGTAATCCTTGAGGAGTAAGCAAATGGATTTCGATGCGAGTGCATTTCCTGAAAGCATAGTAGAGAGTGAATAGAAAGCTGACCGATAAAGGTGCAATTTCAAATATGAAATGCCATTAAAATTGAATTAAAATGTTGATGTTAAAGCGAAATAAAAAGAAACTCGATAAATCACTAACAACATAAATGTGCAGCAGCGTGTCAGCAGTTGAAATGGTGACTTAGACGAAATGCGTTCCAGTAATGATCAAATCCAAAGAAATTTATTAATAATTACCAAATCTAACTAAAAACAATAAAAAAAAAAACCTTAATCACATGTTCACATTTGTTATACTAGTCTCTCGCCATTGCATTTCTATTTTAATAAAATTATAAAAATAAATGAATTCAATAAGGAAGAAAAATCCATATCTCATTTCGCCATTCAAGTATAGATAATCCATCATTTTAACATTTTAGTCTTGCTATATTACACTTTATTCCATTCCTTATTTCATTGCGTTTTCTGCAAGACTATAGCATGCCAAACATGAAGTCATTTTTCGTTGTATTTAGCATCCTATGCAATGACAATCCAGAAGTCTAAATGCAAACAACCCACTTGAATCTAAAATTACAATGGAATGAATTGAAAATAAAATTAAACCAAAACACGCTATAAATTAAACTTAAAAATCTCATAAGCACCAAGAATATTTTCTGATGACAAACATAAATTTGCCCAAAACTGTATATGTTCATAGTTTTCCAGCAGAATTGCATCCTGCTGGCGATTAATAGTTGTTACGCTAATTTTTCAAATTTGCTAGAGCCACATATGGACCTACATATGCTTTTTGCCCACACAAAATGCTATGCACAAGTGTATGCTTGATATTTCAGGTAATTAGAAGAATCACACTGAGCAATAGCTTCAAAGGCGTTCAATAGAATTCTAAAACTATCCTCAACCAACGCAATCGAACAAGCAAAGCAATGGGAAACAATTATGTCAATCAAAGGAGCAAAAACCCTAAGCGACTAAAACCAAAGCCTCATCTGATTAAAAGAATAAAGAAACGAAACAAAAATAAATGCAAGGATGGTGCTAGAAAGAAGGGAAAATTTGGGGGATTACGCAATAATTAGATTGAGCTCTTGAGGACTAGTAAAATTGCCGACACAGGAGTGGGTAACGTTGGTAGGCTTCTGAGCCGTCACCACGTAGTTCCATACGCTCATCTCTTCTTTTCTCTCTCTCTCTCGTTCGGTGGAAGCCTAGCTAGCTCGCTCGCTCGCTCTCTGTCTCTGTGCTATGTGGCCTTCTGTGAGCTGCTCTAGCTCGGGAACTGGAAGGTATACAGAGCTTCTGAAAGCCTTTAAAAAAAATTGCCACAATTTTTTTAAGAAAAAAATTATTTATTGATGAGATTTGTCAATATTTACCTCAGTCGGACCATTTAATTGAGAACTGAGATTGAGTCCAGTGTAATTTAAGTAATGAACTCTAGCATTGGATCCTTTACTTGAAATGGAGTGAAAGGGGGAACTCAGAAAAAATTAAAGAGAAAAAATAAAAGAAATTTAATTTATTTTATATTGTTTACATATATTATTAAAATAAGAGAGAAATTTACCTTAAAAAGAATAAGGAAAAAATAACTATTATATTTAGAGGATGGCCACATTTGAAGAATTATTGATTATGATTCCTGAACGCCTATTTAAATTCAATGAAGTTATTAACTTAAATCAACTTGTAACGATTTGATTTTTATGTCAGACCAATACTGAAAATTGGGTTAAAATAAGGCTCTCAAAGTTTATAGTAAATTTAATTATTTTAAGCTAAACATAAAGCCTATAAAAATAATCATCAAAAAAATAAATGGATAAAGTCTGGCCATAATTTGAACTGCTAACTCGTTCGATCTGTAACACATAATATTAATATTATGGGGAGTTCAGTTTACCCTCACAATCCTCAAAACGGATAAATAAACATTTAGGAGCTCAGCTTCCTCCATTCACATAAATAAATATCACATACACCCAAGTACTATCCCATAATTAAGTTTACAACTCTAAAAATTAAGTTATTACAATCTCATATAAAAATAATACATCTACTAATACATGCGAAATTTCATTATTAAATGAAATATAATAAAAGTAAAACTAACTTTTTTAATTTAATCTGCGATAAAATAAAGCATGTTATTTTCAATAAGTTCTCCTGTCACCCGAGGAAAAAATAGTTGAACAAGGGTGAGCGTTCGACTCATAGAATAATATATTAATTTTAAATATAATTTATATAATTATCTAAGCCTAATGCATTCCTATGTATGAAATACAACATATTCACATAATTTCAAATAATTCAAATAATATTCATACAAAAGATAATTAGGAGCATTTACATACCCGTGTGTCATGTCAATAAGTATATATAGAAACTGATCCCCTATACAGCTCTCTTAATTCTAACACCTGCCAGTGAGGTTAATTCAAGTCGGACTTTCTGTTAATAATCAAAGTGCGGGAGTCAACGAGATCAACTCAAAACTGTATTCACCCCGACTTATTTATATATAAGAATCGAGTCCCAGAGAGTTAATCTCCAGCCACGACTACTCATCCTACCTAAGTCTACATTTATACCGTATACACACCAATACATGCACACAGCTCCAAATTATCTTAAGATAACATCCACAAACAAGTTCAATAAGGTATGTAACAAAAGAGCGCGCTTAGCATTTAACTAAATATGTGTATACATACATGTGAATGCATGAACATGCATTGAATATAAATTATTAATATTGAAATTATAAATAAAATCAATATCTATTCACAGATTAATCGAAGATTACTTAGGCAACCGGGAAGAAAAGGAAGTTTGACTCGGATCACCTAAATAACTATATTTATGAATTTATCAATATTAAAACAAAACAAGGACTTAAAGAGTTAAAAACATTCTAAATTTATACCGAAAATTCGATAGAGTTTTTCCCATATATAAGACCTACCAAATCTACAAAACGGCTCAAATAACACTTTCTAATCTAAAGATTTTAGGCCCACAATACAACAACATCATAATGTCCCTCCTGAGCCTATTACAACAACCAATACTCACATATTTACATTATTCAGCTTTAAACTTAAAACTAATATTTCGCAAAAATTGTCCAAACTAACTCCGAAAATTCTATAATTATATCCCGCAGTCCTTAACAATACTATTAGACTAATACAATTGGAATCATAATTTTATAGCTACCCACGAATATTTTATAAATTTTTTTCTTAACTCAACCTCAGGTAAAATGGGACATTTAGAGTTCGAGTTTACCTATGCCAATTCTGACACCTAAAACACGTCTGGAACGTCTGAAAATGGTGGAAAACACTGTAATATTAATCCACTTACGAAGTGGGGTATGGCAACCCATGTATCTTACCTAAAAATGTAGTCCCGGTCCTGGTAGAATTTTCTCGAAACGAAAATACCTACGCGAAGCTCATAACACCAAAAGTTATAATATAATTTTTATTTAAAAATTTGAAATGTTACACAATTTCCATAGAACGGTTTAGAGAAGTTCTTGAACTGCCAGTTATGATTTGAGTCTCGGTTTAAAACTATTCGAATGTCAGTTCAAAGAAGAATGGTTTAAGATGGTTTTGAGAGCGGTTTAAGAGTGGTTTAGAGGCGGTTTGAGAACAATTTAGATGAAAAATTAAAGGAAAATTTTATTGATTTGCAATTAAGTTACATTTGCAAATGTATTTTAATTTTTCTTATAAATATTTCAATTAAAATAAAATAAAAAAGAAAATAATGAAATTAATTTATTTTTATGAAAATTTTAATAAGAAAAGAATTTGACTTAATTAAAAGCAATTAGATATAAAACTAATTTTTTCTTAAAGAAATTAAAAATAAAAAAAAAACTTAATTTTGTCTACATATCCTCTTGGAATTTAGAGGAATCAAAGTTTTCAATTTTATTGCTTATCATTTTTCTAAAAATCATGTGATAAAATTTGATAATAAAAAAAGTATAAAAGAGAAAAAAATTAAAATAGAGGTGTTGAAATTTTTATTGAGGATATAAAATAATAATAAAGTAATTAATATAATATTGAAAATTTCAGTGAATATATAAAATAGTAAAGTGAGGAACTTGAAAGAATAATGGGAATTAAAAAAGTATAGAAAATAATTTTATAGGGAATTTGAGTGAAAATTAGAGGGTATTAAGAATCAAGAAAAAAATAATTGTGCGGAGAATTTGAGATTTATATAAATTAATTAATAGAAGGTTGAGAATTTATTGAGTTATTTTTTATTTAAATTGACGATTTAATCCAGTTTAGAACCGTCAGTTTACGGTTCATAAAAAATACAAATTTGAAATAAACTACAGAAGGGCGGTTTCAATCAAATTCAAAGCCATTTTCGATTTTAATTAAATCGATTTTGATTTGAAACTGAATCATGATCACCCCTCATTATATCCTCATTTTCTTTCTTATATCTATATATTGTAGAAGGATATTTAAATATTTAATAATAATTTCTCTTTATTTCTTTCAAATTCCCACCATTTAGAGAGAAATATTTTGAGTTAAAATTTCTACTCATTTCTCTTTAATTCTCTTCTTTATTTGATATCTGAATAAGAAAATTAAAAAAAAAAAAATTCTCTTTATTTCCCACAATTCAAACAAAAGATAAGATTCAGTAAACCAACGTGAATATACGGGATGGTTAACAAACCGAACACCCAGCCGTTTAAATTTGATATTCTAGATCAAATTGGGAGATCAAACCACTTCACTCTTAAAAAAAAATTAAAATTAAATTAAAAAATGTTTAACTTCACTCACGATTTAAATAATTAATAATATTAATAATTTATTTTACTAGTTTATTAAATTATTCTTATTTTATTACTTTTAATAATTTTTCTACTTATTATGTTATACGAGAACAAATTTATTATTATAAAGTGTTATTATTAATTTTATAATAGTTATTTAATAATATATTAGCTAAATTTTGATTCAACTCAATTAAACCTTAAACCTTTAATTTTCTTAATCAATTCCATTTAAAAAACCTTGATATTAAATATTCAATGTCCTTATTTTTTAGGATTAACTAGTTATTATTTTATTTTGTTTTGTACAAATTATTTATTATTTTATTTTAATAACATAATTTGAATTTTATTTTATACATTTTTATAATTTTAAAATCGTTAAAATTTTGTTAATGTTATAATTTTTAATTAATTATATTAAATATAATTTAAATTCATATTAAAATTTTAAATATTTATATGCCGATCAAAATTGAATTAAAATTTCTTTTATTAAATAATTATTAATTATTTTCTTTTGAATATTTATTTACAATAATGTAATAACATAGTATCTTATATTTTTAATAACAATTAATATAATTTTGCATTTGATAAATGATATACAACTAAATACCATTTAATTTTAAAATTTGAAATAAATTAATTATATTTTTAAATTATGTTAATTTAATTATTTTAATATATTATATAATAATATTTTTTTTTCCGGTGTACATATAATAATTTTTTAAAAAGTCAAATATTTTATTTTTTAAGATATTTCTAAGATTTTAGGTTTTTTATAATTTTTTATTTGTCTTTTTCAAATCCCTTAATCTTCCCCGTTATGGTTTCTCTTCCTCTTTCTTGCCCATCTCCCACAAAGGCCAAACTCCCCAGTACATACAGCACAATGATATGCACGGGGGTTCTTGTTGAGGGAGCTGAGTAGCGAAACCGCCAAGGGGTTGCAGTGGACGTCATCGGAGATGTCAGATGTCTGCTTCGAAGGTGGCCTTCCCGACGTCATTCACTGTCTAGCTGCTTCGCATTCATTATCCACCCAACCGCCACATATAACTAAATAATTGCTTGCGTTATACATAAATTTAATGAAATTAATTTAAATTTTAATATTATATTTTTTATTAAAATTACTTTTAATATTTATATATTTAATATAAATTTTTTAATAAAATTATATTTTTTTTATAACATTTACACCTATTTTTTAATAAAGATAATATTTATTTATTATATTAATGTGAAGAGTGAAATTAAAATAAAATAAAATTATTTTATTAAATTTAATTAATAGACTATCATACTCGATTATCACTTGTAATTAATTTACCATATTATATAGAATAGCAGGATATAATAGAATTTTTTTTTTAATATAATTTCTTGATATAGGTATCTCAGAACCATTGTGTTAAAGAAAGTAATATTTTTTTGCTGACCTGGGCATGAGTGGAATTGGGTGGGCTTGGTATTGTACTCTTGTTTGGAATTGGATAGATAGAAATGCATAGGCCTCGTTAATAATGGGCCAATTTCAAGTTCTTAGCCTTTGTGGATAAAATTATTTCATAAAATTTATTTTTGAATTTAATATTTTCTTAAATGTATACCCTCATAAATTTACATATACTTATGAGATTTTATATATCTTAATCTAAACTCAGTACAGAAATTATGAAAATACTGAGAAGGTCCTTTAAATGGCGTAATCAATTTAAATTGTTAATAAATTAAATTTAAATATAATATAATTCCAGAGCCAGCCAGGTCATCACGTCCAACGAAAGGGTACACGCTGCACAGTGATCGATGTCAGTGAGCTGGACTGCGGGTACCGCCCCAGGTGCGTTTAGCTTTGGCTTCGGTAACATTGGCTTCATGAAATTGGTCTAATTTTGAGCGTTTTATTTCTTTTAATAGATAAATTATAAAATACATTCAATACATTAAAATATTCTGTCAATTACAAAAAAAAAATAGTTTTTATTAATTATAAAAATATAAGTTAATAATTAGTTTAAGTGTTATTAAATATATTTATATATGAAATTAAATTAAGGGCAAATACATTTTTTTAAATAACAAATATGAATAATTATATTTTGTTTTAAAAAAAAAATTATTATATTCTATGTTAGAAGGGTTGCATAGCAAGAAAACGCGTGCATAAAGGGAAAATTCACTAACGAAGGCTGACATGCATGCAGAAAACGCTGCCCTAGGAGACTTGGTTAGATAATATCCTCTGCTCCCATTCCCCGATGCTTACTGTAGACCATAAAAATTTATGAAAAATAATTTATATATAAAAATTAAAAAATATTTTAAAAATTTTTTTTATTATTTAATTATAATATTAAATTAATAATATTTATTTATTTATTTATATATAAATATATTTACACTTTAATAATTTAAAGTTTAAGTAACGAAAATTGACTTTATTTTTTTAAAAAATAGAAGTTAATTTTTAAAAATAATTTATTTTTTTTGATAAAAAAATATTTTTAATTGATTAATTTTTTTGAATACCTTCAAACGATAAAAAAATATAAAAAATATTATTTAAAAAAATAATTTTCGTGAATCAAACAAAAAGTTAGTGTAACTTTGCATTTGATATTATAATATTTGTGAATTGGAATGAGGCAGACTCAAAGCAAGGAATTAATTAATTAATTAATTAATTAAGCTAATTAAGTAGCTAACAGGTAAAGAGGGGCATTAGGGGAACAACAAAGGCAGGAGTAAGGATTTCATAGCAAAACCACACATATTCCCCACAAGCTTAAGGTAGGAATAATTTAGTGATTCCAATTACAAAAGGATTAATCACAGCTAATATAGAAATTTAGAAGAAGATCTTACTTGTAATTAATTAAGCCTAATTCTTATGCATTTTCATCTCCACAATTGATAACCACATAACCATCATCATGCTTCATCCATTAAACCAATAATTATAGCTTATCAATTACAAAAGCAGCAAAATCCCAGCAAACTTCCACCATACAAAGTTTGGTCTGTGCTTGGACAATGGAGTTGCTGACGAGTGGAGGGATCTGAGAACACATTCCCCAAATCTATGATGTTAGAATAAATTATGTATATACAACTTGTGTTTATTAATCTACTATAATTAAAATTAAGAAAATATAATAAATTCTTAAGTTTGACTGGTGCAGAGAATCAGAACATACCCCAAGCCAGAGGCAGCATAGTTGCATTTTCCATAACCTACACAATAACAATGCTATTAATATGCAGACTTTCGTCCACATGGGAAGGGAGCAGCCAAGGCCCAAGTGGTAAAAGCTTAAAAATATTTCATAAAAAGTTGTGTTGGATGAGATAATGCAATAATAATACAAACAATAATAGTTTACTCTTAATTTCAGACTAATTAAGATTAACTATATGAACTATTTTTCATCGTTTTACTATGCTAAAAACCTATTTCTCGTTAATATTGTAAATCTTTTGATATTTCTTTCCTCTGCATTATTTTAAATCTCTTTCATCAATAATTTTTCATATTTCTATATCGAAGCATTTGATTCTATTTGTCATACATAACCGTACTAGACAAAATAATAATGTAATTAAAAATGGTAGAGTGAAAGGGAAAAGAGAAATTTACTAGGGTTACTCTTGGTAAGAGTGGCAGTGCCTCCAAAATTGCAAGCAATATCAGAATTCCCATTTTGTTGGTAATAGTTGTTGAAAGCATAAGAGGCATGAGAGAGCAGAGTGTCAGGTTCGAAACAAGCTCCACCGTCTTGGATTGCAGAGCAATCAGTCATCCCAAGTCCACAGGCCCAGTCTAATGCATTCTGCAGATCGATTTGAGGCACACCTGCAAGGGCCACACACCATGTGGTGCCCCCAAGGAATGTTGTGTTGCCTTCTGGAGGTGACAATGTTGTCACTGGAATTGCTGCATCTGCCTTCTCTTGTACCATTGCCTCCACTACCAACACTTCAGTGTGATTAAATTTAATTATAAAACATTGGGAACTAATTTTACTAGGTTAGACTCCAATATATGGGGTTTTTGAGAGGTGGGTTAATAAAGAAAAGTAAAGAAAAGCAAGAGAAAAGAAACTATTACTAATATAGATTAAGGTTCCTAAAGCATCAACTTAAGATGCACTTGAGAAGCAAAGTATATGCCTGTGCTCCCCATTTACTTTTGTTTCCTATTTTAAGAATGCTATAAATGAGATGTTACAAGAAGTAAAGCTAGAACCAAAACAGAAACGCCAAATTAAATGAAGAAATTATTATTATTATTATTCAGTTAAAGAGGTAGGAAACAAATGGAATAGCTTTAAAAAAAATTATTTATTTTTTTAACATCAAAGGATATTTGATTGCTTGAAGCACTAGTTATGACCAGCAGGGACAGTTTCCAAATCCAAGGGTTAGGCAGTCAAAAAGACCAATGCCATGCCATCATTAGCATTTCTGTTCTGCTGCTGAGCAGTTTCTGAGAAGAAGACAATCTTCGAGCTAACAAGGGCTACCAGTTACCACCCAATAAGAGCAAGGGGAGAGAGAGAGATTGTCCAATGAAAAAGAAAAAGAAAATATTCTTGGAACCAAAAAAAATTAATTAATGGAAAAGGAAACAAGAAGAAAAGGCCAGGCTTTAGAGCAAAACAACCAAATAATTTAATCCCATTCTTCTTGTTCTTCTTCTCTTAAAAAAAATTAATTAATAAAACATACAGAAAGAATGTTTGCCTGTGGCCCAGATCGAAATAATTTAAAAATGCATATTTTATCTTTGTTAAAGAAATGAAAATCTCATCAACCAGGATTTTGACCAAAGAAGTGAAGAAAACAAAGAATAAGCATCACAGTAAAACCTTCATCTGTTACCTAGTTATGCATTAAACTACAGAAAACAACAGTAACAGAAGAAAAAAAAAAAAAAGAACAAGAAGTCACCATCTATATATATATATATATATATATATATATATATATATATAAGGGAAAGAGATATAAGGTTTAAAGAAGAAAAACAACATACCCAGAAAGCATTCCAGGAACAAAAGACACTGCAAAACCCAAATCTTCTTTCTCATTGTGCATGTAACCTTTCTCTTTCTGTGCAAAAGATTTAAAAGCCTCTCTCTCTCTCTCTCTCTCTCTCTCTCTCTCCCTACACCCAAAAAAATAAACGTATGCACTCTCCTGGCTTTCTTTAATGAGAACTCTCCTCTCTCTCTCTCTCTCTCTCTTTCTTTCTCTCTGTCTCACTCTGAAGTTCAGTGGGCAAGTGAAAACTGAGAAGTGCCAGGGTAATGTTAATGGGAAGAGAGACATGAGGAATCAGCAAATTCTTCAAAGGAACATATGCTATTTTTTGGGCCTACTAATAAGGGTGTGACATACGAAAATGTTTTCGGCTCTTTGACGGCCTATGAAGTGGTGGTCTCTTTTAGGCTTTTCAAGAAGCACCATTAGTACCGACTATGGCCCGGTTTCGATTTATACTTAAAATGTCTAATTCAATTTACATTTATTTATTAATCATTTAAAATAATAAAATTTAAATAAATTATTCATTTTGAAATTTATTCCAAATACATAAAAATTTCTTATACAATCATATGAATTCAATTTTTTATGTCCTATTCAGAATATTTTTATATTAAAATTTAATTTAATTTTATTAAAAGAATTTAATTTAAATAATTTTATAAGAAAATTTGTATATTTAAAGCAAATTTAAAATGATAAATTCTATCCATGAAATATCTCTCATCTACGTGTTCGTTAAAAGAAGTATATCTTAATTTGAGGATTGATTATTAAAAAAAAATGTAAAAATAAAAAATATTTACAAAATGTAATGTGATTTTAAAATTATTTATAAAAATAATATTTGCTTACTAAAAAAATAATTTTTGTTTAAGAAAATATCACTAAAAAATGAGTTTTCTTGACATATCAAATCAATCACTTTTTGTCAGAACATAGATATGATTTTGAAAATGCCATTTTTAATAAAAATATCTAAAATTAAAAAGAAATAAAAGTATTTTAAGGTATATAATTATTATTTTTATTTGTGTTTTTTTTATTATTTTTATTTAATTATTTTTTTTAGTGAGTGTACAATAAAAATATTTTTTAAATTTAAGTAAACTGATTTTTATAATTTTAAAATTATTTAAAATTAAAATTAAATATAAAAGTAAAACAAATATAATATCATAAGAACGGACAATTGTGAATTTATTTTATTTTTAGTGTGTTTTAGATTTTTTTAGGGTAAACTTTAATAAAATTTTTCAAAATTGATAAAATTAATAAATTAGTCTCCAAATTTTAAAAATCAAATAAATTAATTTGTCACTTTTTATTTTATTGACAAATTGATTTATTTACTCAATTTTTATTTACTTTTTTATTAATTATAGCAAAATACAAAATACTCTTAATTTTATTTTTAATATGAAATAATTAAGTTTTGAAGTTTTATTTTATTAATAAAATAATATCTTAGATTTAAAATTTATATTCAATTAGCTAATAAATTTTATATTTAAATAATAATATTAAATTTAAAATATAATATATACACATATTATGAATAATATATATATATATATATATAATTTACAATATAATATATACCCATATTATGAATAATATATATATATTATACTCATTAAAAGGAAAATTCTTGAATAAAAATTAAAAAAAATAAACATAAAAAATAATTATATACCTTTAAATAATTCTCTATTTTTTATTAAATACACTGAAAATGCTATTAAGAGTGACTTTTCAAAAGCACAATCTATATGGTTACGAAAATGTCTTTTGGAGTAGTGTTTTCAAATGTATATGGCTATATACTTCTAAAAATACCATTAAAATTGATATTAAAGTTGACGTTTTTAAAATATATAATTATATTTTCTAACAAAAAGTTATTAATTTGACATATCGAGAAAACTCTTTTTTCAATAGCATTTTCTTAAGCAAACATTATTATTGTAAATAGTTTCAAATTCTCATTAGATTTGTAAATAGTTTTATTTTTATATATCCTTAATCTTATATTCGTTTATTTCTCTGTGAAAAATACGATAATTATTTTTAAAAAAATGTTTTTCACACAAATAATTTTAATTATTTTGTACGCATTTATATCATAGTTAATTTTACTTATAGTCCTTTAACTTAAGTGGTTATATTAGTTTTATTTATCAACTTCAATTTATATCATAAAAATCATCAAATTTTAATTTGAGTACTATTAAAATTTTTGTGACCTAATATTACATGTTTATAGGTTAATTTATAATTAAGTTTCATTTATCGTCCCTCAATTTAAATAGGTTTATCATAATCGTCCCATAACTTTGTAATCTTTTATTTTTTATTTATTTAAAACAAAATCATATTTTTAAAAATAGTGTAATATTTTTATAAAAATAAATTAGTTAATTATTTAATTTATCTTAATTTCATTTATTTTAACTTAAAGTAAAAAAGTAAATAAATAACATACAATTATTTTACTTTATTTTGAAAATATTTAAATCCTAATTAAGTATGAATTTTTTTTAATATAAGTTGATTTGTATATACTTTTTGTCTTTTTTCCTTAAATTAGCAAAATAATATATTCAATCTTAATTATTATTTATTAAATTTTGCATTAAAATTATTGATATATTAAATAAAAATTTAAAATTTTTTGTGAGATAAATTAAAATTAATGGATATCTGTGGTATATTTGTCAAAATTGAGGGATGATAAGTGAAATTTAGCTATAAGTTAATCTAAAAATATGTAATAGCAAGTCACAGGGACTTTAATGATGCTTGAATTAAAATTTAGATATTTTTATAATACAAATTAAAGTTAAAGGATATTACTGATGTAAATAATTAAGTTGAGAGATTATGAGTGAAATTAACCTATTTATATCATATATAAATTTTCATATTTTAATAATAAAATTGTCAATAAATTACTCTCTTTTGAAAACAAAAAATTATTTTCCTTAAAAATAATTCAATTTTCCTTTTCATAAAAAAAAAAAAGAAAACTCAATTTGCCCCCTGTGCTTATTAAAGATGTCCAATTTAACTCAATTTTAATTTTTAATCTAGTTTAACTTTTTATTTTAGTTTGTGTCCAATTTAGTCTAATGTGCAAGTCACTCACCACTTGGTGCGTGAGTTATTTTAAAAAAAAAATTTTAATGTCAATTAATTAATTATTTTTTTAATGTTAATTAAATAATTCTAATTAATTACTTTTTTATATTTAACTTTTAATATTAATAAATAAAATGGAAAAATAATATTTTATATTTTTAATTTTATTTGATTATAATTTTCTAATTTTAATTAAAAGCATGAAAATATAAAATAATTAAACATAAAATAATATTTTTTTAATTTTTAATAATTAAAATTAATTATAATCATAATTTTTAATTTTAATTAATTATATGAAGATATAAAAATAATATTTTTTCATACTTTCATGTTAACTAATAATATCAAATAATAAAAATAATATTTTTAAAATTTAATTTAACTAATCATAAAAAATAAATATTATATTTTAATATTAAAAAATAATAATAATAAAATATTAAGAAATAGCATGTGCATATCAATTAAGAGAGACCGGGTGAATTTGAACTTAAACAAAAAAAGCTAAGCAAGATCAAAAGTTAAAAATGTGTTAAATTTAACATCCTCAGTAAATATATATAGGGATAAATTGAGTTTTATTCTATTAAAAAAATTCAATTATTTTATTTTAATATTTTAAATATAAAAAAATGAAAAATATTTTATATGAAAATATTTTTTACAAAATAAATAGAATGTATGCTTATTTAATATGAATTAATTAGAAGAAGACAAAATTTATCATAAACAACACAATATAAGTCCATAAATGATAGTTTATAAAAAGTGTGTATCAAGCCCATCATTGGATAAAAAAATGAATAATATTTCATAAGTTATGATTTTACTAAAAAAAATAAAACTCTACAAATTAGCAAAATCTAAATTATTGAAAAATAAATGCACATAAAAGAATATTAATGTTCTTATCGTTAAAGATTAGTTTCTAAGAGGCGTAAATTTTCATAGTTTTTTCTTTTTGAAATATTTGATCATATAAAAATTATCACATTTAAATAGATGCACAATTATTTTGCAATAAAATTTTTAAATTATATCAAATTAGTATCCATTATGAACTAAGAAGGGTATAATTAATAATATATTTGATATTATTATTTGAGTTATTATTAGGAAAAATATATTAATTATAGGGTATTAAAATTTAATTTTTTATTATATATATATATAACAGAAAAATATTTTTAAAAGTCTAACACGTGACATTTTCTAATATCTGTAAGTTATATTTACTCTATTAATACTGTAATAAATAGACATTATTATAAGATATTTTACAATATGTTAATTATATATATATATTAATTATTTTTAATTTTTATTAAAAAATAAAAGTAATAAAAATAAAATTTAAAATATTATATTATTTTATATATTAAAATTAAAATGTATATATATAAAAATTAAAATTATTAATAGTCACAAATTAATATACGGTTAATTTCCTAATTTTTAATATTATAAAACGATTGATATTAAAAGGCCAATATGACAGTTGATATGGGCCTATTCAGTTGAAGGTTTGTTCGTATGTTGTTGATGAAGTTAAGGTTAAGAGGAACCCACTGTTTTACGTTATGCATCACCTGTAATAATTCAAGTTTATAATTAATAAATTTTAATTTCATAATATTAAAATTATTTTTAAATTTGTAAAATTTTAAATTCAAATATTCATTGTTTCATATGTGGTAATAAATGAGACTATACTAAGAATTGCCAAAAAAATCCAAAGCATAATAATAAAAAGAAAATTTCTCTACATAATCAGTTGCCAAACACCTATTCCCTATGTTGAAACCGTATTACAACAACCTTCTTTTTCAGACATAGTTAACCTTTCTTCTCTCTCTCTTTCTCCTCGCCTCTTTGCAAAACGCTCTCTTTCTTGATAAATAATTTAATTGAGATATCTATCATTTTTGAAGATGCTCAAATAGGAGAATCTCTCATACCCCTCCTTAGCTCCTATGACATTTAACGCAGATCTAGTTCTTTCACTAGAAGTATTAGATCTCTATTAAACTCTCGAAGATCTCTACATAAGGAATACACCCAAGCATCCCGCATGGACCAGTGACGTTTAAATGCTACATCTTTAGACTAATATGTAACACTTGAGATTTCTTCTCATAAAATAATAATAATAATAATAATAATAATAAGAAAATGTAATAGATTTATCCTATTGGTAAGATGAAAGAAAAATATACAATATCAATTTGGGTTTCGATTTAATTCAATTAAATTTTATTTGTTTATTTATATTCTTAAATTTTTAAATAATTTTAAATTAAAATGAAGTATTTTAACCACAATAGTGGAAGTAAGTTAGAAAAAATAATAACATATGATGTTTCCCTTTGAAAATTAATTATAATATTATAGTGGAGGATGAGCTCAGTATGTTAGCGTTCCATGAAAACCAAAATGAAAATCTACTTTCACTTGTTTATGCTTTGCCATTTTCAATTTTAGAAACAAAAAGCGAGATCAGCAAAAATTATTTGAAAATCCAACTTTCAATTGAATAATTTTTTTAAAGAGAAAAAAAACAAAAAACGTAAAGCTGAAACAATTTCCAATGCACCCTAAAATTTCATTAAATATTAAAAAAGGCAAAATATTACATATATTGCAATTTCCTTTTTACAAAAAGAAAAAGAAAATTAATATTGAAGAATCTAATATGAAATTAAGAATTTCTACTATCCCTAGAATTTTCTAACAATTGGTAATATAACATAAAATTAATAATTTTTATTATCTCAAGGCTTCCTATATATTCAATTATATGCTTCATTAGTAATTATTGTTAGTAAAAATAATTAAAAAATAAATCATAAATTCTAGTGCTGGCATGCATATATCAAGGGTATTTTTAAGCTTATTTATTTTAATTATATTAAGTTAATATGAAAGAGTGTATCTTTAAAAAAATATTTAAAGAGCGAATTTAATTTTATATACGAAAACGTATCTAAAAATATATCTAATAGTAAAAGAAGGAAAATATAATAATTAGATGAGTAATCACTAATTACTAATTAGTTAAATAACATGTGAAATAAAGCAATGTTAACTTTCTTGGAAACATTAGGCCTACATATTTTATACTACCAAGAAAATTAATCTTTTAAATGATATATAAAAATTTGTAGAAAAAAAAAATTTAACATGTAATCATCATTTTAATATTTTAATGTATTAAAAATTTTATAAAATATCTTAATTATTAAAATTCATTTTTATATAAAAATTTTTACTTATAATTAATGAGTTTATTTCAAACTTTAATTATAATTAAATATTTAATTTATAAATTAATTTTTAAAAATAAATAATTTTAAAGTATTATCCTACATACTAAACCTACATCATTATGAACCGGATTAATTATATTGTGTAAAATATCATTTAATTTAATATATATATACACACATATGTATATATAATTGTGTGTTGAACTTATTTAATAAGATTGAATAATTTGACTGATTTAAATATAAATAAATTAAAAATAATTTAGGCAAATCACTATACGTATCTTCTTCATAAGATCAAATAACGTAATAGCAAAAATCGATGCAATGCAATACAAAATTATAAATACAAATTAAAGTGCGACAAAATCTAGCAGTTAGTGTAATTAATAACTAATTATTTATGAACCTTCAAATCAAGTTTGGCAGACAGCAGAAGCAATGTGAACAGTCTAGGGAACATGAGGAGAACTCATTTTATACTGCCGAGAAAGACAACTTAATCAGATTCCTCACTCATATTGTAGAGTAAATCATATTTTAAAGGAATAAATTTAATTAATAATTATTAAATTAAATATTTATATTTAAATTTTTACAAATCTGAATATAAATAATTAAATCATGCTGATAATTTTAATATTCTTTAAATCAGAAAAAATTTCATGTTGAAGAGAAGTTTGTCTAATTGTCTGTCCATCAAAACACCGGGAATATTGGCTGCCTGTTTTCACTGCCTTTTGTTTCCTTTCTTCCTTTGAAGCTTTTTTTTTTTTTTTTTTTCCCTTTTTTTAATTTTGATTTTTCGCTAATCATCCTACTTTATTCCCTCGGTTCCTCTTAATCTCGGCATCTATTATTATTATTATCATTATTAAAGATAAGAGAATTATTATAATTTAAATTTCTGACTTTTTATTATAATATTAATAGCATTTAAATATTATTCTTTTTTTTTTCTAGTTATAATAAAAGAATATGAATAATCAGATTTTATGTATTATTTATCATGAGTTTTGACCCAGTATTATATTAATAATTTAATATTATAAATTTTTAAATTTAATTCTAATTAATTAGAGTTATAATATATTTTTTTTATAAATTAAAGTGTAGTTTGATAAAAAAAAAGATAATTATTCATTTGTGATAAGGCTAGAGATAAAGAAATTCTATCTAAAAAAAAGAGATAAAGAAATTTATAAAAATTAAAAAAATAAAAATAAAAAGGGAATTTGTATAACAACTAGACAACGAATGGTTGACATATAAATGTAATAATTTTGTGTAATATTCATTCCCATCTTACGTTAAAGTTTGTCCGAAAACCAACCAAAAGACAAATTTTGGACTGTACAGATGATAATGGATTAGTTACGCTTTTAATTAATTGAAGATCCACTTGCATTATTAGCTATTTTCGCCTTTTAGATGAAAAATTAAATTTTTTATGGTATTCAATTATTTTTAAAATGAATAAATTTTATTTTTTAATTGCATATTAAATAAAAATATATTAATAAATAAATTATTATTTTTAAAATAAAAATAATTTATAATTAAAAAAAAGTCTATCTTAACATATTTTTTTAGGTACAAAACATTATAAAGTGATTTATGAAAATCGATCCCTTCAAGATTTTAGAAATTCAAATAGCATTTTGATTAAGATCAATAAAATTTTATCATTAATTCTATATTTAACGATTAATTTAATTATTATTTTTATTAAATATTTTTATTTTAATAATTATATCAAACAAAAGAAATCATGAAAATTGCCCAAAAATAGGGACATGTTTGGCTGCTGTTTTCAATAACCTTTTTTTTTTTTTTTCAACAACCTAAAATTGTTTTCAGTTTTCCCATTAGACAGATTGGTTCTAACAACTTTTTCCAGAAACCAACTGCTTTAATAACCGACAAAGCTTATTTTTACATATTTTATATTATTATCAATAAATATTTAATTAATTAAATCGATTCAAATATTTTTTAATTAATCAAAATTTTTATATTTTTAAATATTAATTAAATCAAATTAAAATATAATAAAAATTGAATATAACATAATCAAAATTTTTGATTTGGTTCTTAAATTAAATCAAATTAACTGAAAAAATATAATTGATATATTATTTGATATTAATTTATAAATTAATAATAAAAATAATTTATGATTTTATATTATTAATAAATAATATTAATTAAAGAAATTCAATTATTGTGAGTACTTCCATTACCATTTCTAAGGTAACGAAATTAATAAATTTGAAATTTAAAAAAAATATTAACCAAATTAAGTCATAACCGAATATATATATATATTCAAAAATTTATTACATTTAAAATATAATAATTTTAATAACAATATTTCTAAAATTACTAAGTAGCATATGTATTTTCTTTCTATTTTAATTATTCTTTATTGGTATATGTCAAATAATTTAAAGGCTAATTAAAAAAATTATTAATTAACTTATTTATTTATTAAATTTAAAATAAAATTATAACCAATTAAAATTTAAATATTATTAAAATAATGTAATATAATTTTGAAATTATAAAATATAATAAAAAATATATTTAATTATATTATTAAAATAAAATAATAAATAATTCTCGCAATGCACAGTGAAATGACTAGTCACTCTTTATTGCTAAAACAATTGACTTTAGTTGCTTTGATTTGATTTTTTAGTTATAATCGAATTATGCTTACTCTTTATTACATATGTTTGTTATTCCAAAAATCAAATAGCTTTCAAATTTAATTTGAAAATAAATAAATAAATAAATTTTAAAAATTAATACTACTTTTATTAAATTTTATTTATGATTTTTTTAAAAGTTATTTTATTCATAATTATTTATTATTTTAAAAAGATTAAAGAGCATTAATTTTTTTTAAATTTTATCCTTATATTTATTAAATATAATCCTTCTCTTAATTATATGAAATAAAAAATAATTCAGTCAAATTTAAAAGTATTTTCTTATAACTCAGGTAATTTAATTATTTTTTTAATCGTCATAAAAAAAACTTTAGACGATGATAGATAAAAGTGGATAGAGATATATAATTTAGCATAAAATCAAATAATTATTATTACTAATAAAAGGTTCCTCAAAATATTTGGAATCTGTAGCTGTAAATGAACTCTAATATGTTTGGCCTAATTAATTAATTATGACTGATTAGACTTAATTAGCATAAATAGACTTATAAATCAGCTATATATTGCAGATATGGTGGAGGGCATTAAATATGAAATAGAACTTGCACAAATTAAACTGTAGCTGTATTAATTCCCATTATTTAGTGTCTACAGAGGAAATCTACAAGATGAACAGTGATTTAGGTGAATGAAGAGGTCAGGTAGATTTGACATCTTCTTAGAAAGCATCAAATAAATTGGTGATATTGAGGGGTCAAGAAAGCACAATTTACAAAAATTGATGTATAAGATCTTCTTGTAATCTCACTCATTACTTAATTTTTAAGCTTAATTATATAATAATTGATACTTTAGGAATCCACCAATTATTTGTTGAATGTTGACAAATTTTCTTTGTCCCTCATCACTCTTATTCACTGATGATGATGGAAACTGAGAAGAATAGACATTGATAAAATGCCAAATGCCCATAGAAGGAGAGGACAAGTGAAACCAAAAATTTTGGCCCACAATATCTGTTGAGTGAGATTAAAAAAACTGCAAATCACTTAGAATTCTTCAACATCAATTATTCCATAAAAAAATAAAATAAAGTTTAAGAATCATGATTTGTTTCCTTACAATTGCCTGTAAGAATACATTTATAGTAGATCTGTTAAGTGAATAATATATTTTCAGTCATTAAATTAAGTCAGATCATATTAAACCAGACATTTTTATTTTAGAATTTGAATTGAAAGAGAGAGAGAGAGAGAATGGAGCTGGTCCTCATTCATAAATCTATATTGATTGAATTTATTATGTGCCTGTCACTGCTAGTAACATTTACACATATTATTATAGGCCAGTATCAATTAATTTCCCCTGCTGTTCTGGACCACTTCAATGTCATATTGCATACCATCAAAATTCACTGTATGATTTGTCTCACTTCAAAGGACAATTGTACTTTACTTTTTTCAAATAAAGCCTTTTCAATTTTTATTACTTGTTCCTTTCCTTCTTTTTTTTTTTCTTAATAAACTCCAAGAATTCTCTTTCATTTTATGGATCAGATCAATTTTTAAGGACTGAATGGAATTGGAGATTGGAAGGGAGATAGAAGGGAAGGCAGCTATCCCAAGTTCATGATTAGATTCCGAAGGCTGTGTAGCTAGCTATCAATTAACATGAGTGATGCAACCATCTCTTGTGTGGCTCATGTGAGCAAATAGTGAGTGTTTTGATTTGTGGGTAATTCAAATTTGTTATTCATGATATGATCATCCAATGGAAAAATCCTCTTTAAAGTGTGGGTCTTTAGCTTCCCATTTAGAAGAAGTAAGTGTATAAAGGCTTTAATGCTAATGACAATTCCCCAAGTTGGTGTACATTTTGTTGGCCTTTCCCAAGGCAATGTAGTCCATCTAAAACAATCATGGGACCCTTTGCCCCTCTTTCTCTACACCTCTCATTTTTTGCACAAAACAAGTGAAAATCAGCATGAAATGATATCCATTGGGACCCAGTTCTCCATCCAGCTCCAGCTGTTTGGCCCCAAATATAGCTTTTTTAATTTGCTTCCAATATTGCTTACATGTCATGCATGCAATTGCTTTTATTTTTGGCCATGTGGATTTTAATATCTAAGCTGTGTTCAATCTCCCTTTTGTTGTAGCCTCACTGCTCTCTTCAATTAATTGAAAATGATGTTTGAAAACTTGTTCATAAAAATGAGCAGATTCAATTTTAACCTTCAACTTGCTTGCATGCACTTGATCAGGACATCTAACTTATTTACAAAGGTACATTGAAGGACATATATGGGTACCAAAAAAAAAAAAAAAAACAAAACTAAGAAATACCATTTATTTCTTAATTGAAAAATATTGTTGCATAACCTAGTTTAGTTGCAAAGAGAATCTCATGATACTCTATCCAACCAAATAAGGATATTAACATGAACTTATTAAGTCAATTGAAAAAATATTAGAAAATAAATAAGTATTTCAAGTATAATAAATATTAAGGCACAAATATATCATAAATATGCTGTTTCTTTTATTTACTTATCATAATAAATATAATTAGATTTGTTATTTTTATATTACTTGTAGCTAAGAAAACCTATAAGAAGTAACGAAATAAAAACTTACTATGCCAGTGACTTGTTATATCTGTTGCTTTATAATAGTTAAATATTCACTCTCTACTAAAGAGTATTAGGGATATAATAAAGTGTGACGGAAGGAGATAGCATTATGTTTGAGTCATTACAATTCTAAAATTACATAAATAAAAATAAATACAAAATATTCTCTTCAATCCTTAAAAATTATATTTTATTACCTAATATTATACCACTCACTCAATAATAGAGTAAAATTTGAATCTCCGCACACTTCGGTAGCTTTTCTTGTATTACGTCAGTTTGGTAAAAAGATAAACTATTTAATAAGATTTACAAATTTTATAAATAAAAAATCTAATTTTTTTTTTAAGAAATACATCATTTACTAGTAAGCAATATACGATCTTACTTCCTAATACCCAAATATGTTATATGAATCTTCTAATTTTCATATTATAGGATTCAAGCACGCCCATCATAAAATATGAATAAATTAATTCAATAATTGATGAAAATTTTAAGTAAATTGTGTGTGATGTGAATGAGTATATGTTTGGAATTTGGAACGAATAATACGATACAAAGATGTGAAGAAGCTTTAGGTTTATTATTAGCAGAACTGAAGTACTTGTTTTGGCAGAAGTATGCCCAGCCCACTCCTAGGCTTGTTGGTGATGTTCGTGAGGTGGAAGTTGAGGATACGTCAACTCATGTATAAGGCAGAAACGAAAGAAGAACATATTATGTTTTCCTTATTTTCCTTTCCTTTTCAAATAAAACTTGAAAAAATTAATAATAATAATAATAAAATATTCTATGTTTTGACTAAGAGGTTTGTGTTTTGTCTTTTTCATGACTTTCACACGTTAAGGCATAGATTATTTTACGTCTCTTTTTTACTTTTAGCTTGTAAATTATTATCATAAATTATTTTATAAAAAATATTTTTTATTATTTAATTATAATTTTAAAATTCAATAAAAAAATAAAAAATTTAAAATTAAATAAAAGAAAGCCTTTTAACTAAATAATAAAAAGAGTGGAGCTCACCATTTAAGTTAAAATGTTAATAATGAGAAAGGTCATTATCTACAAAAGCCGACCTAAGCTAGGTGTAGAATTCCAACGACTTGACGCAAAAAGACCTGCACAAAGAGCAACCCCATGCCACGTGATTTACACCCAAACGACCTTTCTCGCACGTGCCGCTTGTCTACGTCATCCAACGCCAACAAAAGAAAAGCTCCATTCTTCCATTTCCATTAACCTCAACCATTATTAACTCGGATTAAACCATCATTAACCTCTCTAATTACCCTCCGTACAACCTTCTCTCAATAAATAACCCTCACCTGCTCCCTCTTCTCTTCCACTCTGTCAGCCTCTCTAGCCAAACCAAAACTTAAATAAACCAGAGAAAGAAAGAACAGATCAATCTCTCTCTCTCTCTCTCTCTCTCTCTCTCTCTCTCCTACTGTCTTCCTCAGAAACCCTAAAAAGCCTGCTCCTCTATTGCATCTCCTTCTTCTTCGCCATTGCTGCTGCTTCTTCTTCTTCTTCTTCTTCTTCGTGACTTTTCAGCTTGCAATTTTTTGTTTTTTGTTTTTTGTTTTTTTGAGTATCTGATTCGGTAATAGGAGCATATCAAAGTTCATTTTCTCTAACCATAGAAACACAAACGATCAAGAATTTTGTCAGATTCCATTTCTTTTTCGCCCTGTTGACATTTTTTTTTTAAATTCTTTCTTCTTCTCGCCAGCGAGAGTGGGAGAGAAAAAAGGAAGCCTACACAATTGGATTCTTGATTTTTAAGATGTTAGAGTGCGGCCACCGCGACTCCTCCGACGGTGATCTCAGTTTCAAGACCACTAATTCTACCAACAGTTCAATGAGCAGCGAGAGTTGTAGTAGCTACTGTCGCATTTCTTTTGAGCTCCTCGCTTCAAGATCCTCTCCCGAGAATCTCTCCCTCAAGCCCCATCACTCCTCTAACTTCGCCTACTCTGCCATCCGCTCCGCTACTTTCCGCCGTAAGTCCGGCCTCACCTTCCGCGACTTCCGCCTCATCCGCCGCATCGGCTCCGGGGATATTGGTACTGTCTACCTCTGTCACCTTACAAAAGAACATAACAAAAACTATAGAAAGGAAGATTGTGATGATGATGAGGAGGAGGATGATCGGTTGTGCTTTTATGCGATGAAGGTGGTGGACAAGGAGGCTTTGGCGGTGAAAAAAAAGGTGCATAGGGCGGAGATGGAGAAGAAGATCTTGAAAATGCTAGACCATCCATTCTTGCCCACTTTATACGCAGAGTTTGAGGCGTCGCATTTCTCTTGCATTGTAATGGAGTACTGTTCCGGTGGTGACTTGCATTCGTTGAGACATAAGCAGCCTCAAAAACGCTTCTCTCTTAGCTCTGCAAGGTATATTTTTTGGCTCATCTTTTTGAGTATTAGAAAAAAGAAAGCTATACCCAGAAGCTAAAATGGAATTGGAAAAAGCTGCAAATTTTCTTGAAGTTTTAAATCATTTTATAACAAAACAAAAAGGAAAAAAGAGAGGAGGAAAATTTGTGTGTTTTTACTATCCATTCCACTGCACTGATCGATCTTTTTGCATGGCTTAGCCTGCGTTGTTTTTGTTTTCTTGTGCTATATATCGACTGAGACGTTCTTGTCTCTGTCTCCTTATCTCTGCACTAGTCATCTTCATCAATGGAATACTCACTTTTACTTATCTCTAATCCTGTGATTAATTAGCCTTCATAGAATTTGCTTTCTAGTTTCCCTTGTTTTCCTCTATACCCCAGATTTCCCAGGATTAGCTCTCTGACTTAGCCGCAAATTTCCATTATTTGAAAGTTTCCCATTAATGGTATAATCGAATCATTTCATTATTGCTACTTTTCCGATAAAATTTACCACATCAGGAATAGCTTTTTTCTTTCTTTGCATTTCAAGAAATCAGAAGATTTCTGCAGATGCTATCTTTTCTTTCACCTGAAAATTTTCTTTTTTAGCGTTTGGTTTGCAGGAAAAATATACTAACAATCTTGTTAATGCTATTTCGATTTCAGGTTTTATACAGCGGAGGTTCTTGTGGCTTTGGAATACCTTCACATGCTAGGTATCATCTACAGAGACCTAAAACCTGAAAACGTTTTAGTCAGATCGGATGGTCACATCATGCTCTCAGATTTTGACCTCTCATTATGCTCAGAAGCCATCCCAGCTGTTGAATCTCCATCCTTCTCTCCGGACTCTACTTCTCTATCTGCGTTGCCCTACACCCGATCACACTCCAGCAAAACCTTCTCATGCCTCCTCAACCGGCTCTTCCGATCCAAGAAAATCCAAACCTTGGCCTCCAACCGGCTTTTTGTTGCCGAGCCCGTTGCCGCCAGGTCTTGCTCGTTCGTTGGGACCCACGAGTATGTGGCCCCAGAAGTCGCCTCTGGTGGGTACCACGGGAATGCGGTTGACTGGTGGGCCCTAGGGATTTTCATCTACGAACTCATTTATGGACGCACGCCTTTTGCAGCTGCATCAAATGAGCTCACGCTGCGTAACATCGTGAAGAAGCCCTTGAGTTTCCCAACCGATTCCCCTAGTTCATCGCTTGAGGGCCACGCGCGGGACCTGATATCGGGGCTGTTGAATAAGGATCCGAACAGCAGACTCGGGTCGAAGCGGGGATCTGCCGACGTGAAAAGTCACCCATTTTTTAAAGGGCTTAATTTCGCGTTGATAAGGACGATGACACGCCCTGATATTCCTGGTTTACGCAGGCAAAGAACGGCAACGTTTTATCAGGCGAAGCCTAAGTCAACGGCGTTTGATTACTTTTAAGAAGAGCGAGGGATTTGTGCCACGTGTTGAGCGATTCCCTGCCATATTTGGCCACTGGCGGGTAATAGTCTAATTAATTGACGTGTATATTTTAAGTTTTTTTTCCGCTTAATTTTTTATATTCCCTTTTTCCGTTCCTTTTTTTTTTTGTTCTATAAACCATGTTTAGATGACTTAATCGAGATTAAGAACAATCCTAATTATATATATATAAATATAATTATTGCCCACAGGGATTTACTCTTTATTGAAATTTTTGGAATCGATGAGAAAATTATACTTAATAAAAGTATTAATTATCATTAAGTAATTGGTAAAATATGAAAAGTTTTAAATAGTTAGATGTGAATGATAAGCACATGATTTGCTGTGACATATAACGTAGAGTAATGTAGTTGGACATGTGCGTGCCCAAAGATAAAAGTCAAAAGTATGATTTTTAGTTATATATTTAATCTACTCTAAACCTTATTAGAAGGTCAACCTTGGATTTCTATGGAGTTTTATTAAATATTAACTTATGTTAACTTGTTAATATTTCCCTTGGAAGTCTCTTTATGAAAAAATTAATTTTAATTATTTACATTTTACATTCAATTCAGAATTATAACCCTACCTCATCTAAAATCCTTGCTAAGGTTCATAATCGAAGGTGAATGAAGGACACCAGAGGCGAGTTCTGTTTAACCTAATTCTCCCCGAATTCCCGTAGCCTTTTTGACCATAACGCTGTTTAACTTTTTATTATATTATATATTTCTTACAGTACGTAATTAGTGGGTCCTACTGGCATGAAACGCGTAGACAAATAATGTGGGATGGTATTATTATTATTATTATTGGCAAATGATAAAATATATCATGTCTACTAAAAGATAGTACAATGATATCTGTGAATTTCTAATCTAATCTTTCAAAAAAATTAATTAAATATTTTATTTATGACAATTGGGCCATTGACGAATTCAATTATTAAAAATAATGTTAGAAAAATAAAATTCAAAGAGATTCAAGCGGATCACTCTTCAATCCGCTCCACTAATTTCAATTACACTCTTGACTAGATTTGAAGATTTCGTTGGTTAAACACCCTGTGTTAATTAATTACAATCGCTAAAGTAATTTATGGGCTTTTATATAATAGAAATATAATATAGAAGATAAAAAAAAATCATTTTTATTAATTATTGTTCAATTTTATTTTTTGGTTCTTATTTTTTATTAAAATATCAAATATAATATTTAAGAAATGAAAAATAAAATAACACATCTATAAAAGTTCTTTTCATGTAAATTATAGATTGCATTATATTAAAAAGTAATGTAGTATCACTTGAGGTTGAGTATTCGATTTAAATCGAACTGAATAGAATTGAATCATTAAAACTGAATTACCATATTATAGAAATCGAATCAAATTAAATTGAATGAAAAACCTAGCTAAACTGTTCTATTTTTATTTGGTTTGGTTTGAACTAATCGATTTTTTAATTTTGATGGATTTTTTAATTTAGAATTGATTTTTAAATCATTTGATCTGATTTGATATTGGTTTGAACCTAATAACCATTAACAAATAAAATTAAATAATTTATATATATATAATTATATATAATTTATAAATTCTCTATAAAAATAAATTAATTTAAAAATCAATAAAGTAATTTGATTCGGTTTGGTTCAACTGAATTTTTTTCTTTCTAAAATCCAACTAAACTGAAATAACTAAAATTTTTAAAATATAAAATCGAATCAAACTGAATTATCTTGAAACCAAATTGAATTATTGAATTAAAGCAGTTTAATTTATTCGGTTCAAATCAAATGGTGCCCACTCCTACCATCACTTATAAAAAAATTAATTATTTTTTAAAATTACAAGTGTCAAATTCACGGGTCTATGAGTGAGGGTGCTTACGAGTGTGTCCTTAAGAACTTAATTAACGAAATTAAATTATTCTTATAGGTGAGTGATTTGATAGAGCTCATTTTAAAAAGTGAGGACAAGTAGATATGGTTGCGGTCTGATTTTGGATTAGATTAGAATCAGATTAGTAGTTCTGATTTGGGGAGGAAAAGATCGGCTGATTTCGATTCTAGTGATTTTGATCTTCATCAAATTCGTCTTTGATTTTGGTCTGATTCTTAAGCGATTATGATTTTGAAAGTTTCAGTTTATGCACGGTTTGATTATTTTTTTACTCACAAAGTTACTTAAAAAAAGTTTAATTTTATGTGGAAATAGGCCTTTAATTGAGATATTTAATTAAAACCTCTAATTAAATTAATTAAAATAGAGACTTACTTAATATTTTAATTAAAACGAGATGGTCAATTTTCTTAATTTAAAATTAAAAATAAAATCTGGCTTAAACTAAAATGTACAATTAGAAAATTGATTTAATTTAATTTTATGAGAAACATCTTTAAAAAATTGAAAATTGAAAGTTAATTGTTTTTATTGAAATTTGAAAATTGAAATTGATTTAGTCGTGTAATTTTAGGTCTATAATAAAAGTAAATCAAAATGTATAATTAGAAAATTGACCTAATTTTAGGAGAGACATCTTATTTAAAAATATAAAATCAATTGTCTTCATTGAAAATTAAAAATAAAAATTAACTTAATCGTGCAATTTTTTTTATGGGAAATACAATTTTATAGCAATTAAAATTTAAGTTAATTAAATTTGCTTAGAGGATATTTTATTTAACTTAAGAAAATTAATTTGAGTTTATAAGTGTTTAAAATTTTAAGCAAATAATATATTTAATATAAAAAATAATTTATAAGTATATTTATTATTAAAATGATAAAATGACATATTAAATGAGATTTGTTGTGAAATTTTTAAAAAATAAATAATATAATATAATATTTGATAAAATTAATTTATAAGCACTAAAATAATTTATAAATTTAAAAAATATTATAAATAAATAAGTAAATTTATTTTTAAAACTTATATAAGTTAAAATAAACATCTTTTAATTGTGCAATTTAAGATAATTAAAATTTATAATTTTAGAAAAGATAATGAAGATTTTTAATGACTTAAATTTATTTATTTTTTAAAATAAACTTCAAGCCAAATCGAATTTAATTGATAATTCTGATTCAATAATAAAGAAACTCTATTCTACCTTACCCAATCCTAATTCAGCATGATTTCAAGAATGGTTGATTGATTTTGATCTTAATTTTGTCTAGGTCAATTTCGGTCTGATCCTAATCTCAAACCAGACCGACCGAGCCAGGTCCAAAGATATGTTCAAGCCTTTCAAATTTTCGAGCTTTAAATCATTGGGTAATAATAATAATTTAGTTGAAACCAAAGCCTAAAGTTTTTTCCTTTCTTTTTCTTTAGCTGAGATTCTCGGAGAGTAACCGTTGGACGTTCCACCCACGCGCCTCCCAGGCATTGCAAGTCCTTCCAAAAGAAGTTATAATGTAATTACCTTTTTTTTAGAGAAAATATAATTTACTAATTAATCCACTTAAAAGTTAATTTTTTTAATAAATAAGATAAAACAACCATATTATAAGCAATAAATAAAACATATTGTGCTTTAAGAAATTTGGAATTCTATAATATTTTAATTTTAAATTTATTTAGATTTTTAAATTAATTTAACTTTTATTTATATTTAAACTTAAAATCTTGTAATTTTAAAAATAATTTAATGTTAATAAATTAAATTTTATTAATAATAAATAATTAAATAACATCTCTTATTAAGTTTTATTTTTTTTATTTTATATTTTATTAAAAAATATAATTTATGCACCTTATAAGTCGACGATAAAACTTAAAAATTACCAGCCAAATAGCTTTTGAGAATAAATTAACAAAATGTATATGAAATTTAGATGATAATATTAATATTATTTAGAAAGTAATAATGAGCTATATTAAGAAAATAACAGTGAATATATCATGTATATTTAAAAATAGAGAATCACTTATATAAGAGTTTTGATAATTAAGGGAAGATATTTAAAAGGATATTAAATAAAAAAATAATATAAAAAATTATTAAAAAGTAAGTAGATATTTTGAAAAGTTTAAATTAGCATTAAGAAAAGATAGGAAAATGGTTAGTAAAACTTGTGATAAATCTCCGGCTAATTTGTTTTTAAGGGTAGGATGAGAGAAGGCATGCATGTGGTGGCGCGTGATTGTTATGGCAGTTATAGGGGAAGAGGCAGAGATGATAATAGGGGTGAGAGAGGGTGTTTGACAACACATGGGCATGTCCATGTGAACACCTGCCAACCAGGCAGAGGTACCAGCTCACTTGAAGGCGCTGTCTCCTTTCATGTCTGAACCCTACCCCACACTCCCCCAACACATTGCTACCAAATAGCTGTCCCACCTGCTCACTCAATCACGTTCTTCCACGTGTTATACCCCTCTCCCCCCCACGTCTCCGACCGCATCCTCCCTCCTCCGCTGCATGGCTCGGTGGTTACTTGCTAGTCGCTGGGGATGAGAAACTTAAAGCTTGGCCGTCAGAAACTTAAAGCACTAAGGCAATTAATTTATATATATATATTAATGACTTGACAAAATTAAAAAAAAAAAATTTCAGTCTTATTAATTAATCTCAACAGATTAAAACGAAACGATCATAATTATGCAAATTATATGCTATTATTTAAATCTTAGGAGTTGGTAGATTTGAATTTTTAATTTTAATTTCCCCAATTGGTAATGGGGGATGTAACTAATTATGGGGTTTTGATTAATTATGTATTTTTAATATTAAACATGGGAAAGAGAGATTTTTTGGGTGTGACTTTCTTTGAGTTAGGCAAGCAAGCATTTGTCCCAGGGACCAATTAAGATAACCCCAGTAATAATTAAATTGAATAATTTTGACTTTATTTTGTTTTATTTTAATTATTTATTTATAACCCACATTATTGGTTATATAGGTAATGGAAACTTGTTGGGTTGAGAGCAAAAGAAGAGGGATTTTGATTGTGCATATATGTAGAGAAATTGAGAATGGTGATTTGGTGAACCCAATGCCAGTTTTTGTCAATGAGAGTTGCAGTCATTTGATATGCGAATATGAAGAGATTGTCGCCTCGCCCTCTACATCTTACCTAACTTACAACTAAGTTTTCTTCCATGTAAGGAATCTCGCCTTCTTTATATTCTATCTATTTTTTCTTTCTTTTATTTTGCAAATTTCCATACTAAAAACTTTAGGAATGGCAACAGGATAGATTAAGGGCGTGGATCGCTCCTCCTGTATACACCCCACAAGAGTTCGAGGTTGGGAAGGGGCATTTTCTCTCAGAGTGCTGAGCTAGTCGGGTCAAGTTTCCCCAATAAATTTTTTTTAATTTTTTTCAATTTAATTTATTAATATATAATATAAATTTATTTATTAAAAAATAAAATAAAATATATAAATATATAAAAATAATTTTTTTTAAATAACATATGGATTACAGAGTTTCAAGGCGAGGAAAATGTAGTCTCGTATTCGCTCCTACAAATTAGGATTGGGGCGGGGTTGAAAAAAATTAATCGGATTCTAGGTGAGTTAATATGGGTTCAGGAGACTTTTGTCATCCCTAAAAAACTTGTTATTGAATTCACTATTTAAAAATAATAATTTTGTTATAATTGTACTCGTCTTTCTTATTCGGTGTGTGTTTTTTCTTAACATTGAATCACAATATTTTAAAAATAATTATAATATTATTTGAATATGTTTGAATACAACTTCCAATAATTACTTGTGGGATGAACATGACCAAAATGAAATCCAACATTGAATAGGGAGAGCTAAAGGAGAGAAAATGTTGGGGGTGGGAGAGGATGGGTTATGCATCCTCATAAGTAAGTGCATGGGTGTAGTGTCTCTTTCCTGTCTTGTATATATACATTAATTTGTTTTTGAAAAAAAATCAAATGAGAGGGAGATGGAAGAGAGACAAAAGGGCTACGAGGGACCCTTACCATTCATGTATGGGGTAAAATTAGATGAAAAGAAATATCTAGGATTTTTTTTAATTATTTTTTTTTCATAAAAATTTCTTTTTTATGCTCATGAAATCCCATCATTTACCAAACACTCATTAAAGTTAAATTCCTTTGAGGTTTACAGTTATCATTTTCAACAATATTTTATATCAGAATTGAATATGAGTTCTCTCTTTAAAAGTATAATGTGTCTTACTACTGTATCAAACACTTGTTGATAAAGTTAACTCTCTTCAATTTTCTATCCTTCCATTTTTATTTTTTTTAATACATTTTATCCTCTTCTAAACATAATGTAATATTAAGCTAAAAATTTTAACAAATCCAATGAATTTTAGGTTGCTTTTAATGGTTAAATTTAAAATTTAATATTTATAAAATCCATTCATATGAAACTTTACTACTGAATTACGAGTGGAAATTTAAAATTCAAAATTATTGCATTTAAATTTTAATTATTTAAATATAAAGAGAAAATTTAATTAGTTTAGAATTAAAACTTATATATTATTTTTAAATAAGGATGGACTTAAATTTAAGTTTATTTAAAAAAAATAATTTAGAAAGAGAGTTTTGAAATTCAAATAGAATCGAAATCTACCCAATCAAAATCAAGACTTAAATATATAATTTTCACTTTTTAACGAGGAAACCATTCCCTTGGCAGAAATTATAAACAAATAATTCTAAATTCTTTAAAATTTAATTTTATTTATGTGTAAAAAACAATGTTTTTAATTATAATTACTCTTTTATTTTATTAAAATTTTATAATTAATTTACCATTTCATACATTAACTTTATATAAAATAATTACGATAATATATAGTAATTTCTCGAGCAAGCGACGGGAATAATGCCAGTGAAAGGGGAGCCAATAGAATTCAAAATGTCAACGCAAAAATGACTACGTGGCAGACCGCAAGTGTCTAGACATTGTCAGAAATAACATACCATTTTGTGCTAAGTCAATGGACGGTGATGTCAGATTAGCATCACCCAAAATCTTCACGATCTCATTCAATCAGTTTTAACCGCTAGTCGCAGCACTATTGCGTCGGTCAGCTTCTGACGAAAACGGCGTCGCATGCGCCTTCTATTATTTTGAGAGAAATAAATACTCGGAGACAAAGAAAGGAAGGTTGTCACGTGAACAGCGAATGCCCCGTAACTTGTGCCTACAAGGGCTAGTCTTACGTGGGCTATGACTCTGAACTCTGAGAGGAATTAATCCGTTTTCCTATTATTAAAGTTGTCAATAATGCTCTGCAATCAATTTATCAGACCAAGAGGGTTAAAATGGTATTTTTACATATTAAGTGCATTAATTAGAAATTAATTAAATATTTGCCACTTATCATCTATTCATATGAATAAAATAAAACATTAATTTTACAATTAATGCAAATTATGATTAGGATTAGAATAACTAATTAAAATAAAGACTTGACTTGGTGAACAAAATTAATTTATAAAAAATATATAAATGAAGTATAATTTCTACTTTACTCTTATACAATTTAGGCTCCAAGCTAATCTAATTTTTTCTCCAAAATTATTTTTCTCAAAACTCAACCAATCATAGTCCTCATTTTATTTGATCAATAAGCTCTCATCAATTTTTCAACCAATTACATCCAACTAAAATTTAAGCCAATCATATCCCATCAAAATTTCAACCAATCAATACCTCTCACCAATCTCTCAACTAATAATATTCCACCAAAAACTCAACCAATCATATTTAACCCATCCAAAAATTAAATCAATCACAATTAATTTTATATTTTTTCATTTAAATCATATTTTCATCTCTTAGGGAAAAAGAAAATATATTTCATCCATAGATTAGGGTAGAAAGAAAATGATCCATCTTATTCCATTCTAATACAATATCATACCATATCGCCTAAGATTTTGTGCTACAATGAGTGAATGTGACACCCCTTACCCGTCTACAGTGCAGCTGAGTAAGATATGCCACACAGTATACCGGAATATCATATTTTATTTCAATTATTTTTATCCTTCCTTATTTATTTCTTTCATAGTTATGAAGTACAATTTGTGAAGTATAATTCATTTAAGTCATTTATGGAAAACATAAATTTATTTGAGGTTTTGTAAATTTTATAGAAAATCTGGCAGAGTACCGGCTAAAAATGGAGAAAACAGTTCTTCGGAACCTGTGAAAAACACTTCCAATATGTTTTCAATCATTCTTAAACTCCATTTATACCAATAAAGTCTCAATATTTTTCAACAATATTTCCATTTCTCATTCATTCATTTCACATGATATTCATAAACAAGTTATAAATAAATACTCAATTTTTCATTTATAAACACAAATTTTCACTATTTACATTATTATCAAAATATATTACATAAGTCTCAATTATACATGAGAAAATAGAAGTTATTTACAAAATACCCTAGTGTCCTACCAATGCACTGAAGTCGATGAGATGACACGGATACTATGTAGAGCTATAGATGTTCTCACTCAGTCTATGGTCTACTGGGCTTTCTGTCGGTCTCTTCAGAACCTACGCGTGGCAAAAAGCAACGCGCTAAGCAATAATGCTTAGTGGTGCCAATAATAAAATAAAAAGAACTAAAAAAAAATAAATATACAATAAATGTATTGATGTCTTATGCGGACAAATTTTCAATAATTATTTGTAGTCTTATTTATTTGGTACTTGTTATATTCATTATTTCATTAAATTTATCCACTTTCATTTTTGGTTGCCCAAGTAACCTATACTGGATGACTGGACTGGATAAATGGGTAAACTAGCACTGGGTATCAAGTACCTCAGGCCGTCACACCATCGGTCACATATGTATCTCCCGGTGTGCAACAGAACAGCTAATAAGCTGTAATAAACATTAGGCACAAGGCCAAGTATCATCACAATGTCAGAATGGCTAAAAGCTATAAAATCACAGAATGGCATAATGCCATGTGCAGTACTGCTAACTGAACCCTATTGGCATATCAACCTATCCAACCAATCTTACTAGGTGTACTAGGGCATGTTACACTTTTAAATTTTACAATTCTTGAAATTGAAGTTTAAGTGTTACTATTCATTTTATTAGTCAACTAAAATATTGACTTTAGCATAGACAATAGGTACATTGGTTCTAATATTCCCAACATACCACATTTTACATTTCAAAGTTGTTAGTATTGGTTGCTAATACAATTTTTAAGCTTAGTGTTAGTTATTTAAAATTTTCAGATTTCAAGTACTAAGTTTACTATTCCATTAGTCATTTGTACAGTAGGAATTTGGCAATGTTGTCTTCATGAAAGTTGTTCCTTATTGTGTCTAGTTACATTTCTATTGTTAAATCACTCCATTTGGAGTTTTGTAGCTCAAGTTATGGCCTAAAAACCATAACTGGCCGGATTGCAATCTTTCCAGATTTTCTGGACAGAACCAAATCTACAGTGTTTTGTATACTGACTGCAGGTCAGTTTTTGAACATGTTATGATCAAAATTTGGGTTTGGTTTCTTCATGAAAGTTGTAGATCTATGTCTCAGCTTTCTGCTGGTAAAATTTCAGGTCAATTGGACCTTTTTACACTGAGTTATAACCAAATGTATAAGCATTGTTTATTTGGTCATTTTGCCCAGGCAGAATGCAAGTCACTCGGATTAGGGTAATTTTTAGGTTAACTTGATTCAATTTTCTGGGTAGGGTTTCTTCATCAAAGTTGTGCCATTATGTGTCTAGTTTCATGTCCAATGGCCTTGCACCAATTGAACTTATACAACTCCATTTATGGCTGCCCAAACCTGCTGGACTCACACCCAGTCCTGCAGGTCACCAAGGGCAGCACACCTAATTTCAACTCCAACATCCTTACTAACTTCAATTCCTTCTCACACACATTCAATTGGTTACTAATTGACTATTACAAAGTTAACATACCATTACATGAGCAAACCCTATGTTGTCCAAATGTTCACATTTTTTTCAAATTCTTTCATGCACTCCACTTGCATTTCACTTACACAATCATATTCAATCACTCATCTCATATCAAGGACTGCTCATAACCACTTTGCTATCAAGCATAATCATCAAACCCTAACCAACCCTAGCTGCTGAAATTATAAGGGGTGCATACACACATATTTTTATTTTTTTTTTCTTATATTTCCTACTTATTTCATGCCATTAAACATGAATTAAATCAAAAGTAGTAAGAGTTGGTCACTAACCACTTGGAGCAGAATTTCTCCCTTCACAAAACTTCAGTTTCTTGGCTTTTCTTGGCAGCTAAACACCTTGCCAAGTTGTATAGATAAGTTTTGTTAAAATGGACTTAAGGTTTAGTGGAGTAAAATCAAGGTTTGGAACAGGTGAAGAAAGCTTCTCCAATGGAGAATGGGAATGGCAGCCGACTGGTTTGGGAAGGAGATCCGAAATTCTTTTAATTTTTTTTGTCAATTTAATGAGGCTTTATCCTTTTAATTAGCTTGGCAATTTCCCATTGGTTTGGATTTTATTTGTTGTAATTTTTAATTCATGCATTATGACATCATTGCTTAGGTAATAATTCCACTTAAATTTTCATTTTCTTTTCTCCTTTCTTTTATTCATTTTTAATTAATTTTTCATCAATATTAATTCATATTTTATGTCATATAATTCACCTATTTAAATGGACAAGTTGGTCAAAAATCACCTCTGAAGGAGAAATGACCAAAATGTCCTCCGTTTGGCTTAACAGACTAAAGTCTGTACCAATTGAAAAATTTTTCTAAGTATTTTCTTAGAATTCTAATGCCATAGAACCCTCAATGACTCTTCTCTGGAGTCTCAAAAATTATTTTATGAATTTTCTCTCTGGTCTAGGGCTCCTAGTTGCAAGAACCGCAACTTCCCACGGGGTTACCCATCGCTAAGGCACTGGCTCATTTAACTTGGTTATATTTTATTTCTAAAATTTTTTCTAAATTTTTCTTATTAATATTTGAGTTAATTATGATTCCTCACTTTAGTTTAAATATTTTTCCAGACGTTCTAGCTGTCCGGATTGATACGGGTTACCGGAACAGTAGAATGTATGGAGTTGCTATAAGGAGGGTGTTACAGTGAATCTTATGGTATTGATTAAGGAAAATAGAGGTTGAGAATGAGAGAAGACAGAGAGAATTGTATAATACATTAGGGATTAGAGATGATGACAGTCTTTTTGATGAAAACTCTCTTAGCGATGAACCTTCCAATAGCGTCAATTTTTTTTCTCAATTTAATGAGGCTTTATCCTTTTAATTAGCTTGGCAATTTCCCATTGGTTTGGATTTTATTTGTTGTAATTTTTAATTCATGCATTATGACATCATTGCTTAGGTAATAATTCCACTTAAATTTTCATTTTCTTTTCTCCTTTCTTTTATTCATTTTTAATTAATTTTTCATCAATATTAATTCATATTTTATGTCATATAATTCACCTATTTAAATGGACAAGTTGGTCAAAAATCACCTCTGAAGGAGAAATGACCAAAATGTCCTCCGTTTGGCTTAACAGACTAAAATTGTTTGTACCAATTGAAAAATTTTTCTAATTATTTTCTTAGAATTCTAATGCCATAGAACCCTCAATGACTCTTCTCTGGAGTCTCAAAAATTATTTTATGAATTTTCTCTCTGGTCTAGAGCTCCTAGTTGCAAGAACCGCAACTTCCCACCGGGTTACCCATCGCTAAGGCATTGGCTCATTTAACTTGGTTATATTTTATTTCTAAAATTTTTTCTAAATTTTTCTTATTAATATTTGAGTTAATTATGATTCCTCACTTTAGTTTAAATATTTTTCCAGATGTTCTAGCTGTCCGGATTGACACGGGTTACCGGAACAGTAGATTGTACGGAGTTGCTATAGGGAGGGTGTTACAGTGAATCTTATGGTATTGATTAAGGAAAATAGAGGTTGAGAATGAGAGAAGACAGAGAGAATTGTATAATATATTAGGGATTAGTGATGATGACAGTCTTTTTGATGAAAACTCTCTTAGCGATGAACCTTCCAATAGCGTCAATGGCACACCTTCCCATGCTGATCAAGAAGTCACGATGCAAGAATCTCAGTCAGGCAGCGATGGCCAGCGTTCAAACATTCATGAGGATGAAATTGCTTACAATGTGGAGGAAGGTCCAAAAAGTGGGATGCATTTTCCAACTATGGACAATTTAGTTAATTTCTACAAGGAACATGCCAGGTTGAAAGGATTTTCAATTGTGATGAGATCATCTTCTAAAGGCAATGGTTCAGTTCCTAAATATGTGCTGATGACTTATGACAAGGGAAATAAACCACATGGTGGGAAATATACCAAGCGGGTGAATTGTCCTGTAAGAATAAACGCTACTTTGAAAGACAATGGCTTATGGGTTATTGGACGAGTCGTAACTAACCATATCCACCAATTAGATCCATCTATATCGAGGTTTATAGCTTGTCACAAGTGTTTGTCTAATGGTGTGAAAAGATCACTAGAGGCCAATGATATAGCTGGAATAAGGCCTTCTAAGAGCATTAGGTTGTTAGAAGTACAATTCGGTGGTCCAGAAAAGATGGGATGTTTGCCTAAAGACTACAGAAATTTTATTTATAATAGGAGAAGGTTACGACTAGATGAAAGTGACGCCGAGTCCATCCGAAAGCTCTTTTCTAGGTTACAAGTAATAGAAAGGACTTTCTTCTATGCGATTGATGTTGATTGGGAATGCAAACTTAGAAATATATTATGGGTAGGTAGAGCTACGTATGAGGAATTCCATGATGTTATATGCTTTGACACAACTTATGTAACACCCCAAAGTTCGGTAGTGCGTTCTGCTGCTCCGGTGACCAGTGTTGTCCGGACAGCTAGGATGCCTAGAACCGTACTTCGATATGAGTGAGGAGACATAAAATAATGAAATACAAGAAAAGAAAACACAAGAAAAACAAAGGAAAAATCATAGCAAAGAAATGTGATCAAGTTAAGCAGTAGGAAACCTAGCGATGGGTGACCGCACCGGGAAGTCACGGCGTGGACCGTTGACTAACCCTGGACTGCGGGGAACCCTGGAAAATATTTTTTGGACATAAATAGACCCTTATTGAAGTATAAATATCATTAGAAAGATCAAAGAAAAATTAAATAATTAGTACAAAGAAAAGTGAGAAATCGAAAAACAGACAAAATACGGTGTTACCGAAAAATCGGGAAAGCCACCCGAACAGGGGCATTATGGTCATTTGACATCCCGAATTGTCTTTTGACCTAAATTTCCATTAAAAATAAATAATATTACACTTAGAAAATGAAATGAAAAATTTAATTGGTGGTACCTAAAGTAAATAGTGAGAATTAAGGGTTTAATGTGGGATTAAGTGAAAGTAAATTATAATATGAATTAATTAGAGTAAGTGGACCACTAAGGGAATAAAATAAACACATTATGGGGCTGATGTAAGTCCACTATGTCCAGCAGCCACTTCATCTTCTTCATTTACCATCCAAGCCGTGAATGAAGGGAGAGAAAACTCCATGGACATTTTCATGCAAGCTTGATCCCTCCTTCCATTTCAACTCCATTCACTTAGTGTTCTTCACTAAAATTTGTCTACACATCACAAGGAAGATATTGATACTAATTTTGGGAAGTTTGGTGAAGGTTTAGCAAGTTACAAATAAAGGTAAGTTTGCATTTTTGAGAAATCCTTTGTTAAAGTTTTTGTGCATGTTATGGGTATTAGTTTGGTGAAGGAAAATTTTGAGTTTGAAAGGTTATTGTTATTTTCATTTTGGACAGCCATGGGTCACGTTTATGATGAGGTATTTGTGCATATAATTGATGGGAAAGAATGTTAATAATGGTGATTTAGTAACTTAGTGAGTTATTGCATGTTTATATGGTGAATTATACACTTTGATGGGAATTGGCATATGGTACGGCAATGTGATGTTGATGAATGATTTGTGGCAGCTTGTGGACACTTGAGAAATGGTGTATATTGAAGGAAGAGTGGGCAGAATATTGACCTAGAAGGATTGATGATATGTATGTGAATGAATGTTGTAAAGTGTATGTAAAGTTTGTAATGTTTAGGTGTGGTTGTAATGGTATTTAGAAATTGTAATTGTGAATGATATTTGGTGTGTTGAGGGTGATTGGAATCTGCCCAAAATAATGCTAATGTAATGTAGAAAATGTTTTTGGTAATGTGCCAAAACAGTTTGGTAGGGTATGGAAGTAAACCTTGCAAGGTGAGTATGTGTTTGAAGTTGGGGTGTGAAATGCATATTGAGGGCAGTGTATATTTTAGCCTATAACCTTGAATGTGTAACCTCAATTGGTATGAGACCAATTTGGGGTAAAACTAGGCACAAAATGTGCCAACTTTCATTGAGAAACCATGCCAAAATTCTGCTTGCAAGGTGACCTAAAAATTTGACCAATTCGGATTAGGTGCAATTAGGACCTGAAAAATGACCAATTGGGCAGCAGTGAGTATTTAGGCCATAACTCACTCAAACCAGGTCCAATTGACCTGAAATTTTAACCATGAATAGTTAAGACCCATACCTACAAGTCTTATGAAGACACCAAAGCCCAGAAATGACCATAAGCAAGTCAAACAACTTGCACAAGTTCGGGTCCAAAAACTGGCCGAACCAGAATTGACCAATTTGACCAAAAATTGACCTAAAATGGTACCACTTGACCAGCAATAGTGTAATGACCATAACTTGGTCTACTTAACTCGGATTGACCTGAAATTTTGCACCGCGTGCAATAAGACCTAGATCTACAAGTTTGTAGTTTCGAACGAGAACCGAAAACCGAGGAACTAGATCGTCCGGTTAGGTCAAATCGGTGTTCGGAATCCAAAGAATTTTCATTAAAATGCACTAAGCGAGGAAATGACTTTGTTAAAACATACCAAACCTAAAACCCTATCGAGTGTGACATATTAACGACACTAAAACCTAATTTACCTAAAACGCATCGAGGGTCGGTATATTAGGTGATTAAGCGAATAATTGAGTTCGATTGCATTATTTACCAAACCCCATCGATAGAGATAGTTTAATTTGGTACTGAAACACTTCAAATTGTGTTTCTCGATTAACAAGGACTCAAAGAAAAGGGAAAGAAATCTTGAGTCAAGACCAGAGACAAATATCGAGGTTTGTGCACAACAACTGTTTCTTTTGAATTATTTTCAATGGAAATAAATATTATTTTTGTATATCGTTGTTTTAAATTGTGGATATGTGTTTGATTTAAACTTATTTATTGAAATTTATTGTGAATGTTTTGAAACTGTGAAATAATATTTGAATTACATTGATGTTTACTTTTTGCTTGTAAAGCACTGTAACTGGTTTGAAACCACAGCTATCATGTATATTGATTGTATTCCTCTCTAGCTTGTCTAGTGGGATGAATTGAATTCCCTCTCTGGTGAAGTGTTGAGGTGTGTGCTGTTGAGGACGAATAGAATGAGTACTCATATTTTTGCTAGCTAGCCATGTTATTCCTCAATAGTCATCCACTTTTGGGATGAATTGAATACCTCATTAGCCATCCGATTTTGGGATGAATTGAAATATGGATCATGAATAAGCTGTCAGGGAATTATTGATGTGTATAGGGAGATAGTTAAATGGATTTAAACTCTCATTGACATATCTTTTTTTTGAATTCAAACTGATCGACTTATGGAAAATTATTGTGATATTGAGAAATGGAGTTTAAATTCTTGTTGACAATTATTGTCTTGAATTTAATTATGATTTTAAGTATCCACTATTTACATGACTTATGAATTGTGATTTAAATTGGATTTGGTTAATGTTGTGCACCATCGAGACATTGTCTCGTGATAGCTTTATTCTTTATCGCAGTAGAGAGATAGACAGGCGGCAGACTAGGTTGCATATACATCCAATGAGGGATTACAGTATATAGAGTATACCGCTTTTGCTTTTATCTTGTAATGTATGACCTTTGTATGTACATATTGTATTTGGTTTTGAGCGATTGTAAATTAAATTAAATTGTACTTGAAGTTATAAATTAATTATGAGTGTTTTGGATTGTAAAAGTTGTATTATATTTCCTTATCTCAGACTTTGAAAAATTTCTATGGAATTGAGTTGATGAATTGTTGTGTTGAGAAATGTATTGAAGTTGAGATTTGGAAAATTATAGAAGTGCTTTTCTGAGTTTTCAAGAACTGTTTTATCTAAAATACAGATGGCACCTTGCCAAAATTTTTACAGAAATTCCAAATAAATCAAATGAGTTAGTTGTTTCACCTCAGTTCACCAAAGTTTTTAACACCTGTAAATAGTGCTCACCACTGTAAAAGAAGTAAGAAAAGTTTTTAAAATCCCTTGTAGTGTATTTAATGGGTTATCGATGAGACGGAGTTGGTAATTCATTAGGTATACTACGGGATCATGTTATGCCTTCTGAGAGGGTAAGGTGTGACATGTTTTAGTGGTATCAGAGCAAAGTTTTAAATTCTGTTTTCACCTGTTATTTGAATGTCCTTTCTTCATAGTACAACTGCTCAATATCATTGTTTGATACATACAGTACATTACAGTATAAATATGCACTAACGAGAGTGAATATTCTTGTGTTATTGTTCAGGAAAGCTAAGATCCTCGCATTGAATATGGAAGAGGGTGATCGCTCACGATCGATCTATTGAGGCTGAGGTGCAAGGGGATGCCCCGTTGCATACAAAATGTCGATGGTTCAAGAAGACCCTACCGCAGTTCTTCCTCGATTCGCTCAGCAGATGGCTGCAATATTCCAACAAATGGCTGGTAATGCGCCTACTCAAGTCCCAATTCAGACACCCGTGGTACAACCACAGTCTCCTACGAGACAGTATGATAAATTGATGAAGTATGGGGCTACAGAGTTCAAGGGGACAGTAGATCCTCTAGAAGCTGAACAGTGGTTAGAGAGGATGGATAGGGTGTTCAAGAAACTTCATTGTACAGAGGAGCTCAGACTTGAATACTCAGTATCCTTACTACAAGGGGATGCTTATGACTGGTGGAAAACCATTCCCCACGATGCAGTAGAACTGCTGATCTTGACCTGGAATGACTTCCTCAGGGAATTCAGACAGAAATACATCCCTGATGCCTATGTAGACCAGAAACTGCAAGAATTCTTAAGTTTGAAACAGAGGGGCAGATCAGTGGCTGAGTATGAAAGAGAATTTTCCCGCCTTAGCCATTATGCAGTGAGTCTACTCTCTACCAGCAGGGAGAGATGCAAGAGGTTTGAAACTGGCTTGAAGCCCGATGTCGAGTACAAGTGCTCGGCTTCAAACACACTAACTTCTCCGAACTTGTTTCTCAAGCCCTAGAGTTGGAAAGAGTTGAGTTTGAGACTGCTCTGAGAAGAAGAGGTCGGAGAAGACAGAGAAAGAGGAAAATCGAGATCGAGTTCCAGTGGTCATACTGGAAAGAGGAAGAACTATGGGGGACATGGCAGAGGTGGCAAGAAGTCTGGAAGGGGAAGATATTCAGGACAGAGACCTCCCCCATCTGGTCAGCAGAGTACCAGAAGTTCCTACCCTCCCCGCCAATGTGAAACTTGTGGAAAGAATCATGGTGGAATCTGTTACAAGGCTATTGGAGCCTGTTATAACTGTGGAGGCACCGGACACTTTGCCAAGGATCGCACGATGAGTCGCAGAGTTGGACCACCTCCTACTACTGCAGAAGGGTCGATTCGAGCCCTGTCACGAAGCTCACAACCACCTAGCGAGGTAGAGGCAGGGTAGAGGTAACCCAAACGGCCAGGCACGATAAAACAATCGAGCAAGACGGTTGCTCGATGCAGTCTATGCCATGAGACAGAGAGAAGAGGCGAGACATCGATGTTGTGGTGTACCTTCTCAACTTTTAACGTAATGTATTTGTGCTATTTGATCCGGGTTCTACCCATTCTTATGTGAGTGCTAGCATCATTGATTGCATTCTTTGTTCCATGTACAAAAATGGACTTTGAGGTGCTAGTAACAAGTCCGCTAGGACAGGAGGTCAGGGTTAATAGAATGTATAGAGATTGCCCTTTGGTGATCCAAGGACACACTTTCCTGTCTGATTTCATTGAAATGCCCTTCAGAGATTATGATATCATCTTGGGCATGGATTGGTTAGCTAGGCATCATGCCATGATTGACTGTAGACTGAAGACAGTCACTTTTGGTCTCCCTCAGTACAGTGATGTGGTGATACATGGGGAGAGGCAGCTATTGCCATCCAACATCATTTCGGCTGCACTAGCCAGAAAAATGATCAGAAAAGGGTGTGAAGCATACTTGGCACATGTGGTAGACACCCAAGTGGGGAGTCCAAAGATTGAAGGACATCCCTACGATACATGACTTTCGGATGTGTTTCTGATGAATTGCCGTGATTACCTCGGAAGAGAAGTGCGATTTGAAATTAATGTTCTGGTGTGGATCCAATCTCCATAACGCCATACAGAATGGCACCAGCAGAGTTGAAGGAGCTGAAGATACAGTTACAAGAATTACTTGAAAAGGGCTTCATCCGCCCTAGTGTGTCACCTTGGGGAGCACCAGTGTTGTTTGTTAAGAAGAAGGATGGTACTCTCCGCTTATGCATTGACTACAGGCAGTTGAATAGGGTGACAATAAAGAACAGATATCCATTGCCTCGCATTGATGATCCATTCGATCGATTGAAGGGTGCGTGATATTCTCCAAAATTGATTTGCGATCCGGTTATCATCGATTGAAGGTGCAAGAGCGAGTATTCCAAAAGCGCTTTGAACTCGATATGGCCACTATGAGTTTCTAGTAATGCCATTCGGGTTGACAAATGCTCCAGCTGCTTTTATGGATCTGATGAACACTATCTTCAGACCATATCTTGATCAATTTGTGGTGGTGTTTATTGATGACATTTTGATATACTCGAGGAGTGCAGAGGAGCATGATAGACATCTGCGGATTGTACTGCAGATTTTAAGGAGAAAGCATTTGACGCCAAATTGTCGAAATGTGAATTTTGGCTGAAGGAAATCTCCTTTTTGGGACATGTTGTGTCAGCTGAAGGGATCAAGGTAGATTCCAGTAAGGTAGAAGCTATCCTTAATTGGAAACCGCCCAGGAACATCACAGAAATTCGCAGTTTTCTGGGCTTAGGTGGATATTACCGTCGGATTTTGAAGGGATTTTCTATGTTATCTTCTCCACCGACCAAGTGCCGGAAAGATGTAAAATTTCAGTGGGTGATAAATGTCGTGAGTTTTGATGAGTTGAAGAGGTGCTTAATCAAGCTCAGTTCTCACTTTACCTACTCGGGTAAAGAATACACAGTTTATAGTGATGCTTCTCACAATGGGTTAGGCTGTGTACTGATGCAAGATCGGAATGTCATTGCTTATGCATCACGCCAGTTGAAACCGCATGAGAGGAACTACCCAACACATGATCTGGAGTTAGCAGCTATTGTTTTTGCTTTGAAGATCTGGAGACACTATCTGTATGGAGAGAAATGCTACATCTTCACAGATCACAAGAGCTTGAAGTACTTAGGTACCCAGAAGGAATTGAATTTGAGGCAGAGGAGATGGCTAGAACTCATTAAAGATTATGATTGCTTAATAGACTATCAGCCAGGAAAAGCAAATGTGGTGGCTGACGCCTTAAGTCGCAAGACTATGGCAAGTCTCAGAGTTTCTCCTTTGTCCATGGTATATGAATTGAAAGCACAGCATGCCAGTTTAGAGGTTGATGATGAGGGACAGACAGTAGTTGCATGGCATGTACAGCCAGTGTTGATTGATCAGATCAGAATGGCTGCACAGAGTGATGAAAAATATCAGAAGCTGCTGAAAGAAGTTCAGCAGGGCAAGAAACCTGAATTCTCTGTGAGAGATGATGGTTTATTGCTACATCGAAGCGAATGTGCGTTCCTAGTGATGTGGGCCGAGACAGATCATTATGAAGGAAGCACATGAGTCTCCATTTGCTATGCACCACGGTGGAACTAAAATGTCTGAGAGGGTGAAAGAGCATTCTTGGTGGATGGGCATGAAAAGAGATATAGCTGAATTCGTTTCCAAATGCCTAACTTGTCGCCAAGTAAAGCGAACATCAAGTTCGGTGGTTTGTTACATCCTTTGTCGATGCAGTGGAAATGGGAGCGGATAACTATGGATTTTGTTACAGGACTTCCAAGGACACGAGTAGTCATGATGCGGTATGGGTTATAGTTGTGATTGACTAAGTCGCTCACTTTTGCCGATTCGGATGGACTATAGCACGGAAAGATTGGCGGATTGTACATATATGAGATTGTAAAGCGCATGGAGTGCGGTAGCAATTGTGTCATGCAGAGATCCTAGGTTCACTTCTAGATTAGGGTAGTCTTGAGAGCCCTAGGAACTAGGCGAACTTCAAAGACCTGACATTCCACCCACAGATGGATGGCGATCGAGAGGGTTATTCGGATATTGGAGGATATGCTACGGGCTTGTGTGATTGAATTTGAAGGTAGTTGGGATACACACTTGCCTTTGATTGAGTTTGCTTATAACAACGGCTACCAATCAAGCATTGGGATGCCTCCATATGAAGCTTTGTATGGCGAGAAAGCGAGAACTCCCTTATGTTGGGATGAAGTAGGTGAAAGGAAGATGATTGGGCGAGAAATTGTCCAGTGACAGAGGAAAAGATCAGATTGATTAGAGATAGACTCAGGCTGCATCGGACCGTCAGAAGTCCTATGTTGATATGAAAAGAAGAGATATTGAGTATGCAGTGGGTGATAAGGTATTCCTCAAAGTTTCTCCTTGGACGAGAATTATGAGATTTGGCGAAAGGAAGCGAGTCCTCGTTTCATCGGACCATATGAAGTTACGGAAAGAGTGGGTCCTTTGGCATATCGGTTGGCATTACCTCCAGAGCTAGCAAGGATACACGTGTCTTCCATGTGTCCATGTTAAGGAGGTACAGATCGACCCATCTCATGTACTATCGCTGAAGAGATTGAAGTAAATCCAGACCTCTCATATGAGGAAGAACCCATAAAAATTCTGGCTTATGAGGTGAAACAGCTGAGGAACAAACAGATACACCAGGTTAAAGTGCTGTGGAACCATCATTCAGGGCAGGAAACAACTTGGGAACGTGAAGAGGATATGAGGAGACAGCACCCACAGCTGTTCAGAGACTAATGCTGTAAAATTTCGAGACGAAATTTATTTAAGGGGGAGAATTGTAACACCCCAAAGTTCCTAGAGTGCTCACTGCTCCGGTGACCAGTGTTGTCCGGACAGCTAGGATGCCTAGAACCGTACTTCGATATGAGTGAGGAGACATAAAATAATGAAATACAAGAAAAGAAAACACAAGAAAAATAAAGGAAAAATCATAGCAAAGAAATGTGATCAAGTTAAACGAGCCGGGAAACCTAGCGATGGGTGACCGCACCGGGAAGTCACGGCGTGGACCGTTGACTAACCACGATCATGGAACCCTGGAAAATATTTTTTGGACATAAATAGACCCTTATTGAAGTATAAATATCATTAGAAAGATCAAAGAAAAATTAAATAATTAGTACAAAGAAAAGTGAGAAATCGAAAAACAGACAAAATACGGTGTTATCGAAAAATCGGGAAAGCCACCCGAACAGGGGCATTATGGTCATTTGACATCCCGAATTGTCTTTTGACCTAAATTTCCATTAAAAATAAATAATATTACACTTAGAAAATGAAATGAAAAATTTAATTGGTAGTACCTAAAGTAAATAGTGAGAATTAAGGGTTTAATGTGGGATTAAGTGAAAGTAAATTATAATATGAATTAATTAGAGTAAGTGGACCACTAAGGGAATAAAATAAACACATTATGGGGCTGATGTAAGTCCACTATGTCCAGCAGCCACTTCATCTTCTTCATTTACCATCCAAGCCGTGAATGAAGGGAGAGAAAACTCCATGGACATTTTCATGCAAGCTTGATCCCTCCTTCCATTTCAACTCCATTCACTTAGTGTTCTTCACTAAAATTTGTCTACACATCACAAGGAAGATATTGATACTAATTTTGGGAAGTTTGGTGAAGGTTTAGCAAGTTACAAATAAAGGTAAGTTTGCATTTTTGAGAAATCCTTTGTTAAAGTTTTTGTGCATGTTATGGGTATTAGTTTGGTGAAGGAAAATTTTGAGTTTGAAAGGTTATTGTTATTTTCATTTTGGACAGCCATGGGTCACGTTTATGATGAGGTATTTGTGCATATAATTGATGGGAAAGAATGTTAATAATGGTGATTTAGTAACTTAGTGAGTTATTGCATGTTTATATGGTGAATTATACACTTTGATGGGAATTGGCATATGGTACGGCAATGTGATGTTGATGAATGATTTGTGGCAGCTTGTGGACACTTGAGAAATGGTGTATATTGAAGGAAGAGTGGGCAGAATATTGACCTAGAAGGATTGATGATATGTATGTGAATGAATGTTGTAAAGTGTATGTAAAGTTTGTAATGTTTAGGTGTGGTTATAATGGTATTTAGAAATTGTAATTGTGAATGATATTTGGTGTGTTGAGGGTGATTGGAATCTGCCCAAAATAATGCTAATGTAATGTAGAAAATGTTTTTGGTAATGTGCCAAAACAGTTTGGTAGGGTATGGAAGTAAACCTTGCAAGGTGAGTATGTGTTTGAAGCTGGGGTGTGAAATGCATATTGAGGGCAGTGTATATTTTAGCCTATAACCTTGAATGTGTAACCTCAATTGGTATGAGACCAATTTGGGGTAAAACTAGGCACAAAATGTGCCAACTTTCATTGAGAAACCATGCCAAAATTCTGCTTGCAAGGTGACCTAAAAATTTGACCAATTCGGATTAGGTGCAATTAGGACCTGAAAAATGACCAATTGGGCAGCAGTGAGTATTTAGGCCATAACTCACTCAAACCAGGTCCAATTGACCTGAAATTTTAACCATGAATAGTTAAGACCCATACCTACAAGTCTTATGAAGACACCAAAGCCCAGAAATGACCATAAGCAAGTCAAACAACTTGCACAAGTTCGGGTCCAAAAACTGGCCGAACCAGAATTGACCAATTTGACCTAAAATTGACCTAAAATGGTACCACTTGACCAGCAATAGTGTAATGACCATAACTTGGTCTACTTAACTCGGATTGACCTGAAATTTTGCACCGCGTGCAATAAGACCTAGATCTACAAGTTTGTAGTTTCGAACGAGACCCGAAAACCGAGGGAACTAGATCGTCCGGTTAGGTCAAACCAGTGTTCCGGAATCCAGCAATTTGCATTAAAATGCACTAAGCGAGGAAATGACTTTGGTAAAACATACCAAACCTAAAACCCTATCGAGTGTGACATATTAACGACACTAAAACCTAATTTACCTAAAACGCATCGAGGGTCGGTATATTAGGTGATTAAGCGAATAATTGAGTTCAGTGCATTATTTACCAAACCCCATCGATAGAGACAGTTTAATTTGGTACTGAAACACTTCAAATTGTGTTTCTCAGTTAACAAGGACTCAGCAAAAGGGAAAGAAATACTGAGTCAAGACCAGGAGACAAATATCAGAGGTTTGTGCACAACAACTGTTTCTTTTGAATTATTTTCAATGGAAATAAATATTGACTGTTTGTATATCGTTGTTTTAAATTGTGGAAATGTGTTTGATGGACACTTATTGATTGAAAAATATTGTGAATGGTTTGAAACTGTGAAAAACTATTTGAATGACATTGATGGATACTTATTGATTAAAAAGCATTAGAAATGGTTTGAAACCACAGCTATCATGTATATTGATTGTATTCCTCTCTAGCTTGTCTAGTGGGATGAATTGAATTCCCTCTCTGGCTGAAGTGTTGAGGTGTGTGCCTGTTGAGGACGAATAGAATGAGTACTCATATTTTTGCTAGCTAGCCATGTTATTCCTCATTAGTCATCGACTTTTGGGATGAATTGAATACCTCATTAGCCATCGGCTTTTGGGATGAATTGAATTATGGATCATGATTAAGCTGTGTGTGATTTATTGATGTGTATTGTGAGATTGTTAAATGGATTTAAACTCTCATTGACATATACTATTTTTTTGAATTCAAACCTGATCTGACTTATGGAAAATTATTGTGATATTGAGAAATGGAGTTTAAATTCTTGTTGACAATTATTGTCTTGAATTTAATTATGATTTTAAGTATCCACTATTTACATGACTTATGAATTGTGATTTAAATTGGATTTGGTTAATGTTGTGCACCACTGAGACATTGTCTCAAATGATAGCTTTTATTGTCCGCGCAGTAGAGAGATAGACAGAGCAGACTAGGCCGCATATACATCCAATGAGGATTACAGGTATATAGAGTATACCGCTTTTTGTATCTTGTAATGTATGACACTGTATGTACATATTGTATTTGGTTTTGAGCAGTTGTAAATTAAATTAAATTGTACTTGAAGTTGTAAATTAATTATGAGTGTTTTGGATTGTAAAAGTTGTATTATATTTCCTTATCTCAGACTTTGAAAAATTTCTATGGAATTGAGTTGATGAATTGTTGTGTTGAGAAATGTATTGAAGTTGAGATTTGGAAAATTATAGAAGTGCTTTTACAGGTTTTCTGAAGAACTGTTTTATCCAAAATACAGATGGCACCTTGCCAAAATTTTTACAGAAATTCCAAATAAATCAAATGAGTTAGTTGTTTCACCTCAGTTCACCAAAGTTTTTAACACCTGTAAATAGTGCTCACCACTGTAAAAGAAGTAAGAAAAGTTTTTAAAATCCCTTGTAGTGTATTTAATGGGTTATCAGTAGACGGAGTTGGTAATTCATTAGGTATACTACGGGATCATGTTATGCCTTACAGAGGGGTAAGGTGTGACAACTTACCTTGTGAATCGATACCGGATGCCTTTTGCAACATTCATTGGTGTTAATTACCATGGCCAATCTATTCTATTAGGTTGTGCCTTATTGTCCCATGAGGATGTAGAGACTTTTAAATGGGTTTTTTCAACTTGGCTCTCAGCAATGGGGGACACTCATCCCCATGCAATTCTCACTGATCAATGCGAAAGCATTAGGGCTGCTATTAGGGAAGTAATTCCAGAAACAAGACATAGATTCTGCTTATGGCATATCCTTAGCAAATTGTTAGAGAAGTTTAAGGGTGTGGAAAATTTTACAAAAGCAACCAATGAGTTTAAGGCTTTCATATTTGACACTCTGACGATTGAGATGATTGAAAGAAATTGGAATGAGTTCCTGACCAAGTATGGGCTAGAAAATAATGAATGGTTGACGAAGCTTTATTTTGAAAGGGAGAGTTGGGTACCCATCTATCTCAATCATGTGTTCTGGGCCAGAATGATGTCTACTCAAAGAAGCAAGGGGATGCATGCTTACTTTAATGGTTATGTTAACTCAAGAAGCACATTGAAGCAATTCGTCAAATAATATGAGATGGCCACATGTGGGAAGACTGAGAAGGAGTTGCTTTTAGAGTTCATATCGAAAAACAGGGTTGTTAATTACATATCCCAAATTTGGATGGGAAAAATAGTTTTAACATGCGTTCACTCATGAAATGTTCAAGTTGGTTCAAGAGCAGATTAAGCGCCTATGGTACTGCGATGTGAAACCTCTAAATGAGGATGAAGAGAGCAACGAGCATGGGATGGAGAGATATAATATACTTGAGAGGTGCATAATTAATGACTGGTATCACAAGGAGTTTTTCTTTAGCGTTAAACATAGAGAAAACGGACAATATTTCAGTTGCAAATGTAGAAGATTTGATTCAAGTGGAATACTTTGTTACCACATCTTAAAAGTGATCATCACAAAAGGCATTGAGGTAATTAATGAAAGATATTTACCTAGGAAGTGGAGAAAAGACATGCACCGTCCATATATTAAAAAATTTTTTGCAGGAGGCTATCCAACGATGACAGAGGAATATAAAAAATACCGTGAACTTGAGGGAAATTTTGAGCAAATAATTGACATTGTTATTGGCAACACACAAAAGATGGAGTATGTCAAAAGGCAGCTTCGAGTTTTGAAAGTGAATTTATCAGAATGGAATGATGAATTGTTAGCTTCTGCAGTAGGCTCAGAAAATGTTGGTGTTGCAAATTCTGATAGTTCAGTTGCTACTTTGAATCCACTTGAGGCCCGCAATAGTGGTAGGCCACGAAGCAATCGATTCCGTTCAAGACGTGAATTAAATGGAGGGAGTAACCGTGGTAGAAGTAGATGCAGGAAAGGTCGACGTGGACACGACACAAGTGTTGGTGGTGGAGGGCAAATGACAAACATCATCACACAAAATAACAGTCTTCAGGTTATAATAATATAACTTCCTTATTAATTACAATTGGATAGTTAATTAGGTGTTTATTACTAATTTTTTAAGCAGTTTATTAATAAGGAATTCTAATTTTTCCATTTTGGTTTCTTTGACAGGAAAATGCACATGGTTATCCTAGTACCTCTATAAATCATACTGGGGAGGGAATGCAAATGAGCCAACATCAAAGTATTACACGCATTGGTAGCGACTTTACTTGCGAAAATCTGAATTTGACCTTATAGAGCACATGATGTTCAAAATTAGATTTAGTTATGATGTATTTTGTTGTTTTGTTACTGCTTTGAATCCCAAATAATAAAACTTTTAGTCTATTTCTAGCAATCTTATTTACTACACTGTTTAATTAACATCTGATAGCTTAAGCTCTTAGTTTCTTCAATTTGTTTGCATCCATAATGGGATCATAGAATGAATTACATGGTAGTGCATCTAGCTATTATGGTTGATTAACTACTCAACCATGTGTACAATTGCAACAACAAACTTGTGACCAATTCTCACTCAATTCTCACCCATTATAATAGATTTTACAACATCTAGCTATTAAAATTTCACCGTATATTAGAGTGGAAGTTTTAAGTGAGAGACATGAAGCACATCATGTATTTTATCATGATGTAGGAAGTTAGAGTTTGTAAGAAACTTGTCCATTGCACTCCATAATTTTGTATGGCCCATAGGATTTAGGATTCAATAATCGTCTCATTCTCATTTAACAATGTACTTAGTTTTTATACAGATTTAAAGTTAATAATCAAGTAGGAATAGTCATTTACAACATAATACAATTCATGCCTAAAAAACTAAATTTGTTGAAATAACAAACTAAGTAGTTATCCAATTACAGAAATTAGTTAGCTAATTATAGAAATTAGTTATCCAATTACAGAAATGAGTTAGCTAAAATAAACTCTAATCCCATTGGGTGCTATTTTGGCGAAGTGTCTAATTCTAGGGTAGTTCAAGCCTTTTTATGCATTCATACTTAAAAGGGATTCTTTGAAGGTAGAATTAAGAGAAAAATATATTTCAATCTAAATGAAATTGCAAAAATTATAAATTTGACATTAAAATATACCAAAGTTTTAGCAAAAAGCAGTACAAATTAATTAATATCACTACACAACCATCATCACAAAAGTCTTTTAACCATGAAATTAATCTAAAAAGTACACAGTACTTTCCAAATAAAACAAAAAAAAGTAGATAGTAAATCAATATTTAGAGTAGCCCCATTCCGTTTCGCTTCTCTGAAATGAAGAACTTAGTTTCTTTATGATCAATCTTTTGGAAAGTAATCAAATCTCCTCTCTTAATGCCATAAAACTTAACAAATTTGAACCACCTCACAGTAATCTTGGTCACTAAAGACACAAAGTTCATGCTTCCATTTTTACTCTCATGAACTGTATACTCAACCTTAAATGACATTGACAGGTAATTTCTCCACAGGATAATACTCTTGTTTTGACCTCCAAACACACGTAAAGCCTCACATTTTAGTAGATGCTGCACAATTCAAAACAAAATGCACAACACATTAAAAAAAAAAAAGAAAAGATTACGTCCCTTATCAGTTAAAATCAAGTAACTATACTATCATTAGTTAAACAATCTCATTTGATATTACCAAGACATATTTCCAAGACCCATGGCATGAGATCGACATCAAGGTTTTAACTGCATCAATAATGTAGAGTAAGATTTAGTTACATGGATATTATCACATTATAAATAGAAAAAAAATTGAAAATTTGACAAAAATTCACCTGGATATGCAATCTCATTTCCACTTTTGTTTTAAATGTTGACCATTAACAAGTTCGGATATATATATTCCAAAGAAATTTTGAAGCCGACTTCAACATTGTAAAAGTTGAAGAAATCTTATAATCCACTTCTCATTATGCTTTCGCCTAACCCTTGAAAGATAATCACATCCCAAAGTTCACGTGTAGGCATCACAAGGTGAAAGTTTGCAAGGTAATATTCAGGCACATTATGAATAAATGCATTTGGAATCCTTTGCATCATAAACAAGCAAGTTATGAATTTAATTGAAGCCATCATTAACTTGAAGAAGCAAGAATATACCTTAATGATATTAAGAAATTAGTAAGCTTTCGTTCTTAAAAATAAAAATAAAAATAAAAATAAAAAATGGCTTACCATAACATTGCGTACCATATCAGCTTCTAATATTCGCGTCCAAAATGCTGGAGCCATCTCCAGCCTTGTTTTGTTCTATCCCCAATCTAAGGTTGCACACTTTTTATTTGAGTTTGATAAAAAAGAGTGAATGAAGATGATGATAAATGATATTCTTTATGGTGGATGAAACAATCCCTAACCTCCCTTCTCTTTAATTGAATCCATAGATCACTTATTAATCTTTGGAAATATGCAACTAGAGTAAATAAGCTTTTAGATAAAAATTTGCATGAGGAGATTTCACATTGGAACTTGCAAGTTTGTTCATCAAACAATTCAACCAACATGTAGCCACCCTCCTTTGAAACTTTTAAAGTTACAAGCATGCTTTAACAATCCTCTTTGTTTATTGGTTTGCTAGTTAGGCTATGACTTCCTAAGGTATAATAATGCATTGTCATTATGTTTACACATTCTAAGTCATCTTATCCCTTATCCCTAGCAAGTATTAGCTAATAAGTAGCCACCCTTTTGTTGCATGCTTGTACCATTAGTGTATTACATTTGTACACTATTTTTTATTACCCAAAATTTACCCCTCTATTTGATCAAATTTTTTATGTTACCCGAGAGTCTATACCTAATTTAATCATTTTTTTTTTATGTAACATGAAATTGTAATCTCTAATTTGAATAGTAAGTTAATTGATTTAAGTAACTACAAGTACCTAATCTCAATCATAACATACAAGCATGCTATAAGCAATGAATTAGATCAATTGAATTTGATCAAGGAAGATTGACTCAATTAGATCATACATCAATTAATCGATTATTAGTTAGGTAATAAATCAAGATTGTTTCGATCAATTAGATCATAACTAAGTCTTCTTCGATTAAATAGGTAGAAAATAAAGATTGCTTCGATCAATTTGATCGTAACTAATTACCTAATCTCAATTAGATCATACAAGCATGCTTCTATTGAATTTGATTTAGGAAGATTGACTCGAGTAGATCATAAATCTATTAAATATGATTAGTTAGGCAGTAAATCAAGATTGCTTCGATCAATTAATCAATTAATCATTTTTTCTTTGATCAAAGAGGTAGTAAATCATGATTGCTTTGATTAATTTGATCGTAACCAATCACCTAATCTCAATTAGATCGTTTACAACATTCTTCTATTGAATTTGATCAAGGAATATAGACTCAAGTAGATAATAAATTAATTAACTATGATCAATTAGCAGTAGTCAAGATTGCCTCGATCAATTAATCAATTAATCAATTCTTCTTCGATCAAAGAGGTAGTAAATCATGATTGCTTTGATCAATTTGATCATAACCAATTACCTATTCTCAATTAGATCATACAAGCACGCTTCTATTAAATATGATCAAGGAAGATTGACTCAAATGATGTTCTTCAACATTTGAATGTGGTTTTAATGGATTCAATAGTATTGAATGTTGGAAGACCATAGCCACACCAATGGACTGTGGGAATTCAGAGGGAGGAAAATGGCAACAGGTTTCGATTAAAAGAGAGTGATTTAATAGATGTAATTAACCATTATAGTCCACTAACCACTTCTCCTATCGATTCTCTTTATTTCAAAGATATCCAACCTGATTCAATGAGCTTCTTCGTATTCAATGCTAATGGAATGGAGATTTGTTACAAGCCTCATCCAGGAGAAGAAATTGTGCACATCTTATCGGATGACGAGTAAAAGGTAATCCGAATGGACCGATGTTCATTGCCTGCATGACAACTTGTGACTTGCAATACAAATTGGTAAACTATTAACTTTTTTTTTTCACAATCATGTAATTTAATTTAAATATAATTTTTAATTTTACTTAGCTGATATAATTTAAAAATTACACTTTCCCAGAATATTCCATTATCCTTTGCAAAGGATAATTTAGGAATTGAACCAAAGGAAATTGACCTCTAGTGCCCAATTGGGATGACAAATTTCAAAGTTAAATATGTCCCTAGATTGGACAAAGAAGGCCGCTTGTACAAGGGCAAGTTTGAAAAGGGATGGGGGCAGTTCCTTCGCCACCAGGAAGTGAAGAGAGGGGACAAAGTTTCTTTCAAGTTGGCTAACACTTCTGCTGATAGGATTATATTTACTACAACCATCATAAGGCAATAAATGATTATGTCTCCATTGCTTTATATGGTTGATTATGCTATTTTCTTTTTGGATATTGTGAACTTGTATTTAACTGTTAGGTTTGAATTGTGAACTTATCTTTAGGTGAATTTACTAAACCCTTGCACTATTAGGATTATATTAACTTATGGATTATTATGTGGTTGGTTCCTATTTCTAACTCTTATAATGGATTGCTTGTTTATAATTAATTTCAATAGTATATAAGATAATTATATTATTTGTAGTGCCAGATTTTGCTATGATAATGCTATATGGCTTGCTTAAAATTTGTATATAATGCAATATGATTTATTTTATACTTAATTTACACTCAAAACTATAAGCCATGTCTAATAACACCAAGGTTGGTAGGATATCGCAATTTGATTTGCTTTGCACTTAATGTTTGTGTGTGTGTGTGTGTGTGTGTGTGTGTGTATAACATAAGATTCAACCTGCTTAAAAGAAATTTAGATACAAACAACAGAATTTCTTCAAGGTTCATTTCATTGACTACACCAATTAGGCATTGTAACACCCCTGATTTTTTTATATATTATTATTGGGCTTCGTGTAGGTATCCTCAATTCGCGGAAATTCGACAGTTGTCCGGATCTGTGAATTTCCGGCGCATGCACTCACCTAAATAGTCTCCGAATTGGACCGAGGTTTTGGCTAGCCCCCCATTGTCAGACGTCCCGAGCGCGTTCCCGAAGTCGGAATCGGCAAAGGTAAACCCGAACCTTGTTTTTACGTAATTTTCTAGTGCTTAAATAGGATTAAAAATTCGTAAAATATTCGTGGTAGCTTAGAAAATTATGATTGATTTGATGGGCCCAGGAGGGGCTGTGTGATATGATTGAACTGTTGATATATGGATTGTGAATATAGAAGTGCGTTTTTAGCCCTTTTGCAGGTTGGGTAGGTCCTAGGTATAGGGGAGACTCTGCCGGATTTTCGGCACGACTTAGGACGTAATTGGTCTTTTCTTTGCTTGTATTGAGTCAGATTGTATTAAATAAATGTAATATAATTGTCAGGTGAGCCGGGACAGCCTTCTTCCTCCGCCCAGCCGCCACAGTGATTGTCGTCAAGTCTGTGAGTAAAATATTAATTTTAATTATAATTTCGATATTATTATATGTTCAGCATGCCCATGCATCACTTATATGCATATATTTATGTAGTTAAACTCTAGGCACGATTTATGTTGCATTCATAACTGTTGATGTACCATGGATGTTGTTGTGATAATTTGGAGCAGAGTGCGTGCGTTGGCGTGCGTGTGATGTGGTGTGGACTATGGATAGGACGGGGTAGTCACGGCTTGAGTAATTGGGACCCGTTCCTTGAGGGGTAGTCACGGCTTGAGTAATTATTGGGACCCTCGATTTGGTTATTAAGTGGAAGTCCGAGCTTGAGTAATTCGCTGGCACCAGGTTGGATTTAAGAGAGCTGTATAGGGGATCAGCTCCCATATGTTATGATTGATACTACAGGGTGTGTGAGTGCTCCAAATTACCTTTTTGATGTTATGATGTGAAAATGTTGTGTATGTTGCATTTCACTCTACAGGTTGCATTAGTTTCAGATAGTTATAGAGATTATAGTTAAGATTGATATTTTACTCTCTGAGTCGAACGCTCACTCCTGTTCAAAAATTTTTACAGGCCACAGGAGGATATTTTGTTCTGGGTTAACCTGCCTTTTTACCTCGCAGGTTGTTTATCAATATTGTGTAATTTTAATTACTCCTAGAATTTCCGCATGTGTTAGCAGTAATTATTTGAAATTGGTCTGTAATATTATATTCATGTTGGACCTGTAAACTTAATATTTTAAGTCTGTTTGATGGATTGGATGAGGGAGCTGAGCTCCCATTTATTATTATGTTGATGAGTATGTGGAGGGTGAGCTGAGCTCCCCAATGGATTGTTTATTGTGTTTACAGGTCGGGTGAGTCGAAAACTCCCCGTTGGAAAGTCCATTTTATGGCCGGACTCTGTCCGTTTGTTTTCTTGATATTGGGCCCAAATGGGCCTTAGAGTTGGGTTAATGAATAGTTAAGGCTTACTACGGGCCTCGGGGGCTTTAGGCTGGCCCAGGTCCTAGTGCCGGTCCGGCCCATAGGTTGGGTCGTGACAAATGTGGTATCAGAGCTTAGGCTCCAGATTCTTAGGGAATGTTCATCTAAAGTGTTGGGAAGAGTCTACTAGGAGTCACATGCGGAGTATAGGATTCTGTTTCGTCTTTTCCTGTAATTCTTTGTTTCTAGATTCTACGTTATACCTCGGGAAATATAAGATTACCTCAGTTAGTGTCTTGATTTTCGTGGAGTACATAGAAACATGAAATAGATTTAGCAAACTTATTGAGATCTACCTTGGAAACACGTACTCCAATAAATACTATATTTTCGTCAGTATGGGTTTAAATGGTGTGCCCATTTCGTGCAAGGCACGAGTACATAAAAGTGAGTCTTGAAAGTACAGTTGCCCTAGATAAGGATGAGGATACCATTGCTGGCAGTCATCAGTGGATGACCCAGACAGAATAAGTTTATGATAATAGAAGATTCAAGAGAGATAAGAGATTAAGAGACCTAGTCTGCCAGGACGTATCGTAGTAACTATACAATATTCTCGATGTCCGCATTACGTAGTCGCAGACATGCATCCGACATGAGATTATTGTGTAGAGCTGCGTACTTCCCTGTAGTGCTTATGATGAGGATGTTGCAGGCAGTCTCTGTTTTGGTACAGTAATGCCAGAACAGAGTTCTATATCTACAAAGGAGTTGGGAACTCTTGGTTAGGGATCTAGAGCTAGAATATCGAAGGTCACAGTTGGGTGGTAACTAGAGTCAGTGACCCAGTTACCCTAGCATGAGCTAGAGTTACAGTAAGAGTTGCTATCAGACCAGAGATTTCGAACTAGTTGCAAAGTAAAGGTGACACCTATAGAGTGAGACCATCTAGTCTTCGGTATGGAATTTTGGATGGTTTTTGCAGTATGACAAACATTTTGCTTAGAGTTTAGTGAGAATAGTATACCTTGTGTGTATCAGTATGGAATAAAGTACAACCCTACTACCTAGAGAAGGTCGAAACTATGAATTTATGATTTACAGAGCTATGATATGATAAGAGAGACATTAGTTTGACATGGTTTTGGGCAAGGTGGTAAATGTAGTACCTTTGTTGCAGCAAGTTAGGGTATAGTCCTATCTTTTCAGAAGGGATCGAAAGTTATTACTAATAATGGTGACCCACAAAATAGTGCCCCAGATGGGACTGTAGAGTGTGGTAGAGAGTAGTTGGCTCGGGTATCCTGGAGAGGATACAAGTTCCATTATAGGAATCATATATAATCAGATCACGATGGATGTAAATCCTTTGAATTGGATGACGGGTTTGGGTGCCCGAAATCTTAAGTTTTGGAATTGAGTAAACATGGAAAATAATAATAATAAAAAAAAAATAATAAATAAAATTACTGCAGAATCAGTTCTCGAGGTAGTAAGGGTATTATGTAAGCTAAAGGATAAGAATAGAAATCATACGATAAAGGTATGACTGCAATTTCCTGAGTTCCTTTCTGACTTCATATTGTTCAAACAGTAGTATAATCTAATTATAATAGTGTTAAGAGTAATAAATTAGCGAAGATAAATCACAGAAGGCCAGTAGACAGAGAAAGTGTAGAATGAAAATTGGGATAATTGATTACAGATGCAATATAATCTAAGTGCTAGTGGGAGTACTAGCTAGAGTGGTCAAAGGACCAAATCTGAGTAGCACAGACATATGATAACGCGATAGAGACTCTGAAAGATATAGTTAGCAAGTACAACTGTTATGTTAGGAAGAAGAATGGAACCAGGGATAGAATAGTCAAGTTCTATTTTGGGTAAGACAAAGGAAATAAATGAAAGGACAACCTAAAGAGCGCATAATAAAAGGAACAAAGTTAAGATATAGGATAGGCTAAGTGTTATTCTTGGCAAGGAGAATGACAAGGATGGAAAACCCAAAATGGGACCACATTAGTGAGAAAAGTGATGGAGGTATGGAATACAATAATAATGAGTAAATGTTAGAAGGTGTGTGATGGTATTGCGGACTACCTAAATAGGTAGAGAAAGAGAAGTTAGTAAGCAGTAAGTTGAATAAAAGTCAGTCTAAGGGATCAAATAGGTATGATGAGAGGAAAAGAATGATAGATAATGACACATAGGTTTTAGGTAAGACTTTTGAGATAGTGAGAAGGTAGTTAGAGGTTCGTTATGAATGTCAGGCAAACATTTTTAGTGTGATCAATGAATCACTTTGCAGTGAAGCAATAACAACAGAGCAACAGTAGGGGTAGAATAAAAAGTAACAAGTATGGATGGTAATAAATCACTAGAAAGTTTAAGGATCAAATTAATGACCATAGATAAGGGTGGAATTAGTGTTGAAAGAATCTATTAGCGAGAGAAATCTTTCAGGATTCAACAAGGGTTAAGGGCACAATATAAACTATAATAGATATGAATCATAGGTCGAGTATAATTAAAGTTAATAAATTATAAAATATTATGTCAGGAAGGACAATGGTACGGTAAAGGGTTCATGCAGATGATACCTTATAGGTAGAGCACAATTGTGCTAGGAGATGATGAAATTTGAAGAGAGACTAAGAAACATAGGTTAAACGTTATTATATGGACAATCGGGCGTAGTTGAATATAGAGGATATTTTTCTTTCTTTTCAAGTTTAGCTCGTGTTTTTGATTCCAGAGCGTTATATAAGGAGCAGAGACTGAGGCAAGGAGATCTAGTTATTTGATATTTTGATAGGCACCAATTCATATACAATTTCCTGATATGAGAATGACAGTAAGTGCATACCTAGTGTTAAGTATGAAAGGACGATCAGAGTAATGACAGGAGTTAAATTGAGTTAGCTACTAAGGCTTGCGACTGTTTTAAACTATGAGCTAGATGAAGTACTATTTATGGATGAGTTTCAATAGATGAAATTGTTGCTGATGGGTAATTTGAGGTTGAAGTTTAGAAAGCTATGGGCAGTATATATGATTATATTAAGGAGAATGAACACGTGAAGTATCTTGTTTGGAATTAAGGCATGACACATATTTCCTACAGCCGTGTTAGTTCAGATGGAACTTATAGTTTATGGGGCTCATATTCATCCAGGATAAGCAATTTCCTACTAAGGCTGGTAGGGAATGATAATGTTCTGATAGTTAAGTTGGAAAAAAGGGGATACAAGAAAAATTTTCTATGGGTAATTATAAGTGTTACATAAGGTGAAGAATGTGCTGGTAGGAGTAAATCATAGGGTTAGAATTCTCTCAGTAATGAAACTAGTAATCAAGATAAGACTAAGAAATAAAAAGAAAGTTAAAGTTGATGATGGGATAGACATCTTTGAAGGAAAAGGTGTAAGGATGAGATAGGACTAAAATTAAGGAATAAGTACAGCAGGTTGAAAAGATGCCAACAATACCAAAAAGAGGAAAAGGGAAGTGGATAAGATGTAAAGGACAGGAAGAGAGCTCGATAGAGTCAGTTATAATGATGAGGATAAGGAGTGTCTAACCACTGCCCCTGTGTTAACACTACCTATGAGCGGTGAAGGATACACCGTGTACTGTGACGCCTTCAGAGTTGGCCTAGGGTGTGTTTTGATGCGGAATGGAAATGTAGTGGCTTATGCTTCAAGGTAGCTGAAGAGGCATGAGCAGAACTATCACACCCATGATTTGGAAATGGCGGCTGTAGTCTTTGCACTAAAAATCTGGAGACACTACCTGTATGGTGAAGTGTGCGAGATATACACCGACCATAAGAGTTTGAAGTACATCTTCCAACAGAGGGATTTAAACTTGAGACAGAGGAGATGGATGGAGCTTCTGGAAAACTATGATTGCACCATCCAGTACCACCATGGGAAGGCCAATGTAGTAGCAGATGCTTTAAGCAGAAAATCTTCTGGCAGTTTGGCGCACATTTCAGCAGAGAAGAGACCGTTGATTCAGGAAGTACATGAGTTGATGGATCAATGTTTAATCCTAGATCTTTCAGATGAGGGGGTCTTGTTGGCTCATTTTTCAGTGAGGCCAGACTTGCGAGATAGAGTTAGAGTTTCCCAACACAGAGACCAACAATTGATGAAGATTATAGAGAGAGTACAGCAAGGTGAAGGTAGTGAGTTTGGATTTGCCAATGATGGCGCCCTAGTACAAGGTTCTAGGATATGTGTGCCCGATGTAGACAACCTCAAGAATGAAATCATGCTCGAGGCACACTACACCCTGTACAGTGTCCACCCAGGTTCCACCAAGATGTACCATGATGTGAAAGATAGCTACTGGTGGAATGGCATGAAGAGAGACATAGCAGACTTTGTGTCCAAGTGCTTGACTTGTCAGAAGGTGAAGTTTGAACACCAGAGACCGTCAGGGAAGCTGCAAGAGCTCCCTATCCCAGAATGGAAGTGGGAAATGATCACTATGGATTTTGTGACTGGGTTGCCTCGTACCACGCGAGGATATGATTCGATATGGGTAATTGTAGACCGTCTAACCAAATCAGCTCACTTCTTGCTGTGAAGACTACATATTCGTGGCACAAGACACCTGCTCTACATTCTAGAAATAGTCAGATTGCATGGAGTTCCTGCTTCAATAATATCTGACAGAGGGCCCCAGGTCACTTCTCGATTTTGGAGAAAGTTGCAGGAGGCACTTGGCACACAGTTGAACTTCAGTACGGCTTTCCACCCTCAGACAGACGGACAGTCCGAAAGGACAATCCAAACACTGGAAGACATGCTTCGCATGAGTGTCTTGGATTTTGGAGGTCAATGGGATGATCAGCTAGCTTTGGTGGAGTTTGCCTACAACAACAGTTACCATTCCAGCATAGGGATGGCACCCTATGAGGCACTATATGGAAGAAGGTGTAGGTCTCCTCTGTTGGACAGAAATGGGGAAGCGAAGGTGCATGATGTAGACCTAGTGCAAGACACTTGAGATAGTTCCTTTAATCGAGAACGATTGAAAACTTTTTCAAGAGGCGTAAGAGTTATGCACTTGCACGAAGGGATGTGGAGTTGTCAGTAGGCGACTATGTATTCTTGAAGGTTTCTCCAATGAAGGGAGTCATGAGATTTGGAAAGAAGGGCAAGTTGGCACCTCGGTATATTGGACCTTTTGAGGTTACTGATATAGTTGGAGCAGTTGCCTACCGGCTAGAGCTACCACCCAACCTTTCTCACGTTCATCCCGTGTTTCACATCTCCATGCTCAGGAAATATATTCCCGATCCTTCTCATGTACTACAATCGGATGTAATATAACTAAAGGAGAACTTGACATTTGAGGAGCAACCTGTAGCCATAGTGGACTACCAAGTGAGACAGCTAAGATCAAAACAGATCCCTATGGTTAAGGTTTTGTAGAGGAGCCAGTCAGTGGAAGAGTGCACCTGGGAGTTAGAACGGGACATGCGTAGCAAGTACCCTTATCTGTTCAATGTGTAATCATATATTTTATTCTACCTTGTGTAAAATTCGAGGACGAATTTTCTGTAAGGGGGGGAAGAATGTAACACCCCTGATTTTTTTATATATTATTATTGGGCTTCGTGTAGGTATCCTCAATTCGCGGAAATTCGACAGTTGTCCGGATCTGTGAATTTCCGGCCAGACAGACCAGCTACCGAAATAGTCTCCGAATTGGACCGAGGTTTTGGCTAGCCCCCCATTGTCAGACGTCCCGAGCGCGTTCCCGAAGTCGGAATCGGCAAAGGTAAACCCGAACCTTGTTTTTATGTAATTTTCTAGTGCTTAAATAGGATTAAAAATCCGTAAAATATTCGTGATAGCTTAGAAAATTATGATTGATTTGATGGGCCCAGGAGGGGCTGTGTGATATGATTGAACTGTTGATATATGGATTGTGAATATAGAAGTGCGTTTTTAGCCCTTTTGCAGGTTGGGTAGGTCCTAGGTATAGGGAGACTCACGGATTTTCGCACGACTTAGGGCGTAATTGGTCTTTTCTTTGCTTGTATTGAGTCAATTGTATTAAATAAATGTAATATAATTGTCGTGAGCCGATGCCTTTCTTCCTCCGCCACCGCCACAAAGTGATTGTCGTCAAGTCTGTGAGTAAAATATTAATTTTAATTATAATTTCGATATTATTATATGTTCAGCATGCCCATGCATCACTTATATGCATATATTTATGTAGTTAAACTCTAGGCACGATTTATGTTGCATTCATAACTGTTGATGTACCATGGATGTTGTTGTGGTAATTTGGAGCGGTGTCGTGCGTTGGCGTGCGTGTGATGTGGTGTGGACTATGGATAGGGCCGGGGTAGTCACGGCTGAGTAATTCGCTGGGACCGTTCCTTCGAGGGGTAGTCACGGCTTGAGTAATTCGGGACCCTCGATTTGGTTATTAAGTGGAAGTCCGAGCTTGAGTAATTCGGCACCAAAGTTGGATTTAAGAGAGTCAGATAGGGATCGGCTCCCATATGTTATGATTGATACTACAGTGTGTGAGTGCTCCAAATTACCTTTTGATGTTATGATGTGAAAATGTTGTGTATGTTGCATTTCACTCTACAAAGTTGCATTAGTTTTAGATAGTTATAGAGATTATAGTTAAGATTGATATTTTACTCTCTGAGTCGAACGCTCACTCCTGTTCAAAAATTTTTACAGGCCACAGGAGGATATTTTGTTCTGGGTTAACCTGCCTTTTTACCTCGCAGGTTGTTTATCAATATTGTGTAATTTTAATTACTCCTAGAATTTCCGCATGTGTTAGCAGTAATTATTTGAAATTGGTCTGTAATATTATATTCATGTTGGACCTGTAAACTTAATATTTTAAGTCTGTTTGATGGATTGGATGAGGGAGCTGAGCTCCCATTTATTATTATGTTGATGAGTATGTGGAGGGTGAGCTGAGCTCCCCAATGGATTGTTTATTGTGTTTACAGGTCGGGTGAGTCGAAAACTCCCCGTTGGAAAGTCCATTTTATGGCCGGACTCTGTCCGTTTGTTTTCTTGATATTGGGCCCAAATGGGCCTTAGAGTTGGGTTAATGAATAGTTAAGGCTTACTACGGGCCTCGGGGGCTTTAGGCTGGCCCAGGTCCTAGTGCCGGTCCGGCCCATAGGTTGGGTTGTGACAACATAAATGACTTGATCTTTATTTTGCTAAATGAACTCATGAATATTTATATTTCTTAATAAAATAAACGCCACTGTTACAACCCCATTCACATCAACACCAGCAGATGTTAGTGACATTGCTTGTGATATTGTAATATTCATGAGGGACGGGTGGTCAAATTTGCATGATGCACTAAATTTGCATTAAGAGCTTAGTTTCATGTAAAAATAGACAGTAAAATGTACCATATATTTTGCTTCATTTTGCACTTGGTTTTTGCTTAAAACTATCAAATAATAATCAATAACACCAAGGCTAGTTCTTTTCCTTTTTTTTTTTTTAAGAAAAAAAAAACCAAAGCTAGTAAGTTGTATATCTTGCTCATATGTTGTGTTGCGTCGGGCAATACAAAATGGAATTATTATTTTTTTCACAACTCTTTGAATAATTTTCATATAATTTCCATCCACGGATAGGTTTTATTCCATGGCAAATAAACCAATGAAAATAGAATAAAATATTTACTCTTAAAATAATAACCAATACATGCAAAGCTTAATAAAATTATAATCTAAACCATGGATTTTTTTCCTCCATAACAAAATTACCAATAATCCTAATTTTTCTTTTCCTTCGAATTCAACTTAAAGCCAATCAAATGCACATAATATTATACATAATTTCTAAAAAAAAAAAATGCCTATCAAACCGAACCATTGGATTTAGATATTAGCATCCAAACTAAAACTCCAACGAGGAAACCAATTTGAGTATTCTTATTTGTCCCTTCCATTTATTGTTTGCCGATTTCTTCAATGTCAAGCATGCGAGAGCTACTTTCACCAAACTTCTTATTGTAACAATGTTGACTGTAGGCATCAACAGCTTCATCATAATTATTGAAATACTTGTAAACACTTCCACCTATACCTAAAACAGCCGATGCACAATCCTGCCATGAAGAAAATACTCCATGAGTTCTACCTTCAAACACAACGTAATATTTCCCTTTTTTTTCTCTCACTTGTGAAAATTGGATCACCTCCCATTGTTGTAAAAACTTAAAGGGTATATGAGATGATAAATGAAAAATATATTTGAAAAAAAAAAAAAAGAAACCAGAAATGAGATATGGAGTCTCCCACTTGATTATGGAGTTAGAGGTTGAGATAGATCATTATTGGTTAGAGCAATAGTGGGTTGTGATAGGTTAAAAGGATGGTGGATGATGTTTGATTGGTTGAATAATTGGTGAAAAATAGTAGATCAAATAATTGGTGGTATTTGATTGGATGCTCAATAATAAAAAGAGAGAGAATTTATAAATTTTCAAATTCAAATTTGAAAATTTCATTAAGGGCTATATAGACATTTCACATTGAAAAAGTACCTAAAATTTACTAAAATACCCTCATATGTACAAATTTTGTACATTTCATGTATACACAACCTTTTTTCCTTAGAATAAATTGATAATATTTTATTATAAGACCATTCCAATACTAATTCAAGAACATAAGAGGACATCTAATATATATTAAATTTTATTAACAATACCATTAAGAATATTAATTATTAAGAATATAATTAATATGTATTAAGAATATATTTATTATTATAATTTTAATATATATTAAAATTTAATTCTTATATATATATATATATATATATATATATATATATATATATATATTAATTCAGATTTTATAGATATGCAATATAATTTCCTTTTTAAATACTCTATATATAATTTATGAATATGTAAGCCATACATACACTTGTTTTATATAATTAGTACATTGCACTATAATATATACTAATTCTATATAAAATTACTCCTTATAATTTAATTAGAGATTAAATAGTATATGATATTTATAAATTGATACAAATCATATTTAATTTAATTAGGTAGTATATGGTTCTATATTTATAAATTTAAAGTATATTTTATATAAAATTTTGTTAGAGAATAAATAATAAATAGTTTTCATAATAATTTAATTAGAGACATAAATCTTTTTGGCATATATGAATTCAATAATATCTTAAAATAATATTAGTTATGCATATATATATATATATATGAATTTATTCATATATTCTTAATATATTAAACATATTTAATTAGCACAATTGAATATTTAGTCAGTAGAGCATTAATATGTAAATAAAAAGCAATAAATTCTTTCTTGAAAAGATAAGATTGCATTTTGGAGGGAAAAGTTTTATTACTCTACTTTCCCCATTTAATGTATTAAAGTTATAATTGTAATTTCATTCAGTTTTAATGCATTAATAAAAGTTTAAAAACTATAAATTATAGAATTTCAATAATATCCCCATTTGATCCAATTCATTTGATTCATTCAACATCATTCTTAATTTTCTTTTTATCCATTTTATTAATTAGCAAAAATGCCTTTTAAGCTCTTAAAATTATTTTTAAAGTTAAATATGTTTTTATCGATTCAGATAATTTATTTAAGTTCATAACAATTATTTTTGAAGATAAATAAGTTATTATTAGTTTAATTAATTTATTTAAACTTTTTAATATTATTGACGGAGGGTTAACTCTGACAATTATAAGGATTTAAAAGGGCTTTGTACCTTATTATTAATTATTGTAAGAGATTAGCAGGGCTAGCAGATTGTTCTTACAGCCTATTCGGTTATTCATACATGCAGGGTTTCTGATTTATGAAAAGGGAAAATTAATTAATTATATTTTAAATACAAAGTGGAGAAGGCTATTGGTGCGAGCCCACGGTCAGAGTCAGTTGTTCCTGATCCAGTCCCAAAATCTAACCATAAAATTTTACGTACATATATATAACTGCTGCAACTCAGACATCATACAATTGCAAAGATAATGAAAATAAATACATTCATCTAATAGATAGAGATGTATAAAACAGAAGGACTCCAACTAGAAAACAGGAGTGCACCAACAGGACTCTCAAAGAACACAAAGGACTGCTTTACAATTTGTTTGATCAAAAGAACCCAAAAATCGCAGCATTCCAGGAATCTGCATACAAATGCCATGGCATATGTAGATAAATCTCCACCTACAAAATCCCCTTTTGATCATTCACTAATGTCAGCACATCATAATAGTCCCTTTGAGAAGTCCAGCATTTTGATGAAATTAACTGTCCAAAGGAAAAAAGGGTAGGGTATCACATTAAATTTGCAGGTATTACAAGTCTCAAAATGTTAGATTAGTTTCATATATTTTACAGGAAATAGCAAATCTCGGTTTTCTCACCTGGATATGTATCAACTTCATAAAGAAAGCAACTAATAATATTAAAGCTCAGTTTTCTCACCTGGATATGCCTCAACTTCATAAAGAAGGCAACTAATAAAAATATAGATCCTCAAAGTCAGACATATCACTGCGAGAACTCATAGTAGACATCATCATCAATCAATAAATCAATCTAACAAAATTCAGATAGGTAGCCTTCATAATATGATCCAGTGTCAGCAATTTCAGCATCAGATGGATTAGTCATCAATGGAATCAGAGGGAAGCCGCAAATCTTTGATCCGTTCTGCACATCTTTTCCATAAATGTCCTTCTAGACGGACATTAAAACATTGGCGCAGGTCCAATGATTCAAGGTTTGGACAATCATCTAGAATGGCTTGCAAGCCTTCATTTGTCAGCTTATTTCCAAAAATCTGAAGGCAGGGTAAATGAGGCATGTTTTCTGCAACAGCCAATGCCTCTTCATTGCACTCTATACATGGATGCCTGAACCCCTGGTTATTTAGCTTAAATGATCTAAGTAGAGGACAACAATGCCCAACAACTTCAAGAGCCTGCTTTGATAATGAGCAAATATGAAATGTCAAGCTCCTCCAGCTATGGAAATTCTATAGCTGCTTTCACTAAATCCCTCACCTGAAATGCTATACCAGTCAAAGTCGTTTAAGATGACTTGATCTGTAATGTGGTGATCATAGACCAAAATATTAGATATAAGCAGATTGGTACCAACACATATATAAAGAGAAATTGAGTGCAACATTTTCAGTATAGGAACTAACAGAAGGAAGCTTCAACATAGAGTATTAGAAGAAGAAATATATTGTCAGAGGATACACATTCTATCATGTCTCGCAACACTACAAGATAGGCACCTTTTAAGCTCAATTGAATCCCAAGAATGGTAGACACTTGTGAGGAAACAACAAAAAGAAGTGGGTACTATGTGCAAATTGTAAGTCATTGTTTTCATAGGTAGGTTTAAAGCAACGGAAACCTGCTTCTTTGTTGATGATTAAACACAAGAAAAATTTCCTCCTTCCAAGGTAAGCCATAACTGAAACAAGATTTATAGTTGTAGAGAGTATTTCCAAGTACTTCTAGACACAAAATATTAGAACACACAAGAAAGGATCCAAGGATCCAACTGATTTTTCTTACTAATTGACTATCACATCCTTCTTCATAAAGCCCACATTTTCTTTTCTTTTTCTCACCTTTTCCCGCTTTTGGAGGTGAGCAAAATTATGCTAATGAAAAAGAAGTAGTAAATGCTTCAAAAGCTTCTCAACAGCCACCAAATGATAATAAAAAAAAAATTATACCAAATGATTCAAAGCTTCCCAATAGCCCTAGTCAGTCATAGGACACCATGTGAAAACCTCGGCTACCTAGCTAAATCATTCAACCTCATCGATAAAGGCATAAAATAAGAATCAGCAATCTGAAAAGCATGTCAAAACACAACATGATAAGTAAACCTGAATTTCAAATATATAGTGCCCGATGGCCAACAGGCCTGTACCTGGCTTGAATTATCTACCAAATTGTTTTCCTATGGTTGTTCCAATTCCAACCCAATGCTTGTTGTCCTAGAATTTCTCAAGGCTAATTTTATTTCATCTAAATGTAGATTAATAGAAAATATTCCTATAAATAAAAAATGGACAACAACTAGTAACAGCCACAATGACTCAAATTATCGCCTCATATACGAACACAAAATTATAAGAATAACTTCAACTTGTTCCCCCTGCTAATGGCTTCAGTAAACCACAAACAACGAAGTACAGAAGTTCCATATTCAATTCAAAATTATCACAACAAAGAAAACCTTTTTTGTAAGAATCCACAAGCAAACAAGTCAACCCCAGCAATACAGTTAAATAAACAAAATTCCATTTCCACCAACCATCAATACCTATCGGCTATGTATTTGAGGAGATCATCAGTACCAAAATACTCGATGTTGATATCTACCAAGCCACCAGAACTCCTATCAACAGCATGCCTACACATTTTCTTAAGACCATAACCCATGTGCCAGAGATCACCCAAATTGCGCATGTCGATCGATCTCCACACGGAGGGGTCCTTCCAGACGCTACGCCACGTGGAGCAGACGAGCTGCGCGGCGCTCAAGATCTCGACCGCCCCAAGCTTCCAGAGGATCGACGCCGTAACGTCCTGTGTCAGCTCCACCCAGTTCCGATATGGTTCTTGTGGTGGTGGCAAGAGTGAATCCATGGTTGAAGAATTGAGTTTGGAAAAGAGTAGTCAGTTATGAGGTTGTGACTAGGGTTTGGTTAGTATCTGGTGCAGGAGTTTGGTTGTGCTTGGAACTTACGTGACGATGCAGGATTTTCGGGTGAATGACTGATGAATCTTGGATTTGGGTATGGTACCCAAACCCGTTATGTACATTTGGGTAAATCAATGTGGTGGATACGGGTCATTTTTTTAATTCTGTTTTATTTTTTAATTTATTTAAAAATATTTTATTTAAAAATATTTTATTATTATTTTTTCTTAATCTACATAAAATTAATAAGATATAAAGTTATTATATGAAGTTTAAATTTTAATTTAATTTTATTTAAAATAAAGTAATTATATTTCGCATAATATCCCACAGCAGGTAGTTTTCCGGGCAGATTATCCTCAAAGGTGAAACGTGTCCTAAATTCCCTGGCGTCGTTATAAGAGCAGTAAAATCAAGACAACGACATTGCCAAGAAAGAAAAAAAAAATCTTATCGTCAAACGACATCGTTTCAAACCACCAGGACGCCGTACCATGCATTTCTATGATTTTTTCCCCCATCCTATCACTGTTTTAAATAGTAATACTTGTTGCTTCAAAAAAAAATATAGTTAGTTGCTCAGCTTACTGAGGTTGCAGGAGGAGGAGGTTGGAGATAGAAGGGAAATGGTGCGTTTAGGCGGGAAAATGGTGAGCCATGTGGTGAAATTTGGCGGCAACTGTTTCGGCCAGGTTCTGGCTGCTGCCGCGGTGACTCTCCTGCTCCGATTCTTTTCCGGTCCGGGCCCTGCTTTATTACCGGAGGATGAGTTTAGCGACGATGAGAAGAACGATGTTTCTGGAGACGATAAAACTCGAGAGGCTTCGGTCGATGGGAAAGTTGTTCCGGTTACTATCCGCTGGAGCAACATCACGTGTTCTCTCTCTGATAAATCCTCTAAACAAGTACGTAGATTTTTTTTTCTTTTGAAAATTGTAATTATGACAATTTTTCTTCAAGTTCTGCTTGGCTGTTGAGAAAACGTGGTAAAAATTGACTCACTACTGAGCTTAATGAACTATTTGGCTTTAGCTGATGACCTGATGCGTGTTTACTTATGAAGCTCTAGGAGGAAATTTTTGGATTCATCACGCTAGCTAACTGTCTCCAAGCATTCACCTCGCAATGTCAGGAAAACGAAATTTGGAAATTGATGATAGTTTAATCTGTAGGTGCGGTTTCTGCTGAAAAATGTCAGTGGAGAAGCAAAGCCTGGAAGATTGCTTGCGATCATGGGGCCATCGGGATCGGGAAAAACGACTTTGCTCAATGTTCTGGCGGGGCAGCTAATGGCATCTCCTCGTGTGCATTTATCAGGTCTTTTAGAGGTCAATGGGAGGCCTACTTCGAATAGAGCTTACAAGTATGACTTGTTGGGACAGATAATAGTTATTTGATTTTTTTTTTAATAATCTATTTCGTTGTGTTTTTAGTGATGTCTGTGAGATCTATTGTTATTTGTAGGTTTGCTTATGTGAGACAGGAGGATCTTTTCTTCTCGCAGCTGACAGTGAGGGAAACGCTGTCCCTTGCTGCAGAACTTCAACTTCCAGAGATATCTTCGGCGGAAGAAAGGGATGAGTTTGTGAACAATTTGCTGTTCAAGCTAGGTCTGGTAAGTAGGACAGTAGGACTTATGAAGTTTGAAGTCTAAGCATTTGCACTTGGAGCTAATCAATTTAGTTTATATGCTTGAAATAAAATTCACTTATATGTAATTTGGTCTCTTCATCAATATCTCTTATGAGTAAATAATTAATAATAACCCTTAATGGTTTAATATGATGAGGTCATGCACTACGATCCATCTTTCATTTCTTTTATGTATCATTTTATATTATAAGTACTTCTGATGTAATTTGATTTATTTTTGGGGTTTGCTTTTGTTTTTTATATTCAAAGGTCAGTTGTGCTGATTCCATTGTTGGTGATGCAAAAGTTCGTGGGATAAGTGGTGGTGAAAAGAAACGTTTATCAGTGGCCTGTGAACTTATTGCTAGCCCATCTGTCATATTTACTGATGAGCCTACAACAGGTATCATGCTTCATGCGATTCTGTTCACATCATAGTCCTCAATGATTCTGTTTTCACAAGTTACTTTTGATATGGCTCTTGATAAGCTGGTGTTTTAACATTTTTTTTTTTTGTAAAGGAAAAAACTACCGTAGTAGTTGCTATTTTCGTCCATGTCTCTGTGTGATTTGCATTTTCGATGTCAAGTAATATTCATTAAATGCAAAAATTTTCACAAAAGAAATGTGGCATAGAAATGATAAAATTGTACTTATATATTTGTAGTTCTCCAAATGATGCTCACCATTTACAAGTAAAATGTATGATATGAAGTTGAAATTTAATGGATTACATGTCTCAAGCATCAACCCTTTCTGAATCAGCATAAATGGTCATTATTCTAATAAGCAAGCCTCTCTTTGTCGGATGATGAGAAAAGGTTATTGCTTTTGATGGACAAGCAGGACCTTGATAAACTGGTGATTTTATATCAATATGATACTTTTGGAGTGAATGATGAATGGGATGAACTTAGAGGCAATCACATATCATCATTGTCATCATTGTGATATTATTAACTGTCTATTCTTAACAGAGGTTTTAAAAGTGAATTCACACCCCCAAAACCAAATTCTTTGAAGGGTTTGGACCTATATGTGTTTGATTTGGTCACTTAGTGAAGTTAATAGAATTTGGGTAAACTCCTTTTAAATTGAATCTTAATGCACCTTAGAGGTCTTGGTAAGAGTAAAAAGGAATAAAGATTATGGTAATGCTGTGTATTGGCAGTGACTTTGGACCAAAATTCCTTATGCAGTTATTGTGTGACAAAAATATTCTTTGTTTCTTTATAGTTTGTTGGGGATCTTAAGAAGGGTGTCCTCAGTTGACGTTCAATGTGATTGGGGAGTTGCTTCAGTAGATTATAATATATTAATATTTTTCTTGAAGCTTGTTCAGTGAGATCAAATCCTAAGTATTGAAATTTCCCTTCTTCTTCATCAATGAAGTTTTCTTCTGTTGAAAAATAAAAGGAAAAAGAATCTTAATGTATTGTATGAATTTTTGTTGCATTCAACTTTTAGCAAATTGTATTGTGATTGGATTCAATCAAATTTGAAAAGAAGGGCTATTATGTCTGGGCTCAGTTGCGCTGCTTTAAGCTATAGTTCTTTATTTGTTCCTTTCACAAAAGCTGAAATTTCAATATGCTGTTGATCCAATGATTTATACAGTTGACTGCTGAATCAATATTTTCCAGGGCTTGATGCTTTCCAAGCAGAGAGAGTGATGGAAACTCTCCGACAACTTGCACAGGCTGGACATACTGTAATTTGTTCTATTCACCAGCCCAGAGGTTCAGTGTACAGTAAATTTGATGACATTGTTTTGCTAACAGAGGGTGCACTTGTTTATGCTGGTCCTGCACATGATGAACCGCTAGCATACTTCTCAAAATTTGGGTTAGCCATACCTTGTCTCTCTTGTTGATTTTCTTTATGTTGTTTACTAGGGATATATTGTTTATTATTCTCAAGATCTTTTGAAGTTGTGGTATTTTTGTAAATTGCCATTACGGGACATATGAAGCCACAGGGTACAAGCTATATACGAAACAATAAAGGAAAAAAAATATATTGGGTTAGCCTCAAGAATTGCACAAATGGTTGCAAGCCCAAGAAGTGCACCCACCATCATCACTTGAGAATCAGTGCTGCCGGTAGTGGACATGGAACTAATGTTTTCCATGTGGATATACCTTTTTATTTCATTCAATTATAGTCAGCTTTTGATCTTGAACTCAGCTTTTTTAACATTTTTAATTTTTCAAAGTCTTAATTTTGATCTCATACCTCTTATAATTGTTTCATCATTATGCTATAGAAGTTCTAAAGGATATTCTGGGTAGACTATCTGCAAATAAATACTTCCACCATTCATTACCTGGTTTTAGTTTAATGTTGTATTAATTGGACCAAGTTGTTGTATACAATTGTTTCTGTTGAATATGTATATGGATTTGTTCTCTATTTGTAAGTAAACTGTTAGTGATTTTGTAGAAATAATAAACCATGATTTGATTCGTGCAGGTGTGTTCAACATTGAATAGTTTTGACTGCTTTTTTGGTTTTTTACGTTGAAACATTTGATAGCATTTTTTAAATGTTTTTTGGCTCTCTGTTTAGAACTTCTTTTTCCTTGTGTTTTGGTACTTTTTTTTTTTGGCCAAACAATAATGATTAAACTTGAGCTGTGCACTGGGTTTATTGTCTTCACTGTTGTAGTTTTTCACTCAGAAACAGAAACTACATTTCATTTATGCATTTAGTGTTGCAGAATTTAACACACATGCACACTCGAGAATAAGTGAGAATAAAAGAGACAATCAAGAAAAAAAGAGAACACATAGAAGTTTAACGTGGTTTGGCAATGTTCCTACGATAGCAGAGTTGCCTGCTTTTTTTATACTACGAGAAATCCAACCACACTGCTACAACTTACATAATAATGTGTTATGTATCAGCCTCAGATCAATCTTTGAATCTCAGATATTGTGACAAAACTCTTAAGGAATTGAGAAATAGATTGGATGAGAAGAGAAAATAGAATTCAGAGGAGTGGAATATTTCTATTATTGATTCTGGAATAGAATAAATGAATACAGATAAGGATTCTTCTTTTATACAAGAATAGTGCAACTACTTCCCTCCAAACTAACAACATTTCCCTTCAAAACACTTCCTACCTGACTCTTTTATTGCTTAGTACTATTTCTCCTCTTTCTCCTATAGTATGTAACATCATATTGGGTTATCCTTTATATAGCTAGTATCCAAGGGTCTTGAAATACAATGATGCCTCTTTTCCAATAGAACAAGTTGGCCCAAACGTAGACTTCCTAAGTTAAATAGGAATCATTTCCAAATGGGAATTTTACCAGTCTTCCATTAAATATGATCCAATGCCAACAAATAGCCAATGTACATGGACAGGTCCATGGCTGTGGGGATGACTGTGTACCTTTCTGAAACCAAGTCACATTCTCACACAGACTGGTACATGGCCATGGGATGACCGTGTACCTTTCTGGAGTTTAGTCACCTTCTCACACAGCTGAGCCATGTGGCTTCTACATTTCACATGGACAGGCCATGTGACTTACTGCTCCATCCAGCATTGTCTACTTTGAACCATCCCCTCCTTTGCTTGGGACAATTAGGCGTATAGCTTCTCTGAATATGAGCCACCTAACTCAATATATAGATGATGATTATGTAAATGAATATATAGCTGATGTTGCTACTATTAATTTTCAAAGCACTGATTAATAGTTGATTCATTCAACAGGTATCATTGCCTAGATCATGTCAATCCAGCAGAATTTTTGGCTGATCTCATATCTATTGACTATAGTTCTGCTGAAAGTGTGTACTCATCTCAGAAAAGGATAGATGGCCTTGTTGAGTCATTCTCACAACAATTGTCAATGATGCTTTATGCAACTCCCCTTACCAGAAGGGAGAGCCCTAAGAATGACAGGAAGTTAAGCAAGAAAACTGTTGTGAAAAGGAAAGAGTCTTGGTGGAGGCAATTCTGGTTGCTCCTTAAACGTGCATGGATGCAAGTTTGTTTCTCAACTGTCACTTGAATAATTTTTATGTGTTCAAATGTTCTCATTTTATGACATAATGTGATGCAGCCAATTCCCTGTATCTTATAAAAAGGAAGTCTGCTCAAATAGTTGGGCTTAAGATAAACTACAGACATGACATTGTTTTACTTTATTTTTCTTTAACTTTAATCTTAGCTTCTTTATTTAGCTGCTTACCAGTCAGCCAACCAGCAATTTCCAAGAGCATAACTTCATCTTTTACCCAATTTTAGATGACCAATTCACTCCTTTGGCCTAGAATTACAACCACAGAAATACAATATAGGACAATTTTGTTAAGCAAATTCATAAAATTTATTAGATTCTCATTAAAATTGAATGAGACAAACTAGGATGGTCAATAAGTTCTTGTAGTTTTTTAATAGATATTAATTCTCAAATAAATATAACCTGATTAAATCCTTTTAATGAGTTGCTAGGCTTCTCGAGATGGGCCAACAAACAAAGTTCGGGCAAGAATGTCAATTGCATCAGCTATAATATTTGGATCAGTTTTCTGGAGAATGGGAAGATCTCAGACATCAATACAAGACAGGATGGGATTGCTCCAGGTATGTTATGTCATTGATAATCTTTTGAATGGTTTAATATGCCATTAGTATACTAAGTTTCGGAGTTTGACAAAATGCCTCAAGTTATAGTTTCCTTGATTCTTTATATGGACATTTGATCTTTCTCAGGTCACAGCAATAAACACAGCAATGGCTGCTCTCACAAAAACTGTGGGTGTGTTTCCCAAGGAACGTGCAATTGTAGATAGAGAGCGTGCAAAGGGATCATATGCATTAGGACCATATCTGCTTTCTAAATTGATAGCTGAGATTCCTGTTGGAGCTGCATTTCCATTAATGTTTGGTGCTTTATTGTATCCCATGGCACGTCTCCATCCCACTTTGTCCAGGTGTGCAGGTCTACCATTTTGATTTTTGACAAAGATTTTGTTATGTGTAATAAGTTGAATTATTTTATGTAAGCAATTGTGGCCCCTCTTAATATATTCTCTATGTCATGGTGTGAACCCTTAGTCTGGCCGGGGAACAGCACAGAAATGGGGTATCAGCATGGTGGCCTCATAATGCCCTAGAATCTCATATTACACCGGGGAGGTGGGGTTGGTGTGGGGAGCGATAATGAGATCCAATGGGCTTGATTAGGACATTGGGAATTGGGGAGGGGAGATCCTAACCTTGATTAATCTTGGTGACTATCATATCTCAACATCAGTCATCAGGCCAAGGTGCAACTCTGCAATTTTCTTTTTGGAATAAACGTAGTAGTGCCTTTATATGCTTTAGAGATACAAATAATAAAAGAAACATACTTGATATATTTGTTTTGTGAAAAGCACTTTTAAGTGGAAATGGAAAATTGAAGGCCGGCCCCCCAAAGAGTAAAAGAATATTGAAAAGTTTCCAACGAACAGAAGACGTGCCAGAGATCATCTGCTAAAACCTTGGTGATATGTCATTATAATTGTCCCCGAAATAGTCATTATCGAGTAGATGACACTGTTTTTGCAGTCCCTAGATTTATCTAACAGAGAAATTTTCATTTTTGTTTACGGAATGAATATAAAGTGGGATATATTGTCATTTGAAGCACAATCTAAGTGTTTTCCTTTTTATGCTGAACTTAATTGCATATAAGCATGTGAAATGACAGTTTGTATCAGGTGATGCAAAATGCTTACCTTGAAATGTGTGCTTGACTGCAGAGAAATGCACCTTTCTGTTACACTGCACTGAAATTTTGGTTATTATTTTTGTTACTGGTGGTGCCCATGAGTGTGTGCTGTTTTAGTATGTGCAAAAATGCTTTAAGAGAATATGACTTGAATCAAAAGGAGTGTTAAAAATTCTAGTCAGTGCATTATGCTATTTGCGCTCCCCCACACCACCCCCCCCCCCCCCCTCCTCTCCTCCCCTCTTATTGTAGAGTTTTCTAGTTGATTAGACTATACTGTTGCTTATTTCCTTCTTCCTAACTACAATAGTTTTAACTCACTGATGGTTACTTATTTTCCTTTGTCTACAGAATTTCATTGTTGGAATTGGAATTTGGTTCACTTGTTATTATGCCTCATCACAACATTTATTAGACATAATAACATTACTTCTTGTTAACAAGGTGGTAGGGGAATTTTGTATCAAGCATGTGGTCCACATGAAAATAGTGCACCTTCAGCTCACAATTGTACATGATCCATCTATGAATTTAGCATGTGATTCGACATGAATGTGGGAAGAAAGTGCACTATTTTCATGTGCACCGTAGGCTCCAAATAATTCCTCTTGTTGGGCAGGATAGTTCGCCAATCTTTATCATTGATGTATGAAAGGCAATTTGTGATAACTTCATTGTTTGTTCCATTTATAATGCATGAAGTTACTGAGTTACAACTCATGCTCTAGGTTTGGAAAGTTCTGTGGAATTGTGACAGCAGAATCATTTGCTGCATCTGCTATGGGTCTAACTGTGGGAGCTATGGTTCCAACCACTGAAGCAGCAATGGCACTAGGACCATCTCTTATGACAGTTTTTATTGTATTTGGGGGGTATTATGTTAATGCAGATAATACACCAATCATCTTCCGCTGGATACCTGATGTTTCTCTGATAAGATGGTAAACTGCTTGTCATTATATTTTAAACCCGTTCTTTCCATTTTTTACTAGATGATAAAGCTTAATATTGTTTTTTTTTTTTGGTTTCCCTTATTGACTGTATTATCCTTATTTTCACATGTTTTCAGGGCCTTTCAAGGGCTTTGCATCAATGAATTTACTGGACTCAAGTTCGATCGCCAACATTCATTTGATGTTGAAAACGGTGAACAGGTAAACTACTTCATGGATACCAATATTTTAAATTGCAGCAAAATACGGATTCTTGTTTTGGTGAAGAAAAACAAGGAATTGTAGAAGAAAAGATTGGCTTCTTTTAATTAGAACTTTGGTCATATTGAAGATTAACTTAAAATTTCATTTTATCGGGGAAAATGTCTGATCAGTATAACAATACTCGAGATATTCTGTAATGTTATTTATGTCTTTTAATCTTTTAGGTTTATGGTAAACTTGTCATATGCCTGTACATTTTGCACGAAATGTTTAAAATATTAAAAGTAAACTTACATAGTAGTTTTAGTTACCAATTCAATTAGTTATCTCTTTTTAGTTGCTATTTTCACTCAACTACTTGTTCAAATATGACAAAAGGCATACTTATTACCCAATGTTTTCTATGCTCAATTTTATACACATACACGCACATGCACTTCAGTAATAATAATATTTGGCTGGCAGTGGCTGTATATTGGGAATGCATAATCCCTCAACTGGCACATTGATGCAAAACCTTAGGATTCCAAGAGGACTCTGGTATATAAATCAAAATTTTTCTTAATCAAAATGCATAAGACCTGGTAAATCTACAATGACTTTTACATCCTGTATTTTCTTATTTTTAGGGTATTTCACTTAATTTTCTGATTCATGCTTTTAGACTAAAATTTCACGTGAGGTCAGCTGTATAATTGCAGTGATATGGAGTATCTCTGCCACAAGTTGATTAAAACTTGTAGATTGACATCCAGAGCCACCAAGTTTGTGTATGCTTTTTACAGATAAACTGGGTTATACAATCAGTATCCAGGAAACCTTTAATGATCGGAAAATCTACAAATAAGACGGCAAAATGTCTGATTTGTTTTAACAATTTTACCTGCTTCTTTTCTTAAATTGATATATGTTTAATTTTTTGTTTTTTATTCTTATTTTGCTGTTTCGAAAAAAAAAAAAATCTTGTTTTGCAGGCACTCGAGCGACTCTCCTTTGGAGGAAGCCACATTAATGATACGGTGATAGCTCAAAGTAGAATTTTGTTATTTTGGTACTGCACTACTTACCTTCTCCTTGAAAAAAACAAGCCCAAATACCAACGGCTTGAGCCACCTCCTCTTGAACAAATCCAACAACAGCTACAGGTTGAGCCCTTGGAACCTGACCAAGTCAAACAACTTAATCATTCACTGAAGCAAGATGAATCAAACCAGCAGCTTGAAATCCGACCATTTATCTTGGAAGGTTTGTAATTATTTGGGCATTAGTGATAATCATTATAAGATTTGCCACTATTTATTGATTTATCTTATACAGGTGCTAAGTAAAGGAGATCATTTCTTTTGCAATAAAGGAGGTTCTCATGCCTTTTCTAGCTGCTATTGTAGAACTTGACAACAATAAGTTGATTTACGTATATCTCAAACTCAAGCAGCTAAGAAATCTCTCATGTAGAATGTTGCAATCGAGTCCTAACGCCATCGAAATATGTCATCTTTCAGTATAATTGAATGTGTGTCACGCTTCTTTTGTGCAGCATGATGAACCATTCTCATTGATATCAAAGTTTCAGTCATTTTAAATTTTCAATGCATTGACACACATTGCCTCTTTTTTCTTTTATGAAACACAAGGGTCATCATTGTAAAGTTGTCTCACCTGAATGGAATTTCACCATTTCAACCAACTTTGATAACAAGTTGTAGTTTTGTACCATCGGAGAAGTTAACGGCGCGAATGTAGCTTACAACTTATGCTTGATTTCCTTATGACGCTTTCAACAGAATATTTTTCATGCAGAGAGAGCTTTGTTATACCAATTCAACTGGCATCATCAAGTTCAGTCATTTTCACTTTTGACTTTTGCAATGAGAACAAGATTGACAAATTCAAATATTCAAATCATTTGGGATATATCGATCGTGTCATTGCCGTCTTCCTGCTTCGAGAAGAGAAAAAAATAATGGGATACATTGATCATGTCATTGTCATATTTAAAGTTTTAAACGGTCACCGCCAGCCGCCCGAAAAATGCAAACTCGGCTCTTTCTTGGAGAACATTCTAACCGGGACAGGGAGAACTGATACGGCACCCAATCAAAATTACGCGTTAGTTTATGCCACTTTTCGCAACTCTCAACTCTCATAAATACGGGGACTTTTTGCCATAATCAGAGCACTTACGCAACCCATTCTCAAAAACTCGTATTAAAAGCAATCCTCCAGCCAAAAAAAAGAAAAAAAGCAATAATGGAAAAGCCAACCATCCTACACTCATCATCTCTCCCTGTCCCAGCGCACCCATTTCCTGCCAAATCGTTGCACTTTTACCAAAAGATTAGCCTCAAACCTTCCCACAAGATTATTTCAGCATCAAAAAGAGACAGATTTGGCCGCGATTATGAGGGCAAATCAGTCGACGAAAGCATGATCGTTCTTAGAAAGCGTATACGGGAGATGAAGTTGACAGAGACAACTTACGAGTACCCTTGCGAGTGGATGGAATGGGAGAAGCAATATTTTCCAGACTACAATTCTCATGTATGTCAAGCAGTGGGATTTTTGCAATCTGTATTGATGAACACAAGGCCTAGCTTGGCCTTGGGATTGTTTGCTCTTTTCATGTTGAGTTTGCCCACCTCTATTTCGATGATTATGTTGAACTTGTGGGGTTGGTTGAGTTGTTCATATCTATAGTGTTGGATGCATTTGTGACCATTTTTAGCTTTGTACATATTCTTCTTCGTTGAATTTCTACTTATTCTTAGAGTACATATTGTCATTGTGCACCCGTTTTGAGCTGCAATTAATAAAGTTCCACCTTGCAAATATTAATAGATAAGAAGAATTGATAATCCTAGGGCTGTAAATGAGCCAAGTCGTTCGTGCTTTGCTCAAGATTCAGCTCTATAAAAGCTCGGTTCGGCTTGTTTTCTAAACAAGTCTAGCTCGAGCTTGAATTTTAGATTCGCTTAATAAATGAGCCGAACTCAAGCTTAGCAGTATCCGGCTCGAGCTCGGCTAGTTTAAATATTCATGAACGAGCTCATGAATAGGCTCGTGAGTAAGCTCATTAAATAAGCTCCATTATAGGTTCGTGAGTAAGCTCGCTAATAAGTACGTTAAGTAGGCTTGTTTATAAGCTCCAGAAATGCCTCCTTTGCAAAAATATTCATATTACTTATTGAATTTTAGGATATTGTAAAAATATTTTAGCTATTTATGGTTATTCTAAAAATAATATATTATTTAAAATTATGATATAGTGCATATAAATATATTAATTTATAATTTTTTTACAATTTATTTTATCTTTTAAATAAGTTAATTTTAGTATATAGATAAAATTAAAAAATTAGAATAAATATGCTCAATATGAAAATAATATACTATTAGATAATACATACTCTTAAATTTTTTAATATATTTATATTGTAAACATGTATTTAAATTATTTCACACATATAAATTTGAATTAATAATATGTAACCATAAAAAACTATTTTAAATCTTTTTTTTATGCTAGTACTATATGGAGATTTGAAACCTAAACCTCTATACATTGTTATAAGGTATCTTGACCACTCTTCTATATCCATGTTGACATTTTAAAACATTTTAGTTATTTTGAAATTGCTATCTAAATAAATCAAAATTTTTTATATCCTCTTAATAAAAAAATTAATATCCATATCATTTTTATTTAATAATATTAATATTATTCAAAAACATAATATAAATATAAATATAAATATATATATATATATATATATAATATTATACTAGATATAGTATATATATTGATAGCTTACTATATATATGTATAGGATTATATAAAAGACTATTATAATAATAATCTATATATTTAGTCATATAATATATCACTTATAATTATATTATATAGTATAAGTTATAGAGTTATAGTTAACTATAATGTCATATTATATAAGATTATATAATCGATTATTATAATAATTTAATATGTATGTGATTATATGATATATAACTTAGTTACATTATTTAATATAAGTTATGGTTACATTATATATAATTTATAGTCAATTATAACACTTGTAACTTATAATATTATATAAATTATATTAAAAATATTAATTTACTATAGTTTATTATAATTTTTATTAGTATAACTCTAATGAAACTACGTAGTTTTAACTTGAAACTACGTAGTTTTAGCTTAGGCTTAAAAGAAACAAAAGAAGAGCATTAAATTGTGAAATTCAAAATCGCAATTCGCATAGGACAGGTCATACATTATTACCAATTCCTAAATAGCGTTTCTTCTTCTATTTTGTGCCCTAGCCGCACGAGAGAGATTCCATTTCCTTGGTCCAACCTCCTTCTTCTTCATTCCTTTTGCCTTGACCCACTACTCAGCAGATACGCAAAGCTGTTCTCTTCATTGTTCAAACGTTGACGAAGCTTCTTTGGATAACACAGCTTTTTAGAAATCGCTGCATTTGGGTTTGTGTTTAGCAGTATTAAACTGTTTTTTTTTTTTTTTTTCATTTATGGGTTCTTGATTTTCTATTCTTCTTGTATGATTTATGGGTTTGTATCACATAATGAAAAAATTGAAAACCCTAATTCTCTGTTTTGTTGCTAATGCAAAAAATAGAGGTTTAAATTTGTGTTCTAATTAATTTTCTCGCAATTATAGATAATTTATTCTTTCTGTTTAGTTAAAGTTCAGATCTTTCTAAAAAAAAGCAAGGAATTTTAATATTTAGGTTAAATATTTGATATTTTCATCTTGATATAATGGTAGAAATCAAACTAGTCTAGTGTAATTAGAGTCAAACGACTGAGATTTTGTCCCCTTTTTCGATATTTCGCTGATAATTACAGTGAATTTAATTTATTTTTTAAGTTGTAGCTTCTTTAGCAACCGAGAATGGGTTCTAGGTTTTTGAGGGTTTTTTTTTTTTTTTTTTTTTTTTTTAAGTTCTATAATTGAATTGGCAGTTTAAAATTTTAATCACCCAGGTAAAAACGTGTGCAAGACCTGTGCCTTGGATTTATGTTCATAATTGAATTGCCATACCCTGCTGCATCTATTTATATGACTTGCTATTCTTTTGTTAAGGAATAACTTTATTCATGTAATGTGGTAGCCTGAATGTATTGCTAGAACAGAGAGAGGGAAAAAGAAAATGTGTCATGGGGGTTGTGATTCGACAAATTTCAATTTGTTAGTAAAAATGTGCAGTTATATAAGTTTCTGTTCTTCTTGAGCCTGGTTAATTGAGTGGGGATTTAATTTTTGGGTATAATTTTATATACTTTTCTTTTTTGGTTTAAATTTTTATTTTGTTAATGTGCTATGATATCTTATTTTGATGTTGGTGACATTGATATCTTGTAAATTTTGAAGGTTGCAAGGATGCAAAAATGGAGCTTGTTTCCCTCTTCAAATTCAAGCTTCTAATATTTTGAGTGCTTTAATCTTATCTTAGGACAACTTGTTTGATTGAAGTATTTAGTTGTATTTGTAACTTTCTAGGCTTAATGGTGTAATTTCTAACTTTTTAAAAATTAGATGTAATATGTTGTAAGTATTTTTCTTTTTAGTTATTTTGTAAGAGTAAGACTGTTTAGTAAATGTTAACAACTAAAAATTATTGTGACAGGATGCAGCCTTACAGGTATTAGAAAAGTGGCTCTCAAGCTCGAGCTCGAGCTTCAGCTTAACGAGCCTGAGCTTATTGAACTCCAATTTATTTTTACAAGCTTATCAAGCGTTCTCTATACGAGCTGAGTTCGAGCTCAGCTTGTCTAATACAATAAGTGAATTGAGCTCGAATGAGCTCGAGTTTACTATATTTCAAATGAACAGAGCTTGAGCTTAAAAATTAAAGTTCGAATCAAGCTCATATACATATTTCTACCGAGCCAAGCCTGAGCTACCCTAAAGCTCGGCTTGGCTTGGTTCAATTACACCCCTGGATAATCCAATTGCCTCAGGTTTTTGGATTTAACCTGATGCCATAAGCTAATGATAGAATGATTCAAACCTTGATAACCTCTTAATAAAATATCAACTCAAAGAATTATAAAACTAAGATATATATATATATATATATATATATATATATATATATATACACACACTGCAAGCATAATTAAACAAGTAAAAAAAAATTCTATCTACTTTATTCTTAGTTCCAATCTTATTACTCCAATTGCTACAGATTCAGATCGTGACAATAACATTAAAGCAACCTATCAATCTGAATGCAAAGCTAAGTGCTGTGAGGAGCTATACGATCTTTTTTTTTTTCATCTGTTTATGAGATGAGGACTAATAAAGCAATTATCGAAGAATTATCGAGCACCTTCACCGCATTTCCTTTCACTTGTCAAAGAATTATTGCCTACCTTCATGTTTTAATGATGATTACATATGTATAATTATTTTTTAAGCTATAATTAAAAATTTTAATTGGCTTTTATTCGGGTTAAGGCTGAATCTGAAGATGCAAGTTGTGAGATTCAGACATTAGAATTTTTCTGAGCTGATTTTACAAGTCCTGAAACTGAAAAAGATAGAATCAGAAGAGGCAGTGCAGAAGGGTACACAAGAGAAAGAGAAAACTGATAAAACTACTGAACAAACACCTTCACCGCATTTCCTTCATTTTTTAGTGATGATTACATATGTATAATTATTTTTTAAGCTATAATTAAAATTTTTAATTGGCTTTTATTCTAATATAACAATATAGTTTTTGACAGATTTAAGTTCCTTTTAGCTCACGAGATGTAAGCATGAGATTAGCTGTACTCGTTAATTTGATCATTTACTCCATATGATAGCTATCAACCAAAAAAAAAAAAAAAAAGGCAAATACCAACATATATTACTTTAGCAGAAAATGCATGATTTATTATTAACATTAATTCTTAATTAATTGTTGTCTATTTATAATTTGAGTCATATTTATTTTAGCATGAATATGTTATATATTAATTATTAGGATTTTGGCTCAGACTTCTTAAGTTTTGCGGATTACGATAGACTCATGTTATTAGACTTATTAACTATCAAAATCACCTAAGCTTATTAATGAATTTTAATTTAATAGAATCGCGAAGTCTCGAGTTTTAATTTTAATTGGTATCAAGAAATATGGAAATTATTTTCTCATTAAAAATATTTTAAAATTTTGGATAATTATGTAAATAAGAAGAATTTTTTTTTTTTTTTTTTTAAGTTGGTTGGATTTTAAGAATTTGAATTCAATCCCATACCGCAAATCTGCAAGCTTTAGGGACAAAACATCACTGTCAGCCTCAGCCGAAAGTGACATTAATTTGCCACCTTCATTCATCTAATCTTATTCAACTATTTTACGCGCTTAAAACATGCAGCTGTTTCCTGTTAAAACACACGGTTTCATCTCTCTCTTCTCCCTTAAGCTATTGCTTTGCTTTACTGCTTTAATAATTAATCATCATCAGCTTATTCTAACCTTATAAATACACATCCCCATTGCCATTCACCAACAACATCAAACATGGCACCTACTTCTCTATTATTATCATCTCCATCATGTTCTCTTCTCTTTCATCCACTAACCTCTCATGCTCCCTCCAAACTTCACCTTATTAATCCAATCTCTAAGAGGCCATCTACTACCAGAGTTTTCGCAGCACATGACCAGAACTACAGTGGGCGGCTGGTGGATGTCAACATGATTGTTCTTAGGAAAAGAATTCATGAGATGAAGATGGTGGAGAGAAACTATGAGCCTCCTTCCCATTGGATGGAATGGGAGAAGCGTTGTTTTACTAGCTATGATTCTTTCATTTGTGAAATGGTGGGTGTTCTACAATCCCAGTTGATGGACACAAGGCCTAGCGTGGCTTTGGGGCTCATCTCTTTGATTGCTCTCAGTGTTCCCATCTCATCGGCTATGGTGTTTTCCCATTTTTTGGAATTTACTAAGATTGTCTTTGATGGAATAATTCACTTCAGTTAATTGGTTATTATATATCTTAGCAGATCATAATTAGATTTAAGTTTGGTTTGATAGTTTTGTGTTTTTCTTTTCTCACCATTTCATTATTCATATATTCATTGCTGGCAAATATATACAAATTATTTGTTTCCCAACTTAATTCAGTTGGGCAACTAATTAATTAATAATAACAATAGAATTGTACTCAAATAGGCTTTTAAATTATTATATATATCCATTTGTCTTTTCAATTTGTGCTTCCAATATATATATAATTTTTCAATCAACTTAAATTATATTATATTAATATAAAATCTTTTGTAGTTGTAATAATTTATTTTATTAGCATTTTAATAATAAAGCTCAAATAAATAGTAAAATTGATAGAATAAATTCACCAGAATACGCATCTTGATCTGGACAATGTTGAAATTATATATTATTATTATCATAAAAATTTAATTTTAATTATTTCTTTTATTCTTTAATATTATTGATTAAATTTGGTGTTCCAATTAAATGTTTTAAAAAATATTAAATAATAAAATTTAATTATTTGTAAAAATATTAAACAGCTAATTATAATAATATACTATTTTTACTTTTAAAATAATTTAATAATATATAATTAATATTTTCTTAATAATATATCATTTATATTTTGATTAGACTCTAATTGAATTTTAAATATTTAATTCTATGTATTCATTAATTTTATAGTCGCATTGAATTTCAAAATCTGAATCTCCAAATTACATTTCAGCTAACTAGTCGTTCGTGAGTTGACAAGGCCACCGAACTCCTCTCTCTTTAACTTGTTTAGAGGGAGAAACTCTTCTTTTTTTTTTTTTTTCATTCTTTTTCGTTTAAGGGTTTAGTTTTTTTTTTTTTCTGCCGTTTGAGGTTTCAATTGTCCCTTTTAGGTAAGAAAGGCTCCCCCTGACTTGGATTATGTCTACCCCTCTCTTTTTTGGGTTGGCTATAAATAGTCTTTCATGGGTTTGGTTTTATAAGTCTTGGATGAAACTGTAGAGGGAGTTATGGTATCCATGATTTTCTATGAACAATAAAGAACAGAAGCGAAATAGTAGATTCACAACTCTCGATATCTACGGTTTTCAAATTCTATATGAATTTTATCTGATATTAAATGAGGTTATCAGAATATATATATATAGGACTGAAAGTTGGGGCCTCTTCCTCAATGAGCTTCTGGACAGCCTGACTCATTATAGGTTTGCCCAATCACATGACCCATTTAGATATTGACATTACTAAACTTATTATTTGATACCATTATTTAATCTGTCAATTAGCCTAACAATTAATTAATACTAATTACATCCAGATATAAATAAATAATCCAATAATCTCCCACTTGGATAGTAGTAATCAATTTATTAAACTAAAAATACAGATTAATAAAATACAAAATAATATCCAATAACAAGTAAGCAATTTAACTTATAAAATTCAGTTAATGTAATGGAAAACAAAATAACATTGAATCCAATAGGAAAAATAATATTATATATATGTGCTAACAAAATCTCAAAAACAAAAACTGAATTTAAATAGAATATGTGATAGGATATGTCCAAAAAATAATGGTCTAAGCATTCCATACAAATGCTAACCAAAATGTAATATAAAACAGACTCCCACTAAACCAAAGCATCATCAAAAGTTTTCACTACATCTATATGCGCAACATGCTTCTGAAAAATACTAATGGGCAAAGTTTTAGTTAATGGATCCGCAATCATTCGGTCCGTTGTAATATGTTCAATCCGAGTTTATGATTCATGAATATTCTCTTGAACAAATAGGAATTTGACATCAAAATGTTTAGTTCGACTAGAATTCCTGTGATTTTGAGAGAAGCAAACAGTAGGAGTCGCAATAAATGGTCAAGGGCCTTGAGATGCTCTCAACAACAAGCATACCAGAAATCAATTTCTTTAACCAAAAAACTTGACAAGTGACCTCATAATAAGCAACATACTCTGCTTCCATAGTGGAGGTAGTGGCAAGTGTCTGTTTGGCACTTTTCCAAGAAACAGCTCCTCTAGACATCATGAAGATGTAACCAGAATTAGATTTTCTATCATCTACACAGCCTGTAAAGTCAGAATCAGTGTACGCAATGACTTTCAGATTGCCAGATCTTTTGTAAGTCAACATATAATTCTTAGTACCTTACAAATATCTCATAACTTTCTTTGTAGCTTTCCAGTGACTCCATCTAAGATTACTCAAGTATCTACCAAGGACACTAATAGCAAATGCTATATCAGGACGAGTGCATACTTGAGCATACATCAAGCTCCCAACTGCAGAACTATATGGAATCTTTTCCATTTCAATCCTTTCCTTGTCATCCTGAGGACACTGAGCTTTATAGAGTTTCTCACATGAAAGAATAGGTGTAATAGAAGATGAGCAAGTGTGCATATTAAATCTCTTAAGAACTCAATCAATATAAGTTCCTTGAGACAAACCCAATATGCCACGAGACCTATCACGGTGAATTTGAATACCCAGAACATATGTGGCCTCACCAAGGTCTTTCATGTCAAAGTGACTAGAAAGCATGTATTTTGTCTCTTTCAAGAGATTGATGCTATTACTGGCAAGAAGAATGTCATCAACATACAACACTAGAATAATGAAATGACTCCTACTCATCTTCTGAAAGATGCATTGATCTGAAGCATTCTCCTTACCTCTGCCTTACAACCCTATACATGAAAATGTTTCAAACTGGGCTTCTTACCAAACATTAATTCATAAGGAGTCTTAGGCATTGATTTACTAGGAACTTGATTGAGAATGTACACAGCAGTTTTCAAAGCATCACCCCTTAAAAATTATGATAAAGAGGAATGACTAAGCATACATCTCGCCATGTCCATCAAAGTATGATTTCGCCTCTTTGTAACCCCATTTTGTTGTGGAGTCCCAGGCATGGTGTACTGTGCCTCAATCCCACATTCTTGTAAATAAAAAGCAAAAGGATTAGGATTTCTACCAGTCTTAGTGTACCTACCATAATACTCACCACCCCTATCTAACCTTACACGTTTAATCTTCTTCCCAGTTTTCAATTCAACTGCAGCCGTAAATGTTTTAAAGGCATCCAAGGAACTAGCCTTCTCATAAAGAAGATCAATCCAATCATATCTAAAATAGTCATCAATAAAAGTAATGTAGTATTTAAAACCTCTCATAGTAAGAGGAGAAATGGGTCCACAGATATCTGTATGCATCAAATTCAACACACCTTCACTCCTAATTGCCCCTATGTTTCTAGCTCTAACAGGAAATTTTCCCTTAATGCAATCAACAAATGTATTGAAATCAGAGAAATCCAAACCATGCAAGAAACCTTGTTTAACCATCCTTCTAATCTGTCCCTAGAAATATGACCCAATCGTCTATGCCATAATATTGAAGAGTTCTCATTAACTCTTTGACGTTTGTGCCCAATAACAACATTGATAGGAAGATCAACAGATTGAAAAGAAACTGAATTTAAATTCAACATGTATAAACCATTGCATAAAACAGTGGAACCAATAATATCAGATTTAAAATAAATAACAATTTTTTCATTGCCCTGAAGAAACACATAACCACACTTATCTAAAATAGAACTAGAAATTAAATTTCTCCTTTAAGAAGGAACATAAACAGTATCATTTAATTCCAACACATGTCCAGAAGATAAATTTAAAGAAACAGTCCCTACGAGTTCTACTACTACAACTCCATTTACTCCTAAAACAGTCTTCTCCTTTTCACTTGGCCTCCTCACGTTTTTGAACCCCTGCAAGGAATTTGAAACATGAATGGTAACACCAAAATCCAACCACCAAGAATTTGAAGGAACATCAACAACATTTGATTCAAAACATACTAGAGCTAGAGGGGCAAATTCTAGACTATTACATTCCTTCTCATGCTTCTTCTTAAGCTTAAAACAGTCTTCTAACTTATGGCTAAGCTTCTTGCAATAGTTGCACTTGCCTTTTGTCACGACCCAACCTATGGGCCGGACTGACACTAGGACCTGGGCCAGCCTAAAGCCCCCAAGGCCCGTAGTAAGCCTAACTATTCATTAATCCAACTCTAAGGCCCATTTGGGCCAATTTCAAGAATTCAACTGGACAGAGTCCGGCCATAAAATGGACCTTTCAACGGGGAGTTTTTGACTCACCCGACCTGTAAATACAATATATATCAAGTGGGGAGCTCAGCTCACCCTCCACATACTCATAACAACATAAAAATAAATGGGAGCTCTGCTCCCTCATCCAGTCTGTCAACATGCATAAAATAATAAGTTTACAGGTCCAAATTAACAATTTATATTACAGACCCAATTCAATAAATACTTCTAACACATGCAGAAATTCTAGAAGTTTATAGAATTACACAAACATGAATAGACGACCTGCGAGGGAGAAAAGCAGGTTAACCTCAAAAATATCCTCCTGTGGCCTGGAAAAATATTGAACAGGAGTGAGCGTTCGACTCAGAGAGTAAAATATCAATTTTAACCATAATCTCTATAACTATCTAAAACTAATGCACCCTGTAGAGTGAAATGTAACATCAGCAATAATTTCACATCATAACAGCAAAAAGATAATTTGGAGCACTCACACAACCATTAATATCAATCATAATATATAGGAGGTGATCCCCTATACAGCTCTCTTAAATCCAACTTGTGCCAGCGAAGAACTCAAGCCGGACTTTCGCTTAATAAACCAAATCGGGGTCCCAGCGAAGAACTCAAGCCGTGTCTACCCCAAAGGACCGTGTCCCAGCGAAGATCTCAAGCCGTCTCTACCCGTCCTATCCATAGTCAACACCACATCACACGCACGCCAATGCACACACACTGCTCCAAATTACCACAACAACATCCATGGCACTTTAACAGTTATGAATGCAACATAAAACGTGCTTAGAGTTTAACTACATAGATACATACATATAAGTGATGCATGGGCATGCTTGAACATATAATAATAGTGAAATTATAATTAAAATTAATATTTTACTCACAGACTTGACAGCGGTCACTGTGGCGACTGGGCGGAGGAAGAAGGCTGTTCCGACTCACCTGACAATTTTATTACAATCATTTAATAAATTTGACTCAATACAAACTTAAGAAAAGACCAAATACGTCTTAAGTCGTGCCGAAAGTCCGGCAGAATCTCCCCTATACCTAGGACCTACCCAACCTGCAAAAGGGCTCAAAATGCACTTCTATATTCACAATCCATATATCCACAACTCAATCACATCACACAGCCCCTCCTGGGCCCATTCAAACAGTCATCCATCACAATATGTAAAATTTCAATTTAGTCCTTATAATTGACTCTTTTTGCAAAAACTACCCAAATGAACTCTAAAAATTCTAAAACTTTGCCTCGCGGTCCTTAGCAATATTACTAGGCTAATGCAAAAAGAATCATAATTTTCTGAGCTACCACGAATATTTTACGGATTTTTAATCTCATTTAAGCACTAGAAAATTACGAAAAAGTAAGGTTCGGGTTTACCTATGCCGATTCCGACTACGGGGACGTGCTCGGGACATCTGACAATGATGGGGTAGCCAAAACCTCGATCCAATTCGGAGACTTTTCCGGTAATCGGTCTGTCTGGCCGGAAATTCACAGACTCGGATAACTGTCGAATTTTCGTGAATTGAAGATACCTACATGAAGCCCATAACACGGGGGTTAGTACATAAATTTTACGAAATTTTCTAAGCTCATTTAATACTCGGAAAAATACTACGAAGTTTCGTGGGACCCACTGAAAAACGATGTCGAAAATATTTGAAATTTATATCGCCGCGAAGCTCTCGACGAGTGGAGCACTCTGGTACTCTCAGTTTTCTCGTGGGATTCACGGTTTGCGAGAAATTTAGCCCAAAAATCAAAATGGGCTAAAACTTCCCGAGCAAAAATTGGACAAACCGCTTAATGGATTTCGGTGTTCTTGGTGTCTATGGAAAGCTCTCGATGAGTAGATGGATTTAGACACAAGACTCGGTCCGATTGGTGGCCGGATGGGCCGGATTTCGGTCGGGAAGATGAAGCAGCTTGCTTGCGCGTTGCGTTGCTTCGTGCGCCTTTTGCTGGCGTTCCAGGCGGTGGCAGGCGAGGGGAGGTGGCTGGGGAGGCGCGCCGGTGTCACAGAGGTGACTCAATCCCACATCGGCCAAGTATGGGGGAGTGACTGGGCTAATATGAAGGGGGTGGCCTTGCTTAGGTAGACGCATTTTGAGTTGGGCAGAGGCTCGGCCCAGGAACAAAACCGTGCGGGCCGAGGCCCAAAGCGGATAATATCTACCCACGTGAGGCCCCCGTGACATTTGGTATCAGAGCCGACCCATCTTGGTCGACTCACGCCAAGCGCACAGAGGTGTAGGCAGGGTGGCCGGACTGCAACGAGGTCATTGCAGGATCGGGTGGGGGAGGTGTCACAGAGGTGACTCAATCCCACATCGGCCAAGTATGGGGGAGTGACTGGGCTAATATGAAGGGGGTGGCCTTGCTTGGGTAGAAGCGTTTTGGGTTGGGCAGAGGCTCAGCCTAGGAACAAAACCTTGCGGGCTGAGGCCCAAAGCGGACAATATCTACCCACGTGAGGCCCCCGTGACAGCCGGCAGGCTGGGGTGGCTGGGGAGGCGGCAGCGCGGCAAGGGGAGGAGGGAGGAGAGAGAAAACGGGAGAGAAAGAGAGAGGGGTCGGGACGCACGCGGGGAGGAAAGAAAAGGAAGAAGCCAGTCCGATCCGGTCCGGTTCGATTCGGCCGGTTTGATTCAGAATATAAAATTTTGAATTTTTCACTCTGCCTTGGGACAAAAAATGAGGTCCAAAAATTTCGAAAAAATTTCAGAAAACTCAGAAAAATGCGTAGACTCCAAATATATTTTTAGTTTTGCCACATGGTCTTTAAATTAATTTTTTTAAAAATCATCAAAGTTTATATTTTCAGAAAATCGAACCCTATTTCTAAAATTCGAAAAATTTCAAATAATTTCCTAAAATTCAAGTAAAATAAAATATCAATATTTACTAAAAAATAATAGATTTAAAAATTAGGGGTGTTACACCTTTGAAGGGCTTCTTCTTAACTGTTAAATTATGATCATGCTTATCACCATTGTTGTTCTTAAATTTAGCTTTAGGTTTTTTGTCCTTTTGAAATTTCTCATTAGTCTTGCTACTAGACCCTTTAAAGACATAATTAATAGAAGGAGTATTCCCTTTTCTCATAGATTCCTCTTCTCGGCACACAATGGCTATCAACTGATCAACTGTCCACTCCCCTTGTTGGGAGTTGTAAGAAGTCTTGAGAATTTTGAATTGGGGTGGAAGAGATTCAAGAATGCGCCAGACCAGAAAACTTTCTCCCAAATCAAGATCAAAAGACTTGAGCATGTTGAAATAACTTATAAGTGTCATGATGTGTTCCCGTACACTACTAACACCATCATATTGGGTGTGCTCCAACAAAAAAAGATAATGGCTCTTTTAAGCCTTGTCAAACTTTTTAAACTTTTCAGCAACAGCCTGCTGAAATTCCTTAGCAGTCTCCTTATCAGGAATATCTTGTCTATGGACTTATCTATAGTATACTTCATCACCATTAAGCAAACCCTATTAAAATTTTACCACTTCTCATGATAAGTCTTTTCAGCAATAGTGGATTTATTAGTAAGTTCAGCAGGTGCATCAATCCTTAAGGTTAAATCCAGTTGGGCTATTGCTAGGTGCATGCTCAAAGACTCTTTCTAGTCATCAAAATTGGAGCCATTCAGAGTTTTCACAGTAGATTATTGCATAGAAACAGCAGCTGGAATAAAACAATAGAGGAAACATGAATTATGTATATAACATAATCACAAAACTAAAGTTTTCTTTCAGATCTAGTTAAGTAAGCAATTATGAACAAAACTGTTATTTATTATAATCCCGCCTAAGGGTCCCGGATTACAATAAAATTAAGAAAACTCATTGAACTCATCAAATGTATATATATATAAACCAACATCTTTAACACTTTTATACCGATAGGGTATTAAAAAAATATATTAAAGACAATTAACAAATAACATTACAACCAACAATAACTTATTATATTAATAGTATTATACCGATGGATATATCCACTATTAGTATAATCCAAATAACTCTTGAAATCTATGGAACAAATTTTTAAACAAATTAACAAAACAATTTTATGACTAGTCTCATGATAGGTGAGCTCATAATCATAAAAATGTTTACCATAATCAGAATTTCCATTGACACCATATTATGAATATAGTAACAATGTTACTACTTATGGATATGTTCTCAATATGCCTGAATATAATTAGTCTTAAAAAACTAACAACTATCAATAAACACATAATATTACTATAATTAATAAACACATAACCAAACATAATTGTAAATATTTTATGCTATTGGCTTTTGTTAAATTAATTATATGTGACAGTATACATGTTTCATGGGCTACAAAGTTCAATCATATTCAATCATAATCACTATACGAATATATTATGTACTATTTCGAAAAACCAACATATAGGCATATGGATTTTGAAATTTTATATGTATACACACAACAATATATATCATGAAATCAAATTTAATATTTGTTTGCTGAGACTAATATTCAAACATACAACAACAAAATTAACAAAAAAAAAAAATGTAATCCCTAACCATTGCTCTGATACTAATTGTTAGAAACAAATTAAATCATTATAGATTATATGATTAAAGAATATGTGTACCTGAAAATACACTTGTATCCATGATTTTTTATGAACAATGAAGAACGGAAGCGAAAGGGTAGATTCACTACTCTCAATATTCACAGTCTTCAAATTCTAAATGAATTCTTATATTAATTAGATTTTATAGGTTAAATTGCTTACTTGTTATTGGATATTATTTTATATTTTATTAATTTGTACTTTTAGTTTAATAAATTGATTACTGCTATCCAAGTGAGAGATTGTTGGATTATTTATTTGTATCTGGATGTGGATTAGCATTAATCAATTATTAGGCTCATTGACATATTAAATAATGGTATCAAATAATAAGTTTAGTAATTGACAATATCTAAATGGATTAGGAGAAAATTGTTAGAAATAAATTAAATCGTTATAAATTACATGATTAGAGAATATGTGTAAGTAGAAATACACTTGTATCCATGATATTCTATAAACAATGAAGAATAAAAGCGAAATGATAGATTCACAACTCTCAATATCCACAGTCTTCAAATTCTATATGAATTCTATCTGATATTAAATGGGGTTATCATAATATATATATATATATATATATATATATATATATATATATATATATATATATATATATATATATATATAGAGCACTGAGAGTTAGGGTCTCTTCTTTAATGGGCTTATGGACAACCTGACCCATTACAGGCTTACCTAATCACATGATCCAATCTATTTAGATATTGCCAATTACTAAACTTATTATTTGATACCATTATTTAATCTGTCAAGGAGCCTAACAATTGATTAATGCTAATCTACATCCAGATACAAATAAATAATCCAACATGGAGTTGAGTAATTTAGCAGGAAGTATATCCATGCAGTGGTGACAGTGGGCACCTCTGAAGCTATATAGCCAATTCCAACTCTTGGATGGCTTACTCTTGAGGCTATAAGAGACCGAAATGTCCATGAGTTTTGCCTCCATCCGCTTCCTGAAGCGTGTTTGATGGTCGTGTTTTGTGGATCTTGAGATTCTGATGCCAGATGAGGGTTGAGCTTCAAGTGTTCTTTGGTGGTTTTGTTTTTCTCAATTTGAGCTTTTAGATGAACATCTTTATCCCCCTCCCTTCTTATCGGGGGTCCACTTGCCTTGCTAAGAAGGCTGACAACACTGAGAAAGAGGATGATTGTTAGGTCTCTAGGGTTTTCTTTGTTTAAGGTTTGGGTTGTTATATTTAGGGGTGGCAATTTGAGTTGGCAAGTGATGTTTGTATCAATACGAATATGATACGAACACAATTAAGAGTCAACACGAACACGATATGATTAATGAATTCGTGTAAAAAATCTAGACACAAATACAATCCTTTTTATTTTATGAATTACACGACACAACATAATTAATATTAAATCTTGTTGGTTAATTTGACATTACTCGACCTATTTAACATAATTTGACACCATTAAATATAACTTATTCACACATTTTGATGATTTAATATTTTTAATCACTATAAATTAAATATATTAAACAAAATTAACACATTAGTTTTAATTATACATAGATTTAATAATATATAAAAATATGCAATTTAACATTAAGCACAATATTTCAATATTTAATTAACTTCCTGTATAAATTTATAACTTAAATAATTTTAATAAAAAAATAAAAATCAAATATAATTAAACTCTAATATAATAAATGATTAAGTTTATATTTATTAATTTATTATTTTATAAAAATATAATTAATAGGCTAATGGATCAAAACATGTCAGCGAGTTTTAATTAAATTTAACAAAGGTTGTGAGTTGACATATGACACGAATAATAAAACGTATCATAAAAATGTCAAATCAGATTAGTGAATCAACTCATGATAGATATGATTATTAATATTTTATAAACGAGTTAACACAATTTTGACAAAACATGAATAAATCCAATCTAAATTTTTAATTTTCATATCGTTTTCATATTGCGTTGACATGTTATATCTAAAATTGTCACCCTTGCTGTTATGGGCCGGCTCTTTTTAGGCTTTTGTTCTTACCTTAGCTTTGATGTGTTAAAGCCCATTCTGTAATGCTCTAATCTGTTAATGAAAATTATCTTTCTTTGAAAAAAAAAAAAATTAACGTGGCCAGCAAAAATAATTTATCTGACATGTCAACAATTATTAAGAAAAGAAAATAAAAACTCACTCAAAAACCAAAACACAATGTTTGGCATAGAAATTTAAAAAAGAAAAGAAAAGAAATGGGCTCTGTTAACACAGCGTATGGGTTATGGGCTTAAAATTCGATTAGGTTATTTTATTTTTTATTAAATTAATTAAATGTAAAAAAATTATTTTTTAAAAAATTAGTAATCAAAATTGAATTAAAAAAATAAAAAAAATTAAATTAAAATAATACAGTTTGATTTTCAATTATAACCGAGGTTTTCACAACCTCTCGAGTGACTGATGTAACCGAAATTCGTGACTAGATATAATCTAAACAAATTTGAGATATATCTATAAAAGTCAAAAGAATGTGATATAATTGAAAAAACACTAATCTATAAATATTTATGTATATATATATATATATATAATTGGTGACATCCATTGCGGTGTAACTAAAGCTAAATAATTCCCCTCCTCATGACAATTACACATAGATATGAAAAATAAAAATGGGTCAAGCAAGAAAAATAGAAATTTTCTTTAAGAATGTTAAAAATTACAAAACCTATTCTTGATCTCTCACATAAAAATTTATTTTTAAAAAAAAAAAATTGAGTATTTTATATGATTTGGTATCACATAATAATCTTTTTTACTAAACTTGCCAAGTTAATTTAAATCTAGACACTCTCATATATTTTTTTTAATCACCACATATTGTCATTGTAACACCCCAAAAATTTTAAATTTATTATTTTATGAGTGATATTGATATTTTAATTTTATTTAAATTTCAAGAAAATTATTTGAGATTTTTCGGATTTTAAAAATCGGGTTCGATTTTTCAAAAATATAAATTTTGATGATTTTTAAAAATTAATTTAAAGACCACGTGGCAAAACTAAAAATATATTTGGAGTCTACGAATTTTTCTGAGTTTTCTAAAATTTTTTTGGAATTTTTGGACCTTGTTTTCGGTCCCAAGGCAGAGTAAAAATTTAAAATTTTATATTCTAAATCGAACCTGCCAAATCGAACCAGACCGGATCGGACTGATCGAATCGGACCGGCTTTTCTTCTTCCTTTTTCTTCCTCTCCCGCGCGCGTTTTTCTTCTTCTCCTTCTCTCCTGTTTTCTCTCTCCTCCCTCCTCCCCTTGCCACGCCGCCACCTCCTCGCTACCTCGCCACGGCCGCGCTGCCTCCACCGCCTCAGCCACGGCCGCTGAAACCTGAAAAGGCGCTGAATCGACGCGTCGCTCGCTTCGACCCGCCTTTCCCGCCGAATCGGCCGATCCGGCCACCAATCGGACCGGGTCTTGTGTCTAAATCTATCTACTTGTCGAGAGCTTTCCATAGACACCTAGAACACCGAAATCCATCGAGCGGTTTGTCCAATTTTTGTCGGGGAAGTTTTAGCTCATTTTGACTTTTGGGCTAGATTTCTCACAAACCGTAAACCACACGAGAAAATTGAGAGTACCAGAGCGCTCCACTCGTCGAGAGCTTCGCAGGGATATAAATTTTAAAATTTTTCGACACCGTTTTTCGGTGGGTCCCACGGAACTTCGCAGTGTTTTTCCGAGCATTAAATGAGCTTAGAAAATTCCGTAAAAATTTTATACTAACCCCCGTGTTGTGGGCTTCATGTAGGTATCCTCAATTTGCAGAAATTCGACAGTTGTCCGGGTCTGTGAATTTCCGGCCAAACAGACCCGCTACCGGAAAAGTCTCCGAATTGGATCAAGGTTTTGGCTACCCCACCATTGTTAGACATCCCGAGCGCGTTCCTGAAGTCGGAATCGGCAAAGGTAAACCCGAACCTTATTTTTTCGTAATTTTCTTATGCTTAAATAGGATTAAAAATTCATAAAATATTCGTGGTAGCTCAGAAAATCATGATTCTTTTTGCAATAGCCTAGTAATATTGCTAAAGACCGCGGGGCAAAGTTTTAGAATTTTTAGAGCTTGTTTGGGCAGTTTTTGCAAAAATGATCAATTATAAAGACTAAATTGAAATTTTACATATTGTGATGGATGATTGATTTGATGGGCCTAGGAGGGGCTGTGTGATGTGATTGAGCTGTGGATATATGGATTGTGAATATAGAAGTGTGTTTTCAGCCCTTTTGCAGGTTGGGTAGTTCCTAGGTATAGGGGAGACTCTGCCGGATTTTCGGCACGACTTAGAACGTATTTGGTCTTTCCATGATTTGTATTGAGTCAATTGTGTTAAATAATTGTAATGTAATTATCAGGTGAGCCGGGACAGCCTTCTTCCTCCGCCCAACGGCCACAGTGATCGCTGTCAAGTCTGTGAGTAAAACATTAATTTTAATTGTAATTTCGATATTATTATATGTTTAAGCATGCCCATGCATCACTTATATGTATGTATCTATGTAGTTAAACTCTAGGCACATTTTATGTTGCATTCATAACTATTGAAGTGCCATGGATGTTGTTGTGGTAATTTGGAGCAGTGTGTGTGCGTTGGCATGCGTGTGATGTGGTGTGGACTATGGATAGGACGGGTAGACACGGCTTGAGATCTTTGTTGGGACCCGGTCCTTCGGGGTAGACACGGCTTGAGTTCTTCGCTGGGACCCCGATTTGGTTATTAAGTGGAAGTCCAAGCTGAATTCTTCGCTGGCACAGGTTGGATTTAAGAGAGCTGTATAGGGGATCAGCTCCCATATATTATTATTGATATTACTAGGTGTGTGAGTGCTCCAGATTACCTTTTTACTGTTATGATGTGAATTTATTGCTGATGTTGTATTTCACTTTACAGGATGCATTAGTTTTAGATAGTTATAGAGATTATGGTTAAAATTGATATTTTACTCTCTGAGTCAAATGCTCACTCCTGTTCAATATTTTTTCAGACTACAGGAGGATTTTATTGTGGTTAACCTGCTTTTCTTCCTCGCAGGTCGTCTATTCATGTTTGTGTAATTCTATAAACTTCTAGAATTTCCGCATGTGTTAGAAATATTTAATTGATTTGGGTTTGTAATATAAATTGTTATTTTGGACCTATAAAATTATTATCACATGCATGTTTGATGGACTGGATAAGGGAGCTGAGCTCCCATTTATTTTTATGTTGATATGAGTATGTGGAGGGTGAGCTGAGCTCCCCAATTGAGTATTTATTGTGTTTACAGGTTGGGTGAGTCAAAAACTCCCCGTTGAAAGGTCCATTTTATGGCCGGACTCTGTCCGGTTGATTTCTTGAATTGGGCCCAAATGGGCCTTAGAGTTGGGTTAATGAATAGTTAGGCTTACTACGGGCCTCAGGGGCTTTAGGCTGGCCCAGGTCCTAGTGCCGGTCTGGCCCATAGGTTGGGTCGTGACAAATGTGGCATCAGAGCTTAGGCTCCAGATTCTTAGGGATTGTTTGTCTAAAGTGTTGGGAAGAGTCTACTAGGAGTCACATGCAGAAAATAGGGTCCATATTCGCCTTGCATTGTCATCTTTGCTTCTAGTTTCTGCTTTATATATTGTATGTAAACATGAGTCTATAGATCTATGTAATGTGTAGTTTTGAATTTTGTGAGCTAATGCTGCTGAATTTCAGGAAAATGCGTAGAAGCAGGAGAGCTGCCACTGCACCAGAACCAGATGTGCCTGACGAGGTGTCAGCATAGGATGAGGCGCCTGCCCCGAGGAGGCGGGGTAGGAGGCCTAGAGCTGCTCAAGTAGAAGAGCAGCTGTCACCAGTTCAGGATCAGTCGTTTATGGCACAGGGTCCCATGGACCCCATGGCAGCTACTCTAGCTGGGTTGCAGAGAACCATCGACATGATGGCGCAGTATATGGTCCACCCTCCACAACAGCAGCAGTCCATCGCACCAAGAGGGGAACCTTACTAACAGATCATCAATTTTAAGAAGCTAGTGCCTGGTACTTATGATGTGTCAGACGACGCATATCGATTTTTGGATTCCTGCAGACAGGCAGCAACAGAATTGCAGTTGACTGATATAAGACTTATTTAGTGTATGCAGCATGTCATAGGGCCTATGCCTAGACAATGGATGAATGACTACATATTACCTCAGATGGAGGGTTTGTTGTGGACTCAGTTTGTGAAACTGTTCATCAACTGGTTTGTACCAGAAAGTTTCAGAGATCAAAAGCAGTGGGCCTTTGAGGCTTTAAGACAGAATGACAGGTCTGTAGATGAATATGCTACAAAATTTCTGGAACTGAACAGGTATGCCCCTACAGTAGTAGCTACAGAGACTATGAAGGTAAAGAGATTCCTAAAGGGGCTAGACAGGAGGTATGCAAACCTAGCCATGATGTCTGATCAATCTTTTGATGTGGTAGTTGATCGAGCCAAATAGATAGAGATTAGCTATGCTGTGGATGACAGCGGAAGGGCAAAGAAAAACAGAGCAGAGGGTTCTTCAGGTGTTCCCCACATGGCTACTACAGATAGTGGTGGCCAAACTAATTATAGAGGAAGAAACATAAATAAGAGGAGTGGTTTTAGACACAAATCCCTAGGGTTCAGACCAGGGTACGGATCTAGCAGTGGTCACAGTTCGGGTTACAGCAGTTCTGGGTCTGGTTCAGGATCCTCCTTGGCACCTTGTGCACAGTGTGGAAGGGGACATTCAGGACCTTGTATGATGGGTTCAGGAGTATGCTTCAGGTGTGGCCAACCAGTTCACTTTGCTAGGGAATGCCCCGTGTTCAGTGAGCCACAGATGGGGTCACAGGGTTCTGTTGTAAATGTTCCTCGTCAGTTGTATCCAGGTGCTTCCAGCATGGCAGGCAATTAGTTCAGTGGCCAACAGGGCCGAGGACAAGGGGGACGTGGATTTGGAGGCAGATCAGGAGATAAAAGTCAGTATCAGGGTTCTGCCACTTAGGGTAGGGGTTAAGCTCGGGTTTTCACCCTGACCCATCAGGATGCTCAGGCTTCAAATGCAGTTGTGGTAGGTATTCTTCTGGTCTATTCCTATGAGGCTCATGTTTTAATAGATCCGGGTGCTACGCACTCATTTGTCTACCCTGTGTTTGCCATGAGATTGGGTAGAAACCCTACCACTTTAGAATACCCTTTATCTGTAGCTACCCCACTTAGTGACAACATAGATGTAGATATGGTTTTTCCGGGAAGCCCAGTAGTAGTGGATGGAAAGATCCTCCCAGCAGACTTGGTTCCTCTACCAGTAATAAATTTTGATGTAATCTTGGGGATGGATTGGTTGGCAACTCATTATGCCACTTTAGACTGCAGGAACAAAAAGGTGCATTTTCACATACCTGGTGTGGAAGAGTTTAGCTTTGATGGTGACAGGAGCGTGGCTCCATATAATTTGGTGTCAGCAATTAGTGCTAGAAAAATGTTGAGGTGTGGATGTCAAGGGTATTTGGCATTGGTAAGAGATACCTCTGTAGAAGGTGTTAACATGAAAAATTTTCCTGTTGTCAGAGAATTTATGGATATCTTTCCTGAGGAGCTTCCAGGGTTACCACCAGAAAGGCAAATAGAGTTCTGCATTGATGTTGTTCAAGGTACAAATCCCATATCCATGCCACCTTACAGGATGGCACCAGCAGAATTGAAAGAGCTAAAGGAGCAACTACAGGAGCTTTTGGACAAGGGTTTTATACTTCCGAGCACTTCACCTTGCGGCGCTCCTGTTCTATTCGTGAGAAAGAAAGATGCGTCATTGAGGTTGTGTATTGACTACAGACAGCTGAACAAGGTGACTTTGAAGAACAAGTATTCACTTCCTCGGATCGATGCTTTGTTTGATCAACTCCAAGGGGCTAGATTCTTTTCCAAGATAGACCTGTGATCAGGCTACCATCAGTTGAGAATCAGGAATGAGAACGTGTCCAAAACAGCATTCAGGAGAAGATATGGTCATTATGAGTTCTTGGTGATGTCTTTTGGACTCACTAATGCACTAGCAGCCTTCATGGACTTGATGAATATGGTGTTCAAGCCGTTTTTGGACCGTTTTGTCATCATATTCATAGATGACATTTTGGTATACTCTCAGACCGAGGAGGAACACGTGTGGCACTTGAGGATGGTGTTGCAGACTTTGAGGGAGCACCAGCTGTATGCCAAATTTGCAAAATGTGAATTTTGGCTAGAAAGCATCTCATTCTTGGGACACGTGGTTTCTAGTGAAGGTATTCAAGTGGATCCCAAGAAAATTGAAGCTGTAACTGATTGGCTTAGGCCTACAACAGTCACTGAGGTGCGAAGTTTTCTGGGTCTGGCTGGCTACTATAGGCGATTTGTGCAAGATTTTTCCAGGATAGCGGCTCCCCTAACTAAGTTAACACGGAAGAATGTTCCATTCATTTGGACAGATGACTGTGAGAAGAGTTTCTAGACACTTAAGGAGTGTCTAACCACCGCCCCTGTGTTGACACTACCAATGAGTGGTGAAGGATATACTGTGTATTGTGATGCCTCCAGAGTTGGCCTAGGGTGTGTTTTGATGCAGAATGGAAAAGTAGTGGCTTATGCTTCAAGACAGCTGAAGAGGCATGAGCAGAACTACTCCACCCATGATTTGAAAATGGCAGCTGTAATCTTTGCACTAAAAATCTGGAGACACTACCTGTATGGTGAAGTGTGCGAGATATACACCGACCACAAGAGTTTGAAGTACATCTTCTAACAGAGGGATTTAAACTTTAGACAGAGGAGATGGATGGAGCTTCTGAAAAACTATGATTGCACTATCCAGTACCACCCTGGGAAGGCTAATGTAGTAACAGATGCTTTGATCAGAAAATCTTCTGGCAGTTTGGCGCACATTTCAGCAGAGAAAAGACCGTTGATTCAGGAAATACATGAGTTGATGGATCAAGGTTTAATCCTAGATCTTTCAGATGAGGGGGTATTATTGGCTCATTTTTCAGTGAGGCCAGACTTGCGAGACAGAGTTAGAGTTTCCCAGCACAGAGACCAACAATTGATGAAGATCATAGAAAGAGTACAGCAAGGTGAAGGTGGTGAGTTTGGATTTGCCAATGATGGCGCCCTAGTGGAAGGTTCTAGGATATGTGTGCTCGATGTGGACAATCTCAGAGATGAAATCATGCGAGAGGCACACTATACACTGTACAGTGTCCACCCAGGCTCCACCAAGATGTACCATGATGTGAAGGATAGCTATTGGTAGAATGGCATGAAGAGAGACATAGCAGACTTTGTGTCCAAGTGCTTGACTTGTCAGAAGGTGAAGTTTGAACATCAGAGATCGTCAGGGAAGCTGCAAGAGCTCCCTATCCCAGAATGGAAGTGGGAAATGATTACTATGGATTTTGTGACAGGGTTGCCTCGTACCACGCGAGGATATGATTCGATATGGGTAATTATAGACCGTCTAACCAAATCAGCTCACTTCTTGCCTGTGAAGACTACATATTCTATGGCATAGTACGCCCGACTCTACATTCAAGAAATAGTCAGATTGCATGGAGTTTCGGCTTCCATAATATCTAACAGAGGGCCCCAGTTCACTTCTCGGTTTTGGAGAAAGTTGCAGGAGGCACTTGGCACACAGTTGAACTTTAGTACGGCTTTCCACCCTCAGATAGACGGACAGTCCAAAAGGATAATCCAAACACTGGAAGACATGCTTCGCATGTCACACCCTACCCCTCTGTAAGGCATAACATGATCCCGTAGTATACCTAATGAATTACCAACTCCGTCTACTGATAACCTATTAAATACGCTACAAGGGATTTTAAAAACTTTTCTTACTTCTTTTACAGTGGTGAGCACTATTTATAGGTGTTAAAAACCTTTTTGAACTGAAGTGATAGAACTAAAACATTTAAATTATTTGGGATTTCTGTAAAAATTTTGGCAAAGTGCCATCTGTATTTTGGATAAAACAGTTCTTCAGAAAACCTGTAAAAAGCACTTCAATATATTTCCAAATCTCAACTCCAACATATTTCTCAACACAACATATTTCTCAACTCAAATCCACAATGATTTTTCAAAGACTGAGATACAAGAAATATAATACAATTTTTACAAGTCAAAATAACTCATAATTTACTTTACAACTTCAATGTACAATTTTAATTTACAACTGCTCAAAACCAAAAACACTATGTACATACAGTGGTCATACATTACAGTATAAAATGCAAAATGTGGTATACTCATTATACCCGATAATCTCTCGCTGGATGTACTAGCAGCCTAGTCTGCTGCCCTATCCGTCTGTCTACCTGCGATAGCAATAAAAAGCTATCGCTGACAATGTCTCAGTGGTACACAACATTAACCAAATACAACTTTAAATCACAATTCATAAATCATATAAATAGTGGATACTTAAAACCATAGTTAATTTCAAGACAGTAATTGTCAACAAGAATTTAAACTCCATTTCTCAATATCACAATAAATTTCAATAAGTCAGATCATGGTTAAATTCAAAAGAGAGTGAATGTCAATAAGAGTTTAAATTCATTTCACAATCTCACAATACATGTCAATAAATCACACACAGCTTAATCATGTTCCAAGGTTCAATTCGTCCCAAAAGCCGATGGCTAATGAGGTATTCAATTCGTCCCAAAAGTCGATGACTAATGAGGAATAACATAGCTAGCTAGCAAAAATATGAGTACTCATCCAATTCGTCCTCAACAGGCACACACCTCAACACTTCAGCCAGAGAGGGAATTCAATTCATCCCACTAGACAAGCTAGCGAGGAATACAATCAATATACATGATAGCTGTGGTTTCAAACCATTTCCAATGCTTTTTAATAAATAAGTATCCATCAATATCATTCAAATAATTTCTCACAATTTCAAACCATTTACAGTGCTTTTCAAGCGATAAATATCCATTCAAACACATTTCCACAATTTAAAACAATAATGTACAAATAGTCATAATTTATTTCAATTAAAAAATTCAAAAGAAATAGTTGTTGTGCACAAACCTCTGATAACTGTCTCCTGGTCTTGACCCAGTGTTTTCTTCCCTTTTCCTGAGTCTTTGCTAACTGAGAAACACAATTTGAAGTGTTTCAGTACTCATTAAAACTGTCTCTAACGATAATGCTTGATAATTAATTCACTGAATTCTAATATTTGCTTAATCAACCTAATATATCGACCCTCGATGCATTCTAGGTAAATTAGGTTTTAATGTTACTAACATGTCACATTCGATAGTCTTTTAGGGTTGGTAAATGTTACCAAGTTCATTTCCGCGTATACTGCATTTTCTTGCAATTTGCTAGATTCCGGGATACTAGTTCGACCAAGCCAGACGACCTAGTTCCCTCGATTTTCGGGTTTCGGTCAAAACTAAAAACTTGTAGATCTATGTCTTATGGAACGCGGGGCAAAATTTCAGGTCATTCTGAGTTATGTAGACCAAGTTATGGTCATTTTACTATTGCTGGTCAAATTGCACCAAAATTGGTCATTTTAGGTCACTTTAGGTCATTTTAGGTTCGGCTAGTTTTTGGACCCGAACTTGTGCAAGCTGTTTGACTTGCTTATGGTCATTTCTGGGCTTTGGTGTCTTCATTAGGCTTGTAGATATGGGTCTTAACTATTCATGGTTAAAATTTCAGGTTAATTGGACCTGTTTTGAGTGAGTTATGGCCTAAACACTAACTGCTGCCAAAATGGTAAATTTTCAGGCCTTATTTGCACTTAATCCGGATTTGGTCATTTTTCAAGCTACCTTGCAAGCAGAATTTTGGTATGCTTCCTTCATGAAAGTTGGCACATTTTGTGCCTAGTTTCACCTCCAATTGGTCTTATACCAATTGGAGCCACACACTTAAAGTTATAGGCCTAAAACTCAAACTGCCTTATTACATTTCTTCCATAGACATCAAGGATCACTCCTAACACTTACCAAACTCAATATTTAAGTCAATTCTGGTTGTATCATGACCTAAACATAATTTACAACATTTTATAGGTCATTTTGGCAGCTTACAATTACATTCAATATGCACCAACAAGTGCAGAAATTGTCCAACTCAATTTACAATAATTCAATCACCAATTCATGCTCATTTACATGTCCCACTTCACACCACCATACATACACTCGAACTGTCATAACACCTATCACAAATTAATATCATTATTCCATAAACCAAGCATGAATTCCAGCATTCTTCAAGAGCTAACAAACTGCCACAATGGTACATTTACATTCCATTAATTTTCAAGCTTTAAATTTCATTTCACATTTACATATACTAAGTATACATCAAAGTACACATTCACATTCAACATCAAACCTCAAAAATTTCTTCATAAATCAAACACCCATAACATCCTTACAAACTTTAACAAAGCAACAATAAAAAACTTAAACTTACCTATTATTGGGACTTGCTAAATCTTCACTAAACTTCTTGATTTTGGTATCTACTTCTTCCTTGTGAGGTGGGGATCAAAATTAATGAAGAAGCTTTGGTGTTTAGTGGTGAAAATGGAGGAGAGGATGAGGTTCCTTCAAGTTTTGGCCATGGAGGTTTTTAGGGAGTTTATTTCGGCATAGATGAAACAAATGAAGAAGATGAAGTTTGCAGATTGTGTAGTGGGTTTACACCTGCCCTTTTTGTGTTTAATTTACTCCATAGTGGTCCACTCACCAAATAAAGTATATTATATGTTTTAAATGCGTTAATTACTCCATTTACCCTCCACTTTTGGCTATTTACATTAGGTACCCCTAAATTAATTTTTCATTATATTTTCCAAGTGTAATATTATTTATTTTTAATGGACATTTAGGTCAAAAGACAACCCGGGGTGTCAAATGACTATAATGCCCCTGTTCGGGTTGCATTCCCGATTTTTCGGTAACACCGGATTTTGTCCATTTTTCTATTTCTCACTTTTCTTTGTACTAATTATTTAATTTTTCTTTGATATTTTTAATGATATTTATACTTCAATAAATATTTATTTGAGTCCTAAAAATATTTTCTAGGGTTCCCCGCAGTCCAGGACTAGTCAACGGTCCACGCCGTGACTTCCCAGTGCGGTCACCCATCGCTAGGGTTCTCGGCTCGCTTAACTTGGTTACATTTCTTTGCTATTATTTTTCCTTTATTTTTCTTGTATTTTCTTTTCTTGTGTCACACCTTACCCCTCTGTAAGTCATAACATGATCCCGTAGAATACCTAATGAACTACCGAACTTCACCTACCGATAACTCATTAAGTACCCTACAAGGGATTTTAAAACAATTTTTTTTATTTTTGACAAGTGGTGAGTATTTTCTAATAAGTACTTCTAAAAATTTTTCTCAACAACTGCTTCAATTTCATACTCAATCTCAATCAATTTCTCAACACATTTATCAACTTTCAAATTTCAAATCCACTATCCAATGATCATCAAAATACTAGCAATCCATTTCATTCAAATTAAATAAAATAGTTCCATTCATATTTCATTAGAAATAAAACAATTTAGATACATCATTACAAAATTTACATTAAGAGAATTTCAAACTACAATATATATTACAACTTTATACAAATTTTATACAAACTTCATATAAATTTTGTACAAGCTGCTCAAGACCCATTTGCATGTCCATACATTTATATGCAATACATACATGAAAAGAAATATTTACAATTAGGGTATAAATTATACCCGAAGACTTTAAGCTGATAGCTCTTCACACCTCAAAGCCAATCACTGCTCCTCTAGTCTCTCAGATTCTGACAAAGAATAGAAGCCATCACTGAGTACTAGGACTTAGTGGTGCACAACATACTAAAATAATCTTTATGCAAAACTTAAATCACATTTATTCAAAAATTTGGCTGAACATGAGAATTAAGTACAAATCACGCATTGTGAGATTTTAAATGCAAACCAAGTTCATTTCAAAATATCAAAACACATTTCATAAAACCCACAGTTAGATCATGCCATTCGAAACAAATAGAATCTCAATAGCCAGAGGCTAAGAGAAATCACATCATAAGGATAGCTAGCTCAAATATATGGATATCCATTCACATCCTCTTCTACTGGCACACCTCAACACTTCTCCAGAGAAGGAATCAAAATTCAAAACTAATTACCCCCACTAGTCGTGCTAGTGAGGTGTTCAAATATATGGTAATGACACTTGGGTTTCAAAACTTATCTTAACAATTTGCTAAACATTGTCATTTCAAATATACACAATAACTTTCACAATTTAAATCAAACATCATAAGAATGCCATAATTCAATATTTCACATTGTTCAAAATAGTATGCAGAAGATAATTATAAAAAGTATACGTTGTGCACAAACCTCAAGCGAGTCGCCTTTTGGCCTTGACTCGGTTCCTCAGGTTTTTTCCCAGTATTCTTTTCAACTGAAACACACAATTTTACAATGTTTCAGTACTAGAACTTAACATAAATCCCAAAATAAATTTAGCTTCACATTTACCTAGTTCTAACGTGTTAAATTCGACGTTCTCGAAATTTTTGTGTTTCGGGTTACTATTCACTATACTATTCAAGTCAAATAGTTGACTTTCTAAGGCTTAATAGGTATGGGAACTCCAACTTCACCCACATACCACATTTTGGTCACTAAACTTGTTGGTTTTGGTTGTTTACTTAAATCCTAGGTCTTTTAGGCAAATTTGGTAAATTTCAGTTTTAGAGTCCTAAGTTGCACTGTTCCATTGGTCACTTTATTGTTGGAATTTGGCAAAACTTTCTTCATAGAAAATGTTCCCCATTGTCTTAAGTTTATTCTCCTTTTTGAATCACCCCAATTGGAGTTTTTTAGCTCAAGTTATAGCCAAAATACAGTCATCGCTCACGTGCAATCGCTCATGCTGCAATTTTGGTTCTGGCAGATTTTTGATCCAACTTCGTTCAATAATTTGATTAAGTTAAGTCTGTAATTTGGTCTAATTTCCTTCATACGAAATGTTCTACTATGTATTAGGTTTCCATCGGTTCAAGATTCACCTAAATCGGAGTTTTCTAGAGAGAGTTATAGCCATTGAAACCTTACTGTTCAAATGGCAATCCTGCAGTTTTGCAGGTTCAGTAACTCAACTTTGCTCAATAATTTCATTAGGTTAATGGCATAATTTGGGTTGGTGTTCTTCATGAAAGTTTTAGATCTATATTTTATCTAATTACTGGTAAAATTTCAAGTCATTTTGACCTTCCTAGCTCGAGTTATGACTAAATAAACAATTACTGTTCATTTGGTCAGTTTGTGCAGTGGCAGACTGCTCTTAACCAACTTTGGTCAATTGGTTCACTAGGTTTTGGTCAGTTTTTGGGCATGGTTCCTTAAATGAAAATTGTGTCATTTTATGTCTATTTTCATCCTCAATTGGTGGCATATCAATTGGACTTGTAAAATTTCCGTTTTGGTCCTTCAAAGTTGGCTTGGTTATGTTGCCAGCAGCATGACTATTTACCCTACGAATTTGACTTCCATTCTAACAATTCCCACACATCTCCTTTGGTCATTATTGACCATTTTTCTCTTCACAATAGGTCAAAGTCATCATTTATGCATTTCTCTAAAATTTTTCTCAAAACCCTAGGCCTCCTAACCCTAATCACACTAATTTATTGTAATTAACTAATTCAAAGCATATAAACACAATCTTTCAACTCATTCAAGCATTTTAACATGTTTAACTCACTCAAACTCATGCAAATCACTCTCCCCTCCCTGCTGGACGTATTTCAGTTTAGTCTCTCATACATATTTTTTTTTTCATTTTAAGCATATTACAAGCTAATTCAAGCTAAAAACACAACAAGTAAACTAATCTTGTACCTTAAATCACTAACCTTTGTGTAGCAACTTCTAACTCCCCTTTTCTCTAATTTTCTTTCTTCTTTTCTTCTTTCTTTGATGACCAATATTCTTCTCAAGTTGCCTAGACAAGCTTTAACTATGGTGGCTTACTTTTGTATGGTGAAATCTTATAATATGCAAGCTCAAAATTGAGCTTTAATGGAGGTTTTGGTGTGGGAGAGAGAGAGTGACGTTTTTTTGAAGAAGACTTGTGTTTTATTTTCTTTTCTTTTCTTTTCTTTTGTCTTTTATCTCTTTAGGAAGACCAAAAATCCATTTAATTAATTTATTAATTATATGACTTATGGCATCATGCATGATATCATGCATGATGTCATCTTCCTACACCTTTTTAACTTTTTCATTTTCTCTTTTTTTTTTTCTATTAGTTCTTTAATTTAATTCTCGATCCCAAAGTTTTCTTTTCTCCGATTTTATTTGACAGTTAGGTCAGGAGTCAGCTCTCGGGGTCAATTGACCAAATTGCCCCTCGCCGGTTCATCCCGGTTTGCAAATAATTCTATATTTCTTCCAGCTCCCTGACCTAATTATTTGACTGGCTTAACAGTTCTTTTTCATGATTTTCTCTTTTTCACTGTGTTCATAAGGGTCCTAAGGACTGCAGCGTCACTTTTTACGGTTCGAAATTTGAGTTTAAAATGACTTCAAATGATCGTTCGAGAAGGTCACCCATCGCTGTGACTCTCGGCTCGTTTAACTTCTTCTGTTCTGTTTTTCTTATTTATACTTAACTAATTAAACATTACTAATTATTTGTGTTTATGGCTTATCTAGTTGTCTTAAGTGTGGTTCTAATCCCCTTAATTGTCCGGACCGACACCGATCACCGGAACAGTGAAATCTACCAGGCTATGCAAACGGGGGTGTTACATCTTGTATTTCACTATTTTATGTCTCCTCACTCATATCGAAGTGTAGTTCTAGGCATCCTAGCTGTCCAGACAACACTGGTCACCGGAACAGTAGTACGCACTACCGAACATAGGGGTGTTACATCGCATGAGTGTTTTGGATTTTGGAGGTCACTGGGATGATCAACTAGCTTTGGTGGAGTTTGCCTACAACAACAGTTACCATTCCAGCATAGGGATGGCACCCTATGAGGCACTATATGGAAGAAAATGTAGGTCTCCTCTATGTTGGACGGAAATGGGAGAAGCGAAGGTGCATGATGTAGACCTAGTGCAGTACACTTCAGAGTTAGTTCCTTTAATCAGGGAACGATTGAAAACAGCTTTCAGTAGGCAGAAGAGTTAGGCAGACCCCAGACGGAGGGATGTGGAGTTTGCAGTAGGTGACTATGTATTCCTGAAGGTTTCTCCAATGAAGGGAGTCATGAGATTTGGAAAGAAGGGCAAATTGGCACCTCGGTATATCGAACCTTTTAAGGTTACTGATAAAGTTGGAGCAGTTGCCTACCGGTTGGAGCTACCACCCAACCTTTCTCATGTTCATCCTGTGTTTCACATCTCCATGCTCAAGAAATACATTCCAGATCCTGCTCATGTACTACAGCCGGATGTAATAGAGCTAAAAGAGAACTTGACATTTGAGGAGCAACCTGTAGCCATAGTGGACTACCAAGTGAGACAGCTAAGATCAAAACAGATCCCTATGGTTAAGGTTTTGTGGAGGAGTCAGTCAGTGGAAGAGTGCACCTGGGAGTCAGAACGGGACATGCGTAGCAAGTACCCTTATCTGTTCAATGTGTAATCATGTACTTTATTCTGCCTTGTGTAAAATTCGAGAACGAATTTTCTGTAAGGGGGGAAGAATGTAACACCCCAAAAATTTTAAATTTATTATTTTATGAGTGATATTGATATTTTAATTTTATTTAAATTTTAAGAAAATTATTTGAGATTTTTTGGATTTTAAAAATCGGGTTCGATTTTTCGAAAATATAAACTTTGATAATTTTTAAAAATTAATTTAAAGACTACGTAGCAAAACTAAAAATATATTTGGAGTCTACGAATTTTTCTGAGTTTTCTGAAATTTTTTCGGAATTTTTGGACCTCGTTTTCGGTCCCAAGGCAGAGTAAAAATTTAAAATTTTGTATTCTGAATTGAACCGGCCGAATCGAACCGAACCCGATCGGACCGGTCGAATCAGACTGGCCTTTCTTCTTCCTTTTTCTTCCTCTCCTGCGCGCGTTTTTCTTCTCCTTCTCTCCCATTTTCTCTCTCCTCCCTCCTCCCCTTGCCGCGCCGCCACCTCCCCTGCCACCCCAGCCCGCGGCGCCCATCCCCAGCCGCCCCAGCTCACCGGTCGCTGCTTGGAATGCCGAAAAAAGGCACCTGAAGTGACGCGACACGCACGCGCGACAATTCATCTTCCCGGCCGAAATCCGGCCGATCCGGCCACCAATCGGACTGGGTCTTGTGTCTAAATCCATTTACTCGTCGAGAGCTTTCCATAGACACCAAGAACACCGAAATCCATCGAGTGGTTTGTCCAATTTTTGCTCGGTAAGTTTTAGCCCATTTTGACTTTTGGGCTAGATTTCTCACAAACCGTAAACCCCCACGAGAAAATCGAGAGTACCAGAGCGCTCCACTCGTCGAGAGCTTCGCGGGGATATAAATTTCAAAATTTTTCGACACCGTTTTTCGATGGGTCCCACGAAAATTTGTAGTATTTTTCCGAGCATTAAATGAGCTTAGAAAATTTTGTAAAAATTTTATACTAACCCCCGTGTTGTGGGCTTCGTGTAGGTATCCTCAATTCGCGGAAATTCGACAGTTGTCCGGGTCTATGAATTTCCGGCCAGACAGACCTGCTACCAGAAAAGTCTCCAAATTGGATAGAGGTTTTGACTACCCCACCATTGTCAGACATCCCGAGCGCGTTCCAGAAGTCAGAATCAGCAAAGGTAAACCCGAACCTTGTTTTTTCGTAATTTTCTTATGCTTAAATAGGATTAAAAATTCATAAAATATTCGTGGTAGCTCAGAAAATTATGATTCTTTTTGCAATAGCCTAGTAATATTGCTAAGGACCGCGGGGCAAAGTTTTAGAATTTTTAGAGCTTTTTTGGGCAGTTTTTGCAAAAATGATCAATTATAAGGACTAAATTGAAATTTTACATATTGTGATGGATGATTGATTTGATGGACCCAGGAGGGGCTGTGTGATGTGATTGAGTTGTGGATATATGGATTGTGAATATAGAAGTGTGTTTTGAGCCCTTTTGCAGATTGGGTAGGTCCTAAGTATAGGGGAGACTCTGCCGGATTTTCGGCACGACTTAGGATGTATTTGGTCTTTCCATGATTTGTATTGAGTCAATTGTGTTAAATAATTGTAATGTAATTTTCAGGTGAGCCGGGACAGCCTTCTTCCTCCGTCCAGCCGCCACAGTGATCGCTGTCAAGTCTGTGAGTAAAATATTAATTTTAATTGTAATTTCGATATTATTATATGTTTAAGCATGCCCATGCATCACTTATATGTAAGTATCTATGTAGTTAAACTCTAGGCACATTTTATATTGCATTCATAACTGTTGAAGTGCCATGGATCTTATTGTGATAATTTAGAGCAGTGTGCGTGCGTTGGCGTGCGTGTGATGTGGTGTGGAATATGGATAGGACGGGTAGACAAGGCTTGAGATCTTCACTGGGACCTGGTAGACACGGCTTGAGTTCTTCGCTGGGACCCCAATTTGGTTATTAAGTGGAAGTCCGAGCTGAGTTCTTCGCTGGCACAGGTTGGATTTAAGAGAGCTGTATAGAGGATCAGCTTCCATATATTATTATTGATATTACTGGGTGTGTGAGTGCTCCAGATTACCTTTTTGCTGTTATGATGTGAATTTATTGCTGATGTTGCATTTCACTTTACAGGATGCATTAGTTTTAGATAGTTATAGAGATTATGGTTAAAATTGATATATTACTCTCTGAATCGAACGCTCACTCCTGTTCAATATTTTTTCAGGCTACAGGAGGATTTTATTATGGTTAACCTGCTTTTCTTCCTCGCAGGTCGTCTATTCATGTTTGTGTAATTTTATAAACTTCTAGAATTTTCGCATATGTTAGAAATATTTAATTGATTTGGGTCTGTAATATAAATTGTTATTTTGGACCTGTAAAATTATTATCACATTCATGTTTGATGGACTGGATGAGGGAGCTGAGCTCCCATTTATTTTTATGTTGATATGAGTATATGAAGGGTGAGCTGAGCTCCCAAATTGAGTATTTATTGTGTTTACTGGTCGGGTGAGTCAAAAACTCCCCATTGAAAGGTCCATTTTATGGCCGGACTCTGTCCGGTTGATTTCTTGAAATTAGGCCCAAATGGGCCTTAGAGTTGGGTTAATGAATAATTTGGCTTACTACGGGCCTCGGGGGCTTTAGGCTGGCCCAAGTCCTAGTGCTGGTCCGGCCCATAGGTTGGGTCGTGACAGTCATACACTAAGATTACATTTGATAAGAGAACGTAATATAATTCAATATAATGCAATTATGTAATGCGATCAAAATTATAATATAATGTAGTGTAATTATTATTATTATATTTGATTGTAAAATAATAATATAAGTAATATAATGTAATGATAATTTTAATTTTAATATTTAATTTATTTATAGTGTTAATGATAAATGGTAATAGTTACAGTGATTGGTAATTAAGTAATAGTGATGGCTAAGTAATAGTGGTGGTGATAGTAGCTAGGAGGCAATAGAGATAGCAATAGTTAAATGGTGATAGCTATGATAGTAGCAGAGTAATGATGGTGACAAAATAGAGTAGTGGTGATATTAGCAGTGATGTGAGTACTGTATGCAGTGATAATAGTACTGATAATAATAAAAAAATTAATATAAATAATTATAATTATATTTATTTTTATATATAATGATCATTATGTTACTTTAAATATAATTGACTATATTTTATAATCATCATTTCATTACATCAAATTTTTTTATATTATCAAATTATACAATTAAATATGAAATGTAATCACAATTATGTTACAATTTTAATTATGTCATACGTGTAAATATATTTAAATTCATCCCTGGAGTCTGGCTGCATCACAGATTTTAAATAGCATATTGGAGAGATGAAAAATACAAACACGTTTGATTAAATATAAGACCCCTTCTTAATTATAAAATATACGTGTATGTTGTAACAATAGAGAAACCCTGAATTAACGAATGATGCGGCCTGGCCCTAGTTGCTCTTCCTTGTTCTCAAGAAAGCACCACAGTCATCAGAAGTAGATGTTCACTCTGAAGAAAAAAAATCCATAATTAAATGTAAAAGATAAATTACAATAATCTTGATTTAACATCATTAAAATACATATATTGTTAAAATTAAATTATTTATATAAAGTACTTGATATTTATGGCAACTAAATTAAATTTTAAAATCACGTCCATAAAATGTATCATTATTATTCCACGTATTATAATATCTCTAAGTGTAAACATAAAATGTATAATCAATAATTTAGATCATCACTTGGAAGTGTGAAGTTTGAAGTGGGTATCTGTGAAGATGATGCAAATTGACTTCCAAGTCCTTGTGTCTCTGCCATCGTTCAACTTTCACGTTCTTCTAAAAGCTGCTTGACTTGCTCGTGTCATGATAGTCTAGGGAGATAGACTCAGGATGAGTAGATATGCATAAGTAAGAACTAGATGAACAGACGATTACAGTTTTTGAAATCTCGGAAGACCCAAAACCATTCCCCACTCTAGCTGTATCACACAATTTATTGTAATTTTTGTTTTTTTGTTTTTTTTTTTAATTTTATTAGATTTTTTCATATTGAATACTGAATATAATTATAGTTAAAGCCTAAAAGCTGGGAAGAAAATTATAAAAATATTTGCACCACTTTGCATATTTACGGTTAATGCACTATTGTTTAACTGTAGAACAGTAAATTGGCTTCAAATATAATACATTGTGTAGATTTCCTATAATTTTGTCATCAAAGCAAGCTCTTTTTTTTTTTTAACTTGATGGACCAAGAGAGACAGTTTCGGCCGATTAGATGAATTTAACTTCAATAAACCCAAATTTTTCAAGGCTTTGTTACATAAAAGTGTGATGTTAGGAACTACCATTTCTTAAGAGAGTGTAATGTAATTAATAATTGATAAATATTTAAATAATTAAATTAAAATATTTAATATATTATTTAAAAAAATAATCAATAATTGATAGAACACTTATTGGCTACTTTTTTTATTAGTTATTCTTTTATTGTTCGACCCAAGTGATCATAAACACGATACTACCTTTATTTTCTCTTTCTTGCAACGACATAATAATTAATGATCATGCAACAAACAGTGCCAAAGACATTTTTTTTAATAACTCTTAAATAAAAAAAATAATTATATAATTACGTTCTTTTATTTTTCAATTTTACAAAATTTTTATATCATAAAAGATAAAATGATTTATTTAATATTATTAAAATTCATTCTTTCCATTTTTATTTTATCATTCTAATTTCACTTTCTTTGAAATGTTTAATTTTTTTTTTTATTTCTTCTTAGGTTATTGAATTATATTTTTTAAATTATTTATTTATTTATTTCAACAATTTTATATTTAACATGATATAATAAATGAATAATTATGTACTATTCCAATAGTAAAATAAATTATAATATATAATTTTATTAGTTATTTTATATATGATTGTAATATAATTTATCAAATATTTAGTATAAATGAATTACAATCAACTATCAATTCTTGATTAGCTATCAACTATATCCTATAACTAAACTAAATAGAAACTAATTCCTATTGTTCTAAATGGTGTCATTTTGGCACAAGAGGAGAATAGACTTTTTTTAAATTACTTTTTTAATAGTATTTAAAATTATGGTTTTATTCAGAAAAGGAGGTTCAGCCCTCTAAACTCAATGCCACACAGTTACTAAGTTCATATCTTCTGCCACTAAAAAAATATCTTCTACCACTAACACCAACATTAATTTTCTCTGTTCAAAGTAAGCCTAGGAGTTCTTTTATTGCTAGCTTCATGACTTTCAAAAATAGTCCTGCACATTTGTAGAGTTACCAAAGACAAGTGGTTCTCAGAAAACCTATCCCTTATTGACTTTAGCTTTCTCTTACATGCATTTTCTCCCTTCAATGGCCTTTCCTCTTGTATCATATACGTCTGTGGCAGCCCAAAGAGTACACGATATATCTTGATTCCTCATATGAGCACCACCTTGTCTCTCTAAAACTTAGGAAATCATAATCTCCTATTCTATTTTAGCATTAACTCAAATGAAACCAAGAATTTTTATTTTTATTTTTTTTTTTGTAAGAAAGAACATGAAAAAAAGCAGTGATCAGGTTTTGTAAAGGTACGTTCATAGAGTATTTTGGAATTTGATTTCTGAACCCACAGACTTAGATGATTATGCTAATGACTCGATTCATACATCTACATTAAGGCAATCCATTCACAATCTCCAAAGGAAGAGAAGTTCGATAAAATCTGACTTCATTTCAATTCAAACAAAAAATAAATAAATACAAATCCAACATAGATTAAGCAAAGCACAGAAAAACAGATCAATGCCACACCCTGCATGTGGTCACAACAAACGCAAAAGCACAATAGATATACACAAATGGAGGGAGATCGAAGTAAAAGCATAGAACCAAAAAGTACAACATGTTTCTTTATCACAGATCCAAAAAAAAAAAAAATGGGCACATTGAGAGAGATCGGAGCATACCTGTTCCTGTTCAATCAAAAGCGAAACAACGGCAGCAAGAACAAAAGGGGATGAAGGCTGGGAAAGAGAATGCTGGGAGAGAGAAGCTGCGAGAGAAATGAACCCAAAATTGCTATAGTAATCTTCAATGAAAAATTCAAACAAAACCTCATCATAATGGCACATGTTGTCTCCTTTGTCCCAAGACAAAAATCTCTATTATAGGACACAAACAGCTATTTCAATGGTGGATTTGCATTCCATTCAAGATAATGGAACCCTACAGATGATATGCGATAGCGTTCTCCATGGCAATACTGTCAAGATATTTCAAGTGGAAAACATCATTTGGGAGATGATACAAATGCATGGTTAACATTAATACATCTCTCATAATAGAAAATCAATATTGATTATATAAAAATATGATATGAATTGTTTAATTTATTTTTTTTTATTATCTTTTATTGATTTATCTGCAAGTAATCTGTAATAAGATAAATAATAATATTTATTTCTTCGCTATTAACTAGTTATTACTTCATCTTATACTCACCGAAAGATTATTAGGTATAACTGTATATATATATTATTTCTCACAATCATGTGAAGTTTACTCTGATTTATTTTTTTATACGAGAGAAAACACTACCTTTAATAATATGTACAAGAAGTATTCTATAATTTATCCTGTCAACTAGACTGCTGAAATTAAAATTTATTTAGCTCAAATATGAGAATAAAGAATAATTTATAAATGATACCTATTAAATTTAAGTAAAATAATTATTTAACTAATAATAAGAATACAGATAGATATAATACATTGAAAATTAATTCGTAATATCATTTAATCACAATAAAAAAATATGTATCCAAAAAAATTTTATTCTCGCAATCTTATAATTATATACTATATCTCGCAATCATATAAATAACCAGTAAATTTTGTAGTATGCATCAAAAGTATCCTATAATTTTTCCTATCTACACTACTGAAATCAAAATCTATTTAGCTCAAATATGTAGGATAAAGAATAATTTATAAATGATATCTACTAAATTTAAGTAAATTAATTATTTATTTAATAATAAGAATACAGATAGATATGATACATTGAAAATGAACTCGTAATATCATCTAGTCACAATTAAAAAAACTTTATCAAAATATAAATTAAAAAAAAAAAAAAAAAACTCAACATATTGATATTCTTCCTACTGTCTTCTATATATTTGTGCAGTTTGTTCCCTTTTTTTCCTCATTATTAAAATTTAATTTGTATTATGAAAAAAAAATAAAACAAATATAATTTAAGTTTATAGATTAGGGTAAAAATAAAGCCAATGTGGAGATTAAAGGGTGAAAAGAGTAAATTGAAAATTAAAATCTATTTAGCTCAGATATGTGAGTATAAAAAATAATTATAAATGATATCTGTTAAATTTAAGTAAAGTAATTATTTAATTAATAATAAGAATTCGGATAGATATAATAAGTTGAAAATTAACTCGTAATATCATCTAATCGCAATAAAAAAATATGCATCAAAATATAAATAAATAAAAAAAAACCTCAACATACTGATATTCTTCCTACTATCATCTATACATTTGTGGAGTTTGTCCGCCTTTTTTCCTCGTTAATAAAATTTAATTTGTATTATTAAAAAAAATTATACTTTCAAGTTTACAGGTTAGGGTAAAAATAAAGCCAATGTGGAGAGTAAAGGGTGAAAAGAGTAAACTTTCCTTAACGAAAGAGTTGAGGGACTGCAGTTAAATAAAGAAGGTTTGATTTGTAGGGTATAGAGGTTATAGAGGTTCTTGCTTGCTTGCACGCATTGGAGACATTGATTATTCCAGGAAGCTACGCAGGCTTGCAAGCAATGTCCTACCTCTCAATTATTTACAAACAATTCCCGTCCAAAACTTTTTCTTTCTACACATAATTCATGAAGGGGAAGGGTTTGAATGTATGGAAACTTCAAGTTCAAGACCATATCGCTACATCTAACAAAAAAAATTTAAAATTTTTTATGTACTTTTAATGATATTCGCTATTAGAATTACTTGTGTTATTATGATGATCACACTAATATGCATTCCTTTCGACATTGTAATGGGCAAATATCTATTTAAGCAAGGCCAATATTACAAGAATGCCAGTTAAAATATGAAATATAGTTCACAAAAACTTGAGCAACAATTCATACACAGCCTCCACAGCAGGTAGCACGCAGCAGCTTCATCTAGCGACCTAAAAGACTCTCCCATGGCGGCCCTCACATCCGAGAAAACTTTCAATAACTTCTTAGATCTGCTGTAGTAGACCTATATCAGAAATTTTGATTTGAAATATGCATGGAAACAAGAAGAATGAAGCTAGTTAGTAAATTAATATTAATTAAAATTAATTAGACATCGATAAAAGAAATTATTAAGAAAAAAAAGAAGCTGTTACAATTGGATCGAGAGGGAGCTCCCTTCAGTCCAAGACACGACAGCCATAACTGAACATAGCTCCTGCTTCGTTGGATCAAAAACACATCTCACTTTCTGCTTATGTATATGATGAGCTCTTGAACCAACGACTCAGCAGCTAAGTTTCAGCCTTCAACTGCCTTGGACTGGACTGAAGAGAGCTCCTTCTTCCCAGAACACATTATATACATATATCTACACGGGCTGCAGCCCTAGATGCATCTCTCATAGACAACTTCTGGAATTTATAGAGGTATAGAGACCTCGATCTCTATCCAGATAAAATCTTAAGGCCGCCATAGGTGACCAAAGGAAAAGGGTATAACTAGGAGGCATGGAAACATGGAAAGAGAAGGAGTAAGCAGCAATTAAGCGTACGAGGAAGAAAAGAGGAGACGGAGGCATATATAGATAATAAAATTATGAAGAAAATCAACAAAGGCATCAAATAAATAAGGACTTTTTTTTTTAAGACAGTGGAAAATAATCAAATAAGGACTTCACCGACATGAAAATCTAAAGGGCAGGCCCAGATACAGATTTTAACTATTTAAGCATGCAGACATTTCGATGATGACATTGTTGAACTCATAGAAGACCAGTGATGTCTATAATTTATATATTTATATACCTGGCCTCCCAGTCCCTGCTGCTTTAGCTGTGCTGAGATATCTTATCATACAGCTGTATGGCCCAAACCATCCATAAGCTTTTAGTTGTTTGCAATTCATTTCAATCAGGTTTTTGCTTTCCCCTAGCTATATAGCTAGCCCCTCCCATCTCTGCTCTTTAGTCTTTGTTTTGATCTTTCAATCGATTCCATTTTTCGTCAATGAGATTGCACCACGTAGCTGTTTCTGCAGTATGACTTTAGGTAGCCCAGGAGTTCATTTTCAACATTTCTACAGATATAAGAATTATATTATTGATTTTTTATCCTAATTTGGGTTTCTATTTCATCTTAAGTTTAAAATCTAATTCTGAGTACTTTTTCATTATTAATTTCATTAATTTGATGAGTTTAATAAACAAAGAGAATGATTTTATAATATGTACAAATTTTTTTATATTATAGTTGCATGCGCACCCATATATTCTCATTTATTATAACAACAAAAATCACACGTAAATTGCTACTTGTAAGAACAAATCTGAATCAGCGCTTCATCTGACACTCATCGGTAAAACATATGCCTTGTCCTAAAATAGTTAAATATCAATCCTGTCAGAGGGTGATGAAATGAAAACGATAATTAATTAAGTTTTTATTTTCCTTAATTATTACATATTTTTTGCCAAAAAGAAATCCTGGGCTCTTCTTTGCATGACCTTCTCAATGCACAAATTATGTACCAGCCCTTTCGTGCAAATATTTGCGATCTGTCATTCTCCTATTCGGTATATGTTAAGGTCCCACGTTATTTTGAGAAAAAAAAAAAATGTCTCTTATATAATATTAAGTATTTCTTTTTTTTTTAGTTAATTTTTAAGTGAGTTAAATTTGATTTTTTTTTTAAAGATATTATGAAATTTTTCTCAATTAATATTTGAATCTCTTATGAATATTTTAGCTCTAAATATTTGATTTTAGATATGATTTAAAATATTATATTTTATATTTTAAATTTATAATAAATTAAGTTTAAATAAGAATTTTTTATTATAATTAAAACTAAATTAAATTTTTAAAAGTTAATTATAAATTATAATATAAAAATATTTTAGTTAATAAAAAAGAACATTAATTTAAATTTTATATTTGAATATTTTTATTTATTATATAAAATAATATTTTATATGTATAAAAATTAAAAAAAAAAAAGGGTTCTGGAGAGTTGAATTACATTCCAACCAAGTTAGTTCCTGGGGAGGCATCTAGTTACATATAGGAATGAAGCAGTGTAGTAAAGTTATAGCCAGTTAGACCAATACCCAAAGAAACGTAAGAAGAGAAGGAAGTAATGTTCTAAGGAGATATTGATGTTGGAGATGACTAGAAGTCTTCACTTACAGTCTCAAACAGTGGGGGAATATTACAGAACTAAGAATCAGGGAATCCTTTTTCTAAGTACTATATACCTGTGTGTGTTGTCATTTCATTTGTTTTCTTTTCAACCACAAAGCTTTACGTTTTGTTAGTACAAGTTGCAGTGGGTGTCATTATTATTATAATGCCTACTTCTGACTTCCCTTCATCACATGCTCCGCCATATATATATATTTTTACTTCAATTTGAAACTATTTATAAAAAGTATTTGCAAAAAGGTCAAATAAAAAATAATTTTATGAAGAGATATTTAAGAAAGAAAATGTTATTTGAACTGCACTGATATTAATGATTTAATTTATTTTTTTTATGGTGAGTGAGTAATTTGATTATAAGTAATTTATTTTTGTGATTTTTTAGAGATTTATTATAATTTGATAGTAAATCTTCTCTATAAAAAAGATTAATTAAAGGCTAATAAAACTATTTAACTGTAAATTTTGACTTAAGAAATAATGATTGTCACACTCAGAGTGATTTTTTTTTTATAATAAAAAAAATTATTAAAATCAAAGTCATTTATAATGATGTTTTCTCAAATATTTATTAAAGACATTAAATTTGCTTAAAATTTTGAGAACATCTAAAATTTAAAAAATTTATTCTCTGTTAATCACCAACCAATGGCATGGGATTCTATCCTATTAGAATTCAAATATGAAAAGCATAGGAAATATATTGAGGTTCTGTTTATTTTATGAGAAAATATTTTTTAAAAAATTATTTTTTATATTTTTTAATATTTAGAGATATTTAAAAAAATTAATCAATAAAAAATATTTTTCTAATCAAAGAAAATTAAATTGAATAGTTTGGATTCTAATTGATTTTAATTTGCAGTTAGTTGGCTTTACTCTCAGTTTAGAAATGGTTTGATTCACAAAATGTCCTCTAAAACAATGACTGACTGTTTTTTCTTAAAAAAAATCTTCTAGTTTGAACCAACCAATTTGGGTTAGGGAAGGGGACCAAAACCCATCTCTATAACCAGTTCAATTTCAATTCAAACCTTTAAATTATTAGCCTAAAATCGATTTCAGATTTAATATAGATCATGCCTTGATCTGAGTTTTATCTAGAAATGTTATATTTTTGTCCCTCTTAACTTATTAGATCGATTTCTATGCTTAGTTTCTAATAATTTTTAGCTATATATATAAAACTTATTTTGATTTTTTTTTTAATTTACTATTTACGTAATAAATTATAAAAGATTCATTTACTTAAAAAGAATTATATGAAATATATTATTACCTTATATTAATTTGAGATGAGATATTTAAATAATATATAAAATTTAGATAAACTTTTTCCTCTTGAACTAGCCTTTGAAGTTTAGTTACTTACAAACTTGATTTTGATGAGAGGAGAGTGTTTGTTTCTCGTTAATTTTTTTTTTGTTTTGTCCAGAGATTTTCATTGATAAGCAGGATTTAAAAAGGCATGAGGCCCAATACAATAAAAAGGGTTCATATACAAATATCCTTAATGAGCAAGGCCTACCCACAAGACAAATCCAAACCCCTAAAAGAACCCTAAAAAGCATTTGTTATTCCAACTAGATCCCTTGATCCGACTAAAACAAAAAGAAGCAACGTAAGCCCCACCACCAATCTGCACAATCATCATTGTCGGGAAAACAAATATAGAAGCCAAAACTAGCTAACAACACAGAGTAAGGAGAACTCTCAAGCAAATGTCATCTTCCCGAGCTTCAAGGATTACCGTCAGTCTAAACATAACCCCGAGCCAAGGAAAAGCAAATCCATCAAAGCATCACAAGGTAAGCGGAGGACGGTGGTGGCAGATCGCTTCGGCATCCCACTCACGCCTTACGGGCCAGCTCAAACCCAACGAGGTACCACCAACATTACAGATCTCATCCTCTCGCTAAACAAAGCAGGAGAATTAGATGTGGTCACCGTTCAGAATGAAATCATGAATTTGAATTAAATCGTTATGGGACAGTTTGAAAAACGATTTTTGAACTGAATTGTCGGTTTCGATTCGAGTCCTGGTTTAAAACGATTGAAAAGACGGTTTGAAAAATGACGGATCAAGACGGTTTAGAAGCTGCTTAGAGGCGATTTAAGAGCGATTTAAATGAAAAAATTAGAGGAAAATTTTATTGATTTTGAATTTAAGTTATAAAAATATTTTAATTTTTCTTAGAAATATTTCGATCAAAATAAAATAAGAAAAAAAATGAAAATAACTTATTTTTAAGAAAAATTTAATAAGTAAAGACTTAAACTTATTAAAAAATTAGAAATGAAATTAATTTTTTTTTAAATTAGAAAAAAGGTGCATGAATTTAATTTTGCCTTTGTATCCCTTTAGGATTTAGAAGAATCAAAATTTCCAATTATAGTACTTGCCCTTTTTTTTAAATTATATGATAATTGATAATTAAAAATGTATAAAGGAAAAAAAAATTAAAATAGAAAGTGTTGAAAATTTTATTGAATATATAAAATAATAACAGAGTAATTGAGATAATATTAAAAATTTCAGTGAGCATATAAAATAATAAAGTAGTGGAATTGTGAGAGTACTGAGAATTAAAATGAGTATATAAAATAATTGTTTATAAAATTTAAGAGAAATCGAAAGAGTATTAAGAATTAAAGAGAGTATAGAGAATAATTATGTAGAGAATTACTGATATATATATATATATATATATATATATATATATATATATATATATATAAATGAATTAGGAGGGGATTGAGGTATTTATTGAATTCTTTTGTAGGTTCGGAACCGCTGGTTTACGATTTCTAAAAAATATGAATATGAACCAAATTGTAGAAAAACGATTTCGGTCTAGTTCGAAACCAGTTCCAATTTTGACCAATTTTGATCTGGTTTTGACCGAACCAGAACAGGTTCGAAATCGGACCATGGCCACCCCTAAGTAGAACACATCGATGCTTGAAGAACCCGTAACCTACAACAACCAAACAGAATAAAGTGAGGAAAACTAAAACACAAGAAGCAGTTGAATGAAACCCTTTATTTTAATGAATAAGCTACAAATCACAACAAAATAAATTGCTACATCCCAACAGCGAAGGCAGGATGGGAACTCACGTCCGAGTCAGGAAAAGGGAGACCCCCCTGCTCAGAGGGGCAGGAGATGTTTGATGGAGTGGCAGTGAGAAGGCTGAATCCTAGAAGGAAATGGTTACACCCGAGAGAAAAAGAAACAGTGTCATCTTGAGAGTTACCAATTATTGTTCCTCATTAATTTGGAATGAGGTGTTAGAATTATATATTCCTTTGTAGAGTCACTCATGGACTTATTAGTTGTTTTCCTATATTGAATAACATTATTTTTTAGTATTTCACAAGGACATTAAAGTGTTTAATTATATGCGATGTATAATCACCTAATGGATTACTATAAAATGTTTGTTTTGGTTCTGTATGAATATGTGGGTTGAATGAGACTTTGTAAGATATGATGGTTATATTGTTGTGTATGGATATTAGGGTTGAGTTGAACTTCTTAATTATAATATATTATTTGATGTATATGAATATCAAGGTTCAGAAGAACTTTATCTATTATGGTTAGTTTTGTATGCCTATACTCAGAGACTTATATGTTACCTTGTGTATTATGTTGAGGGTGAGTTAAGCTCTTAATTACATTAGTTTGTTGCCCTGTATATGTAACACCCCTGATTTTTTTAAATTTATTATTTTGTGGGTAAATATTAATATTTTATTTTATTTAAATTATAGGAAATTATTTGAAATTTTTTAGATTTTAGAAATCGGGTTCCATTTTTCGAAAATATAAAACTTTGGTGATTTTTAAAAATTAATTTAAAGATCACGTGGCAAAACTAAAAATATATTTGGACTCTACGAATTTTTCTGAGTTTTCTAGAATTTTTTCAGAATTTTTAGGCCTCGTTTTCGGTCCCAAGGCAAAGTAAAAATTTAAAATTTCGTATCCTGAATCAGACCGGCCGAATCGAACTGGACCGGATTGGACCGGTCGAATCGGACTAGCCATTTCTTTTTCTTCTCATTCCGCGCGCGCGCCCGACGCTTCCTCTCTCTCTCCCATTTTCTCTCTCCTCTCTCCTCCTCTCGCTGCGCCGTCGCCACCCAGCCTTCCCAGCTCGCCAGCGTGCCCCCCCAGCCCGTCCCCCTTGCCGGCTGTTGCCTGAGGCACCAGGAAAACGCGGCCGAAGGCGCCCCAACGCGTAACACGTCATTTAGTCTTCCCGAGCCGATCCGACTACCAATCGGATCAGGTCTTGTGTCAAACCTCTTCTACACCTCGAGAGCTTTCCATAGACACCAAAAACACCAAAATCCATTGAGCGGTTTGCCGAATTTTTGTCCGGGAAGTTTTAGCCAATTTCAATTTTTGGGCTAAATTTCTCGCAAACCGTGAATCCCACGAGAAAACCGAGAGTACCAGAGTGCTCCACTCATCGAGAGTTTCGCAGCATTACCAATTTCAAAATTTTTCAACACCGTTTTTCAATGAATCCCGTGAAACTTCGTAGTGTTTTTTCGAGCACTAAATGAGCTTAGAAAATTCCGTAAAAATTATATACTAACCCCCATGTTGTGGGCTTCGTGTAGGCACCTTCAATTCACGAAAATTCAACAGCTGCTCGGATTTGTAAATTTCGGGCCAGCTAGACAGACTACCGAAAAAGTCTTAGAATTGGGTCGAGATTTTGGCTACCCTACCGTTGTCAGACGTCTCGAGCATGTTTCTGAGGTCGGAATCGGCATAGGTAAACCCGAACCTTACTTTTTCTTAATTATCTAGTGCTTGAATTGGATTAAAAATCCATAAAATATTCGTGATAGCTTAGAAAATTATAATTTATTTTGCATTAGCTTAGTAATAATGCTAATGACCGCAGGGCAAAGTTTTAGAATTTTTAAAGCTCATTTGGGTAGTTTTTGCAAAAGAGTTAATTATAAGGATTAAACTATAATTTTCTATATTATGATTGTTGACTGTTTGGATGAGCCCAAGAAGGGCTGTGTGATGTGATTGAGTTGTGGGTGTATGGTTTGTGGATATAGAAGTGCATTTCAAGCCCTTTTGCAGGTTGGATAGGTCCTAGGTATAGAGAAAACTCTGCCAGATTTTCGGCACGACTTAGGACATCTTTAGTCTTTTCTTAGTTTGTATTGAGTCAAATGTATTAAATAATTATAATAAAATTATCAGGTGAGCCGGGACAACCTTCCTCCTCCGCCCAGTCGCCACAGTGACTTCGATTAAGTCTGTGAGTAAAATATTAATTTTAATTGTAATTTCGATATTACTATATATTCAAGCATGCCCATACATCACTTATAAATATATATCTATATAGTTAAATACTAGGCACATTTTATATTACATTCATAAATGTTGAAGTGCCATGGATGTTATTTGTGGTAATTTGGAGCAGTGTGTGTGCGTGGTGTGCGTGTGGTATGGTATTGGATATGGACAGGACGGATAGACACGGCTTGAGAGACACTCGCTGGGACCCGGTCCTTCGGGGTAGACATAGCTTGAGAGACACTCGCTGAGACCCTGCATTTGGTTTATTAAGCGAAAGTCCGGCTTGAGAGACACTCGCTGGCAAAGGTTGGATTAAGAGGACTGTATAGGGGATCAGCTCCCATATATATATTGTTTGACAGTGTTCGGTGTGTGAGTACTCCAAATTTCCTTTTTGATGTGATTTGTATGAAATTTATGACGATGTTTCATTTCACTCCACAGGGTGCATTAACTTTAGATAGCTATAGAGATTATGGTTAAAATTGATATTTTACTCTCTGAGTCGAATGCTCACTCCTATTCATCTATTTTTTCAGGCTACAGGAGGATTATTGTTATGGCTAACCTGCTCTTCTTCTTCGCAGGTCCATTGATAGTATTTAATGTAATTTGTACAATTGAATTAAATTTTAGACTCCGCATGTGTTAGAAGCACTTATTTTATTTGGGCTTGTATTATAAAAGTTATGTTAGACCTGTAAGATTATTAACTGTATGCATGATGAGATTGGATGAGGGAGCTAAGATCCCATTTGAGTTATGACCTTTTTATTATGTGGAGGGTGAGCTGAGCTCCCAATTTATTATATATTGTGTTTAAAGGTTGGGCGAGTAAAAAACTCCCAGTTAAATGGTCCATTTTATGGTCGGACTCTATCCGGTTGAATTCTTAAAATTGGGCCTAAATGGGCCTTAGAGTTGAGTTGAGGAGTAGTTAGGTTTACTACGGGCCTCGGGGGCTTTAGGCGAGCCCAGGTCCTTGTGCCGGTTCGGCCCATAGGTTGGGTCGTGAAAAATATAGTATAAGAGCTTAGGCTCCAGATTCATAAGGAATATTTGTCTAAAGTGTTGGGAAGAGTCTAATAGGAGTCACATGTGGAGAATAGGGTCCACATTTGTCTTGCATTGTCATCTTTGCTTCTAGTTTCTGCTTTATATAATTGTGTATAAATATAATTCTATAGAGCTGTGTAATATGCCACTTTAAAATTTTGTGGGCTAATGCTGCTGAATTTCAAGAAAATGTGTAGAAGCAAAAGAGCTGTCACTGCACCAGAACCGGATGTGCCTGACGAGGTGTTGGCACAGGATGAGGCGCCTGCCCTAAGAAGGCAAGGTAGGAGGCCTAGAGCTGCTCAAGTAGAAGAGCAGTTGCCACCAGTTCAGGATCAGTCTTTTATGGCTCAGGGTCTCGTGGACCCAATGGCAGCTACCTTAGCCGGATTGCAGAGAACCATCGATATGATGACACAGTATATGGTCCACCCTCCCCAACAGCAGCAGCCCACTGCACCAAGAGGGGAACCTTACAAACAAATAATTAATTTCAAGAAGTTGGTGCCTGGTACTTATGATGTGTAAGACGATACCTATCGATTTTTGGATTCCTGCAAACAGGCAGGGATAGAGTTGCAGTTGATTGATAGGAGGCTTATAGAGTGTTTGCAGCATGTATTGAGGCCAGTGCCAAGACAATGGATGAAAGACTACGTACTACCTCGTTTTGAGGGATTATCTTGGACCCAGTTTGTGGAACTTTTTATTAACAGGTTTGTGCCAGAAAGTTTCAAAGATCAAAAGTAGTGGGCCTTTAAGGCCTTAAGGCAAAATGGCAGATCTGTAGATGAATAAGTTACATAATTTCTAGAACTGAGCAGGTATGCCCCTACAGCAGTGGCTACAGAAAGTATGAAGGTAAAAAGGTTCCTAAAGGGGCTGGACAGGAGGTATGCAAACCTGGCCATGATGTCTGATCAGTCTTTTGATATGGTAGTTGATCGAGCCCGACAGATTGAGATTAGCTATACAGGAGATGACAGTGGAAGAGCAAAGAAGAATAGAGCAGAAGGTTCTTCAGGTGTTCCCTACACGGGTACCACGGATAGTGGCGGCCAAAGTCACTACAGAGGCAGAGGTAGAAGCAATAAGAAGGGTGGTTTTAAATATAAATCTCGAGGATTCAGACCAGGGTATGAATTCAGCAGTGGTCACAATTCGGGTTATAGCAGTTCTGGGTCTAATTCAGGATCCTCCTTTGCACCTTGCACACAGTGTGGAAGAGGACATTCAGGACCTTGTATGATGGGTTCAGGAGTATGTTTCCGATGTGGCCAGCAGGGTCACTTTGCTAGAGAATGTCCAGTGTTCAGCGAGCCACAAATGGGGTCACAGGGTTCTATCGTAAATGTTCCTCATCAGTTGTATCCTGGTGCTTCCAACATAGCAGGCAGTAAGTTTAATGGCCAACAGGGCTGAGGACAAGGAGGACATGGATTTGGGGGCAGGTCAGGAGGTAGAAGTCAATATCAGGGTTCTGCAAAGTAGGGTAGGGGTCAAGCTCAGGTTTTCACCTTGACCCACCAGGATGTTCAGGCTTCCAATGCAGTTGTGGCAGGTATTCTTCTAGTCTGTTCCTATGAGGCTCGTGTTTTGATAGATCCGGGTGCTACGCACTCATTTGTCTCCCCAGTTTTTGCCATGAGATTGGGTAGGAACCCTACAACTTTAGAATGCCCTTTGTCTGTAGCTACCCCGTTTAGTGACAACATAGATGTGGACATGGTTTTTCTGGGTAGCCCAGTAGTAGTGGATGGAAGAATCCTCCCAGCAGACTTGGTTCTTGTACCAGTAATGGATTTCAATGTAATTTTGGGAATGGATTAATTGGCAATTCATTATGCCACTTTAGACTGCAGGAATAAAAAGGTGTATTTCCACATACCTGGGTGGAAGAGTTTAGCTTTGATGGTGACAGGAGCGTGGCTCCATATAATTTGGTGTCAGCAATTAGTGCTAGAAAAATGTTGAGGCGTGGATGTCAAGGGTATTTGGCATTGGTGAGAGATACATCTGTAGAAGGTGTCAACATGGAAAATGTTCCTGTTATCAGAGAATTCATGGATGTCTTCCCTGAGGAGCTTCCAGGGTTGCCACCAGGAAGGGAAATAGAGTTCTGAATTGATGTTATGCCAGGTACAAACCCCATATCAATGCCACCTTACATGACGGCACCAGCAGAATTGAAAGAGCTAAAGGAGCAACTAGAGGAGTTTTTGGACAAGGGCTTCATAAGTCCAAGCACTTCACCCTTGGGGCGCTCCTGTTCTATTTGTGAGAAAGAAAGATGGGTCATTAAGGTTGTGTATTGATTATAGACAGCTGAATAAGGTGACTATGAAGAACAAGTATCCACTTCCTCGGATCGATGATCTATTTGATCAGCTCCAAGGGGCTAGATTCTTTTCCAAGATAGACCTATGATCAGGCTACCATCAGTTGAGAATCAGGAATGAGGATGTGTCCAAGACAGCATTCAGGACAAGATATGGTCATTATGAGTTCTTGGTGATGTCTTTTGGACTCACTAATGCACCAGCAGCCTTCATAGACTTGATGAACAGGGTATTCAAGCCATTCCTGGACTGTTTTGTCATCGTATTCATAGATGACATTTTAGTATACTCTCGGACCAAGGAAGAACACGTGTGGCACTTGAGGATGGTGTTGCAGACTTTGAGAGAGCACCAGCTATATGCCAAAATTTCAAAATGTGAATTTTGACTAGAAAGCATCTCATTCTTGGGACACGTGGTTTCTAGTGAAGGCATTCAAGTAGATCCCAAGAAAATTGAGGCTGTAACTGATTGCCTTAGGCCTACAACAGTCACTGATGTGTGAAGTTTTCTGGGCCTAGTTGGCTACTATAGGCATTTTATGCAGGATTTTTCTAGGATAGCAGCTCCACTAACTAAGTTATCTCAGAAGAATATTCCATTCATTTGGACAGATGATTGTGAGGAGAGTTTTCAGAAGCTTAAGGAGTGTCTCACCACCGCCCCTATGTTGACATTACGGATGAGTGGTGAAGGATATACCGTGTACTGTGATTCCTCCAGAGTTGGCGTAGGGTTTGTTTTGATGCAGAATGGAAAAGTAGTGGCTTATGCTTTAAGGCATCTAAAGAGGCATGAGCAGAACTACCCCACCCATGATTTGGAAATGGTGGCTATAGTCTTTGCACTAAAGATCTGGAGACACTACCTGTATGGTAAAGTGTGCGAGTTATACACCGACCACAAGAGTTTGAAGTACATCTTACAATTGAGGGATTTAAATTTGAGACACAGGAGATGGATGGAGCTTCTGAAGGACTATGATTGTACCATCCAGTACCACCCTGGGAAGGCCAATGTAGTAGCAGATGCTTTGAGCATAAAATCTTCTAACAGCTTGGCACACATATCAACGGAGAAGAGACCATTGATTCAGGAAGTACATGAGTTGATGGATCAATGTCTAATTTTAGATCTTTTTGATGAGGGGTTATTGTTGGCCCATTTTTCTGTGAGACCAGACCTACGAGATAGAGTCAGAGTTTCCCAGCACAGAGACCAGCAATTGATGAAGATAATAGAAATAGTACAGCAGGGTAAAGGTGGTAAGTTTGGATTTGCCAATGATAGCGCCCTTATGCAAGGTTCCAGGATATATGTGCCTGACGTGGACAATCTCAGAAATGAAATCATGCGAGAGATACACTATACACTGTGTAATGTCCACCCAAGCTCCACTAAGATGCACCGTGATATGAAAGATAGCTATTGGTGGAATGGCATGAAGAGAGACATAGCAGACTTTGTGTCCAAGTGCTTGACTTGTTAGAAGGTGAAGTTTGAACATCAGAGGCCGTCAGGGAAACTGCAAGAGCTCCCTATCCCAGAATGGAAGTGGAAAATGATTACTATAAATTTTGTGACTGGGTTGCCTCGTACCACGCAGGGATATGATTCGATATGGGTAATTGTAGACTATCTGACTAAATCAGCTCATTTCTTGCCTGTGAAGACCACATATTTTATTGCATACTATGCCCAGCTCTATATTCGAGAAATAGTTAAATTGCATGGGATTTCTGCTTCCATAATATTTGACAGAGGGCCCCAGTTCACTTATCTATTTTGGAGGAAGTTGCAAGAGGCACTTGGCACACAGTTGAACTTTAGTACCGCTTTCCACCCTCAGACAAACAGGCAGTTCGAAAGGACAATTCAAACACTGGAAGACATGCTTCGCATGTGTGTTTTGGATTTTAGAGGTCAATGGAATGATCAGCTACCCTTGGTGGAGTTTGCTTACAACAACAGTTATCATTCCAGCATAGGAATGGCACCCTATGAGGCACTATATGGCAGAAAGTGTAGGTCTCCTATGTGTTGGATGGAAATGGAAGAAGCGAAGGTGCATGATACAGACCTAGTGCAGTACATTTCAGAGATAGTTCCTTTACTCAGGGAACAATTGAAAACAGCTTTCAGTAGGCAGAAAAGTTATGCAGAACCCAGATGGAGGGATGCAGAGTTTACAGTAGGCGATTACGTATTCCTGAAGGTTTCTCTGATGAAGGGAGTCATGAGATTTGAAAAGAAGGGCAAGTTGGCACCTTGGTATATTGGACCTTTTGAGGTTACTGATAGAGTTGGAGCAGTTGCCTACCGGTTGGAGTTGCCACCCAATCTTTCTCATGTTCATCCTGTATTTCACTTCTCCATGCTTAGGAAATACATACCTGATCCTTCTCATGTGCTACAGTCGGATGTAGTATAGCTAAAAGAAGACTTGACGTTTGAGGAGCAACCTGTAGCCATAGTGGACTACCAAGTGAGGTAGCTAAGATCAAAATAAATCCCTATGGTTAAGATTTTGTGGAGGAACCAGTCAGTGAAAGAGTGTACCTGGGAGTCAGAGCGAGATATGTGTAGCAAGTACTTTTATCTATTTAATGTGTAATTTTGTACTTTATTCTACCTTGTGTAAAATTCGAGGATGAATTTTCTGTAAAGGGGGAAGAATGTAACACTCTTAATTTTTTAAATTTATTATTTTGTGGGTAAGTATTAGTATTTTATTTTATTTAAAATTTAGGAAATTATTTAAAATTTTTCGAATCTTAGAAATCAGGTTCGATTTTTCGAAAATATAAAACTTTGGCAATTTTTAAAAATTAATTTAAATACCACGTGGTAAAACTAAAAATATATTTGGACTCTACGAATTTTTCTGAGTTTTCTAGAATTTTTTTAAAATTTTTGGGCTTCGTTTTCAGTCCCAAGACAGAGTAAAAATTTAAAATTTTATATCCTAAATTGGACCGATCGAATTGAACCGGACCGGATCGGAATGATCAAATTGGACCGGCCATTTCTTTTTCTTCTTCCTTCCGCCCGAGCACCCGACACTTCCTCTCTCTATCCCGTTTTCTCTCTCCTCTCTCCTCCTCTCGCTACACCGCCGCCACCCCAGCCTTCCCAGCTTGCCAGCGCACCGCCCCAGCCTGTCCCCCTTGCCGGCCGTCGCTTGAGGTGCTGGGAAAATGCGCTCGAAGGCGTCCTCATATGCAGCGCGTTGTTTCGTCTTCCTAGGCCGATTTCGGTCGATCCAGTCACCAATCGGACCAGGTCTTGTGTCAAACCTCTTCTACACCTCGAGAGCTTTCCATAGACACCAAGAACACCAAAATCCATCGAGCGGTTTGCCCAATTTTTGTCTTAGAAGTTTTAGCCCATTTCGACTTTTAGGCTAAATTTCTCACAAACCGTAAACCCCACGAGAAAACCGAAAGTACCAGAGTACTCCACTCGTCGAGAGCTTCGCGGCAATCCAATTTTAAAATTTTTGACACCGTTTTTCGATGGGTCCCGCGAAAATTTGTAATGTTTTTCCGAGCACTAAATGAGCTTAGAAAATTTCCTAAAAATTATATACTAACCCCCGTGTTGTGGGCTTCATGGTACCTTCAATTCGCGAAAATTTAACGGTTGCCCGGGTTTGTAAATTTCGGGCTGGGCAGACAGGCTACTGAAAAAGTCTTGGAATTGGATTGAGATTTTGGCTACCCCACAGTTGTCAGACGTCTCGAGCATGTTCCCGAGGTCAGAATCGGCATAGGTAAACCCGAACCTTACTTTTTCTTAATTATCGAGTGCTTGAATTGGATTAAAAATTCATAAAATATTTGTGGTAGCTTAGAAAATTATAATTCATTTTGCATTAGCTTAGTAATAATGCTAATGACCGCAGGGCAAAGTTTTAGAATTTTTAAAGCTCATTTGGGTAGTTTTTGCAAAAGAGTTAATTATAAGGATTAAACTATAATTTTCCATATTATGATTGTTGACTGTTTGGATGGGCCCAGGAAGGGCTGTGTGATGTGATTGAGTTGTGGGTGTATGGTTTGTGGATATAGAAGTGCGTTTCAAGCCCTTTTGCAGGTTGGGTAGGTCCTAGGTATAGGGAAGACTCTGCCAGATTTTCGGCACGACTTAGGACATCTTTAGTCTTTTCTTAGTTTGTATTTAGTCAAATGTATTAAATAATTATAATAAAATTATCAGGTGAGCCGGGACAACCTTCCTCCTCCGCCTAGTCGCCACAGTGACTTCGATTAAGTCTGTGAGTAAAATATGAATTTTAATTGTAATTTCGATATTACTATATGTTCAAGCATGCCCATACATCACTTATAAATATGTATCTATGTAGTTAAAAACTAGGCACATTTAATATTACATTCATAAATGTTGAAGTGCCATAGATGTTGTTTGTGGTAATTTGGAGCAGTGTGTGTGCGTGGCGTGTGTATGGTATGGACAGGACGGATAGACACGGCTTGAGAGACACTCGCTGAGACCCCGCATTTGGTTTATTAAGCGAAAGTCCGGCTTGAGAGACACTTGCTGGCAGAGGTTGGATAAAGAAGGGCTGTATAGGAAATCAGCTCCCATATATGTATTGTTTGATAGTGTTCGGTGTGTGAGTGCTCCAAATTGCCTTTTTGATGTGATTTGTATGAAATTTATGACGATATTGCATTTCACTCCACAGGGTGCATTAGCTTTAGATAGCTATAGAGATTATGGTTAAAATTGATATTTTACTCTCTGAGTCGAACGCTCACTCCTGTTCATCTATTTTTCCAGGCTATAGGAGGATTATTGTTGTGGCTAACTTGCTCTTTTTCTTCGCAGGTCTATTTATAGTATTTAATATAATTTTTACAATTGAATTAAATTTTAGACTCCGCATGTGTTAGAAACACTTATTTTATTTGGGCCTGTATTATAAAAGTTATGTTAGACCTATAAGATTATTAACTGTATGCATGATGAGGGAGTTAAGCTCCCATTTGAGTTATGACCTTTTTATTATGTGGAGGGTGAGCTGAGCTCCCAAATTTATTATATATTGTGTTTACAAGTCGGGCGAGTAAAAAACTCTTCGTTAAATGGTATATTTTATGGCCGGACTCTATCCAGTTGAATTCCTGAAATTAGGCCTAAATGGGCTTTAGAGTTGGGTCGAGGAATAGTTAGACTTACGATGGGCCTCGGGGGCTTTAGGCTGGCCCAAGTTCTAGTGTCGGTCCAGCCTATAGATTGGGTCATGACAGTATAAGTTGAGTGAATTATATTTCCTATTGAGTTGCCCAAATTATAGCTATACTCTATTCATTTATTTTCAAAATTAAACTTTCTTTTATTGGGCTTATATTATAAGCTTGGGAATAATTAGGCTTATTAAAAGTTTTTAGTTCCTTATATTAGCCTGAGGTTTAGTGCCAATTGTAGTTCACAAAATTGATAGAATTGAGTCGTAACATAATTTATATTTAATATATTAACCATCATCATTATTATTATTATTTCAATTTTTAATCAATTTTGAAGGTAATGTAAAATGTAATTGTGTAAACATAGATTATATAATTTCAAGTAAAATTAAAAAAATATAAATGAAACAGTAAGTTATTATAGTTAGAGAATGACATGATTGTAAATACGAAGAAAAACTAAAAGATAGACACACAGAAGGAGAGCTCCAAGCTCCAATGTATTTAAAATTGAATTATACATTTTTTAACAACTAAATATATAAATTCACATATAAACTTGAAATTTTTAATAGTATCCCAACTTTTATATTATGGTATTTAACTTTTATGGCTTTATTTTCATAATACATGAACACATGCACATGATAATATAATAAAATATTTAATATAATTTTTATTTTCTTTTACCTTTTAACTAATATATGTCTTTTTTTTTCTCCTTTAAATGAGGATGAATTAATATATAACTCATTTATTTATATAAAGTCAAATTAATTAACACAATTTTTTTAGCACTCTCTTTAAATTTAATAATATTTAATAAATAAAAATAAAAATTTAAAGTGTTATTAGACTTTTTAATGAAAATATAAGGAGCAATTTATATATTTTTCCATTTTTAAACAATTTATTAAAGAGAATGAAAAAATCTAAACGAGTATTTATTTATGAAAATATTATAATAAAATATAATATTATATATTTATATGTATGCCAATTTGATAAATTAAAATCACAATCTAATATAGAATTTAATTAATTTTTGAACATATATATTTTTATTTTTTTTTACCTTTGAATTTTGCAATTTTTCTTATTCCTAACCAAGAGAACAATCATTACTTTAGTACTGACAAACAGAAAATTATGGACTATATACATCTGCCCAGCACATCAATTATTATTATTATTTTTGACAAGCACCATCAATTGAGCAAAAATGACGTGCAGTACTCAACAACTTTGCATCCTATAAAAAAATAAAAATAAAAATGTCTAAATTATTTTTTAAAATAATAATATATTTTATATTAATGAATTTTTATTTAATAATATTTAAATCGTCGTTAAATTATAAAATCTTTTATTTAAAATTATAATAATAAAGAAAAATAACGTTTGATTTGGACCGTCTAAATGAAAGCTTAGAAAAAAGCCCAATAAATGATAGAAGAAAGACAATATTAAAATTCTAATAATGTGTTTGGGTTTGGATAGGATTAGGAGAAACGACCAAATAGCTTAATTTTTCTTTCTTTTTGCGGAGTCCTTGACCAGATTCTTTCGAGTGTAGAGGAAGATGTTAATGAGAATCTTTTCTTGCTAACTGCTGTAAAACGTAAACCTTTTCCTTAAATCTTGAATTCTCTTCCTTTCTCTGGAGTCGTCTCGATACAATTCTTTCTACGATCTGTAAGCTAGCTTTCTCTCTCCTTTAATTTTAGTTTTATTGAAATATTTTGTGGTCAAAAGATTTGTGTTATTGTCTGATGCCTTGTTTCAATAAAATTCTCGAAACCCATGTTTCATCTTCATTGATTTCGTTTGCAGGTAGAAATAATATGTGAATTTCATGTTATAGTCTTTTTCATTTTCCTTGAAAATCTGCGAAGAGCATGTTGTTTGTTTGATTTGGCTATAATTTTTTTTAGATGGATTTTTTTCATAGTGGTTAGCGGTACTTTTTGAAGCCCAAGTTGCATTCTCGGTGATTCTGCTATTTTGCTTGGCGATTAATCATATCCCTATTGTAGAAGTTCGAATTTCTTAAATGGGTTATTGAAATTAATTGTGTTCGTTTTGAAGTTTTTGTAAATCTTGTTTTTGTTTGTTGCAGGAAGAAATATTTTTCTTGATCTTTAAATATTTGAAGGGAAGATGTCTGGTTACATTAATGCTTTATATGAAAACAATATGAGGTCTAGTGGTGAAAATTTGTCAACTGCTATAGTGCCTTTGATGAAACTTCTCTCCCTTACAATTATAGGATTGATTCTTGCGCACCCAAAAACCCAAATCATCCCCAAAGCAACATTTAAGCTCCTAAGCAAGTTAGTTTTTGCTCTGTTCTTGCCCTGCCTGATCTTCACTGAGCTTGGTGAAAGCATTACACTTGAAAACTTTGTTCTTTGGTGGTTTATTCCTGTTAATGTACTGGTTAGTACAATTATTGGTTTCTTTCTTGGGCTATTAGTTGTTGCAATATGTCAGCCACCGCCACAGTTTAACAGATTCACCATTATCATGACTGCATTTGGCAACACTGGAAATCTTTCTCTAGCGATTGTTGGATCTGTCTGCCATACTAAAGATAGCCCATTCGGAGCTCATTGCCACTCAAGGGGAGTGGCTTATGTCTCTTTTGCACAATGGGTTGCTGTAATTCTGGTTTACACTCTTGTTTATCATATGATGGAACCACCGTTGGAGTATTATGAGATTGTTGAGGAAGGGTTCGAGATTGAGGAACAACAGCCAACTCCTGATGTCAGTAGACCTCTCCTTGTAGAAGCTGAATGGCCAGGCATTGAGGATAAAGAGACTGAACATGCCAAGACTCCTTTCATTGCTAGGATTTTTAATAGCATCTCAAGCGTTTCACAAACCAATTTTCCTGACATTGAGCTTGCTGGAGATAGTTCTGCAAACAGTCCTAGGTCCATTAGGTGTTTGGCTGAGCCAAGAGTTGTGAGGAGAATCCGAATTGTGGCAGAGCAAACACCCATAAGGCACATACTTCAACCTCCAACAATTGCTTCTTTATTAGCAATCATTGTTGGGATGGTGCCTCAGCTAAAAGCTTTTGTCTTTGGATATGATGCTCCGTTATCATTTATCACAGACAGTTTAGAGATTTTAGCTGGTGCTATGGTGCCTTCTGTTATGCTTATTCTTGGAGGCATGCTAGCAGAAGGACCAAATGAGTCTACACTTGGTCTTAGGACCACAATTGGCATGTCTGTAGCTAGGCTTTTGGTGCTTCCTCTGCTGGGAATTGGCGTTGTAGCGTTGGCAGATAAGCTGAATTTTCTTGTACAAGGCGATGCAATGTACAGATTCGTGCTCTTGTTACAGTACACAACACCAAGCGCCATTTTATTGGGAGCAATTGCCAGCCTGAGGGGTTATGCAGTGAAGGAGGCTTCTGCACTTCTCTTCTGGCAGCATGTCTTTGCTCTCTTCTCCCTTTCCTTGTATATTGTGATATACTTTAAATTACTTTCTTACATTTGAGAGTATCTTTGTGTTAGTAGTATGCTCTAGAGCATATCGTTTAGTACGTATCTCGTACATGTTTTATTAATAAAAGCCATTTTTACTTTTCCTTTTACATAATATATTTATGTGTAATAGAAAAGATCCATTGATATTTTGTTAGAAATTCTATTATTAAATTGTTAAGAATATCAGTGACAGTATTTATAATACAAAATATCATAAATTGATTCATAATCGAGGATACTTTATACATGACATAACTTATCTAGGAAGATTGCATTCATGTTTGTTCCCAACGTATTTATATGAGATATAAATAAGATGGAATGGTGAGTCTCATGCCATATAACAAATATGATAGGCACTTATGCATGATAAGTAGGTTGAACCAGTGACATTTATGACAAGCATATGGAGTTTACTCTTATCAATGTATTATCATAAATCATATCAGTGCATATAATTTTTAGACCTGAAATAGCACAGTTATCTTGTATATAGGTGGTTTGAGTTTGATATTGCTTTCATACTTGTAATGTGTATGTGTGTATGGGCATGTATTGACTCCTACTAGTTATATATGGAGGTAGGTGTTGATCAAGATGGAACCTATTACCTTAAGTAAATAGGGATAAAATCCTATGTTCATTTAATTGTTCTTTGATGTTTTAAGTTCCTGTCCAGGATAGATAAATTTAATCATAAAATAGTTTCTGATGAGAAAATATTGTTAATCAAGAACTGGAATTAAAAGAGAACATAATATTCATAGCAAATGAGGTTTGACATAAATCATGACTCCAGCTCCAATTGAGATCTTGTAACAGAGAGATTTTAATGCATGGTAACTTATGATTATAGGTTCATTTAAGGTAAAACTTATTACTGATTGGGTAGCTATGGTATGCTATGCTAGGTGTTAACCATAGTCTATGAGCTGCATAAAATGATTTAGAGAAATCATTTATGGTAAGAAAGAGTTCTGATGATATTAAGAGTTGATATCGTGTCTCATTACCAATTAGTGATGAGCCTAGTAAGTTACACATATACACAAGTAATCAGCAAATTAAATATGATTTAATTAATTAATTAAAGAGTTTAATTGATTAATTAAATAATTTTAGTTTGCAATTAGATTGCAAAAGTCCCTAGCATGGCTTAAAACCAAATCTAGGTTATTGGATGTATAGTATAAGTTAAATTTATATTTAAAGTGTTTAAATATGAATTTAATTATGAGAAATTAATTAATAGAGATTAATCAATTAATTTATATTTCATATAAATTGATTAGAAAAAGAGAAATAATTATTTTGAGTTGATAACTCAAAATTAAGACACAATGGTATTTTGGTCATTTCACAGGGTGACATGTGGCACTATGAGATAGTGACACATGGCACTATACATAAGCTTGCCAATTGTTTTTTAATCATGTAAGATGATCAAAGTCAATATTAAATTTTGGTTTGACACTTGGCACAATGTGATTGGGTCAATTAAACTAAGAACTAATCAGAAGGTGACATGTGGCAAGTGTTTTAAGCGGTGACCTAGCTATATAAGGGAAATGATGAAAAGAAAAATAATAAGGCTGTTGTTCTTCTTTGGTGCCGCCACCCAAAGGAGCCTCTCCCTCTCTTCTTCTTCATCTCTCATCAATTCAAAGAGAATTGTAAACATTCTCTTGAATTAAAATTGTTAGAAATTATTTCTAGTGTCCTGTATATATAAGTCAAAACCTGAATTTTCAATTGATTGAAAAGGCTTGAGAAGTTGTTCAAGGTGCTGCCATTGGTGATCTTGCATCTGGTGTCCTAGGTGCATCCCAAAGGTGCCAAACACAACTGCAGTGCATTAAAAAGTTAGTGCACTTGTTCTTGATCTAATCTAGGGTTCTAATGAATTAATCTGTTAATTCTAAAATTTTAAATCACAAATGTAAATCCAAAATCATATTAAAAGTATTTTAATATGCTGTTTATCGTTGAAATCAAATAGATAAAAATGAATATTGCATGATGCATGTGACTCTAGAAGAAAAAATTTTGAATTTAATGATCTAAATTTATATTTTTCATGCTTCCGTTCCTTCACTTTGTACTCTTACCATCTCAAAGTGTTTGTGAAGCTGTTTGGTGGAATCCACCAGGTTTGCCGTCCCCCTGTTCCTTGGAGTATCTCGTTTTAAAAGTTATGGATTTACTTGTTTGCTCTGTGTACTCTACTGGATAGTGGTGATGATAACGAATGGTGCCTCCTGCAAGTTGATTTGCAGAATCTAAATATGATACATATCTTGTAAAAACTTGAAATACTCGTTGGCACCATGTCCTGCCATCCTGGTAGTGATGGTCAACCATAAATAACTCACACATTTCTGCAATAATATTCTTTAGGCAATTGGATTAATTTGACTCGAAATGCATGCATTTCACAGCCTTTTCGATTCATGTGACATTTATATAAGCGTAAGAGAGTGCAAATATGCTTGTTTTTAATCAAGGCACTTGTTGGAAAGCTGGAAAGCTTCGATGGGTGTTTGGATGATTGTAAATCCATAGGAGATGCAATTGTGTTTGCTTATAAGAGGCCTAATGCAGTTATCTCGAAGATACCATCCATTCCAGATGGCCCATGATCACTCTTCGCTTAGCTTAAGGCGTTCAGCCCAATGTTACCTAGAATTGAAAGTAACATAAAAGAAAATCAATTAATCTGTATGATTTTCCCAAACAATATATTGCATGTGTTTTCCATACAAATCTTGTTTTCCAATAATCTATATTAGTCTAATATATCATTTTTTTAATCAACACTAATAATGCATATGATAAACCCTCTTAAAGTAACCTCTTTCTAGGCAAATATCCTAATTGAATGGGCAAGTGGTTCCTTCGTGGGTCAAACTCAAAATATCACGTGTATGATGACAATACTCATTTAAATCGTGTTTGTTTTTATTATAGGAATAGGGATGCAAGTGAAGAAAAGTCCTGAAATCCAAGTATGGGGAAACTTCTGAGAGGTTGCAAAAAAACTCAGAATCCAGTTAAGTGTGAAGCACGTCATGAACGAGAAAGGATGGTCAAGAGTCAAGATGGCTCGGATTTGACACGCCAATTTCCATTCAAAGCCCATCAAACTCCAAACTCTTCTCCGAGCCTGAGTTTGCTTGCTTTTTTTCAACATTCCGTTGCCATTTTAGTCCTCAGGTTAGTTAAGTCTTTTGTAAAGTCTCTCCATTTGTGATGTGAAGATCACGGTTTCGAGTTATCAGAGCATTGTTCTCTTGGCTATAACAGTGATTCTGATTTGGAAAAAAATGGAGGTCAGCTGTTGGTGGGGTTTGAACTAGTGGTTAGTATTTGTGCAAGGTCGTTGGTCCAGTTTAGCGCTGTAAGAGAAATGGCTGCATCAGTCTTCCTTAATGACAGCGTCTTTGCTCTTCCTCTCCATTCCTAGGGTTTATGGGTAGCAAAATGAACTGGGTTATCTGTGTATGGGTGGATTGTTGAGCTGGGCTTTGGACCTTCTTTCATTGTAATGTTTCTAGGCTCAAAGTTTGTAATTTGATAATACATAAATCTTTTTTTAAACGTATAAATATGAAATGTTCTGTACCTTTATTAGTTAATCTTTTGCAAAAGCTCAATTGATCGGAGGTGATCAACGGAGAAACTAAAAAAAAGAAAAGATTGAAAGGTTCGTAGATTCATATGATAAATAAAGACAGGACAGGACACCAATATCAAGAAACATGAACCATTGTAAGTGAGCAAGTAGTGGAGGAGCCAAACGTTTTGACTTGTCAATAACAAAATATTTCTTTTTAGCCAAAAGGAGAAAGACAAAAGTGAAGTAATAGCTTTGTACTAATAAAATGATGGGTGATTAAATTAAGTTTTGATATATAATAATCCAAATCTCAGCATAGGATGTATTAATTAGCAAAATGGTATTAAAATCAAAGAACAGTGATGGATGGAAGGTGACAAATTCATGTTCATTGATTGAGAATATGCGGAGAATCGCAATTTGTTTGGCACTTTGGGTCTTGAAATGAGGGAAGAGACCTTCTTTATGCTGCTTTTTGGTTTCTTTTCACATGGGCCTATCCTTCATGACAGATGAAGCCACCCGCCACCACCAATGATGTCATATCATATCATATCAACCCCGCCAAATCTTACAATTCTTAATTTGGATTCTTCCAAGACACCATCCCTCTCTCTTGTATTTTACTATTTTTTGGTATTTTAATTTCATGAATACATATGAAAAATTTTTCATACACCTTTATTTTTTTTATTTTAACATATTATTTTTTAAAATTTTCATTTTTAATTTATTTTACTCTTTTTTTTATAAATAATAGATATAAATTTTCAATTAATAAAAAATAATTAAATAAATTTTTAAATTTACTATTTTAATGACAAATTTGATAATTGTGAAAAAACAAAGTAACCTTAATTATATATGTTTAAAGAATTATATTTATTTTTATGAATTATGTTTGAAAAAATAATAAAATAAAGCATTATCTATGAAATATGTTTATTATATTATTTTTCAAATTTCTAGGTCATTATATTATTATTATTATTATTATTATTATTATTAATTAATTAATTAATTAATTAATTAAAAATTGGAAGGAATCTGCTTTCCCTACCGCGGGAAATGCGCAAGATTTTTTCCTTCCAATCAAAATTGCCATTCCTTTGGTTTCCTTTCCTTCCTGAGGACCACCGTCACACTTCCGTCCATCCCTTCCCTACCCGCTCCTCTATAAAACCACTACCTCATTTCTTCTTCTTCATCTTCCCCACGCACAAACCCTATCTCTTTCTAATCTCTACTCTCCACCACACATAAAACCCCATATGATATCTCATTAGCCTCTTTTTTAGATAACCTCAGTCCTTTTCTCCCCCTCTGCTTTCTTCTTTCTTTTTTCCTTGTTTTTATTTCAAAGCAAAGAAAATGGCTATTCCTTGTCTTCCTCTGTTTGGTTCAGAAAAGCTGTCCATGGAGGCAGGCCCATTGTCTCCTCTCTCATCACCACCCCAAGTTGTCCTCACCCAAGACGAGCTGAAAAAGATTGCTGCTTACAAAGCCGTCGAGTTCGTCCAGTCCGGCATGGTTCTTGGCCTCGGCACTGGCTCCACCGCCAAACACGCCGTCGACCGTATTGCTGATCTATTGCGCAAAGGCAAATTAAAGAACATTATTGGCATACCCACTTCCAAAAAGACGCACCAACAAGCTTTGTCTCTAGGTATTCCTTTATCCGATCTTGATTCCCACCCCATCGTCGATCTAGCAATCGACGGCGCAGATGAAGTGGACTCCGATCTCAATTTGGTCAAGGGCCGAGGTGGGTCTTTACTCAGGGAGAAAATGATTGAAAGTGCTTGCAAAAAGTTTGTAGTTATTGTAGACGAGTCTAAATTGGTATCCCATATTGGAGCCAATGGGGCGATGCCGGTTGAGATTGTGCCTTTCTGTTGGAAATTCACGCAAGAAAGGCTTCAACAGTTGTTCGACTACGCGAGTTGCATGGCCAAGTTGAGGACTAATAGCGGTGGAAATGGTGAGCCTTTTGTTACTGATAATGGGAACTATATTGTGGACTTATATTTTAAGAAGGATATTGGTGATTTAAGGGCTGCTAGCGATGCTATTCTGAGGCTAGCTGGGGTTGTGGAACATGGAATGTTTCTTGGTATGGCAACTACTGTAATTGTTGCAGGTGAGCTTGGGGTCACTATCAAGAACAAGTAGATTGACATGGGTATTTAACAATTACACAATTTTTTATGGGTTACCAGTCAAATTGGGAAAATTTTAACTGGTTGGTATTGTAACAGTATTGACATCAATTATGAGGAGATATTCTCCATTAGTTTTGGTCAGAAAATTTAGCAGGGAAGATTAGGAGCTTTTAGGATTCTGCTAGCGGCTGAATAATCATCTTATTGTGTATCAGCTGCCATCTTCTCTTCTTTTCAAAATAAAAACTACGCTTCTTCTTAATTGGGTTTATCTGTTTTACTTGATACATTTTGGCAAGTTTGAATTGACTGGATTAGACTTTGTTTCAATCGTATGGTCTATGTTCTATACGGTAACTGTAGCTCTGTTGATACCTTCATAATTTTGCAAATTAGCATTATGATGCTTGTTCACTCATTGGCTAGTACATGCTGGCCTAATTCTTATTTATGACCTCAATATCAAATAGCAGGATGGGGGAGTGAAGGTTGTGCACGCCGCGCGCCCACAACCCAATACACCACCACCACCCGCCCGCCCCACCCACCCCCACCCCACACCCCCTACCCCCCCCTCAAACCAAATCCAACGCGGTTTTCTTGTTTTGTCTTTTTTTCTTCCTCTTACTCTTAGTGTATTGCCTTCTTGTTAGTAGTTCTATTTAAACCCCAAAGGAGCTATTTTATTATTACAAGTATATAGCAGCCAGAGAACCTACATGACCCTCGTATCTTGTTGAATTCTGTGTCTTTGTAGGCCAATACATATTCCAGTCGATGTTGCCTATGTTAATTGAGCAATACCTGCATTTGAAATGCCCTCGTTTGGGATTTTTCTTTAGAAAAGATGGGAATTGGTTACATGTTGAGCATAGGTTGTCAATGATTGGATTGAATAGTGCCCGGATTCTGTTGTACTTTAATTCAAGTTATGTCATATTTGGTTGATAAATGATAGAAGTTAATTTGACACAAGTCATATTTATCACCTGATACTGAGCTTTCACTAGGTCCTTGAGAATGACTGTCAATAAAGCTTAATGAAATGTGCATCCTACTTGAGATAATTTTTCTCTATGGGGGTAATGGTGTCATTAGAAGAGAAACATTGAAATTTCAGGTTATAGAATCGAAACTTTATTTTGCATGTGTTTGTCAGTGTGAAATTGTCTAGTTCTTGAGGGGAGTTGTAAGGTGAAAGGCTGAAAAAGCAGGTACAGCAAGGTTACACAGGAATGGTAACAAGGACTTGATTAACACTGCAGATGTTTATAGAGAAATACTGAGTGAGGTTTAATTAAACATTATCTCGCTGTTGCTTGGAAAGCAAATCTGTGGCAGAGCTGGACATGAAATCTGCTGTTAAGCTCATGAATTTGATGTATAGACTTGCTGTTATGCAATTATCTAAGGACTGCTAGAATCCCACGAGGCCTTTTTCATTTTCTTAGCACTCATAAACTTATTGATAGCTTCTGAAGAAATCGAGTCATTTAGCTATCTTAATAGTGTTATTATTTTTTATCTTGTATTGATCTCTCTGGAATGTTCAACTTCCTCTGAAAAGAGCACATTATCGTCCCTTGTCTCATGGTTTGCAAGATGAGATTGCTTTCTTTTAAGTTTGCCCTTTGTGGTTTGTACACGTCTTCTTGTGTATTATGGTATGCAAACTGGGGGGATACTAGGCTGGAACTTTAAGGCTGTTTACTCATTTCAGATTAAGTTGGGGAATAACTTGTGCTTTTGTTGGAAAGATGACTGCAGATTTCTAAATTACAGAGGGGAGTGGTTGTAGGACTTTTGTCCTAAAGGTGGAAAGAAGGCACCGGGGAGCAGCATATATCCATCTGGCTTTACATTCCACCAAACAAATCTTAATGTTTTGGAGCTAGCCTTTTGCTGAAGGATTGAGCTTCTGTTGCTCTCAGCTGTATTGTTATTTGTCTCCTTAATAATTCTGTCATTTTTATTGTAATTTTGAAAATGTAAACACTATTGCACATTTTATCTGTGGGCTTCGATCATTTTGAGAAAATATCAGTTGGCCTAATATCAATCAGCAGCTCTAAGGGCTCTTTACAAAAGGGAATGGCGATTAATAATTTAACCAATAAATATGACAATATATGGAAATTTTATAAAATCTTTAAGTGAAAAAGAGGCGTCAATAAAAGCCTAATAAAAGCCTAAAGAGCTTTTTTGGTTGCAGATTTCTATGGTCGTTGACGTCTTGTGGTGGGCCTGCTAAGATTTACTCATCATTAAGATCTCATATTTCCATTGAGAAAAAACACCACCAGTTGTAAAGCCTGCAATTAGGCCCGCGTAAACTTTTGTGTTGGAATGTGATAAAAGGGAAGGTTGAATATTATATTAAAATAAATTAAATATTTTTATTGTAATTTATATATTAAATATTTTAATTATATCTAATATTTTTTTTAATACAATTATTATAAACTCAATTTTATATAAAAATGATTTCAATATTTTTTAGGTAAAATATTTTATATTGAGATTTGTTTATTTATTTATTTTTACTTATGTATTGAAATTAAAAATTATGAAATTTATTTTTATATAAAATTAATTTATATTAACCATACCCTCTTATTTTTAACTTTTTCCCTTATTCTTTTAGAAAATAAAAAGGATAGAGACGAGAGATACATTTAAGTATTTAACTACTAAATTATTATTATTATTATTATTATTATTATTATTATTATTATTATTATTATTATTGCATAGAATTAGTTTAGCTTTGAAGAAAGAACTTTTATTCGGAAAAGTCGATGTACATAAAATAACTTTAATTATAGTGGGACTTATATAAAATTTATCTTATTCAATAGTTATAATGAAATTATTGTACATTATTATAATTAATGGCTATAATGAAATTATTATACATACACAATTTCATTGTATAATTAGGGAATTTCCTGTGTTAATGTATATAACTATTCTACTCAACTAAGCCTTTATCCCAAAAATTTGGGGTCGGCTATATGGATTCGCTTTTTCCACTCTGAACGATTTTGGGTTAAATCCTCAGAAATGTGTAATGCTTCTAAGTCATGTTGTACTACTCTCCTCCAAGTCAATTTAGGTCTACCCCTTTTTTTCTTTCTATCCTCTAACCTAATGTGCTCTACTTGTCTAATTGGAGCCTCCGTATGTCTACGCTTCACATGACCAAACCACCTTAATCTCCCTTCTCTCAACTTATCTTCAATTGGCACCAATCCTACCTTTTCTCTAATACTTTCATTACGGACTTTATCTAGTCTAGTATGGCCACTCATCCACCTTAACATTCTCATCTCTGCAACTCTTATCTTAGATGCATACGACTCTTTCAGTGCCCAACACTCACTACCATATAACATAGCCGGTCGTATGGCTGTACGGTAAAATTTTCCTTTTAATTTATTGGAAATCTTACGATCACATAAAACTCCCGTGGCACGTCTCCACTTCAACCATCCGGCTTTAATCCTATGACTAACATCCTCCTCACATCCTCCATCTACTTGAAGGACTGAGCCTAGATATTTAAAGTGATTACTTTAGAATAGTACCACTCCATTCAAACTAACTCCTTCCCTATCACCAGTTTGGCCTTCACTGAACTTGCAATGCATGTATTCTGTTTTCGTTCTACTTAACTTAAAACCCTTTGACTCTAGAGTACTTCTCTAAAGTTCTAACTTCCTATTGACTCCTTCTCGTGTCTCATCTATCAGAACAATATCATCCGCCTAAGTAGTTTGCGCTTAGCCGGTCCCAAGCCCGGATAAAGGAAGAGGGTTGCGGTAGGTGACAACCAGCGTAAAAATTTCGTCACACCTTATGATATAATGTATATAACTATTAATAATTTTAATTTATATTTTTTTTTAATTTTAATATATAAAAATAATATAATTTTTTAAATTTTTTATTAATTATTTTAAATTTTATTTTTATTACTTTTATCTCTGAAAGTTTTTAATAAAAATTTTTATAATATAAATAATTAAAATCTAACTATATATAATATGAATATAAATATATGTAATTAATATATATTTGTAACACCTTAAATTTTTAAATAATTATTTTATATATAAATATTAATATTTTATTTTATTAAATATTTTGGAAATTTATTTGAAAATTTTTGAATTTTAAAAATCAGGTTTGATTTTCTTAAAATAATAAATTTTATTAATTTTTAAAAATTAATTTAAAGATCATGTGACAAATTTAAAAATATATTTGGATTCCATGAATTTTTTTGAGTTTTTTTGTAATTTTTTAAGAATTTTTTGGTCTCGTTTTTTATCTCAAGACATAGTAAAAAATTCAATTTTGGGTATTCTGAATTGAAACAGCCGAATCGAATAGGACAGGATCGGACTAGTTTCTCTTCTTTTTCTTCCTCCTTCTCCTACACTCCCTCCGTCCCTCCTCTCTCTCCCTTTTCTCTCTCCTCCTCCCTCCTTGCAGGCCATTGCCTCCCCTCCCCTCCCCTCTCCTCCCCTCCCCAGCCCGCCGGCGACCTCCTAGCCCCTTTCCTCGCCACCGACAGCCCTCCAGAGCGCCGGAAAACTAGCAAAAATCCTCCCCCTTCACTACGCAATGCTTCAATTTCTAAGGCCAAATCCGGCCAATCCAGTCACCAGTTAGACTGGGTCTTATCCCAAACATCTTCTACTCCTGAAGAGCTTTCCATAAGTACCAATATTACAAATTTTCATCAAGCGAATTGTCTAATCTTAGCTCGAGAAGTTTTAGCCCATTTTGACTAAATTTCTCTCAAAGCAGGAACCCCACCAAAATTTCGAGAGTATTGAAGTGCTTCACTCGACGAAAGCTTCGCGGCAATATAAATTTTAAAAATTTTTAATACCAAAAATCTAGTGTGTCCCACAAACTTTGCAGTTTTTTTTTTTGAGCTTATTTAATTTTAACCCCTGGTAGTATGGGCTTCGCGTAAGTACCTTCGTTTCGTAGAAATTTGACCGGCGCTCAGATCTACAATTCCGAGTCGGACAGACAGGCTGTTGGAGCCATTTCAGAAATGAATTAGAATTGTAGTCCTCCCCACCATTTATAGATGCCCTATACGCGTTTCAAGCATCGGAATTAGTATACGTAAACCCGAACCTTTTGTTTCTTCATTTACCTAGTGCCAGATTTAGAATAAAAATCCATAAAATATTCGTGGGTAGCTAGAAAATTATAATTCTTTTTGCATTAACATTATAATATTTTTAAGGACTGTGAAGCAAAATTTTAGAAATTTTAGAGCTCGTTTGAATGATTTTTTATAAATGTTGGTTTTAGGGACTAAAATATAATTTTTTAATTTTGTGAGTATTGCCTATTTTGGAGGGCTCAGGAGGGGCCATATGATGTTGATGGGATATGGATTGATGTGTATGATTTAAAAGTGTTATTTGAGCCCTTTTGCAAGTTAGGCAGGTCCTAGGTACATAAGAAACTCTATCGAATTTTTGGCAAAGCCTAGAATGTCTTTAACTCTTTCAAAGTTTTGTTTTAAGTAAATATTGATCAGTTTATAATGTAATTGTTTAGGTAAGCCGGGTCAGTCTTCCTTCTCTGCCCAGCTGTCGCAGTGACTTGTGAAGTACAGTGAGTAGATATTGATTTTACTAATAATTTTAATATTATTATGTATTCAAGGCATGTTTATGCATTACTTATAGATATATGTACATAGTTATTGGCTAGGCATGCCTTGTATTGCGTTTGTATTTAATGACATTGTTGTGGTTGTTGCTTTATGGCAATTTTGAGCTACGTGTGTGAGTTGGCATGCATGTAGTGTGTATATGGATATGGGCAGGACGGGCAGACATGACTGAAACTTGACTCGCTGGGTCCCGATCCTTATTATGGATAAGTCGAGGTAGGCACAACTTGCGTTGATCTTGCTGGTCTCCGCATTTGGATATTAAGAGAAAATCCGGCTTTGAGTTGATCTCGCTGGCATAGATTAGAACTAAAAGAGCTGTATAGGGGATCAGTTCCCATATATATCTATATGTGTGTGAGTATGGATTTGACACACGAGTGTGTGAGTGCTCCATATTACCTTTGGTGTGATTATGACTTGACTTGTTTGAATAGTATGAAGATGTTGCATTTCATTCTTAGGGATGCACTAGATTTAGATAGTCACAAAAATTATATGTAAAATCAATATCTTACTCTATGAGTCGAACGCTCACTCCTGTTTACCATTTTTTTCAGGCTATAGGAAGGCTTTTCTTTGTGACTTACTCATTTTATTTCTCACAGGTTTACTAGTCGCTGTATTTATATTTATGTTATGTTATTGATTTAAACTCTGTAACTCTACATGTGCTAGAAATATTTTATTGATTTGGGGCTATAAAAGATTATTAACTGAGGTTGTAAACTTAATATTATGCATGTATGGTTGAATGGGATGGACATATATTTTGGATGAGGGCATTGAGCTCCTATTTGATTAAACTGATTGATTGTAGGTTATGAGAGTGAGTTGAGCTTCCCATATATATATATATATATATATATATATATATATATATATATATATATATATATATATATATATATATATATATATAGGTCAGGCGAGCTAAAAAACTCTCCGTTAGATAGTCCAGTTTATAGCCAGACTTTGTCCGGTTGATTTCTTGAAAATGGGCTTGGATATGGGCTTTAAGATTGGGCTAGAGAATAGTTAGGCTTACTATGGGCTTTAGGGACCTTATGTTGACTCAAGTCCTAGAGTGGGTTCGGCCCAAAATTTGGGTCGTGACAAAGTTAGTATTAGAGCTTAGGCTCCAGATTAGTGGGAAATACATGTCTAAGGCCTTATAAAGAGTCTAGTTAGGAGTCACATGTGGGGTATAGGATCCATATTCGTCCTTGCACTATCATCCTTGCTTCTAGTTTTTGCTTCATGTACCTATGTGTGATTATGAGTTTGTAGAGATGCTTAGCATGCTATTTTGGATTTTTATGGACCAATATTGTTGAATTTCAGGATAATGCATAGAAGTGGAAGAGCTGTTACAGAGCTAGAATGGGAAGTACCGGATGAAATAGTGGCACAAGATGAGGCGCCTGCCCCAAGGAGATGGGGTGAGAAACTTAGAGCTGCTTAAGTAGAAGAGTAACAGCCACCAGTTCAGGAACAGTCTTTCATGGCCCAAGGTCCTATGGGTCAATGGCAGCTACTTTAACTGGTCTATAAAGGACCATTGATATGATGGTACAGTATATGGTTTACCCTCCACAATAGCAACAGCCCACAGTACAAAGAGTGAAACTGTATAAGCAGATTGTAAATTTCAAGAAATTGGTGTTGGGTTCTTATGACACTATGGATGATGCCTACCGGTTTCTAGATTCCTGCAAATAGGCAAGGATGGAGCTGTAGTTAACTGATAGGAGATTAATAGAATGTGTGCAGCATATATTGAGGCCCGTGCCTAGATAGTGGATGTCAGAGTATGTGCTTTTTCGCATTAAGGGGCTATCATGGACACAGTTTATTAAGCTGTTCATCAACAGATTTGTACCAGACAGTTTCAGAGATTAAAAGTAGTGGGTCTTTGAGGCCTTAAAATAAAATGGTAGGTCTGTAGATGAGTATGCTTCTGAATTTTTAGAGCTAAGTAGGTATGTCCTAACAGCAGTGGCTACAGAAAGTATGAAAGTGAAGAGGTTTTTGAAGGGGCTAGACAGGAAGTATGTAAACCTAACTATGTTATCAGATCAACCCTTTGATGTAGTAGTGGATAGAGCCAGGCAAATTGAAATAAGCTACATGAGAGATGATGGGAACAGAGCAAAGAAAAATAGGGCTGAAGGGTTATCCAATTTTCCACACATGCACACCATGGGTGGTAGCCAGAGCCACCACAGCAGAAGGATTAGAGGGAATAAGAAAGTAGGCCACAAACATAGAACCAGAGGATTCACGCTAAGTTATGATTCAAGCAGTGGTCAGAGTTCAGGCTACAGCAGTTCTAGATCTGGTTCAGGGTCCTCCTTGGCGCCATGCACATAATGTGGTAGATCACACCCAGTGCCTTGTTTGATGAGCTCTAGTGGATGCTTCAGATGTGGCCAACAGGGCCACTTTGCTAGGTAATGTCCCATGTTCAGTGAACACTTGATGAGGTCACAAGGTTCTATTGGTAATATGCCCCGTCAGATGCATCTTAGCACATCTAGCATGGCAAGCAGTCAGTACAGTGGCCAACAGGGCTGTGGACAGGGAGGACATGGATTTGGAGGTAAATTTGGAGGCATAAGTCAACTTTAGGTTTTTGCAGTTTAAGGCAGGGGTTAGGCTTGGGTTGACTCATCACTATGCCCAAGCTTCAAATGCAGTTGTGATAGGTATTCTTCCAATATGTTCTTTTGAGGTGCGTGTTTTGATAGATCCGGGTGCTATGTACTTGTTTGTTTCTCCTGTTTTCGCCCTAAGGTTGGGTAGAAATCCTACAGCCCTAGAATGTCCCTTGTTTGTAGCTACACCTCTTAGTAATAATGTAGATGTAGACATGATTTTTCTAGGTAGTCCACTAGTAGTGGATGAGAAGATTCTCTCGTCAAATTTAGTTCCTTTGCCAATGATGGATTTTAATGTGATCTTGGGGATGGATTGGCTGTCAACTTATTATGCCACCTTAGATTGTAGAAATAAAAAGGTGTATTTTCATATACCTGGAATAAAAGAGTTCAGCTTCAATGGTGATAGAAGCGTGGCACTGTACAACCTAGTGTCAGCTATTAGCGCCAAGAAGATGTTAAGGTGCGAATGTCAGGGATATTTGGCATTAATAAGGGACACATCTATTGAACGTGTCAATGTAGAGGTTGTTCCTGTGGTCAGGGAATTTGTAAATGTATTTCTAGAGGAGCTAGAGAGGGAAATAGATTTTTGTATAGACATTGTGCCAGGTACCAACCCCATCTCTATGCCACCTTCATCTATCCAAGTACTTCACCCTGGGTGCTTCTGTTCTGTTTATGAGGAAGAAGGATGGATATCTGAGATTGTGTATTGATTATAGACAGTTGAATAAAGTGACTATTAAGAATAAATATCCACTTCCTTAGATTGATGACCTGTTTGACCAATTACAAGGAGCAAGGTACTTTTCCAAAATAGACCTACAGTCAGGTTATCACAAACTGAGAATTTGAAGTAAGGATGTACCAAAGACAACGTTCAGGACTACGTATAGTCATTATGAGTTCCTGGTGATATCTTTTGGACTCACTAATGCACTAACGACCTTCATGGACTTAATGAATAGGGTGTTTAGGCCGTTCTTGGATCACTTTGTCATTATATTTATAGATAATATTTTAGGGTATTCTCGCACCGAAGAAGAGCATGTTTGACATTTGAGGATGGTGTTGTGGACTTTAAGGGAGGACCGGTTGTGTGCAAAATTTTTAAAGTGTGAATTTTGGCTGAAAAGCATCTCATTCTTAGGACATGTGGTTTCTAGTGAAGGTATTTAAGTGGATCTTAAGAAAATTGAGATAGTAACTAACTAGCTTAGGCCCATAATAGTCATTGAGGTGCAGAGTTTTCTTGGCCTGGCAGGCTATTACAGGCGCTTTGTGCATAATTTCTTTAGGATAGTAGCTCCCCTAACTAAGTTAACTTGAAAGAATGTTCTGTTCTTTTGGTCAAACGAGTGTGAGGAAAGCTTCTAGAAACTTAAGGAATGTCTAACTACAGCTTCTGTGTTAACATTGCCTGTGAGTGGAGAAGGATATATGGTGTATTGTGATGCTTCTAGAGTTGGGTTGGGGTGTGTTTTAATGCATCATAGAAAAGTAGTAGCTTATGCTTCAAGACAGCCAAAGAGGCATGAGCAGAACTATCCCACTCGTGATCTAGAGATGGCGGCTGTATTGTTTGCATTAAAGATTTAGAGGCACAATCTCTACGGTAAAGTATGTGAGATATACATTGACCATAAAGGCTTGAAGTATATTTTCAGCAAAGGGACTTAAATCTAGGGCAGAGGAGATGGATGGAACTTCTGAAAGATTATGACTGCACCATTGCAAAGGAGATGGATGGAACTTCTAAAGGATTATGACTGCACCATTCAATACCACCCTAGAAAGGCAAATGTAATGGCAGATACTTTAAGCAAAAAATCATCAGGAAGTTTGGTGCGTATAGCAACAAAAAAGAGGCCATTGATCCAGGAGTTGTATGAATTAATGGATCGAGGACTATTCTTGGATATTGCAGATATAGGTGCACTCTTGGCACATTTTAGGATAAGGCCAGACCTTTGGGATAGGATAAGGGTTTCCCAGCACAGGGACCCACAATTAATGAGAATTGTGGAAAGGGTACAACAGAAAGAAGATTGTGACTTTAGGTTTGGTGCAGATGGTACTCTTATACAAGGCTCTCAGATATGTGTGCCAGACGTGGACAACCTTAGAGCTGAGATCAAGCAAGAGGTGCACTACACACCCTATAATGTCCACCCAAGCTCCACTAAGATGTAACATGATGTGAAGGATAGGTACTGGTGGAATGACATGAAGAGAGACATAGTAGATTTTGTGTCCAAGTGCTTGACTTGTCAGAAGGTAAAATTTGAACATCAAAGGCCATTAGGGAAGTTATAGGAGATTCCCATTCTGGAGTGGAAGTAAAAAATAATTACTATGGATTTTGTGACTGGATTGCCTCATACCACACATGGATATGACTCGATATGATTGATTGTGGATTGTTTGACCAAGTTAGCTCATTTCTTACCTGTATGGACCACCTACTATGTTGCCCAAATATGCTAGGCTCTATATTCGTGAAATAGTCAAATTACATGGAGTTCTTGCTTCCATAATATCTAACAGGGGACTTCAGTTCACTTCTCTATTTTGAGAAAGCTACAGGAGGTACTTGATACACAGTTAAACTTTAGTATAGCCTTTCACCCTCAAACAGATGGGCAGTTTGAAAGAATAATTCAGATACTGAAGGATATACTTCGTATGTATGTCCTAGATTTTGGAGGTTAATGGGATGATCAACTACCATTGGTGGAGTTTGCTTATAATAATAACTATCATTTCAACATATGGATGGCACCTTATGAGGCGTTATATGGCAGGAAGTGTAGGTCCCCTCTATGTTAGACAAAAGTTAGAGAGGTAAAGGTACATGATGTAGACCTGGTGTAATACACTTTAGAGATGGTCCATTTGATGAGGGAGCAATTGAAAATAGCCTTTAACAAGCAGAAGAGCTACTTAGATCCTAAGTGAAGAAATGTAGAGTTTGTAGTGGGTGACTATGTATTTCTGAAGGTCTCCCCTATGAAGGGAGGTACGAGATTTGGGAAGAAGGACAAGCTGGCACCCCGATATATAGGGCCTTTTGAGATCATGCACAGGGTGGGAGCAGTTGCCCACCGGTTGGAGTTACCACCAAGTGTTCCATATCTCCATGCTTAGGAAGTACATTCCTGATCCTTTCCATGCGCTATAACCTGATACAGTGGAGTTGAATGAAAACTTAACCTTTAAGGAGCCAGTCAGTGAAAGAATGTACTTGGGAGTCAGAGTGGAATATGCGCAGCAAGTACCCGTACTTATTTAGTATGTAATCCTATATTTTTATTCTATCTTGTATAAAATTCGAAAACGAATTTTTTGTAAGGGGGAAAGAATGTAACACCCCAAATTTTTAAATAATTATTTTATATGTAAATATTAATATTTTATTTTATTAAATATTTTGGGAATTTATTTGAAATTTTTTGAATTTTAAAAATCGGGTTTGATTTTCTTAAAATAATAAATTTCATTAATTTTTAGAAATTAATTTAAAGACTACATAGTAAATTTAAAAATATATTTGGACTCCACGAATTTTTTTGAGTTTTCTGTAATTTTTTCAGAATTTTTGGGCTTCATTTTTTGTTACAAGGCAAAGTAAAAAAATTCAATTTTAGGTATTTTGAATCTAACCGACCAAAATAAACTGGACTGAATTGGACCGATCAAGTTGAATTGATTCCTCTTCGTTTTCTTCCTCCTTCTCCCGCACTCCTGATGTCCCTCCCCTCTCTCCCTTTTCACTCCCCTCCTCCCTCCTCTTTGTTGGCCACTGCCTCCCCTCCCCTCCCCTCCCCAGCTTGCCAACGACCTCCCAACCCCCTTCCCTACTGTTGGTCACTCTCTAGATTGCCAGAAAACTCTCCAAAATCGTCCCCCTTCACCGCGCAATGCTTTAACTTCCAAGGCCAAATCCGGCCGATCCGGCCACCAATCAGACCTGGTTTTGTCCCAAACACCTTATACTCCTCGAGAGCTTTTCATAGAAATCAAGATCACAAATTTTCATTGAGCGGATTGTCCAATTTTAGCCCAAAAAGTTATAGCTCATTTTGACTTTTGGCTAAATTTCTCCCAAATTGGGAACCCCACGAAAATTTCGAGAGTATCGGCATGCTCCACTCGACAAGAGCTTCGCGACAATATAAATTTCAAAATTTTTCAACATCAAAAATTCGATGGGTCCCATGGACTTCGTAGTATTTTTTTCGAGCTTTAAATGAGCTTATTTAATTTTGTAAAAATTATATTCTAACCCCTAGTAGTATAAGCTTCACGTAGGTACCTTCGTTTCTCAAAAATTTGATTGGTGCCCAGATCTACAATTTTAGGTTGGACAAACTGGCTGCTGAAGCTATTTTAGAATCAGATGCAGATGCCCCAGATGGGTTCCAAGCATCAGAATTGGCATAGGTAAACCCAAACCTTATGTTTCTTCATTTATCTAGTGTCAGGTTTAGAATAAAAATTCATAAAATATTTGTTGGTAGCTAAAAAATTATAATTCCTTTTGCATTAGTTTTATAATATTGTTAAGGATCGCGAGGTAAAATTTTAAAAATTTTAGAGCTCATTTGAATTATTTTTTTTTATAAAATGTTAGTTTTAGGGACTAAAACATAATTTTTCAATTTTGTGAGTATTGCCTATTTTGGAGGGCCCATGAGGGGCCATATAATGTTGATGGGATATGGATTGAAGTGTATGATTTAGAAGCATTATTTTAGCTTTTTTGCAGGTTGGGTAGGTCCTAGGTACAAGAGACATCTGTCGAATTTTCGGCAAAACCTAGGTTGTCTTTGACTCTTTTAAAGTTTTATTTTAAGTAAATATTGATTAGTTTATAATGTAATTGTTTAAATGAGCCGAGCCAGCTTTTCTCCTCCGTCCAGTCGCCTTAATGACTTGTGAAGTACAGTGAGTAGATGTTGATTTTACTTATAATTTCAATATTATTATGTATTCAACGTATATTCATGCATCACTTATAGATATATATATACATAGTTATTGGCTAGGCATGCCTTGTATTGCATTTGTATTTGATGACATTGCTGTGGTTGTTGCTTTATGGCGATTTGGAGCCACGTGTGTGAGTTGGTGTGCATGTGGTGTGTATATGAATATGGGTAAGATGGGTAGATATGGCTGGAGCTTGACTCGCTGGGACCTGATTCTTAAGTAGGGGTAGGCACAGCTCAAGTTGATCTCGTTGGCCCCAGCATTTGGATATTAAGAGAAAGTTTGGCTTTGAGTTGATCTCGCTGGCAGAGGTTGGAACTAAGAGACCTGTATAGATGATTAGCTCCCATATATATATATATGTGTGTGTGTGTGTGAGTATGGATTTGACACACAGGTGTATGAGTGCTTCAGATTGCCTTTGGTGTGATTATGACTTGACTTGTTTGAATTGTGTGAAGATGTTATATTTCATTCTTAGGGATGCACTAGACTTAGATAGTTATAGAAATTATCTGTAAAATCAATATCTTACTCTATAAGTCGAACGCTCACTCCTGTTCACCATTTTTTTCAGGCTACTGGAGGGCTTTTCCTTATGACTTACTTATTTTTTTCCTCGTAGGTCTACTAGTCGTTGTATTTATATTTATGTTATGTTATTGATTTAAACTTTAGAACTCCACATGTGCTAGAAATATTTTATTGATTTGAGGCTGTAAAAGATTATTAATTGAGTTTGTAAACTTAATATTATGCATGTATGGTTGAATGGGATGGACATATATTTTGGATGAAGGAGCTGAGCTTCCATTTGATTAAATTGATTGATTGTGGGTTGTGAGGGTGAGTCGAGCTCGCTATATATATATATATATATATATATATATATATATATATATATATATATATATATATTGTGATTACAGGTCGGATGAGCTAAAAAACTCACCGTTGGATAGTCCAGTTTATAGCCAGACTCTGTCCGGTTGGTTTCTTGAAAATGGATTTGGATATGGACTTTAAGATTAGGTTAGAAAATAGTTAGGCTTACTACGAGTTTTGGGAGCCTTATACTAACCCAAATCCTAATGCCAATTCAGCCTAGAATTTGGATCGTGACAGTGTTAATATATTATAAGTTATAATAATGGCTATTTATTATAATATTAATAGGGTAATTATTAAATAATTTATAACTTACATATAATAGAGAATGATATGTGGTAATATCATGAAAAAGAATATTACATATTAATTACGTGGCAATATTATAAAAGAGAATGTAACGTAGCAGATGGGAATTGTCCGTGCTAATGCACATAGCTATTAATAATTTAATTTTTATATTTTATTTTAATTTTAATATATAAAAATAATATAATGTTTAGAATTTTTTATTAATTAGTTCAAATTTTATTTTAATTACTTTTATCTCTCAAACTTTTTAATAGATAGTTCATAATAAAAATAATTAAAATTTATCTATATATAGTATAAATATAATATATGTAATTAATATATGTTAATATATTATAAGTTATCTTATAATAATAGTTATTTATTGTAGTATTAATAAGATAATTATTGAATAATTTGTAACTTACATATAATAAAGAATGTTATGTATTAATCACATAATAATATTATATAAAAAAATATCACATTATATTCTTTTGGAAATATTTTTCTGCTTTAAATATATATATATATATATATATATATAACCTCATTAATTAAAATCTCGACTTTTATGCAAAAATTTTCAACCTGCAACGCAAAACTGAGCCTTAACTCACCTCTGTTTTGAGTAAGAAAATTCATGTGATTTAGGTTCCATCTACCCAAGTACAAGCTATGGGCCTGCAGGATCATGATGGACCTGATTAAAATTGAAGGCCCAATCAAGCTCATCATTTGCATTAGAAGCAACAAGGTTTCTGTAGAGTAGACACGGGTTCCATTAGTTTGGAACCGAAACTGATTCACTCAAAATCGAACTTAAAATTGGGTAATGAATTTTGTGATCAGACCGAAATTAGAAGGAGAAAGGACTAGTCCTGGTTTGAGAGTTTCTTATATCAAACCCCATCAAAACCGTCTGTTTAACTTACTGTTCGGTCTTATTCAGCCCATATTTTTTTATTTTTATAAAAAAAAAAATCCACATTTCAATTTACTTTTTTTTATAAAAAAAATATTAAATAAATTTAACTTAATTAAGGCATTTGTCTCCCCTAAAATTAAACTGATCATTTTGTTATTTTCATATAAAATGCACATTTCAATTGACTTTTTCAGAAAAAGAAAATTAAATAAATTTAAGTAAATAATGTCAATTTTCTCTTCTAACATTATGAACTTATTTCTATATAAAAATGCATATTTCAATTAATTTTTAAAATTAATGTTAAATAAATTTAAGTCAATAAAGGTATTTGTCTATCCTAAAATTATGATCACCATTTTTAGTTATTTCCTTATAAATCATGTGGATTTATAGAAACTAAGAAAATTTATAAGAGAAATACAATAATAAGCCAACTTCTTGTATTATGAATTTGATAAAGCACAATTTTTTTTTTCAAAATAAACAAAAAATTATTTTTAAAATGAAAACTATTGGTTTGATTCAAAACTGAATTAGGTTGAACTATGCATTAACCAGAATTTAACTTTTTAAATTAGAACTGTTTCTAAATTGAACCGAAATCAAATTAATAAGATCCGAAACTCTGAGGATTCAAACCAATCTAGTCCGGTCCTGACTCGATGACTCACCCTTCCTCTAAAATTGAACTGATATTTTCTGCCTAACTGCGGAGCAAGGGAGTAATTATATAGTGTAAAATATCCTATATAGAATGGCTAACCAATAGAAAATAAGTATGTATATATAAGTGAGTCATACAAAATTATAACTACTAAATAATTACTAAGCAATGTTTAAATTTTTAAAATTTAATGACTGAATATATATATATATATATATATATATATATATATATATATATTTCTTATTAGCTTGTCATCCCAGGTAATATACTTATATTGAATAACAATTTTACAATATAATTTCTACAAGGATCCTATAAAACTTATGGGCAAGCCACTGTTCAAATGCATAATCTCCAAAATTCATCTGCTCAAATGTTTTTTATGAAGTAGTCACTTGGCACATTGTTTAAGGCTTTGAAACTTAATGCTTAACATAACAAAAGAGGCGAGCCCATTTTTCCTTAACATCTCCTGTGAAAAAGATTAATTAATAATTAGGCCAAAAGCAACATGGATGATGATAATTGTAAAAAGGTTCTTGCTCTGATAGATTGTGATAAAGCGGAATGCGTCTCTCTTTTAATTATTTGTTTTTCTAACACAGTCTTGTTGTGTAGGAATTCCCTTTATCTCTTCTCTCTTCTCATGTAATCATAAGATTTGAGGAGTGCTAATTATATTTATAAATTTTTAATAAATAATCAAGTATAGTAATTATTTTTAAAACGTAATCACAAATGTAATTTTATAAAGATGGTATTCAATGATTTTATGTGCACGACTGTAGTTAGAAGAAGCAAATTGATTCTGTGGTTTCTTTTGTGAATACAAGCTGGAAATGAAATGAATAAAGATTATTGATTGATTAATCGCAACGCATAGCAACTTCATTAACAAATCCCTTGAGCTTGTATCAGACAACCACAGGACCAAATCTACACTCAAGTACAGGAAACAGAAAGCTGAACATCTTTACCAGAAAATTTTAAAATTCATCATCATCCAAGATGCTTGTTTCATTTTTGTTATCCATTTGAAAAGAAGATCTTCTCACTTCTTCTGGTCTATTTCGTCCCTCTAGTATCCCACGCAGGCCATGAAAAACAAGCCAGTCATTCTGATACATGTTTGGGAAGCTGACAGGGACTTCATTGAGCATGACAATATCACCAGATCTGCTTATACGAATTCCATACCCTTCCAAATATGTACCTAACACCATCCCGTTATCGAAATTAAGCAAATCCTTCCACAGAATCTTGCAGGGCACAACGTGCCTGAGAAAGATGGAAGAGTACTTATCCACATTGCCAACAAAACCCTTCATCACTTCATCAACTGGAGCAAATATTGTTGGTGTGGGCCGGTCCTTAAACCCCACCAACAGCAAATCAAGAAAGAGGCAATAACACAGCAGCCATTTGATCTCAAAACCTCAGTAGCCTCTGTAAAAGAGTAAAAACGACCACCGGCCTCGAAAGAACATCCAAGATTACCACCAGTTCCTTGAATTTGCCCCGAAACCTCAAATTCTGGATCCAAAAACTTGTCAATCCCAAGAATAACCAATGACCCATCATCATATATCGGCGACCCATGAATCTTGACGCCATTTATAGAAACACCGTCATAATCAGTTGGCCAGAAGTGACAGTAAGCGAGTGATTAGCAAAGAGTGTCGGGATCTTGGACCCAGAACAGAGAGATTTGAGGGATCAGAGGTGGAAAGAAAAAGGGCTAAAATGGAATAGGAGGAGGGAAAGAGAGGCTGGCCTGACCGAGCGAAGGCGGAATCAGGAGAGAAGCTGGTGAGAGATGGAGAGTGGGGGATCAGAGATTTGGATACGAGTTGCAGAGTAAGAGATATGGAAAGGTAGCCGGAATTCGAGAGAAAATCGGCGGCTTCGAGGAGAGTTTTCGCAGAAAGAGAGGAGGAGACGTAGAAGAGTGAGAAGAAGACGAGAGAGACTATCAGGGGCTTGTTCGCCATTGGAAGAGCGATTTTGATAAGACGCGGTTGTAGAGAGAGCGAGAAGGAGATTTCAGGTACTAGGAAATGTGGTTACAGAGTGAAGGGAAGGCATTTGGCGGGAAGGAAATGACACGTGGAAGAACATGATTAGTTGATATGGGACGGAAACAAAAGTTAATTGATGGGCGGTTTTTGTAGAATGACGGAAATGATCCATTCAAAGAAGAGCTTATCCCAACTGAATTTTCTTTTTACCTCAAATTTTGTCACATATCAATAGGCTTTGGACCAGCGGTGATTCTCCATACAAATCGAATTGAGAAGCTCAGTGCAACAGCTTCTCCACTTCAACCAAGTCCGCATTTGCATCTCCAGGCTCCATAAAATGAACACCATTTTCTGCATTAATGGGTAAATGCTGATAAAAAGAAATTGGTATTTGATTGAGCAATAATTTGTGTGTTTGAGACCTCCTCAATTTGCCGATGGAGTCCCCTTGCTATTGACGCCAATGCATCCTCCAAGGAATCATTTAAACATAATTTTCTTCAATTTTTAGTATGTACTCAATTCATCTCTCTCATGCAAATTGTTTTTCTTTTTATATGGTTTAATTTTGAAATGGCCGATATACAGAAAATTTGCATATATGTTTTGATTGAGGAGTAACTTTTTTGTCCATCTAATGACTGATTCAAGTTTGAATGGGATTTTGAATGGGATTTGTAATTGAAGAGTGAAATAGTTATGGTAACGTTTCGTGCCATGATATTTTTTTGTTTCTGTTAACGTTTTGAGACTTTTTTTATAAATATTTTAGAACGTAACTCTAATTATAATTGGATTGAGATATTAAACTAGAATTGAAGATTTGATATGGAATTATTAGGGATTTGACAAGGAGATTAGATTTTTTTTTTTTTGTTTATCTTATTTCTTCACTTGAGCGATTCACTTTTTTTCTATCAGCTTTCGTTATTTCTGAATGTTAGAGGGATTTGGTGAATTTTAGGGCTCTTTCAGGTCTTGGTTTGTTGAGTTAGAGAGTACTAAAGGTAGGGAAGGGGTGGATATCCAATGGTGGAAAATTAGAACCTATTTTAGCCAATGAAGTCAAGGGAAGAGAATCGAAAGGAAGGGAGATGAAACCAAGAGTCGGAAGAGGGGTCGAAGGCGAAGGATTGGTTGCTCTTGGAGGAGGTATCGCGGAGGCTGTAGAGGAAAAACCAAGAGAAATGGTGGTGGGGAAGAAAGGAAGTAATGCAGTTGAGGGAAGCACGGAAAAGAGAGAGGATAGATGGGATTATGTAAAAATTGTAATCACAGGTAATTATTATTATTATTATTATTAATTTTAAGTGATATGCTAACATGATATTACCATTTTACTATATAATTTAACAGTAATTTAGCACATTAGAGTGAACACATTTCCTCTAAATTGAATTCAAAATTTAAGTAATTTTCTATAAATTTGAAATTAAATCATCAAAACATGAAAATGTTTCAATAGTTATTATAATTAGACTTATAATAAAAATTTTCTCTTTGATTTAAACTGTCAAATATTAAATTAAAGCAAATGAATGGATTTTTTAATATATATAATTAGACCTATAAAAAAAAAAGAAAAATAAAGAAATCATAAAGGATAAACAGTTGGAGCTACTCAACTAACTAACAAAGATCCATATGTCAACAATATTGGAGATGGATAACATAACTTCTGGAGGGTCAACAATGCCAAAGGTCCAATTTGGAGACCGAAGAGGGCCTATAAATTGGACTTTTGTCAGCTCATTAAGGAATTAATTTTATAAGAATATATAATTCCAATAAGGGTATTTATATATAAGAAATTATATTTCTATAACTTCAAAAATAATTTAGTTTTAAATTCAATCATAATTTTCCTTTTTTTTTTAAATAATTTAGTCGAAATTGGAATTGCCCATCTTGGTTAATAATGTCTCAATCAGAAGTAAATAAAATAAAAATAAACACTATAAATAGAATAGTGGATTAGTGAAATTCTGAGCAAATAATCAAAGTTGAAAGCTATTTTCTATCTGTATAGTCTATAAAGTCTATCTTAATGATTAATGAAAGAGGAAAAGAAAATTATAGCCCAAGAATTTTGATGAATTCAATATTGTGATCCATATTTTTATTTTCTCATTGTAATTTAAAATTAGTTAAAAATATTTTTTTTAATAATAGAAGGATTGACATGTTTAGAACAATGGTAAGATGTAAATAATGTAAATAATTGTAAATTTACATCTCAATAAGTTTTTATTAAAAAAAAATCTAAATCTTATATTCTATAATAAATTATTATGCAAAATTCTCCAACAATGAATTTTAATTTAATAACATTAAATATGTGTAGAGCTATAAATTTCAGTTAGAATTAATTATTAAAAAAATTAAAATATTTTCTTTTTTTATATTTATTTATTTTTTAAATGGAGAGGTTAGTATATATGAAGAATTAAATCTTTCATCATTAGTATTAATTATTATATCATATGTTTATCATAAATAAACAGGAAACAGAGCTACAAATTAGGATTTTTTTTGGGTAAAATGTTAAATTTAACTTTTATATTGTATCGGGAAAGTTTAATTTAATTAATTTTTAATTTTTTTTTAGATTAAAATTTTTAATTTAAATTTAATTTAGTTTAAAAATTAAAATTATAGGCTACAATTTATTTTTTTAATTTTAAGGGTAAATATTTTAATTTCTTAATTTATATTTAAAAATTAAGAATCTCAATTTTTTAATTTTTGTGCTAATTTAAGTTTAAATTAAAATTTTTAATGAAAATTAAATAAAAAATTAAGAATAGCTAAATTGAACTTATAGGATGTAATTGAATTTTAATTTTTTTTATTTATTATGTTAATTATATTGATTAAATACACAAAATAAGAAAATTATATTAAAACTCTATATATATATATATATTGATATTGTTTTTTTAATGAGGTAAAACGTTAAGGACTCAAATTTAGAATATTTTAAAAATAAAAATAAATAAATAAGGAGAAAAAATGGAGAAAGAAGACGAAAATTTGAATATGTCGTGGGCGTGTAAACGGCCAAGTAAATGGTGGAATCATAGCGGTTGGGTTTTGCCGCTTGAATCTCTCTTACTTTTTCTTCTCTGTCTCTCTCTCTCTCTCTTTCTCTCTCTCTCTCTCTTCTCTCTGTCTTAAAGTCTTACACAAAACAAAAGCTGTCTCTCTCATCTGCTTTCTTTCTTTAGTCCCATATGTATATATAGCATTCGCATCCAATACACACACCCAGCGAGAAAAGTGAGGATATGTTTTTCTAAGCTATAAGCTTATCAGAAACGAATAAAAGAAAGAAACTTGTATGGATAAATGGCTTATGCCAAGTTTTTGGCTTGTTAATTGAGTTCCTTCACTCAATCTCTTGCTTCATCCCAAAACAGAGATAAAGAAAAGACAGAGCTTTTCTTAGCTTCAAGAAAATTCCAATCCTTCATTGTAAGTTTCTACTCCTTTCTTTTCGTTATATCCCTTTTCTTGTTTTGATGCTTATTCTCTTTTTACTCCTTGATTGTGGAAAGGTCTCTCTTTTTGAATCTGGGTTTCTTCCATTTCGTTTTTTTTTTTTGTCCTTTCTGGGTACTCTTGTTTTTTTCTTGTTTCTATGCATTTTCACTGCTTTATGTGTTTTTCTTAATTGGGTCTTTGCCATTTCTTGTGATTGTTGGGCGTCTTGTGTATTTTTTAGGCAGTCTCAGTGAGAGCAGAAACCGCTTGATGCAGTGAGTTTTGGTTCCCCAACAAAATTCACTGTACGCTGTTTTGGTTTTCAGGTGCTCTTGTGAAAGAACAAAGGCTCGGTGTCTGGCCTGGATTTATTGGAATTCTAATTGGAGATAGTCAAATTGATTATTGGCTCTCTTTGAATTTGATGACGGGGGATCATTTTGTCTTGTTGGTGGATCGATTGCTAACGGAATCTACATTGGAAGCTGCAATTGAGAGCAGAAACCCCTTGATGCAGGCAACAGCATCCGCAGTAGATGAAACAAAAATTGTTATATCTTCCCAGAAAGTGGATTTTGGAGATGTGTCTACTCCCATGAAAATGGTGGAGTGCAGGATATGCCAGGACGAGGATGAAGATTCCAATATGGAGACACCTTGCTCTTGTTGTGGGAGCCTGAAGGTTAGTAAGGCTTTTATTTGCTCATATAGTTTCAAGCTTTGGAAATGTATATTTGTTTTGAGCTTAAAAGAACATTTTCCATTTTATATGCAATATTTTTTTTTTATGAATTATTCGACAATATTGGTCCATGTCTCTTTCCGTTTAACTGATTTGACTGTCAAGTTAATTGCCAAATTAGATTTTCTTTTGGCTATTTTACCAATTTGGGGTTTAAAAAATTTCGTTTTCAATCAATCACTGAGTTTGACATTTGACTTTACTGTTATTTTTATAATTGTTTTTAATGTTTGAAGGAAGAACAATAATTTGTTTTGAAAGGTGAGATTATTATTGTCTTGATGGCGGCCTTATTCCTTCCTTCCTTCCTTCCTTCAATGGCCAAAACCAAATTATTTTTCCTCGTGTAATTTGAAACATTAGATCTGTCACTGCAAATAGTTTCATTCATATAACCATTTCATTATTCAAATCTTGGTGAGCTTAAGGATTTTGCTTCCTCTATTATACTGTGGTAATTTGCACTGAATCATTGTGTTCCAAACAGAAAAGGATTTGATAATATCATGTCAGTTTTCAAGATGGAAAGTGGACTTCTACATGTTATATTAAGCACATAGGCTTCTTGTTGCATAGCATTTGATGCAGTGATACTGCAACAAAGGCTACTTGATAATCAAAAATTGCTTGCACATTCCAGCCCAACAGCAAGGATATCCTACTTATTTCTTTGCAGTTCTGTAAATTGTCTATAGCTAAGGTGTACACATGTTTCTGGCTCAATCCTGAAGGTGTTGATTTAACCACGTTGCTTCTACAACCTTTGTTAGACAATCATACTGACTCTTCACATGTGCAGTATGCTCACCGCAGATGTGTTCAGAGGTGGTGTAATGAGAAGGGTAACACCATATGTGAGATATGCCATCAGGTGGGCTTTATTTGTTCGGATTTTAACTTTCTGTTTAGTTATTATTATTAGCCTTTGGGAGATCTTTCTACTTTTTATAATTTCTTAGTCTTTGTCAATGTCAAATTGAACTGTAGCTACTTCTTGATAGTAAATTGGTTTATTTTCAGCAATTCACACCTGGTTACACAGCTCCCCCACCTCTGTTTCAAATTGGACGTATTCCAGTGAACCTCAGGTAATTTTGTTCAGCTGCCTATAATCTGTGACTAAATATTTTTTATTTCATTGGAACTTCAACAACGTGCTTTACTGTTTTTTTCAGGGGAAATTGGGAGAATTCAGGAAGAGACTTGCATGGTCCCCGCTTTATAGCAATGGTGTCAACTGACCGTAATTTCCTTAATCCTGAGTATGAAGAGGATTCAGCTTCAACAAGAAACTCAATCTGCTGTCGCTCAGTTGCTGTAGCTGTAAATCTCTCTCTATATCTCTCTCTCTCTCTCCCCCCCTCCCTGCCAAATTTAGCCAATCTCTATCTAGAATACTTCTCGTTTGGTCTTCTACTTCCTCTCTCTCTTTTCCTTCTTATCTATGTTAGTTCTAAGGCAACACTAGATTGTGCTTTATATGTAAGATGATGGGAAATACAACCATTATTTATAGACTTACATGTTTAAAATTTTAATTTGGACTTGACCTTGATTTGTGTGAACAGAATTAGTTCTATTATGGTGAATAATGAACGGTTCAGAAGCCTATATATCTATTACTTGCATCCTGCAAAGTGCTCACAATATTCTTATTTGTTGATTGTGAATTTTGCAGTTTATGGTTCTTTTGATTCTAAGGCATACTCTTCCTGTCATCCTTAATACCAATGAAATTTCCTTCCCATTGCTTATGGTAAGAGAATATATATCACTACTTCTTTTCAGAGGGTTTCATGAGGATAAATACATTTATTTATCTTTACGTTTTATGACAGTTGTTATTTCTACGAATTGCTGGGATTGTTCTTCCAATATATGTTATCATGAGAGCAGTAACTGCTCTCCAGCATCGCCACCATCAACAAGTAAATTCTGGACAAAATATGAGATTCTACATCGTTCCTATAGTTAAGATATATTGCACTAATCAATGATTATGCTTTGCTTATTTATGTGTTTCATTGTTGGCCTTTAGGAGCCCCCAAGTTTGTCTTTTACCACATCTGATGATGAAGAAGCTGAGCATTCAACCCTACAGGCACAGCCACATATGGGCGATGTTCCTTAGTTTGTGCATGCCAAATCAAAGTAATTCCGCAATAAAACATTGGCATCAGCAGCATCTGCCATTTGCTAAGTCAATCTTGAGTTTGAAGGCATATGAAGATGGCTTAATTTTCAGATGTCAGAAGAAAGACACGAAGTAAAACTTCTATGGTGATTCTCTCACTAAACTTCCATGGTGATTCTCTCACTGGCCAAAGTTTAATTGGATTACAGCTTCTCAAGCAGCTCTCAGATGAGAGGCAGCAATTACCTTGGAAATTTTAGGAAGCGTCAACTTTGATGTAGGTTATTGGATGTGCATTTTCTATATGGGATATCATCTTAAGATACTTTTTACAGGAAAATATCCCATTGTATATACAAAATTTATGCAAAGAAAATTACAAGGCAAGCCATCAGCCATGAAAATACACCAATATCTGCTGCTATGTGCATATCCATCTGTATTAATTTTAGTGGTAAGGATATGCAAATTATTGGAAATGTCTTCTTCTCATGTGATTTTACTTGCATTGTCTTGTTATTGATGTTCATTAAAATGGGAAAATAACTGCATTTCATTAAAATGGGAAAATAACTGCATTTCATTAAAATGGGAAAATAACTGCATTTTTTTATTTGTGGGTTCTTGTTTGCTAAATGTAACCAAGGCAACCCAGATTCTAAAGGTGGAAACCTACACAAGAAAAACAATAAAGGGAAACGATTTAAATGTAGAAAATTTCTGTTTCTATAGAAAATATCCAGTTCTTTACAAGTGTTACAGCTTCTTTGCCATGGTTGCAAGAACACTTGCCGCTCAAAGAAGTTCTTTTTATTATATTTACCGTTTTTTCTCGCTAAGATTAGAACCGTCTATACATGCAGAAAGGCCTCTGCTATAGCGGCTCTGCCATGCATAGTTTTGCCAGTTACTAGTAGTGCAGTACTAGCAATATGTTGCAAAATGATTCCAACTCATATCCAATAATTTATCTTTCATTATTGTCTGCCAAACACGTTATTAGAGATTGAGAAGAAATAAAAAGTGGCCTGTGAAACCGAGCAAAACAGATACCTACAACCACAAATAAATATGAGGGGTTACTAGGTTAAATTCAAAACTGTTGTAGTTCGCTCAGTGAAAGAATGTATAACTACTAAGGGCAGCAAATTTTGGAAGAAGAAAAGGAAACCCGGTTTTCAGAGCTAAAGAAAATGGCAGATGTTTCTCATGCTTTACAGAAGAAGTATGATGATCTGTTTATTGCAAGTAAGTGCACCAGAAATGACAGTGCAATCTTGGGATGCCGAGAGAAATCAACACGAGAGGATCATCTTTTTTGCGAAAAGACTTAAAGAGGTAAAAGAGAAGCTACCCGATGCATTTATGGAGAGAGAATCATGGCGATTAATGTTTAAAAGCTTACCAGAAAATCATAAATAAAGCCAAGATCTATATGAAGAGAAACTGAATAAAACAATCCATTTGTCAAAGATCATACAGACATCGTCAGCATCTTTTTCTGATCAAATTTGAAATTGATCTTTCTCCAAACAATGAATCTTGCAATACCAGCAGATTGTAAAGGCATGAGCAAACTGAACCAATATGTGATGATTTTTTAAACTGAGCGTCTCCCACCACTGAAGCTTCAAATCCGGTTGGATGAAGCAAATTAAATAGCAGCAACACTCTTAAAATAGAACTATAGGCAAGCATTCTATTAATAAATACATACAAAAATTGGATCCATGCAGTGCACAGAAGATATATAAGAAGTATACAAAATGAAAAGGGCAAGAAAAATTCTTTTCCAAAATTACAAATATGACATTAATCTATACAATCCAAAGCATATGTTGAGAAGGAAAATTTTGAAAAGAGGGTACAGAAGAGGACCTCAAAGCAGGTCAGTGATTATGTAATCTGGATTCCTATCAGAGCCTGATTTCACTCGACTAAGCAGCTTAATGGCTGTGTATGGTTTGGTCCTTCTAACTATCTGACTTCCGGCTTCCTCCTCGGCAAATAAGAAAAAAAATTTACCTTAACTATTAAAATCTCTTTTTTCTCTCTCTTTCTTTTTTCTTTCCTTTTTCTGTTATAACTCATTATAATTTTTGAAAAAGCGCACTGCCCTCCTAAATATCATATGTTCTTTAAAGAGTGTAGTTGGTGGTAATACTTCTGACTCTTCTGTTGTGAACGCCAATAACAAGCAAGTGCTCCAAATGCACAGCTAGCAAGAGCAATTGCCAATGCAGCCCCTACTGGCACAACTACTGCATTTGTTGAGGCCACCAAATCTTCAATAGTCCCGTCAATCGCTTCACTCCCAAGAAGATCCTTGTCCTTGTACAGAGATGCAAGTGCTTTTCCATAATAATTAGTTAAGAACTTGTATACCTCGTCCATATCCCAATCAATCTGATTGGTTCCATCATTTCTCCGGCCATGAGAGAGATAACACGAAGAGCATAGCTGCTTTGGAGGCCAAATAATCTTTGGGAACTTAGGGTCACCAGTTCCAAGAGATGCTTCTTCCTTCATTAATCTCTCATTTACCATATTATGTGCATTCCACAACCAAAGGGCAAAGTCACGAGATGTGTTGAAAGGACTTCTGACGCTGTATTTAGAACCCACAGACCACAGTTAGCTGAAAGAAGCTTGGAGGGCTTAAAACTGAACTCTTAATCTCTTGCTTTTACCTTGAACACATATGATAGAAATGTTGGCGACACTCCTCACAAATAAAAAAATTGTGGATAAAATCACATACAGCAGTGAAGGCAAACTGGCTCTCTGCATCCTCAATTCTTACAGACAATGAATGCACAAGAACCCATAATCCACAACTGCATATAAATAGACAAATCAATAAGATATTTAATTAAACATTAATGACTTGATGAGTGCAAGCAAAGCTTGTAGGGCTTTTAAAAAAAAATAAGGGGCATTTCGGTTAGACTTGAGAGAAAAGACTACTAAAGATGCCAAGTTTGGGGAAAATTTGCAATGGTATTGTTATTGTAAACCTATACAAGTATCAGAAATACAACCCTTGATCTTAGAAACCAAAACTAACAAGAATGCACTGCACACGTGAGACTACAATTTGACAAGAAAAGAACAAAGGCAAAAGCAGCCTCCCCCCCTTTCTCTGATATTTTTAGAATTAGTCTTATGGAAGCAAGAAAAAGAAACCACAGCTTGTGAATATAAGCAAAAAGATTGGCACCATTGGCATCTATGATGTTACACACCACTACTAACAATCACAATCACAGCCATGACAGCACTCAGGCCACCATGTCACTATATGATGGCTTTTACTTATCACTGACCATGCTGCCACCACCTTTAATAATCTCAAATTGAGATTACCATTCAATCATTGTCATGCAAATCAACTTTGTTCATTAAAGAATGTTCCCAGAACTGAACTGATCACTCAGCCCCCTTGTTGTGCCATGTCAAGTGATGGCATAATGGACTTGATTACCGCAGAACAAGACCAAATATAATCACTTTATTAGCTCTATACAGCCTCTTCAAGCACCTTTAATTGGTGAGCTCAAAAATAGACTAGAAGGAACTTTCCAAATGGCATGACAAAAAAACTGGTAAACCAGATCAGACTTGAAACAAATGCAACTTGCCATGCCTGAATTATATAGTCATTGCGCATGCACTTGCTGTGCCAAGCAAGTCAATAATGAATGAAAAAAATAAATCATTACCTAAAGCCCCTAGTATCGTTCTTGCTACCACGGCAAAACATCTGAAAAAGAACACACAAAGCTTTTTTAAAGTATGTCAAGAAAATAGTGCTTATGAATGGTGAAGTAAACAAATAGAGAGCCATAGATAAATTCACAGCAGATATAAATTTCATCTTAGCTACCAAAATAAAATAGATAAAAATAAATATCCTTTTTAAGATATATAAATCGTACTCTTTTTTTTTTTGAGGTGAATCATACATTTTCTATTTGATTGATGAATAAATGGGACAGATGAATCGTAACACAATTACAGTTTTGTTATGAAAAAAAAAAATTACGAAAGCAGCATCAGAAACTTCGATAAAAATAAGCTTCAATGCATTGTCATCATATGGAAGAATGGGCACTTGGCATTGGCAAGCTATGAATTCAATCACTGATTTATCAAAGGTTTTGGAAATATTAAGCAGCTACCTTCAAAATTTATAAATTGAATAAACTAGTATAATGTTTCATGTCCCACTCCTTTACAGATAGTTGAGAGAGAAAGTGAGAGAGAGAGAGAAAGAAACATGCCTCAGAGTGAAAAAAAAAAAAAAATTGCAAGGACATTAACAGTGATAACATCAATTACTGTAAGTGCTTCAAAAAATAAATTGCAATTATAGTATCTGGAAAATGGAATTATATTCATTCATTAGATCTACTAATTCAATATCACAATAGCTTATCAACATATCAAAACTATAAGCAAAGCACTGCCAACATGAAAGAATAGAGGAAAAAATGAAAAAAAAAAAAGCACATACCCAATATCCCAAAGGAACTTCCTTCCCACAAATCTGGAAATGCCCCAGCACACTCTTGCCATTGCTAACAATTTCTTGTTTTTCATTTGGTGGGCACAAGTCATCAAAGTTTACTAGCACTTCTGCACTTCCCTTCCGGCACCTAATACCAATGGTCTAGAGTAAATCAATGAAGTAATCACCACAATATGTATAGCAAAGCTTCATTTAAAAAAAGTTTGTCTTTGCCTTTTGGAAGGATGATGTGCCACTAAAAGCTGAAGGAATTTAATAAGTGAAGCCCGAGTTTCTGATCTTATCATCTGCAGAACAGCCAAATAAACCATAGGTAGAAAAAGAAGCAAAAGATGCACAACATTCACAGGCAAACACACAATACATACTCAACTCAACTCAACTCAACTAAGCCTTTATCCCAAAAATTTGGGGTCGGCTATATGGATTCGCTTTCTCCACTCTAAACGATTTTGGGTTAAATCCTCAGAAATGCGTAATGCTTCTAAGTCATGTTGTACTACCCTCCTCCAAGTCAATTTAAGTCTACCCCTTTTTTTCTTTCTATCCTCTAACCTAATGTGCTCTACTTGTCTAACTGGAGCTTCCGTGTGTCTACGCTTCACATGACCAAACCAAACACACAATACATAACCATAATAAATGAATATGTCTACCTTGAGTTCAAATATAATTTCAAAAGCAATGGTCGTTGCCTCCTCAACATCATAGACAGCACGTGCAATCTTGAATAAATCATGAACCAAACAAGTTAACATCTATAATTAGATAAAACAATTCTTATTTGAAATTACAAAGAAAATTTTGAGCCAGGCTGACAGAAAACCTCTCCAGGGTCTGATATATTTGATGGAAGATGCTCATTTTCAAACTTCTCATCATCCAAATTATATGAGCTGTACACAATCATAAAAAGCAGAAGTAGGATAATGACTGAAGGTAACATGCAGTATTGCAGAATCAATGAAATATAAATTGCCATTATAAACCACTAACAATGAGATTTCATAACTGAAAACAATAGGCACATTTATAAAAAAAAAAAAAGAAAAGAAATAACAAAAGATCTTTCTCACAGTGTTTTATTTTTATTTGTCAGTTTAAAACTTGAAAATGCATCATTATTACATTTAGCAACAACCTAGAAGCAGTGCGTCTTCCTTCGGATAGATACTGGAACACCAGATGACTACTTCTTCATTTAGTATGATCTAAATGTTTGATATTGACCGGCTTAAAACTTATTGATGCTATCATAAAACTGTACGCATACAGGTAAGCAGATATTGTAAGTGAATCCAAAATATAGCATTCTTCTGAATCATGCAAAGCCAAGAACAAAAGCTTTCAGACTTCTAACTTTTCTGATTATTATTTACATTACAAAACTACAACAAGAACAAAGTACGCCTTCTAACAACAAAGGGAAAAAAAAAAAAAAGACAAATATTATTGCACAAAACATTAGAAATACTTTTTAATAAATGAAACACAATATATCAAATAACTTACTGTCTTCAGATTTGCTTGTTTTGGGTAGTTGATTAAAAATATATCTTTCATAGAATTTATCATATTTTTGTCCACAGGTAGATAAACTATGATTGTTTACTGAAAAAGAGGATTACTAATGAGCCAGTATCCTAATCACAAGGATACAAAACAAATGCTAATGATTTTATTTATTATTGCTGTATAATTGCAAACTTTACTGCTTTTGAAACATTGGGAAACCAACCAATCTCAAACTGAGTTAAGAAGATCCTGTAAAGTTTGACTCAACAAGATGGCAGATGTTCAAAAATCAATTGACTTTTCAAATAGGTGTGCAATATTTGGAATGAATGCCACATAAAAGATGGTGTTTTGTGTAGAAGCTGACTAACTTGGTGCAAATCCAGGTTTTTTTTTAAGAAAAGAGTATCCCATGCCACTTCTGAAGCGCACATGTTAACTAACAAAAGAATCCTTACACACCAGAAACATACATGGAAAAAAAGAACCCTTCATTAAAAAGTTTTAAATGAATGAGGATTTTTTTCAACAATCCCTAACTTGGTTCATCAGAAATTAATGAATCAATGGCCTTGAGGCATTATCTTATTAGTTATGGTATTGACTGTAGCGAGGATAGATTCTAATTTCAAATCTTTTCCAAACAAAGGGGAAAAAGTTAGTAAGCTAATGGTGAACCAAAACCAAACTGCAGAAGAACATGAGAACTGTTTACAAATGTCAAAGGCAAAGGGCACCAAAACTGAGAACTTGTGACAATGTTTTGTTAGCACAATGTCAAGAAAGTCCAACATCAAATATAGTTTTGAGCTAAAGATGCAGTAAATTACAATTTAAAGATCACAACAAAACAAGACATGGTCAGTAATACCTCATACCTGCCTAATTGCTTATTGATCCAATTAAGCAAATGTTCAGCTGTTCGTCCATCATCGATTACACGAATTACACTTTTCTCTTGTTTGGGTTTCCAACCACCAGATACAAATTTGGCAGGTGGACCCCAGAATAGCATGGGATAATGAGTCACGGAAAATCTATCACAAAGTTCATTATTTATCTGTGCTGCCAAACAAGTTCAAAAGGGATAAATCACTAAGCCATGCTTTAAGCAAATAGAATTAAGTGTTTTAACGTAATTAAACAGCATATAAATTTAGAAGAAGAATTATCAATAGAGAGCTAATAGCATGACAACTGCTAGAATCCTTGCACTAATGTGAATAACTACAAGTTTACAACCCCCTCACTCACTTTGCCAACAATTTATAACAATTAAAGATTATGTTATATATATACACACAGTAATATTACTATATTTTTGGTCATTTAATTGCCCTAAGGCCTCATTATGGCTGTTTACCAAAACAACTGAACCGCTCAATCTGACAACCAAACCAACCAAGTTTAATGATTTAACAATTTGTTGGTTGGTATTGGGTTGTAAAAATACTTAACCAGAGTGATCATGGTTTTACATTTAAAAACTGAGAAACCAAACTGACCCAGGCATTTTCGTACTTCTAATTTGAAATATTTAAGTTTTTAATCCAAACAACACATATTTATGAATAGTTTAAGCCAACACAATGTGTTGGACCATGGGCTCTAAGTTCAGTATAATATGCTGACAAAGCCACTACTCCACATAGAGATGAAATTCCCACATAAGGTAGCAGTCAATTTAAAATACTGCTGATGATGAGGAGTATACTATCCCATAGGAACAAGAGAACAAGAATTATACATTGTGTGTTATGTATCGAACATGGATATCTAGGTATTTCAAAATGAAAGGTATTCCATATAACTAAATATGCGTATGGGCTTTCACGATTTCTATTTTGATTTGATTCTGTAAAGGTATAAAACTTTCCAAAACTATTTTCAGGTCAACGGGGAAATGGGAAACTTACTATCAGTATCAAGCTAGAAAACCCAATTCAACCTTTCAAAGAAACTAGTAAATTTTTGGTCCATGAAAAAATAAAAAAGAAGAGAGAAAACTACAAAAGAGTAGAAGTACACCACAGCATATATGAAAAGAAATCAAGAAGACAGTCTACATACCTTCAATGCACAATCCACCCTTGTCATCAATACAATACCAGGATGCACTGCATCAGGTCCATTGAAAAGCCTTGCAACTTTTTCATAATGGGGCTGCACGTTATAAGCTCGAAGACCAAAAACAATAAGGAAACACACACGTACACATAGAAATGCTAGAGTCAAAATATTCCATGTAATACCTTATAATTTCTGCAAGCAGGGCACCTGATAAAAAAAATGAAAATGAAAAAGAAATTGCGGAGAGAATATAATGTCATATAAATTACAAATATTGACACAAAAAAGGCATCAACAATACATGTAGCAAGTAGCATATAGAAAATAAATATAATGGTCATTACACATACACCGAGGCATCCTACTTCATGAGCAGAATGAAGATATTTTACAAACAGCCAGCTTCTGTCATTTTATTGACTTTCTACCATGCAAAATCTAGAACTATTACGTTTGAATCATACTCATAACACATGGCATCTTACAAACCATATGTCAACTTTTTAGTATAGAAAAAACTCAATGACTATAAAGTTCTTATCTCATTTTCACAACAAATATGTTATCAACTCTAAAACAATGAGGAATGATGATTTTATAAAAACAGACCATGTTAGCAGCGTTCATGATGGACACGGGTCTTTTACAACATGTAAACAAATAATTGATAGAAGTGAGTTTGAATGGTGAAGCAGGGGATAAAATTAAATTTCCCTAGAATCTATGAACATTTTGAACAATCATGCCACCATACACATCCTATGCTACACATATAACAACAAGAAGGAAGCAATTAATTAAATCACTAGATTTTATTGACAGAGAAAATCTAATTTTTATTCATTGCGTCAATTCACATTTCTCTTCAAATATTTTTCTCCTTTTTCGAAACTTTCCACACAATAATCTACTAACAATATCGAGTAAACTAAAAAAAAATCTCAAAATCCAGGGTCATCGCGTTTCAATTTTTGTCAAACTACCTGATTTCAAACTGAGCACCAGACTCGCATTGTGAGATAAGCACAAAATATCGATCAAACTCAACTCGCACTAGGCAACTTTAAGTAAGGGTCTTTTCATTGCAATCTTTTTAATTTGACGTGAAAACAATCATTGCGTTGAAGACTAGATGATCAAACTAATGAATAAACCTCTCCACAAAAATTTGAGAGAGAGTTCAATAGCTGATCGGTTTATGAAAATCATGACTATTAAAAAAAAACCTGTACAGCCATACAGTAGTCCTTCATGGAATCCAAAAAACATATACACTCTCTACGATTTTACTGAGAATAAACACTAATGCATGAAGGTTGAAAACAAAATAATAATTCTTCATCCACATAATAAATGACTAAACAAATAAATTTCAAGTCTTAGTTACCACCCACATGCCAATTCACCAGAATGATCGACATGATCTTTTTCAATGAACTCATGGAGTTCCCTAACAGTTTCACTACTACACCAAAAAAAAAAAAAACTCCAGTTCTATAGCAAAAGAGGGAAATTTATACAAAAAATCAGCGTCAAGCATATTTTAACAAATTCACATAACAAATAGTTATTCTTTTCAGAGTTAGAGAAGTAACCAGCGGGCGAAGAATTCGACAATGGCAAAAGTAGCAGAAGTGTCTCTAAGAACTGCATCGAAGTTGGTGATGTTAAAATCGATGGCATAATCTGCCTTCACGGCGTTGTCGTTGCTTAATTCTCGAAGGATCGAACGGGATCCCGGAAGAAACGACGCCGCTTTAGAGCTCAGCAACAAAAGCAAATTAACAATCAGAATCAAACGCATCTGAGACATGGGCATTAAATTTTAAGCAAAAGGAAGGAAGAAAGAGATCGAATTTTATGTCCTGTTTTGCTATTTATTTTGAAAATAGAAAAACTTTTGTAGTTTTTATCAACTTTAAGAAGACGAATGAGGGATCTGATGCTAGCGTTAGAGGTGGCTGAGCTCAATGCAAAGATGGTGGTAGTGACAGTGGCGGGTAGGTGGAAAGGTGCGGGTCAAAATTCCGGCAGAGCGAGTGCTTTCACGTGCTTTCGCTGCGTTAAGTGCATGCGCCGGTTTGGTTCTGAAACCAATAGAATCGTAAAAACTTTGTCACAAAATTAAAATCAAACCGAATTGAAATACTAAAGGTAAAATTGTAAACCAACCGAGCCAAGTTTTAAGCGCACAAATTTAATTTGTTTAAATTTTTTCAAATTAACTCGATTCATTTAGAAAATAAATTAAATATCATAAGCTTAAAATTGGGCTGTTTACCTTGAGTAATTTGCAAACAAATCCACTTATTTATAATTTTAAAGAGTTTTAAGTCAATGACTATAAAGTTTAAAATTATATAAATTTAATTAGATTTAATATAACAAGTTAAAACTTAGAGAGTTTCTATCATAATTTTTTTTACTAAAGTAAATTTTACTTTGTTAATAATTAAATGAATTGATAAGTATGATGAAAAAAAAAAGCAAATTAAAAACAAAATAATCATTGAAGATAATTAAAACAAATTACTTTAGTTAATGGAGATAACTTGCAAGCCCATTTACAAGCCAACTCATAAACTTATCAAATAAGTCAATTCATGAATTTTAATAAATTTAAAATTAATAAACTCGAGATTGAATATTTTATTAGAGGAGCATAAAATTTAGTCTCAAGCTCTTTAAAAAATATCTACTGAGCTTTTGTCAAGCTAAACCTCTAATAGCTTGTGAATAATTTAATTCATTTACAGCCTTAGATAGATAAGAAATTGAACTGAATTAAATTGATTCAATTTGATTTATCAATTTGTGTATGAAACCTAAGATTGCATTTACACAAAATGATATTGTTCTCACTTTCCCTACTCAGTTCCCTATGCCTCATCCGCCTAATGACAATTTAATCAAACAAATTCAATCAAACAACAATATGAATAATCAAGTTCAAGCAGAATCTGTTATACCACGTTGATTTGGAATGAGGTATTTGGGCTATTCTCAAGCTTTCTTTCTCATTTGGCTTAGGCCATTTCTTTCTCATTCTTTCAATTTTTCTCCTTTGGGGAGAATTGTGAAAATCAATCTCATCTCCCTAACCATTGAAGACACTCAAGCTCCCTTTTTGTCACGACCCAATCTATGGGCCGAACCGGCACTAGGACCTAGGCCAGCCTAAAGCCCCCGAAGCCCGTAGTAAGGCTAACTATTCCTCGACCCAACTCTAAGACCCATTTGGGCTCAATTTCAAGAATTCAATCGGACAGAGTCCGGCCATAAAGTAGACCTTTCAACGGGGAGTTTTTGACTCACCCAACCTGTAAACACAATATATAATCAATTGGGGAGCTCAGCTCACTCTTTACATACTCAATGTCATAAAAATAAATGGGAGCTCAGCTCCCTTATCCAGTCCATCAAACATGCATATAATAATACGTTTACAGGTCCAACATGATAATTATATTACAGACCCAAATCAAATAAATATTTCTAACACATGCGGAAATTCTAGGAGTTAATAAAATTACACAAACATTTATAAACAACCTACGAAGGAGAAAAGTAGGTTAACTACAACAAAAATCATTCTGTAGCCTGAAAAATAATGAACAGGAGTGAGCATTCGACACAGAGAGTAAAATATCAATTTTAACCATAATCTCTATAACTATCTAAAGCTAATGCACCCTGTAGAGTGAAATGCAACATCAGCAATATTTTTACATCATAACAGTAAAAAGGTAATTTGGAGCACTCACACACCCGATAATGTCAAACAATACATATATGGGAACTGATCCCCTATACAGCTCTCTTAATCCAACCTGTGCCAGCGAAGAACTCAGCTCCGACTTTCACTTAATAATCAAATTGGGGTCCTAGCGAAGAACTCAAGCCGTGTCTAACCCGAAGAACCAAGTCCTAGCGAAGATGTCATCACACAGCCCCTCATTGGCCCATCTAAACAGTCATCGATCACAATATATAAAATTACAGTTTAGTCCTTATAATTGATCCTTTTTGCAAAAACTATCCAAATAAACTCTAAAAATTCTAAAACTTTGTCCCGATGCCCTTAGCAATATTACTAGGCTAATGCAAAAAGAATCATAATTTTTTGAGCTATCACGAATATTTTATAGATTTTTAATCCCATTTAAGCACTAGAAAATTACGAAAAAGCAAGATTCGGGTTTGCCTATGCTGATTCCGATCTCGGAAACGCGCTCGGGGCGTCTGAAAACAGTGGGGGAGCCAAAATCCCGATCCAATTCCAAGACTTTTTCGGTAGCCAGTCTGTCTTGCCGAAAATTCACAAACTAGGATAACTGTCGAATTTCCGCAAATTGAAGGTACCTACACGAAGCCCACAACACGGGGGTTAGTATAAAATTTTTACGGAATTTTCTAAGCTCATTTAATGTTCGAAAAAACACTGCGAAGTTTCGTAGGACCCTTCGAAAAATAGTGTCGAAAAATTTTGAAATTTATATTTCTGCGAAGCTCTCGACGAAGCGCTCTGGTACTCTCAGTTTTCTCGTGGGGTTCACGGTTTGCCAGAAATCTAGCCCCAAAATCAAAATGGGCTAAAACTTTCCGGACAAAAATTAGACAAACCGCTCGATGGATTTTGGTGTTCTTAGTGTCTATGGAAAGCTCTCGAGGTGTAGATGGTGTTTGATACAAGACCCGGCCCAATTGGTGGGCGGATTGGCCGAATTTTGGCCGGGAAGCCTAAACGTCACGCGCTCGCAGAGGGAGCTTCGAGCGTCGTTTTCGGCCGCTTGGAAGGCCGATCGGCGATTGAGAGGCGTTGGGGGGTGCGCCGACGAGGTAGGGAGGCGGCGGCGCGGCCTGGGGGTGAGGGAGGATAGAGAAAACGGGAGAGAGAGGAGGAGGGACGGAACGCGCGGGGGAAGGGAAGAAAAGAAGAATAAGGCCGGTTCGATTCGATTGTTCCGATCCAGTCCGGTTCTATTCGGTCGGTCCGATTCAAGATACAAAATTTTAAATTTTTACTCTCCTTGGGACCGAAAACGAGGCCCAAAAATTCTAAAAAAATTCTAGAAAACTCAGAAAAATTCTTAAACTCTAAATATATTTTTAGTTTTGCCACGTGATCTTTACATTAATTTTTAAAAATCATCAAAGTTTTATATTTTCGGGAAATCAAACCCGATTTCGAAAATTCGAGAAATTTCAAATAATTTCCTAAAATTTAAATAAAATAAAAATATTAATATTACTCACAAAATAAAAAAAATTTAAAATTTTGAAGTGTTACACTTTTATTTGATCTTCATTGTGAGAGTTAGAAGAAGTAGTTTCCATATGGGTGAATTGAGAATGTGTGTTGAGTTGTGTTGATGAATATGAATATACTCATGTTATATAAACGAGTTAAGCTTTCTTTAGACTTTGCAAGTTGGGATTGTAAATTGCAGTTTTAAGGATAAAAACGTGATGTAGCTTAGTGATGTTGTGGTTCCAGCAGATAACATAGCTTGGCCATGTTCTATAAGGGATCACACGGTATGATTATGTGAAGTGTTGCATAGCTGTGTAGTGTGTTGCATGGCTGTGTGATAAGTTAGTTGGCCATGTGATATCATGGCGGGCCGTGTGGTGGGAGCTCAGGAATTCCCAATATATTATTATACACTCTGGTTGTGTAAACTAATCTAATTACTCCACTAAGGAAAGTGACATTTATTTTTCTTGGCATGTTAAAATTCAATTTTCTTTAAATGAATGATTCAAGAATCATAGGAAGATAATTATTATTAATAAGAATTGTTTGAGAGAAGGGGAGGAGTTTAAGCTAGAATACAGGGCTTGGCTTGGTTGGTATTAATAAATTATGACCTATTCGTGTTAATCCTAAAATTTGATGGACTTTTTCTTTGTGATTGTGTTTCTTTGGTTATTAAGAAAGGGAATTTTTACTGTACAAGTGTATTGTACAAGTAAAAATATTAAAATAGAGTGGCATTTAGGTAAATTAGGGAAAGAGGGTAAGTTATGGTCATCTTACAGAAGACGCTAATTAAAATAGTGTATGAAGGATAAAAATACTAATCAAAGTAGTGTTCAGAGAAAAAAAAAATGAAAAACACAGAGACGCTATTTTAAGTAGCGTCTTAAAAATAAAACGTTATTTAACTAACGTCTAGGGATTAATAGTGTTTTTTAGCAAAATGCTAATAATAGTAGTGTTTTTGCATCGTACATATGTTCAAATTTCATGCAATAGTTTTAGCACCAAAACGCCATTCAAAATGGCGTCCCCCTTGATCACTACATAACATTTAACTAAAATTTATTTAATATTATTAATATAATTAATGCATAAAATATGTTTTGTTTTAGATAAAAAATAATAATGTATATAATATTTGAACCATGCTATTGAGAAATTTCTTATTTTATTTTTTAAAACATGTTAATTTTGTATTTTCAAAAATACATTACTTTTATAGATTAAAAATATTAAAGTATAAAATTTTAACCGTATTTGTTAACGAAAATATATAATGTAATTTTTTTAAAAATATGTTAGTTTTATAAATAAAAAAAAGTATAAAATTTTAACTGTATTTATTAATGAAAATTTATATTGTAATTATTTTAAAAAAATATTAATTTTATAGATTTAAAAATGTTAAATGTTGAACGTATAGTGGTACTGTGCAATTTAAATTATCAGAAAATGGTACCAATAAACTAAATTACGGGAGAGTATGCAGAACTTTAGCTTAATTAACATTCTGAGGCTACACCCATATATGCAGATATAAAAATTTATATTAATTTATGCACGTAAAAAAATTAAAATTGTGAAATTATATTAAAAAATTAAAATTGTGAAATTATATTTTCACAAAATATTGGTAATATAAAAAAATAAGAAATTAAATAAAATTTGCTGCTTTAATATTCACATAATATAATGTAAAAAAATTAGAAATTAAATAATTTTTTTCCTTTAAAATATTAAAATTTAAGTTATATGAGAAAAAAAATGGTAAACAAAATTTATTATCCTCAATTAAATTAATTTGCATGTGATATTAATTTTTATTCTTATTATAATTATGGATAATTTATTTTGTTGATAGCAAATAATAAATTTAAGTATTAAAAGAAATTAAATTATTATTTATTATGTGTGAGCATCTATAACAATATAAAATTTAGATATTGTAATTAATTTTCACTTAGTATCAAATTAAGTTATCAAAAATTTGTGTAAAATCAAATTGCAATTTCTTATAAAATTTATAGTTTTTAATAAAGTGTAAGTTGCATCGTGTGTTATACAGTCATTAGTTTTAATAAGTTAGTTTTATTGAAAATAAAAGAGTAATTAAAACTAATGATTATATAACACACGATGCAATCCACACTTCATTAAAAACTATAAATTTTATAAGAGATTGCAATTTAATTTCATACAAAGTTTTAAAAACTTAATTTGATACTAAGTGAAAATCAATTATAATATCTAAATTTTATGTTATTATAGATGCTCAAACATAATAAATAATAATTTAATTTCTTTTAATACTTAAATTTATTATTTGCTATCAACAAAATAAATTATTCATAATTATAATAAGAATAAAAATTAATATCACATGTAAATTAATTTAATTGAGGATAATAAATTTTGTTTACCATTTTTTTTGTCTGGTATGACTTAAATTTTAATATTTTAAAGAAAAAAATTTATTTAATTTCTAATTTTTTGTACATTATATTATATGAATATTAAAGCAATAAATTTTATTTAATTTCTTATTTTTTTTTGTATATTACCAATATTTTGTGAAAATATAATTTCAAAAATTTTTTTTATGTGTACAAATTAATACAAACTTTTATGCTTGCATATATGGGTGTGGCTTTAGGATATTAATTAAGCTAGCGTTTCTCCAGTAATTTAGTTTATTGGTACCATTTTTTAATAATTTAAATTGCACAATACTACTATACGTTCAATATTTAATATTTTTAAATTTATAAAATTAATATTTTTTTAAATAATTATAATATAAATTTTCATTAATAAATCCGGCTAAAATTTTATATTTTAATTTCTTTTTTTAATTTATAAAACTAAAATATTTTTTAAAAAATACATTACATATTTTTGTTAATAAATACGGTTAAAATTTTATACTTTAATATTTTTAATCTATAAAATTAATGTATTTTTAAAAATACAAAATTAACATATTTTACAAAATAAAACAAGATGGTTTAAATATTATATGCATTATTATTTTTTCTCTAAAACAAAAATATATTTTACACATTAATTATATTAATAATATTAAATAAATTTAAGTTAAATATTGTATACCGGTAAGGGAAGACGCCATTATGGATGACGTTTTGTTGTCAAAACTATTATATGGAATTTGAACGTGTGTACGATATAAAAATATTATTATTATTAGTATTTTGATAAAAAATACTATTAATTCTCATATACTAATTAAAATAATATATTATTTTCAAAATGCCACGTAAAATAATATCTCTATATATTTCATATTTTTTTTTCTTAGACACTACTTTAATTAGTATTTTTATCCTTCATATACTATTTTAATTAGCATATTCTATGAGTTAACCATAACTCACCCCTTCATAATTTGCATAAATGTTATCTTATTATGATATTTTTACTTGTACAGTAAAAAATCCTTAAGAAAGAGAGGCAATTGGTTATGTTGTTTTAATTTTCTCTTTCAACTGAACAATATAGTAATTAATTATGGAATCATAAAATTAATTGTTATCAAATGTTAATGATCCATTAATTTCCCCTGCCTTAGGGTAGGGAAAGACGCCGCTCGTCCAACCTAGAGTGCGAGTCGCTCTCCCCCATCTAGGCTTGGGAGTAAATAAAGTTTTAGTTGGTTTTGATTTCTGCAGTACTTTTGTAGCAAAGAGAGAGTTTTTAATTGATTTGTGCAATGGCTTTGGTTTGTTGGAGCTGCACCATTTGTTGATGTTGGTGGCCTTCATCCTCTTGAAGGGTTATTTGCATGTGTGGTGGTGAGCATCTCAGGTTGTTGAGTTAGGCTTATTTGGTAGTTGCTATAAGAGACTGAGAGGCCATTAGCTATACCCTTACCTCCTTCGGTGGCTATCGATTATGATAGTGTTTGATGTGTCCTAAATTCCAACGACCAGTTGGGTTAATGTTTATAGGTGGTGGTTTTTTGGTTTGCAAGCAAGTTTCTTATTTGATTAGAAAACTTTCCTTCTTCGGCCTTCTAGTGTTCTGCTTCAACTCCAGCTGCGATAAGACTCGGCAATGCTTTTAGGGCTCTTGGTGGTTTCGACTTCGTTCTTCTTGGGGTTTGATTTATGAGTTTCAATTTCTCGTATGTGTTGGGCTCAAACTTCATTGCCTTTCTGTTGGTATTGTCGGACTTGATGTACTTCTATCCTTTAGCCCTTGTTAATGCAATGATGCAATTAAAAAAAAAAAGGTTTGCATAATTATCTTAAAGCCCAGAAATCTTTTGTATGAAAACTGGTCAATTTCAAGAAACCCAACCCAATATCAAAGCGGTGTCGCTTTCTGCTGTTGGTTGGCGGGCTATCGATCATTGGTCATCACCTTCTGTCCCCAAATCTACACTTCTGAAATGATCAATCGCAACTAAAATCGATACGCCAGCTCGAATATTTGATTTTAGGATTCATTCCGATCAACAGGCAATATCCCCCGAAGGCTTTGAGATTTTATTCATTTTCTATCAAATCTTCGATTCAAATTGTCTACAAGGTGCTCTAATTGACCCATTTCCTTCTTATTTTTGTTCCTGTTTTGCCAATATGTGGAAGTTCAACATGATTCCTTGTTTTAATTCTGTAATTAGCGTTAAATGGAGATATTTGGATTAATGTGTTTCTTGATTTTTGTTTCTTTCAGGACTTTAAGAGAGGCGTTGTATCTGTTCGAGAAATAATCCATTATGAAGTTATTAGAATACAGTACCCTTGAAAGGTAATTTTTTAATTGCTACTTTGGCAATCGAATTGCCCTTGAGAGGAATTAGCCTTTTTTTTTTTTTTTTAAATAATTAGGTGAATGTTCCATCAGGGAGATTTGTGAACCTCAGCCTGTGACTAGTCTTAGATGGGATTACATTTGAATTTGATTTTGATATATTGTGTTGTATTCTGTTTATTATCCCCAGCATAAATGAGTTCTTAAGCAATTTAAATCTTGGAGAACGTACAATCAAGGGATGCCTTGAAGCTTACTCATGCAATTACCAATTTGCAACTTAATTATCAAGTTTTGGAAATTTTATTTTGGATGAAAAATGTGATTTTTCCTCCCTCGTGTTCTGTTAAGGTAAACATTCTGGAACAGACAAAAAACTTTCTATCAGTTTGGAGCACGAGGAAACATAATGTAATGCATACTTTCTTTGCTGTCGTTGCTAGTGAGCCATTATGGATTTATTCTTTAAATAGAGCTACCTTTCTTTTTTCCTCAGTTTTGATACTATTCTATTTTTGTGCTTAGCATATGAGAAATCCAAATCTAATGTAAAATTTTTATATTTGAATAACTTGAATTAATATGAAAACAACATCTACCTTTAAGTATTTTTTTTTTAATGTTACCATCAAAATTTATTTTATTATTTGAAGAACAAAACAAGAATAGAATTCCTGAAATAGGATGTCTATATGATATCTATTTCTATTGCCATTCCATTTCTACAGGAAACCAAACATGTCCTAAAAGCATTGGTATTTTGGATAAACTTTATCCATCTGTGTTTGTATGGTGAGCGCTAGTGGATGTGTCCACGTGTCTTGCATTTTTGTCTTGTGCGACTGCAGGAGTTGAGCTATGTATGCAACAATGATCTTGCTTAGGATTCATTTGTTTTGCAAGAGTTATATTCCATGCTGTAGACGGTGAACTGCAAGATTTCTCATATCTAGGTTCTTTAATTTTTTTTTTGGGGGTGGGGGGTTGGGGGGGGAGGAGAGGGTTGGGGGCGGAGCGGAAATGATTGGCTTTGGTAATCATTTTCTCCTCAGATCCTTGATTATCTTGGGAAAACTTCAGACATGGACTCATCCTCACCAGCTGATTACTTATTAAGCAGATCCAAGTGGTTACCGGTTGCCTTGTTGTGTAGACAGGTTTGGGGATTGTTTAGCTGTTTGTGATTTCTATGACTGGTTTTCCATTGTGCTCATTCCAGCCGAAAGACACTGAGTTATCTTACACTCTGTCACATGTATCCAGATTATGACTTCAGGTAACAATGTACTTTTTGTTGCATCTTTTATTTCACTGATGGTGAAAGGAGGATTATGGGTAATGCCATTGTCAGCTTCTTGTGCAACATGGCATCCCACTATATAATCCTCTTTAAAATGCAATGGGAGCGTTGTCGAAAGGTTTGACAGACAGCTCACGGAAACAGTTGCTCTAGGAGGAGCTGAGAGTTCAAGTCTCTCCATTTCCCAAATCTAATCTGGGCCATTAATGTGGTTTGCATTTAAAAAAAATATATATATAACTCAACTCAACTCAACTAAGCCTTTATCCCAAAAATTTGGGGTCGGCTATATGGATTCGCTTTTTACACTTTGAACGATTTTGGGTTAAATCCTCAGAAATGTGTAATGCTTCTAAGTCATGTTGTACTACTCTCCTCCAAATCAATTTAGGTCTACCCCTTTTTTCCTTTCTATCCTCTAACCACCTAATGTGCTCTACTTGTCTAACTGGAGCCTCCGTATGTCTACGCTTCACATGACTAAACCACCTCAATCTCCCTTCTCTCAACTTATCTTCAATTGGCACCACTCCTACCTTTTCTCTAATACTTTCATTACGGACTTTATCTAGTCTAGTATGGCCACTCATCCACCTTAACATTCTCATCACTGCAACTCTGATCTTAGATGCATACGACTCTTTCAGTGCCCAACACTCACTACCATATAACATAGCCGGTCGTATGGCTGTACGGTAAAATTTTCCTTTTAATTTATTGGGAATCTTACGATCACATAAAACTCCCGTGGCACGTCTCCACTTCAACCATCCGGCTTTAATCATATGACTAACATCCTCCTCACATCCCCCATCTACTTGAACGACTGAGCCTAGATATTTAAAGTGATTACTTTGGGACAGTACCACTCAATTCAAACTAACTTCTTCCCTATCACCAGTTTGGCCTTCACTGAACTTGCAATGCATGTATTCTGTCTTCGTTCTACTTAACTTAAAACTCTTTGACTCTAGAGTACTTCTCCAAAGTTCTAGCTTCTTATTGACTCCTTGTGTCTCATCTATCAGAACAATATCATCTGCAAACATCATGCACCAAGGAATACTCTCTTGTATATGTTTCGTCAGTTCATCTAAAACTAATGTGAAAAGGTAAGGGCTTATGGCTGATCCTTGGTGTAATCCAATTGAGATCGGAAAATCTCGTGTCCCCTCCCATTGTGCGCACAATAGTAGTTGCTCCTTTATACATATCTTTCAATACTTGTATGTACCTAATAGATACCCTCTTTTGTTCTAACACATTCCATAAGACCTCTCTTGGAACACTATCATAAGCCTTCTCCAAATCAATAAAAACCATGTGTAGATCTTTCTTCCCATCTCTATATTTCTCCATCAAGCTTCTAATGAGAAAGATCGCTTCCATAGTAACGACCGGGCATGAAACCAAATTGATTGAGAGAGATAGAAGTATCATGACGTAGTCGATGCTCCACAACTCTCTCCCACAACTTCATAGTATGGCTCATGAGTTTAATTCCCCTATAGTTTGAGCAACTCTGTATGTCTAAAATATATATATATATATATATATCTCAGTTTGTTTCAGATTTGAACTATAAGGGAATTATTACATGGATGCCTTTAATGCATATATTTTGTTGTGCTTTCCTTTTATTATGATGTTGCCATGCATCTTTGTGAGTTGCAGTGCCATGAAAGCCCGCCAGTTCTTTACAGAGGAAAACTGGGACACTTTTAAGCAGATTTTGGATATATACTTGTTTGAGGCGTCAAAGGTATTAACTAATTGCTTTTCATTCATGTGTATAGAGCAATGCAAGTCCCCTCCTTCCCAAAATAAAAAAAAAAAAGGAAGAAAGAGAAGAAGAGATATTAGGGTTAGGTGTTATATTATTATTTTTGTTTTGGCTAATTGCATTTCTTCTTGGCTAGGGGAAGAAATTAGCTGACTGCATTTGCATTTTATTATATGATTTAAATCACATCTACTAAACTTCTTGTCCTCAGTAACCACTAATTCTCTCTCTCTCTCTCTCTCTCTCTCTCTCTCTCTCTCTCTCTCTCTTTCTCTTTATTTTTTTTTTGTTTTTTAAATACTATATAATCTAATCTCTCATCATTACTTGTCAGTTGTTACCATATATCAGAGTTGTTTTACCATTTTCTTTATATAGAGCGGTGACCTTATCTAAAGCGTAGGATTTCTGGTTGATTCTTGTGTGAATAGGTGATTGGAACGAAACCCTAGTTTACAATGTTGAAATGGTAACTGGTGTTGAGGTAGGTAATTGCATGAGTTGTAAAGAAATGATTGCTTATGTTTCCATATTATATGCTTATGTTTCCATATTATATGCGTATGTTAGGCATCAGCCTAACTCAGTCTCTGGAATACAGAGATTGTGAAAGAATTAGAGAATAGAGTAAATGAGAAGAGAAAAGAGATTGGATGAGAAGAGAAATAGAACTTGAGAGAGAAGTAATCTGTTATTGACTTATTGATGAGTAGAAGAATAAATGAATACAGCTGAGAATCTCTCTTTATAAACAGAAGCATAACTGCCTCATAACCACCTCTCAACAACTAACTGAATTCAGTCAAACCAGCTGACTCTCCTAAAAATATTTCCCTCCAAAATACTCCTTTATCTGACCCTATTGCTATTTCTCCTCTTCCTTCTATAGTATGTAGGGGTGTGCAAATGGTCGGTTCGGTTCCGAACCGAACCGAACCGAACCGAACCGATAAAACCGAAAATCGAAAATAAAAAATTTTAAAACCGAACCGAACCGATAAATATCGATTCGGTTTTAAACCGATCAAACCGAAATTTATAAAATTTCATATTTTTAACATTAAATCTAAATAATAAAAACATAAAAACAAAAAAAATTAGAAATCAAAACTCAAAAATCTTAAGGTTCGGTTCGGTTTTCTTTGATTTCGGTTCGATTCGATTCGGTTCGATTCAATTTGGTTCGATTTTTTTTATTTCCTATATATATTAATAATTTCGGTTCGGTTCGGTTTTTTTGATTTTTTTATGAAAATAACCGAACCGAACTGATTAATCCGAAATTATCAAAATTATAAACCGAACCGAACCGATTAAATTTTAAAACCGAACCGATTGAACCGAATTAATCGGTTCGGTTCGGTTTTTCGGTTTAAACCGAAAACTGCACACCCCTAATAGTATGTAACAGTGTGAGAGAGATGTGTTGCAGCATCTGGTTTCCTTATTTTTTTGTTGAGATATCAAGCCCAAATGTGTGGCTTTGTCATTTCAGATGCCGTGACTTCATTTTTTCCCTATTCATTGTAGGAATAGATGAAGGAAAATGAGGGTGATTCCTTGCTGGTAACCTCATTCAAGGCTTTGGACGAGGTGAGCATACTTAAAGACATGAGGGCAACTTGTATAAAGAGACAACATTATGATATATTGTTGTGCAGGTTGTAAAACTAGCAGAATGCGAAATTTACAGCTACAATGCAGACCCATTTCTAGAAAAAGGAGCAATGTGAGTATTCATATTATCTTCATGATCTCACATAAGCCGTCAGTGGTAACACCCATCTCTAAGACCCCCATCCCGCGAGGCCCCCCCCCCCCCCCCTCCAACCCACACACACACACACACTCCCAAAAAAAGAAAAAAATGTTGGTGGGGAAAACTAAGAGTTATAACTTTCGCATTTTTTCTATAGCCAGTCTTTCAATTTCTTTTTCTACAATAGGAAACTAAAGCGCGTTGTGCGCTTCCATTTCTGTTGTCTAAGGTGGGTTATTGTGATTTTGTTGTGATGTAGACACATATGATGAGCTGTTAGTTGAATTGATTGTAACAGAGAGTGAGTGGCACATAAAATGTATAAATACATTGTTATTGAACATGTACAATCATCAATTGAATAGAATGACTGAATTTTTCTTCCTACTCTATTTCTTTCTTTCTTCTTCTATCTCAACTCTTTCCTTCCTCTTCTTCTCCTTCTTCTTCTTCCCTTTCCCTGTTTCCATGCTAGGTTATGGCTTTGCCATAACAATTTGTATCAAGCAGCTTTGATCAAGGGAAATTCTCCTTCTTCTTCTATAATTTCTTCTTTCTCTCTCTCTTCCTCACCCCCCTTCTCTCTGAATCTCTCCCTCTTTCCTCTAAATCTTCTCCCTTTCTCTGATTTCTTGGGTGCAAACTCTCTAATCTGGATTCTTGTGAATTCATATATCTTCCTACTATTTTCAATTCCTTCTTTCCATTAAATTTCATCCGTTCTTTCCATTTTTCTTTACACAAATCCCTGCTTTTATCACCACTCAAATTGCAAAAATTTACGGCAGAAGACCCCAAATTTCAGAATCTTGGAGAGGAGTGACATTCTTTAAAATGTAATTGTCTGATTCTTATGAGGGAAATTGTTGAAGGTTTGTATGATTCAAGAAGACTTAATAAAACATGGAGGGTTTGTGGGAGAATTAAATACCTTTCTTTAAGAATTGGAAGCTGGACAACTTCTGATGAGCAAAACATGGAGGGAGTTTTCGATTTCTTGAGGGAAATTGTAGTAGAATCGGGACAATTGTTAGAGCCTATTCCAGAATTTTATTTTGAAGAAAAGATTTCAGAATCTCTTGAGCAAATTGATGTGGTTCAAAGTATTGAACCTACAAGCAATTAGCCATTGGGAATTCAAGAGGGTAAGGATATTTTCTTAACTTTCTATTCTGCCAAAATGATTAAGAGTGATTCTATAGCGTTAGGGTCTTCTTATGTTCATGAAAGTGATAAAGAAAAGAAACAAATTGATGGGGGTTGTGATTCTCGGTCAATGGAGAAAGGGTGGCTTCAAGGTGTTCATAGCTTGAAGCAAAAATTTTTTCTTGTTGATCATAGTTATTAAAGGCGCGCCTCAGGCACAAGGCTCACCAGGCTCGAACCCTCGCGCCTTATGCGCCTAGGTGTGCGCCTTTGTTCCTGACACAAGGTTCTGGAAAGGCATGCCTTCTTTATTTCCATCTTTAGCGAGCACTTTGCCAAGCAAAAAGGACAACCACTTAAAACTCAAACTAACAAACCCAATTCAAGATATATGCCAAAGAAAAAAAAAAAGCATCACATTTATTTGACTTTTATGGATTTTTTAAATTTTTTACTTTTGCGCCTCACCTCGCTCAGGCGCGCGCTTGCACATTGTGTCTTGCGCCTAGGCTCCAAGACTCCTTGGCGCCTAGGCTCCAAGACTCCTTGGCGCCTTAGTGCGTCTTGAGCCTTTAATAACTATGTTGTTGATGAGGAAAATATTGAGGAAGAAAAAGAAAATAGTTCTGTGAGTAGTTTGGTGCATTCAACATTTGCAATCGTTCTCAAAGAATTGGAATTTGAGATATGGAGAAGGCAAAAGAAAAGATTGCAGCATTTCCTCCCTGGCACTTGTACATACCGAACTGTGGCAAAGGAAAAAAAAAAAAAAAAAGAGAAGACAACCAGCTGCTAAAGAGTTATGTGAAGACTTGTAAAGCATGGCAGGTCAGTAGAGCCAATATTAGTTCATTGGTAATCTGTCTGTTGATGATGCTACATGGGAGGATAAAGATTTTACGGTGCTGCGATTTCCATGCTTCATTCTTGAGGACAAGAATGAGCTTGATGGGGAGGGTAATGTTGTGATGTAGACACATATGATGAGCTGTTAGTTGAATTGGTTGTAAGAGAGAATGAGTGGCACATAAGATATATAAATACATTGATATTGAACATGTACAATCATCAATTGAATAGAATGACAGAATTCTTCTTCCTACTCTATTTCTTTCTCTCTTCTTCTATCTCCACTCTTCCCCTCCTCTTCTTCTCCTTCTTCTTCTTCCCTTTCCCTGTTTCCATGCTAGGTTATGGCTCTGCCATAACAGATTTATTGTTTTTTCTTTTTTACTTTTGGGGTTTTCCTTCAAAGTACCTTATTTACTTTTTGGTTTTATCATTGCTGTTTGTGACGGTAGCTTGGTGGTGGAGGGATATCTTTTGGACAATTCAAATTATGAGGGAGATGAGGAATGACATGGACATGTGAGTGCTGATAGCCATGGACTATTAGCATGATGTTCATATGTGAAGGCCTACAACTTCCATCTGTAGTTATGCTTCTGTATGTGCCCCTTCTCATGGTACCTAATTGGTAGGATTAGCTTTTCTACTTCTCAACGCATGTAGTTAGTTACTCTTGTAGTCAATAAAGATGCTTCTAAACTATATGTGAAATCTTGTTAGGCTTGTGATTAGATGTGAGGATCCAAGTTTCTAGAAGACATTCATTTCCCCCTCTATTCAAATGGTGTCATTTGTTTGCATTTTGTATATATGTATGTATGTTCATTTGCAACTGCATTTTTTATTTTTAGGATGACTTGAACATGATAACTGAAGAGGAGATATTGGTGTTGCTTTCTAGGAGATATTGATGTTGCTGTCTATCTGTCTTGGTTCGTAGTGATTTAGAATCCAGATTGGCTGCTGCCATGGCTTTGGTGGTTGGGTAAGTAGAATAGTGAGTTATAAATTTACAAAGAATGCTTATGGCTTAAGCAGTGAAGAACTGTCCAATCCATTTGGATAGCCTCACAAAAGCTTGGGATAAAGAGGATGAGCAGATCTTGGACTGAGCATTAGTCTAAATATTGGGTTAAAATCTCACCCATTGCCCTTCAATTTTGGGCGTTGTAATGTCATCTTTCATCTTTGAATTTTAATTTTTAGCACAAGATTTTATAAACAGTGATTTGAATAATAATAAAGCCTTTACTACTTGAGATAATCAGTTTTTCGATAACTTGATAATTTTGTTAAAGCATTTGTAAAAAAAGAAAAATGAAATGTCCTAAAAATCCTCAAATAAAAATTCAACCTTTTCTTTTCCACTCATGCTGCCTTCTTCTCTTTATCTATGTTTCCCTCACCTTCACCTCCTTGTCTGTGTCACCCTCTCTCCTCCACTGCTGCCATCTTCATACATCTTTCCCTCTCCATCTCTCACTTATTCCCTCTCTTTCTTGGGAATTTTAACTCCAAGAAGTCTACTTTTTTAGTCTTTTTCATCATTAACTCTCGAAGAAGTTTGACCCGAAACAAGCCCATTTGTTATCCAGCAAGATTCAATGACTATGCCTCTAAGAAAGATTCTTGTTTTCTTCTTTCTCTACGATCTCTTCAACTTTCGAGACATTTTCTTGTCTTAGCCAATAATGTCAGCTTAAGCAAAACCAGAGGCAAATCGGAGGGAGAGAACTTAAAACCAACCATTAAGATCTAAACTGATACTCCAACACTGAAGAAATTGAAAAACACCCTGAAAATAAATAATAAAGGAGGAGCTATCCAGATACGAAAATCCCAGGTAGCATCATCTGAAGATGCATAGATTCTTGAATAGTGAAAGTGAATGCATATATTCTTCTTGAATAGTGAAAGAGGATTCGTGTCTTTTCTTTTTGGTTCTGTCCTGTCCTGGAGTTTCTCTCATAACCGTAGCTCTATTTTTTCACTTGATTTTTGATAATGAATATTGACTGAAATAATAATGTAAATTTATGGCCTTCTATATTGTGATCATTTGACAGGTTTAATTCCTTAAAGTTTAGAAGCAATTAGACAAAGAAAATAACAGATGCTATGAACGATAAGCCAAGCTGAAACAGGAAATAATTGGCCTTGCCATGTTGACCTGAACTCAGCATACTGATATTTCTTCCTCACTCTACTCTTTTAAATGAATATTTACCTCGTTAAAATATTAATGGAAGTTGTGGATGATTTCCAAGGAAAATAGACGACAAGAGTAGCACAATAAATTCAAGAAAATATAAATTTTCAGCTGGACAAAATGATTGTTTATATTTCGAAAGGCTTTGATAAGAAAATATTTTATTCTCATTTGAGATCCACCTCTACAGGATGAATGTGAGAGATGGTGGGAATGAGAGATCAGAAAGGTGAGGGGTAGAGAAAGAAGGTGAGAGAGACATAAATAAAAAAAGAAGAGAGGTTTTTTTTTTTTTTTTTTTTTTTTTTTTTTTTTTTTTCCTGTGTCATTCCAATAAATTAATTAGAAAATTGATCATATCTCAATAATAAGAATTTTATAAAATTTTGTATTATAAAATAAAATTTATTTAAAATTAAAAAATAATGCATAAAAATTTATTCAATTTATTGAATTGACTGAATTAACCAATTACAAGAGTCTAAAATATCATTCCCTTTTCCCCTTCTTATTAGGGGTGTGCAGTTTTCGGTTTAAACCGAAAAATCGAACCGAACCGATTAATTCGGTTCAATCGGTTCGGTTTTAAAATTTAATCGGTTCGGTTCGGTTTATAATTTTGATAATTTCGGTTAAATCGGTTCGGTTCGGTTATTTTCATAAAAAAATCAAAAAAACCGAACCGAACCGAAATTATTAATATATATAGGAAATCAAAAAAATCGAATCAAATTGAATCGAACCGAATCGAACCGAACCGAAATCAAAGGAAACCGAACCGAACCTAAAGATTTTTGAGTTTTGATTTCTAATTTTTTTTGTTTTTTTGTTTTTATTATTTAGATTTAATGTTAAAAATATGAAATTTTATAAATTTCGGTTTGATCGGTTTAAAACCGAACCAAACCGAAATTTATCGGTTCGATTCAGTTCGGTTTTCTCCTATCAATCGATTTGGTTCGGTTTTTAAAATTTTTGATTTTCGGTTTTCGGTTTTATCGGTTCGGAACCGAACCGACCGTTTGCACACCCCTACTTCTTATTATTAATCAACTAGGGAAACTTTTTAACTTAATTCAGTAAAGAAAGTTTATACTACAAAAATCCTGGATTTTTAGGGAAAGAAAAGCGTAACTTGAATACTTGAAGAAAGTGAGATTAGGCAAGCAAAGTGAAGATCCTTCAATCATTGTATTTGTAGCCCCTTAATCCCACTGATCACTCTATCTGCCTACCTGCATCACTATGCAACTAAAAAAAAAATGTACATTAAGGGGGTACACTTGTTCATCTGGCCATGATTAGATTAGTGGAAAAGGACAAATTCTATGAATTATATAATGTTTAGGCTCTACCTTTTCCATTATCAATCATCAACCAGCATCTGTACTTCCATCACTTTCCCCTCTTTCTCACATTGCAGATTTGCATTGAAGCATAAACAAAGGTAGGGTCATAGCCTTTTGGCTACACCAGCTTCTTTTGGCAACACAAATTAAATTGAGGACAACCCTTCTTCTCTTATCAAACACTTTAAAATTTCACCTTATTATAAAACTTTCATGTAATTTAATATGCTCTATATATTGCATTTTAATGGAGCTGCACATTAGAGTGTACACATGTCAACAAAGGGCGTCAAGTTAATAAAAAATCCATTCAAGAATCAACAATAATGAATAAAAAAAGAGCATGTCTTCATTGAATTGAATTATTGAAGAGCAATCCAATAAAGTTCATAGTTCAATATATATATATATATATATATATATATAATTATTAATTCTAATCTCTTGTTTATTGTAATCTGTGAAGGCAAACCTTTGTCCCATAAGACTGGGGTTCTTGTCAACATGCTACGTGGTGCCGGAATTTGACATCATACAGTCCATGTTTATTATGTGCTACTTGTTCTTCACAGAGTGGCTATGTCAGATCTCTCTTTTTCTCCTTTCTATTTTATATACCTCACCAGATCTTCATATTATCACACCCAACCACGTATTTTGTTCTTCATGATACCTCCCATTTAATTACTTCCAAATCTCCTTTATTTATTGGGGGTATTCTTTTTCATTAATTATATATCATCAGTGATAATGATTATCTGTATCTCTTTCAATTAATTCATTGTATTTATATATCGAAACTTTATTTATTTTATTTATATCGCAATATCTTAAAATTCATATCAAATTTAAACTCTTTTTATGAGAATTAAGTTAAATTAAGAATATCAATAATTGATTATAGGCTTAAAGTTTAAAAAAGTTATGATAATCATATCTAAAAAAATTTTATTTTTTCTTTGTAAAAAAATTAAAATAAAAACTAATTTATTAATTTTCTAACTAATTTGAATTAAACCTAAAATTATAATATTATTCTCAATATGAAAGAATTATTTGATCTGAATAAATATCACAATCAATATATCTCTCAAGAATTAAAAGCTTTTACAATGAGGAGAAAAAAACTTTTTTTTTTTTATTACAAAAGGAAAACTAGAGAGAGATAAGAAACAGAAAGCATAAAAAATTCCATAAAAATTGGAGAAAGGACAAAAGAAATTGAGTAAAATTTTTCTATTTTATTGAAAAAAAAAAGAAAAAAAAGAGAGAGAATTATATGTCGTGGATGAAAATGGCAAACGACAGCCTCAAATTTTTCATAGATAGAAAAGTAAAAAGAGGAGCGGAGAAAAGAGTGTGGCTAGGGTTTAAAGAATTAGTTATCAATTCATGAGTTCTTGACATTAGAGAAAATGATTTATTGATTAGTTTTGGATAATAATTGTTAACTAAGAAAATACTCATATAATTTTAAAAAAAATTATATTCCACGTTCATAGTCTTACAGTTTAATAAACAATTTATTAGTAAAATTGTTCTTATTTAAAAATAAAAATTAAACAAGGACAAGCTAAGCATTTAACCCAACTTGGACAGTGTGGGGTTCCATTTTTTTCCATTAATGTTGCATAGTTACCAAATCAAATTGTTTATTGCTGTAGTAACTTTTTCATAAACCTAGTTGTCAAGCAGAATCTCATTTATATCTCATTCAGGAGTTCTTATCCAATTTACAGACACCATTATAGAGGAGGAAGGTAGACTTGTTGAACAACATAAAATGATATATTACCTTCCTCTCTATCATTCTTTCTTTTCATCTCCTCTCCCTCTAATATTCAGGACCTAACAAAACAGAGATAATATCTTTTCATGGATCATACTTCTAGGGCAAGATACTCCCAGAAACCAATAACATCTCCAAACATGCCTGCCCACACCGCAATCCAGAGCCTTTTTAGCTCATTATTAACTTATCTGCCAGACTGCCACCATTTGCTTTCCCATGGATTTGTATGGTTTAAACATAACCTGGTTATATATATATATATATATATATATAAGGGTTTTTTTTTTAATTGCAGGTCAAGAAGACTTATCAATGATTTCATATACTATTAAATTAAAACTCATTGATGTTTTAATATATATTTATCTTGTTAGGTCCACCATTTTCATGTACATATGTAATAAAGCCTAGCTATTACAAGGTGAGCAGCTTTCTCTTGTGAATGAGAGCTAGCTATATGGAAATATGGAACTGATCATGAGGCCAAATGGTGGCATGTGAATTGGGAAGCAAGAAAAAGCTTTCCAAATTAAAAAATTCAAATAAGTTAACAATCTTATGTTAAAAAAATAAATTAAATCGTTATAGATTACATGATTAGAGAATATATGTACCTGGAAATACGCTTGTATCCATGGTTTTCTATGAACAATGAAGAACAGAAGCGTAAGGGTAGATTCACAACTTTTAATATCCACAGCCTTCTAATTTTATATGAATTCTATCTGATATTAAATGGGGTTATCAGAATATATATATGACTGAGAGTTGAGGCCTCTTTCTTAGTGAGCTTATGGACAGCCTGACCCATTACAGGCTTGCTCAATTACATGACCTAATCCATTTAGATATTGCCAATTACTAAACTTATTATTTGGTATCATTGTTTAATTTGTCAATGAGCCTAACAATTGATTAATGCTAATCCACATCCAGATACAAATAAATAATTCAACAATTTCCTACTTGGATAGCAGTAATCAATTTATTAAACTAAAAATATAGATTAATAAAATAAAAAATAATATCCAATAATAAGTAAGTAATTTAACATATAAAATCTAGTTAATGTAATGGCAAACAAAGTAACATTGAATCCGATAGGGAAAACAATATTATATATATGTGCCAACAAAATCTCAAGAACAAAAACTGAATTTAAATGGAATATGTAATAAGATATGTCCAAAAACAATGGTTTAAGCATTCCATACAAATGCTAATCAAAATGTAACATAAAACAAACTCCCACTAAACCAAAACATCATCAAAAGTTTTCATTACACCCATGTGCGCAACATGCTTTTGAAAAACACTAATGGGCAAAGCTTTGGTTAACGGATCCACAATAATTTGGTCTGTAGTAATATGTTTAATCTGAGTCTGTGATTCACAAATCTTCTCTCGAACAAACAGGAATTTGACATCAAAATGTTTAGTTTGACTAGAATTCTTGTGATTTTGAGAGAAGCAAATAGCAGGAGCATTGTCGCAATAAATGGTTAAGGGCCTTGAGATGCTCTCAAAAACAAGCATACCAGAAATCAATTTCTTTAACCAAATAGCTTGACAGGTAGCCTCATAACAAGCAACATACTCTGCTTCCATAGTGGAGGTAGCGATAAGTGTTTGTTTGGCACTTTTCCAAGAAACAGCTTCTCTAGACATCATGAAGATGTAACCAGATGTAGATTTTCTATTATCTACACAGCCTGCAAAGTCAGAATCAGAGTACCCAATGACTTCCAGATTGCCAGATCTTTTGTAAGTCAACATATAATTCTTAATACCCTGCAAATATCTCATAACTTTCTTTGCAGCTTTCCAATGACTCCATCCAGGATTACTCAAGTATCTACCAAGGACACTAATAGCAAATGCTATATCAGGACGAGTGCATACTTGAGCATACATCAAGCTCCCAACTGCAGAACTATATGGAATCTTTTTCATTTCAGTCCTTTCTTTGTCATCCTGAGGACACTGAGCTTTAGAGAGTTTCTCACCTAAAAGAACAGGTGCAATAGAAGATGAGCAAGTGTGCATGTTAAATCTCTTAAGAACTCGATCAATATAAGTTCCTTGAGACAAACCCAATATGCCTCGAGACCTATCACGGTGAATCTGGATACCCAGAGCATATGTGGCCTCACCAAGATCTTTCATGTCAAAGTGACTTGAAAGCATGTGTTTTGTCTCGTTTAAGAGATTGATGCTATTACTGGCAAGAAGAATGTCATCAACATACAACACTAGAATAATGAAATGGCTCCCACTCACCTTCTGACAGATGCATTGATTTGAAGCATTCTCTTCAAAACCAAGAGAAGTTAAAACTTGATCAAACTTCAGATACCATTGTCTAGAAGCCTATTTCAACCTGTAAATAGATCTTTTCAACTTGCACACCAAGTGTTCTTTACTAGCTTTTATGAAACCGTTAGGTTGAACCATATACACATCTTCATAAAAGTCTCCATTTAAGAAAGTTGTTTTAACATCTATCTGGTGGAGTTCTAAGTCATAATGAGCAACTAAAGCCATAACCACATGAAAGGCATCTTTAGTGGACACTGGGGAAAAAGTTTCTGTATAATCTATACCTTCCCTCTGATTATAATCTTTTGCTACTAGTTTGGCCTTGTACCTTTTTACTTTACCTTTGACTCCACGTTTGGTCTTAAAGACCCATTTACAACCTACATCTTTACAACCATCTGGTAATTTAACAAGTTCCCAGACTTGATTGTGATACATAGAAGATAGTTCATCCTGCATGGCTCTCATCCATTCTGAAGAATTAGGACCACATATAGCCTCCTGATAAGAAATAGGATCAGAAATGTCAGCACCATCAAACTCGTGTTCCTGTAAATAGACCATATAATCATTTGATATTACAGGTCTATGAATCCTTTGAGATCTCCTCAAAGGTGCAACTTCATCAACTGTATCTGGCCCCTCAGCATCTACAACCGGTGGTTCTAAATTGACATCAAAAGGATTTTGAACTTCATCATTGCCCTCAGGAGGATTAAAATCTACTGAGGAAGGTAGCAAAGGCATAGGAAAGACAACAGTCTTATCTCTAAGATTGACAACACGAGGTATTTGACTCCTACTATCCATCTCATCCTCAAAATAAACAATACAATCTGATTCAATCACTCTAGTGGAATGAGTTGGACAATAAAATCTACTACCTCTAGAACTTGTACAATAGCCAATAAAGAAACCACTAACAGATTTAGCATCTAGCTTTTCAATCTGAGGGTTATATGGCCTCATCTCTGCCTTACAACCCCATACATGAAAATATTTCAAATGGGCTTCTTACCAAACATTAACTCATAGAGAGTCTTAGGCACTGATTTACTAGGAACTTGATTAAGAATGTACACAGCAGTTTTCAAAGCATCACCCCATAAAAATTCTGGTAAAGAAGAATGAATAAACATACATCTCACCATGTCCATTAAAGTACGATTTCACCTCTCTGTAACTCCATTTTGTTGAGGTGTTCCAGGCATGGTGTACTGTGCCTCAATCCCACATTCTTGTAAATATAAAGCAAATGGACCAGGATTTCTATTAGTCTCAGTATACCTGCCATAATACTCATCACCCTTATCTGACCTTACACATTTAATCTTCTTCCCAGTTTTCAGTTCAACTGCAGCCTTAAAAGCTTTAAAGGCGTCCAAGGAACTAGACTTTTCATAGAGAAGATCAATCCAACCATATCTAGAAGAGTCATCAATAAAAGTGATATAGTATTTAAAACCTCCCATAGCAACAGGAGAAATGGGTCCACAGATATCTGTATGAATCAAATTCAACACATCTTCACTCCTAATTGCCCCTTTGTTTCTAGCTCTAGCAGGAAATTTTCCTTTAATGCAATCAACACATGTATTAAAGTTAGAGAAATCCAGACTATGCAAGACACCTTATTTAACCATCCTTTCTAATCTTTCCCTAGAAATGTGACCCAAATGTCTGTGCCATAACATTGAAGAGTTCTCATTAACTCTTTGACATTTATGCCCAATGACAACATTGATGGGAACATCAACAGATTGAAAAGGAACTGAATTTAAATCCAACATGTATAAACCATTGCATAAAATAGCGGAATCAAGAATATCAGATTTAAAATAAATAATAATTTTTCCATTGCCCTGAAGATACACATAACCACACTTGTCTAAAATAGAACTGGAAATTAAATTTCTCCTTAAAGAAGGAGCATAAACAGTATCATTTAATTCTAACACATGTCCAAAAGACAAATTCAAAGAAATAGTCCCTATGAGTTCTATTACTACAACTCCATTTACTCCTAAAACAGTCTTCTCCTTTTCACTTGGCTTCCTCACGTTTTTGAACTCTTGTAAGGAATTTGAAACATGAATGGTAGCACCAGAATCCAGCCACCAAGAATTTGAAGAAACATCAACAACATTTGATTCAAAACATACTAGAGCTACAGGGGCAAGTTTTAGACTATTACCTTCCTTCTCATGCTTCTTTTTAAGCTTAAAACAGTCCTCTAACTTATGGCCAAGCTTCTTGCAATAGTTGCACTTGCCTTTGAAAGGTTTCTTCTTAACTGTTAAATTATGATCATGCTTACCACCATTCTTGTTCTCAAATTCAGCTTTAGGTTTCTTGTCCTTCTGAAATTTCTCATTAGTCTTGCTATTAGACCTTTTAAAGACATAATTAACAAATGGAGTGTTCCCTTTCCTCATAGATTCCTCTTTTTGGCACAAAATGGCTATCAACTGATCAACTATCCACTCCCCTTGTTAGGAGTTATAAGAAGTCTTGAGAATTTTGAATTGGGCTGGGAGAGATTCAAGAATGCGCCAGACTAGAAAACTCTCTCCCAAATCAAGCTCAAAAGACTTGAGCTTGTTGAAATAACTTATAAGTGTCATGATGTGTTCCCGCACACCACTGACACCATCATATTGGGTGTGCTCCAGCAAAGAAAGATAATGACTCTTTTGAGTCTTGTCAAACTTTTTAAATTTTTCAGCAACAGCCTGTAGAAATTCCTTAGTAGTCTCCTTATTAGGAATACCTTGTCTTATGGACTTATCTATAATATACTTTATCACCATTAAGAAAACCCTATTAGAATTTTGCCACTTCTCATAATAAGTCTTTTTAGCAATAGTGGATTCATCAGTAAGTTCAGCAGGTGCATCAACCCTTAAGGCTAAATGCAGTTGGGCTATTGCTAGGTACATGCTTAGAGACACTTTCCAGTCATCAAAATTGGAGCCATTCAGAGTTTTCACAGCAGATAATTGTATAGAAACAACAGCTAGAATCAAACAATAGAGGAAACATGAATTATGTATATAACATAATCACAAAACTAAAGTTTCCTTTTAGATCCAGCTAAGAAAACAATTATGAACAAAACTGTTATTTATTATAATCCCGTCTAAGGGTCCTGGATTACAATAAAATCAAGAAAACTCATTGAACTCATCAATTATATATATATATATATATAAACCAACATTTTTAACACTTTTATACCGACAAGGTATTAAAAAATATTAAAGATAATTAACAAATAATATTACTACTAACAATAACATATTATATTAATAATGTTATATCGATAGGTATATCTACTATTAATATAATCCAAATAGCTCTTGAAGTCCATGGGATAAATTTTTAAACAAACCAAGAAAACAATTTTATGACTAGTCCCACGATAGGTGAGTTCATAATCATAAAAGTATTTAACATAATCAGAATTTTCACAAATACTATAATATTAGCATAGTAATAATATTACTACTCACGAATATATTTTCAATATACCTGAATATAATTAGTTCAACAAAACCAACAACTATTAATAAACACATAATATTACAATAATTAATAAACACATAACCAAACAGAATTGTAAATATTTTATGCTATTAGCTTTTGTTAAATTAATTATATGTGACAGTATACATGTTTCATATGGACTACAAAATTTAATCATATTTAATCATAATTATTATATGAATATATTATGTACTATTTTGAAAATCAACATACAGCCATGTGGATTTTGAAATTATATATATATATATATATATATATATATATATATATATATATATATATATATAACAGCCCCATGAAATCATGAAAAAAAATTTGACGAGTGGAAGATCTTGTGTTCGGCAGGAGATATATATATATATATATATATGAAATTAAATTTAATATTTATTTACCAAGATTAATATTCAAACATACAACAATGAAATTAATAAAAAAAAATCCCTAATTATGGCTCTGATATCAATTATTAAAAAAATAAATTAAATCGTTATATATTACGTTATTAGAGAATATGTGTACCTGGAAATACGCTTGTATCCATGGTTTTCTATGAACAATGAAGAACGAAAGCGTAAGGGTAGGTTCACAACTCTTAATATCTACAGCCTTCTAATTCTATATGAATTCTATCTAATATTAAATGGGGTTATAAAAAAAAAAAATATATATATATATATATATATATATTTTTTTTATAACCCCATTTAATATTAGATAGAATTCATATAGAATTAGAAGGCTGTAGATATATATAAGACTGAGAGTTGGGCCTCTTTCTTAGTGGACTTATGGACAGCCTGACTCATTACAGGCTTGTCCAATTACATGACCCAATCCATTTAGATATTGACAATTACTAAACTTATCATTGTTTAATCTGTCAATGAGCATTAATGCTAATTCGCGTCCAGATATAAATAAATAATTCAACATATTAATATATAATACCAGTAGATGATTTACAGATATGCATGGCATTGGACCTCTCAAACGTAATGTATATAAATATATTCTTTATTGATAATAGTGGTAGAACAAGCTCAAGCTGAATATAAATTTATAAGGAAACACCTCCAAGAAGCAAACGTCATATTGATCAGGTACATAATTTCCCAAATTGAAGTTCTTGATTGATAGGATCCTTCCCATTTTCCAAAAGCTTCCAAACGATACTAAGGCCATAAATTCAACTACACATGGCTTCCTTTCTACCATCTTCTTGTAGCTTCAGCCTTCGTTTTTGCAAGCTCAAGGAACTCAAGTACCCCCAAGTGAGATCCCAGAGCTTTAGGGATGATGGTATATATGTATAATGATTACCTTTCTCAGTTTTGTGCTTGATCTATATATAAATTACTGATATTGATTATACATCATCTATATCAATTTCCCATGCATCTTCCCCCTTGGTTTTGGCAGGAGCATCGATCTGCAAATATTGTGGATGCAAACATGGGTGTTCTAAGAGAGAGAATAGCAGAAGTGAAGACGAAGGAGAGATTAGAGAAATGTTGCAGGCTGCAAAATGGGTGGAATTATGTGTCTGGTTATGATCACAAACACAAGAGATATGATATGTTATCTGAGTGTTTAGAGGCTATGTGTTTAGCTGGTGGTGCAGTTGGCCTTGTCTTTGTTAGCGGTTCTCTTTGCATTTGCCTTGTTTCTATTCTTGTTCATTTCAATTACTAATTATACAATTAGAAATCATAATTTTCATAGCTTTATATATATATATATATATATATATATACACACACACACACACATGTATCCTTCAAAAATTTTTGTTGCTTTCTATTGTAATATACAGCAAATTTAGCAAGATAAAGCAGTATGGTGCATTCTAGCTAGTATTTTCTTTCCATTGCAAGAGATGAGAAAAGGAAATTAAGGAGAGAAAGTGAAAGAAAATAAAAAAAAAGCTATCAATGATGGAAGAAAAAGAAGAAGAAACAGCAGCTAATCATGCATAGGTTGATTGATTTCCTTACTTTTTGTAAAGTGAGGGATTCTTTTTTTTTTTTTTTTTTTTCATTTACTTATTTTGGGTGGAAGGTGGGACAATGTTAGGCAAGGAGATGTGCCACCCTCATTGTGCTCCCGATAAAGAAACAAAATAAGAAGAAGAGGAAAGCAAAAGGGAAGGAAAGGAATTGAAAGTAGAAGAAGCCAATCACGCACATAGCTTGATTGATTTCCTGGTTTGTACAAGAATGTAGAGGTTTCAAGTTCAAGATATTTAATTTATCCATATATAAATATTCATAGGATTATTTGGTGGAATAAAATTGGAAAAAATTAAATAAATGAGTAATTTCGAATGTATTTTTTATTTTTAAAAAATAATAATAATGAAAAAAGAACTTATTACTTCGCTTTATTCATTAAGATGCAACTCAAATTTCTAATTAGGTTTGGAGTATTGACTCTGCCCAGCTATTACTCAACTTACAAGGAGTTATTAATTCAGCATGATTAATTATGTAGCATCCCAAGTATTAGATAGGAAGAATATTGTTATAACAAGCATGCAAATCTAAGGCACACACAAATCTCACAATCATACAGTATTGAAAATAGAAAAAGAATAACACAGAATTTAACATGGTTCAATCGTAAGGTCTACGTCCACGGGTAATACAAGAGAAAAAGTTTCACCATGATGAAAAGAGCAAGATATAATCAATCAGAACTCTCAAACCCTAACCCTAGTATGTTTTCTGAATACCTCATAACTCTACTGCAAATGGTAGAATATTATAATATTTATACTGGTCCATATCGCGGGAGTGTTGCCCCCACACCCCCAAGGAGATCAATGGTGGACTTCAGGCAAGGGCCTATTGGCCTGTGTCCTCCACTACCATCACAAATCTCACTTTTTATCTTAATTGGGTCGCAGAGCAAAACTTTCTGGTCAGATCACAATTCTGGTCCATAAAAAATATTTCTAAAATTCAAGCCACAAAAAATAACAATTCTTCCCCTTGGCTTGAATTCCCTTTATCATCAACAAAATAATCACAAAAACACTCTGTCTTGCCATATGCCCTCGCAAGGGCATTACTGAGCACTACAAATACCAACCAAGTGTAGGCAATACCTAAACTTGCTGACTGGGACTCCTTTGGTCATCATATTTGCTGGATTATCATGTGTAGAGACTTTTTACATAACTACAGTCCCCTGAGATACAATGTCCCGAATGAAGTGATATCTGATATCAATATGCTTAGTTCGCTCATGGTATATCTGATTCTTTGTGAGATGTATTGTACTCTGGCTGTCATAAAACACTGTTGCCTTGTTCTGTATTAACCTAAGATCACCCACCAAATCTTGTAACCATAAAACTTCCTTTACTGTCTTTGCTAAGGCCATATATTCAGCCTCTATGGTAGACAAAGCAACTGTAGCTTGCAATGTTGCCTTCTAATTGATAGTACTTCCAGAAATTTTAAACAAATAACCTGTCAAAGATCTCCTCTTGTCTAAGTCCCTTGCAAAATCTGAATCCACATAGCCAACAACTGAATTACTCATCTTGGCCCTGTCAAATGTCAGACCAACATCTGTAGTACCCTTCAAATACCTTAACATCCATTTCACAGCCTGTCAATGCTCTTTCCTAGGACACGCCATGTATCTACTCACAATACTAACTTCATGTGAAATGTCAGGTCGGGAGCATACCATAGCATACATGATGCTAGCAACAGCACTTGAATAGGGAACGTTGGACATGTGCTCCATTTCCTCATCTGTTTTGGGTGACATGTCTACAGATAACTTAAAATGGGCAGCAAATGGAATAGTCACAGGCTTAGCATTATTCATATTGAAATGCTTAAGCACTTTCTCAACATAGGCCTGTTAAGATAAGAATAGCTTCCCAACATTTCTATCCCTAGTAATTTCCATTCCCAATATCTTCTTTGCAGCACCCAAATCTTTCATCTCAAACTCATCACTCAACTGCTTGTTCAGAATATTAAGTTGTGACATGCTTTTAGCAGCAATAAGTATGTCATCCACATACAACAGCAAATAAACAAAGGAATCATCTGAAAGCTTCTTATGATATACACAACTGTCATATGAACTATGATTAAAGCCAATACAAACCATGAATGTATCAAATCTTTTGTATCACTGCCTAGGAGACTATTTTAGACCATATAAAGATTTCTTAAGCAAACAAACACGAATTTCCATACCTGGAATGAGAAATTCCTCAGACTAACTCATATAAATTTTCTCCTCCAACTCACCATGCAAAAATGTTGTCTTCATATCTAGTTGCTCAAGCTTTAGATCATGAAGAGCAACCATAGCAAGTAAGACTCTAATAGAACTGTGCTTCACAACTGGAGAAAACGCTTCATTAAAGTCAATCCCCTCCCTTTGAGTAAAGCCTTTTGCTACCAACCGTGCCTTATATCAAGGTGCTTCAACCCCTGGAGTGCCTTCCTTTTTCTTGAACACCCATTTGCAACCTACCACTTTTTGTCCCTTATGTAATGTTATAAGCTCCCAAGTCTGATTCTTGTGAAGAGATTCAATTTCTTCACTCATAGCACCGACCCACTGATCTGCATCTGAACAAGTGATAGCTTTTCTATAATTGCTGGGTTCATGCACATCAACTGTAACACCCTTATGATCGGTAGTGCGTTCTACTGTTCTGATGATCAGTATCGGTCCGGACAGCTGGGATGCATAGAACTACACTTAGATACGGGTGAGGAGACATAAAATAATGAAATACAAGAAAAGAAAATACAAGAAAAATAAAGGAAAAATAAAAGAGATAAAATGTGACTAAGTTAAACGAGCCAAACCCGTAGCGATGGGTGACCGCATCGGGAAGTTACGGCGAGGACTGTTGACTAGCCTTGGACCGCGAGAAACTCAGGAAAATATTTTTGAGACCTAATTAAAGGTCTACTAAGGTGTAATTGAAATTGGAAATGTCAAAGAAAAATTAGTAAGTTAGTACAAATAAAAATGAAAATCTAAGAAAATCGGTGGTACAAGGAGTAAATCGGTGGTACCAAAAAAGTCTAGATTTGACCCGAAGAGGGGCATTTTGGTCATTTGACACCTAGAGTTAATTTTTGACCTAAATGTCCATGAAAAATATGTGGTAATATATTTTGACAATTTAATAAAAAATGAAATTCAAGATAACATGTAATTAAAAGAATTATGAGGGCATTATGGCAATTATGATAACTTTGAATTATTATAATGTTAATCATAATTAGTGGGACTTAGTGGAGGATTAGTGGACCATATAAATACCCATAAGTGGACAACAATGACCACTTCAACATTCATTTCTTTATTTTGTACAACCATGGTCGAAACATATTCTCTCAAAATCTCCATGGAAGGTTTCAATCAAAGCTCTCAATCCTCACCATTTTTCCACATAAAACCACAAGGTGCCTTCACAAGAACTTGTCCTTGCCTTATGGGCAGCATGTAAGAAGCAAAAAGAAGAAGTTTTGGTGAGGTTTAGCAAGCACCAACTAAAGGTTAGTGCTTAATATTTTCATTTTCCTTCACTAATCCTTGTGTTGAGCTTTGGGTAAGTTGAATTACTAAAAAAAAAATGAGGAAATGATTGAGTATTGGTGAACCTTAGTTTTGGCAGCCATGGAACTTTATATTTTATAGCTTGCTTGTGCATGTAGATGGTAGTTTGAGATGTTGAATTAAATGTTTAATTGTATTGAAGTTGAATTCCATGTGTGAAGTTGAATGGTAAGCTTGAAAAGTGAAAATAGAAGTTAATGTGTATGTATAACTTTTGGGCAGCCTCAAAATGGAAATTTGTAATGTTTAAATTCATGAAATGTTATTGAAATATTGTACAAAAATTTGGCAGCATATATATGTGTGGAATAGTAGTGATAGGTATGTAATTTGATGATGGAAGTTTGTGTGATGATTAGAAGTATTTATATATATACATTATTGGGATTGAACTTTGTGAATGGTGACTGCATTTGGTGTATTTGAAGTGGCTATATTTTATCCAAGTTGACCTATAATGTAGAGAATGGAATGGTTTTGGTTAGTGCCAAATGCAGAATATGGTGGGGAAATGAAGATGTAATTAGTAAACTTGTGTTTGGTTTGGTGTTTGAAAAGGATGTAGAGGGCAGTGTGTAAATGGACCTAGAACCTTAAGTGTGTGACTCCAATTGGTATGAGACCAATTGAAGGTGAAACTAGGCACAAAAAGTGTCAACTTTCATGAAGGAAGCTTACCTAAATTCTGTCCACAAAGTGACATAAAAATTGACCAAATCCGAAATAGGTAAGTGCAGGCCATAATTTTTTACCATATGAACAGTAGTCATTAGCATGACCATAACTCACTCAAAACAGGTCCAATTGGCCTCATATTTTTACCATGAATAGATTAGACATAGATCTACAATTCTTATGAAGACACCAAAGCCTAGAAATGGCCAGAACCAAGCCAAATAGCTTGCACAAGTTCGGGTACCAAAACTGGCTGAACCAAAAGTGACCTAAAGTTACCATTTTGATGCATTCTATCCAGCATTGGTAAATTGACCATATCTTGATCTACACAACTCAGGATGACCTGAAATTTTTCTACACGTGCAATAAGACATAGACCTACAAGTTTGTAGTTTGGAGCAAAACCTGAAAACTAAGGGAACTAGGTCATCCGGTTAGGTCAAAATAGTACACCGAAATCCGATAAATTGCAATAAAATGCAATATACTTGAAAATGAATTTGGTAACATATACCAACACTAAAGGGCTATAAAATATGACATATTGGTAACATTGGAATTGATTCACTTAGAGTGCATCAAGGGTCAACATTATAAGTTGACTAATGAAATGAATTGAAGGGAATGGTACTAAGAAAATTTAGATATTGAATTTTATGGTTGAAAACAAATTCATTGAGTACTGAAACACTTTAAATTGTGTGTTTCAGTTGATAAGGATATTGAGAAGCATAAAGAACATTGAGTCAAGGCCTAGGAGTGACTCAAATCAGGTTTGTGCACAGCTAGTTTTTAACTGATTTTGTTCTGAATATTTCATATGATTAAATGACATATTTTTCTTATGTATTATGTTTAACAAGCATTGGATTTAATTCAATAATTATTGAAATTGTTATAGTATGTATGAATTTAGCTTTGTGAAATGGTATTTCCACTAGTATTAAGCATTGTTGTGAATTGAATAAATTATGTTTTGGAAAATTGTGATAGAATATGTTTTGAATTGTGATGGGCAATTTGCATGGAAAAATGCAAATTTATTATTTGAATTGTGATGAGCATAAAAATTATTGGATATTGGAATTGACTTTAAATCGAATTATATTGTGATTTATTCTCACTAAAAGGATTGTGATATTGTTTTGTATCTCACTATAGATGCTTGACTAGGTTATTACTCGTCTCTCTCATTTGTTGAGAAGACAATGGAGTTAGTTGTGCTTTGATTATCATGGTACGTGCATAGGCTTAGATTCTCCTCTTATTAGAGGTTAGATCTAAGTTTTTTTTTTTATATTATGGCCTTTTCGGAAGATTCATTATTGTGGTGTGTACTGTACACGATGATTCGACCTCCCCGATCATAGGGAGTTAGAATCCGATTCGACCTCCCCGACCATAGGGAGTTAGAATCACCCCGAAGATGGCCATTTCGGATTAGTTTTGCATAGTTAGTGAGATAAAGAATGGTTTTTGAGATAAAGATTGGCTTTTGAGATAAAGAATGACTTTTGAGATAAAGAATGGTTTTTGAATAGTAAAGAATTGTAATTTCAATTATGATTTATGTATAATTGATTTTGTTGGAATTATCTTAAATGGTTAGTTATGATTTGATAAATTGAATTTCGTGATCAAAGTCATTTTATACAAATGATTTATATTATTGGCAATGAATATTTTGAGTTTTGGAATTTGATGAGTATCCAGATTTGCAAATTAATTGCTGTAATTTTTGTTAAGGTATATTGTACTATGTTTTAAATTATAGTTGTGCACCACTGAGTTCACCACTTAGCAATAGCTTTGTATGCTGTCACAGGTGAAAAGAGTATGGAGCAATTGAGTAAGCTTATTTGAAGAGACATTCAGATCAGCTCCAGGTATAGCCATGTACACAGGTTTTGATGTATGCATGTAATAATATGTATGTAAATTATTTGAGCAGTTGTATAAAAACTCTTATAAAATATTTTGGTATGTAATTAAATATAAATTATTGTAAATGAAAATTTGAGATTTCATTTATCTTAATAGTTTTGTAATATTAATGTTGAGTCTTGTAATCAATGAAATGTTCTTTATGATGAGATTGGTTTGAAAGTGAATTGATTTGATTATTGAGATTTAAATTGTGAGTTGAAATGAAGTTATTGGAGTTGTATTTGAGAAAACATATTGGGAGTGTTTTTCTTTTCAGGTTTGAAGAACTGTTTTCTCAAAACAAAGCCGGCACTTTGCTGAAATTTTGAAAAAAATTTTATAACACCAGATTTTAATCGATAATTTAAATTTCACGAAAATTGTTTTAAAATCCCTTGTAGTATATCTAATGGGTTATCGGTTGGCGAAGTACGGTAATTTATTAGGTGTACTACGGGATCATGTTACATCTTGCGGGGTAGTAGGGTGTGACATGTTTTTTGGTATCAGAGCAATGGTTTTAAAGTAAATTTTGAACTGTGAATTTAAAATCTTTTTGTCGGTAAATACAACTGCTCAAATGTTTGATACATACAGTATATTACATCATAAATATTAACTAATGGAGAGAAATCTCCTTGTATTGGTTGTATAAGAAATAGAAAATCCTGTGAAAAGATATGGAAGAGAAAAATAGACAATAGAACAGTCTGTGACGGCGAAAGTACAAGGTGAGGCCCCAGCCCCTCAGAGAGTTGGAAGTCCAACTTTATCAGCCCCACGTGTACAAATTACTGCACAAATGGCCCAGCAAATGGCCACTTTCTTTCAACAAATGGCTGATACTCTATCAGCCTAAGCCCAAGTACAAACCCAACCCCACAAGGGCAACGTGAAATAGAGAAGAGGGAGAAACCTATGAGTCAGAGCTCGAATAGTCATTTGGAAAATAAAAGCAAGACATAAAAGAATAATTTTCTTTTAGGAAATGGGGTCAAACAGTAGCCACAAACTGTCCAAAGTGATATGCAAAGTTAAAATCTCGAAATTAAACCTAAAGAAAGGTTCTTGAAAAACATTATTGGCTTATCCCTACTAAGTCACTATAAATTAAATTACTTGAAACAGGTATGTGGGACCCACTTTTCCACTGTACATTGACATGAAAATTTCATTATCACTACATGCTAAATCACATGAAATAGTGATGTGGGACCCACCTTTTCCACAATACATGGACATGAAGATTTTGTTAGATGATTGATAATGCTTAATTGCTCAAAATAAACCTAGGCTTATGTATATTATATGGATCGGTTGGTATACCAATTAAGGATTACAGATAGCAGTATTGCCTACATGAAAAGTCATGGATTGACAATATATGGTTGATATGATTTTAAAAGACAATGAATATCGGTATTAGGGGGCTTGCAGGAATGGCGATACGTAACGCCTGTACGTGCTTTGATAGGTATCCTTAATTGCCACCAAAGACAGAGAAGAGGCTTGCGGGGACGGTGATACGTAACGCCTGCAAGTGCTTTGATAGGTTACTTGGGCATAAATATAAGTAATGAGTTTTAATTTTAAATAATTACATGAATAGACCACTGATATGACTTTAAAAGACAGAGAAGGAAATAAGTGTACAGATAAGATATTAAAAAACTTAGTCCATGAGGTTATAACGTAGTGACTATGTAATGTTCTCGATGTTTGTATTGTAAGCTGCAGATTATAGTACTGACACAGGATTATTGTGTAGAGCTACGTACTTTCTCGTAGTACAATAAAATAAGAATATTTGTAAGTAATCTATAAATTGATAACGCCCGAATAGAGTACTATTACGGGAAATATATGTGAAAATTTCAGTCAGAAATTTAAAACTTCAGAACTAGCCTATCGAAAGACTACACTTGTAAAGTAGCTGGAGTCAGTAACTCGGTCACAATAATGTGAACTACCTGTACCACAGTAATTGCTATAAGTTTAGAGATATCAGTACAGCTTATCATTCTCAGACGGATGGACAGTCGAAATAAGTAATTCAGGTAAATTCTAAAACTCATTGAGTTTCTGTAAATAATGAAATAAAATGATAATAATAATCTGTAAAATGTAATAAGCCCTCGAGAATATACTAAGAACTTGTGTCCTTGAATCTGATGAGAGATGGGACAGATACCTCCCACTAACAGAATTTGTATACAATAATAAGTGTCAAGCTAGCATACAAACGGCACCCTATGAAACATTGTAAGGGGACAGATAACTATGGATTTTGTGATGAGACTTCCGAGGACATAGAATAGTCATGATGCAGTATGGGTCATAGTTGATAGACTAACCAAGTCTGCGCACTTTTTGCCAGTCCGAATGGACTATAGTTTGGAGAGATTGGCCAAATTGTATATAAATGAGATTGTAAAATTGCATGGAGTGCCAGTATCGATTGTATTAGACAGAGATCCTAGATTCACTTCTAGATTCTGGGATAGTCTTCAGAGAGCTCTAGGAACTAGATTGAACTTTAGCACGGCATTCCACCCGCAGACAGATGGCCAGTCTGAGAGGGTAATTCAGATATTGGAGGATATGCTACGGGCTTGTGTGATTGAGTTTGAAGGTAGTTGGGATACACACTTGCCTTTGATTGAGTTTGCTTATAACAACAGCTACCAATCAAGCATTGGGATGCCTCCATATAAAGCTTTATATGGCATAAAGTGCAGAATTCCCCTATGTTGGGATGAAGTAGGTGAAAGAAAGATGATTGGGCTAGAAATTGTTCAGCAGACAGAGGTAAAGATCAGATTGAACAGAGATAGACTCAAGGCTGCACCAGACCGTCAGAAGTCCTATGTTGATCTGAAGAGAAGAGATATTGAATATGCAGTGAGTAATAAGATATTCCTTAAAGTTTCTCCTTGGAAGAGGACATGAGGAGACAACAACCACAGCTGTTCAGAAACTGAAGCCAGGTAAAATTTCGAGATGAAATTTATTTTAAGGGGGGGAGAATTGTAACACCCCTATGTTCGGTAGTGCGTTCTACTGTTCTGATGATCAGTGTCGGTTCGGACAGCTAGGATGCCTAGAACTACACTTAGATATGGGTGAGGAGACATAAAATAATGAAATACAAGAAAAGAAAATACAAGAAAAACAAAGGAAAAATAAAAGAGATAAAATGTGACTAAGTTAAATGAGCCAAACCCGTAGCGATGGGTGACCGCACCGGGAAGTTATAGCGAGGACCGTTAACTAGCCTTGGACCACGGGGAACTCAGAGAAATATTTTTGGGACCTAATTAAAGGTCTACTGAGGTGTAATTGACATTGGAAATGTCAAAGAAAAATTAGTAAGTTAGTACAAATAAAAACAAAAAATCGGTGGCACAAGAGTAAATCGGTGGTACCGAAAAAGTCTGGATTTGACCCGAAGAGGGGCATTTTGATCATTTGACACATAGAGTTGACTTTTGACCTAAATTTCCATGAAAAATATGTGGTATTATATTTTGAAAATTTAATGAAAAATGAAATTCAAGATAACATGTAATTAAAAGAATTATGAGGGCATTATGGCAATTATGATAACTTTGAATTATTATAATGTTACTCATAATTAGTGGGACTTAGTGGAGGATTAGTGGACCATATAAATACCCATAAGTGGACAACAATGACCACTTTAACATTCATTTCTTTATTTTGCACAACCATGGCCGAAACATATTCTCTCAAAATCTCCATGGAAGGTTTCAATCAAAGCTCTCAATCCTCACCATTTTTCTACATAAAACCACAAGGTGCCTTCACAAGAACTTGTCCTTACCTCATGGGCAGCATGTAGGAAGCAAAAAGAAGAAGTTTTGGTGAGGTTTAGCAAGCACCAACTAAAGGTTAGTGCTTAATCTTTTCATTTTCCTTCACTAATCCTTGTGTTGAGCTTTGGGTAAGTTGAATTGCTAAGAAAAAATGAGGAAATGATTGAGTATTGGTGAACCTTAGTTTTGGCAGCCATGGAACTTCATATTGTATAGCTTGCTTATGCATGTAGATGGTAGTTTGAGATGTTGAATTAAATGTTTAATTGTATTGAAGTTGAATTCCATGTGTGAAGTTGAATGGTAAGCTTGAAAAGTGAAAATGGAAGTTGATGTGTATGTATAACTTTTGGGCAGCCTCAAAATGGAAATTTGTGATGTTCAAATTCATGAAATGTTGTTGAAATATTGTACAAATATTTGACAGCATATATGTGTGTGGAATAGTAGTGATAGGTATGTAATTTGATGATGGAAGTTTGTGTGATGATTAGAAGTATTTATGTGTATATATTGTTGGGATTGAACTTTGTGAATGGTGACTGCATTTGGTGTATTTGAAGTGGTTATATTCTGTCCAAGTTGACCTATAATGTAGAGAATGGAATGGTTTTGGTTAGTGCCAAATGCAGAATATGGTGGGGAAATGAAGATGTAATTGGTAAACTTGTGTTTGGTTTGGTGTTTGAAAAGGATGTAGAGGGCAGTGTGCAAATGGACCTAGAACCTTAAGTGTGTGACTCCAATTGGTATGAGACCAATTGAAGGTGAAACTAGGCACAAAAAGTGTCAACTTTCATGAAGGAAGCTTACCCAAATTCTATCCACAAAGTGACATAAAAATTGACCAAATCCTAAATAGGTAAGTGCAGGCCAGAATTTTTGACCATATGAACAGTAGTCATTAGCATAACTATAACTCACACAAAACAGGTCCAATTGACCTGATATTTTTACCATGAATAGATTAGACATAGATATACAATTCTTATGAAGACACCAAAGCCCAGAAATGGCCAGAACCAAGCCAAATAGCTTGCACAAGTTCGGGTACCAAAACTGGCCGAACCAAAAGTGACCTAAAGTTACCATTTTGATGCATTCTGTCTAGCATTGGTAAATTGACCATATCTTGGTCTACACAACTCAGAATGACCTGAAATTTTTCCCCGCGTGCAATAAGACATAGACCTACAAGTTTGTAGTTTGGAGCAAAACCTGAAATCTAAGGGAACTAGGTCGTCCGGCAAGGTAAAAATAGTACACTGAAATTCGGTAAATTGCAATAAAATGCAATACACTTGAAAATGAATTTGGTAACATATACCAACACTAAAGGGATATAAAATGTGACATATTGGTAACATTGGAATTGACTCACTTAGAGTGCATCAAGGGTCAACATTATAAGTTGACTAATGAAATGAATTGAAGGGAATTGTACCAAGAAAATTTAGATATTGAATTTTATGGTTGGAAACAAATTCATTGAGTACTGAAACACTTTAAATTGTATGTTTTAGTTGATAAGGATATTGAGAAGCATAAAGAACATTGAGTCAAGGCCTAGGAGCGACTCAAATCAGGTTTGTGCACAACTAGTTTTTAACTGATTTTGTTCTGAATATTTCATATGATTAAATGACATATTTTTCTTATGTATTATGTTTAACAAGCATTCGATTTAATTCAATGATTATTGAAATTGTTATAGTATGTATGAATTTAGCTTTGTGAAATGGTATTTCCACTAGTATTAAGCATTGTTGTGAATTGAATAAATTATGTTTTTGAAAATTGTGATAGAACATGTTTTGAATTGTGATGGGCAATTTTCTTGGAAAAATGCAAATTTATTATTTGAATTGTGATGAGTATAAAAATTATTGGATATTGAAATTGACTTTGAATCGAATTATATTGTGATTTATGCTCACTAAAAGGATTGTGATATTGTTTTGTATCTCACTATAGATGCTCGACTAGGTTATTATCCATCTCTCTCATTTGTTAAGAAGACAATGGAGTTAGTTGTGTTTTGATTACCATGGTATGTGCACAGGCTTAGATTCTCCTCTTATTAGACGTTAGATCTAAGTTTTTTTTTTTTATGTTATGGCCCTTTCAGAAGATTCATTATTGTGGTGTGTACTATGCATGATGATTCGATCTCTCCGACCATAGGGAGTTAGAATCACCCTGAAGATGGTCATTTCAGATTAGTTTTGCATAGTTAGTGAGATAAAGAATGGTTTTTGAGATAAAGATTGACTTTTGAGATAAAGAATGGCTTTTGAGATAAAGAATGTTTTTGAATAGTAAAGAACTGTAATTTCAATTATGATTTATGTATAATTGATTTTGTTTGAATTACCTTAAATGGTTAGCTATGATTTGATAAATTGAATTTCGTGATCAAAGTCATTTTATACAAATAATTTATATTATTGGCAATGAATATTTTGAATTTTGGAATTTGATGAGTATCCAGATTTGCAAATTAATTGCTGTAATTTTTGTTAAGATATATTATACTATGTTTTAAATTATAATTGTGCACCACTGAGTTCACCACTCAGCGATAGCTTTGTATGCTGTCGCAGGTGAAAAGAGCATAGAGCAATTGAGTAAGTTTCTTTGAAGAGACATTCAGATCAGCTCCAGGTATAGCCATGTACACAGGTTTTGATGTATCCATGTAATAATATGTATGTAAATTATTTGAGCAGTTGTATAAAAACTCTTGTAAAATATTTTGGTATGTAATTAAATGTAAATTATTGTAAACGAAAATTTGAGATTTCATTTACCTGAATAGTTTTGTAATATTAATGTTGAGTCTTGTAATCAATGAAATATTCTTTATGATAAGATTGGTTTGAAAGTGAATATATTTGATTATTGAGATTTGAATTGTGAGTTGAAATGAAGTTATTGGAGTTGTATTTGAGAAAACATATTGAGAGTGTTTTCCTTTTCAGGTTTGAAGAACTGTTTTCTCAAAACACAGCCGGCATTTTGCCAAAATTTTGAAAAAAATTTTATAACACCAGATTTTAATCGATGATTTAAATTTCACGAAAATTGTTTTAAAATCCCTTGTAGTATATCTAATGGGTTATCGGTTGGCGAAGTACGGTAATTTATTAGGTGTACTACGGGATCATGTTACATCTTACGGGGGAGTAGGGTGTGACATCAACTGTCTCAGTAATTGATAAGGCAAACGCAATTAGATCTGCATATGCATATCTCTGCGATGGTCTAATCTATCTTCTCTCTCTACCAGTTGTAATGCTATATGGTTCCTGTTGCTGTTGCTTAGGTGCATCCTCTTGTTGATTAGGATCTTGCACCTCATCTTCTGAATCATTGGACTGAACTGTTGAAGTATCAATATCAAGCTCCACCTGTTCTCTGACACCGTAATCTGATTCTGCTATTGACTTCTTCCTCTGACAATCCAATAAAGCATACTCATTAAATGTCACATCCCCACTGATAATTAATCCTAGAGACTTTGCATCATTGCACTACAACCTATAGCCTTTCAATCCAGATGCATACACTAGAAATATGCATTTTCTTGCCCTCGGCTCAAGCTTACCATCTCTCACATGAGCATAAGTAGGGCAACCAAATACTCTCAGCTGAGAGTAATCAGTAGGTGAACCAGACCAGATCTCTAAAGGAGTTTTGTACTCAATAGCTGTAGATGGAGATCTATTAACTAAGAAACATGCTGTATTAATTACTTCAGCCCAGAAATCATTTCCTAATCCTGAATGTGAGAGCATGCTTCATGCTTTGTCACAAAGCATTCTTTTCATGCTTTTTGCAATACCATTCTATTGTGCTGTCCTTGTACAAGTATGATGTCTCACTATACCTTCATTGCTGCAGAATACATCGAACTCATGATTGCAAAATTCCAACCCATTTTCAGTTCTAAGACGCTTGACTTTCTTTTTGTGTGCTTCTCAATCATCGTCTTCCACTTTACAAAGATTGAAAATGCCTCATCTTTTGTTTTCAGAAAATACACCCACACCATCCGAGAGTAATTATCAATCAAAGTCATGAAGTACCTAGCACTGCTCTTGGAAGAGATTTTGTTGGGACTCCATAGATATGAGTGGATATAATCCACCGTTCCTCTAGTCTTGCACACTGCCTTTTTATCAAACTTGACCCTGGTCTATTTGCCAAACACTCAATGTTCACAAAAGTCCATAGATTCTATTTCTGTCCGTCTAACAAATCCCACTTACTTAACACAGATAATCCTCTTTCACTCATATGACCAAGACGCATATGCCATAATTGAGTCTAATTCTGATTATTGCTTCCAGATGCTATTGCAGCTTCCCCTGAAACTTTACTGCCTTGAAGAAAATACAATCTTGAAACCAAACTGCTCTTCATGAGTACCATAGAGCCATTGCACACTTTGAGAACTCCATTCTCTGCATGGTATCTGAATACATGAGAGTCAAGTATCCCAAGAGAAATCAGGTTTCTCTTTAGCCCTGGAACATGCCAACACTCTATAGTTCTGACAACGCCATCAAACATCCTCAATCTGATGTTACCAATTCCTTCAACAGATAATGCACGATCATTGCCCAGAAACACCTTGCCGCTCATCTGTTTGTATGTGAGAAACCAGTTTCTGTGTGGACACGTGTTATAAGTAGCACCAGTATCAAGAATCCAGGAATTTTGTCCATGATCTAAACTCACGGATAAAATTTCTCTAGTACTGTCATCACCATCAGTATCAATAAAACTATCAACCACATTCACAGAACTTTCTAATTGCTTTCTCCTTTTATTTTTCAACTTGGGACAGTCTCTCCTATAGTGACCTTGCTCTCCGCACTCAAAATAGTTGGCCTTTTTCATTCTTGACTTAGATCTGGCCTTAGATTTCTTCCTGTTAGAAGAACCCTCCCTTGAATGTGTTCTTTCCCTGCTCACCAAACCTTCCCCCTCAAATCTTTTTCTATTATCTGGAAATTTCTTTTTCAACTCCTTCGATTTTAGAGAATTACTAACATCGTCTAGTGAAATATTGTCTTTCCCATACAATAGAGTATCAACAAAAGTTTCATAAGAGGGTGGCAAAGAACTTAACACAATAAGGGCCTGATTCTCACTATCAATCTCAATATCAATATTCTTTAGATACATAATGATTGAATTTAATTCATCCAGATGTTTTTTAATGGGCGTACCTTCGCTCATTCTCAGATTGTAAAGTCTTTTCTTCAGATACAGGTGGTTGGTCAGCGATTTAGCAAAGTATAACTCCTCTAATTTCTTTCATGCCGCAGATGCTGAGCTTTAACCAGCAATCTCGCGTAGGACATTATCAGTTACGCTCATGAAAATCACACTCAAGGCTCTCTCCTTTAGATCAGCCTTCTCCGCCTCTTTCATACATTCTGGAAAGTTATCCTCGATTGCCTTTCATAGAACTTGTAAGATTAAGGAAGATTTAATTTTAATCTTCCACAGACTGAAACTCGATCCACCATCAAACTTCTCCATCTCATACTTCATTGAAGATGACGCCATCTGTAAACCCTAGGTTTTGCGCACAAAGCTCTGATACCAATTTGTTATAATAAGCACAAATCTAAGGTATACACACAAATAGCACAAATAGCATAATCACACAGTATTGAAAATAGAAGAAGAATAACACAAGATTTAACGTGGTTCAACCGTAAGGTCTACGTCCACGGGCAAGACAAGAGAAAAAGTTCCACTATGATGAAAAGGGTAAGATACAATCAATCAGAACTCTCAAATCATAATCCCAGTGTGTTTCCCGAATATCTCACAACTCTACTGCAAAGGGTAGAATATTACAATATTTATACTGGTACATGCCAGGGTCGGAAGCCCACCACAGATATCACTTTTTATCCCAATCGGGTCGCAGCGCAAAACTTTCGAATCGGGTCACAATTCGAATCCATGAAAAATATATCCAAAATTCAAGCCGCAAAAAATAACAAATATATATAACCCTTACCTTAACTATCATTATAACTTAGATTAATCATTTTAGGTCAATAATTTAGGACTTGAAAGTTATTTGGGTCAATGGAGTAGGAATGTTACAAATTAAATTAATTAACTTAATTTTCAGGCTTCTGCTGTGCATATCACAACCTGCAAAATATTGTAATATTAGGCTTCTGCAGAAGCTGTACATGTAGATAATAATAAAAAAGGAGATGCAGCCATCTTTGAAGGTTTGTTTCCTCTTAATTTGAAGTCAGGGTTTGATTATTGATCAAATTATAAAGTCTACAGATAAAATGATGCAGAAATTAAACTAATTAATGCTATAAATAAAGTTAAAAGGGGCACCTGTCTGTTTGTTACTCCCTTTCAAAGCACAAAAGAAAAAGTGTATTTGGTGTACATACATACAAAAAACAAAATAGCCTAACTATTAAAAGGCACATCACATATATATTCATGTGTTAGGTGCCAAAGAGATATTATTGGACCAATCCCATCAATCCACGCATGCATGAAAAACATCCAAAGTTCTTCAGGTTACTTGTTTATGCTGAACAGAGATTCATTTTCATTATCGCCACGCCAGGGATGAGATAGATTGCCACTTGTGCGTACACTAGGAAATTTCTGAAATACAATTCCGATAAGTAGATCTATAAAAAACTTGCCTCCATTCAATATATATTATTCTTATCTTTCTTTTTTTTTATAAGATTGGGACTTGGAAGGCAACTAGCTAGATTACTGCATATTTATTACGATGAATGTGAGTAACATTTAAAAAAAAAAAAAAAAATTCTTAAACACTCCCTTTACAATTGATATCGACATAATCCCATATAAAAAAAAAAAAAATCCTAAGTATTTATCCGAATGCATCTAAACTTAAATCAATTGATTGCTCGATCGTCCAATTTACATTCTGGATGAATGATTCACCTTTAATCACTTAAATATTTTTATTTGGATAATTCGTTGTTCAGTCTAATTATGGTTGGAACATTCTATGATTCAATCATCAATCAAGAGAAATCCATCGACACTTTCAAAGATATATGGTCGACTAGGATCTCAAAATCCATTAGCCAACTAATTAGGGAATGCGTGGAACTTGAGAATGTTGTTAGCAGCCACCAACGGCACTCTAATAACCTATATAATGGTCTACTTTCTCAGGTAACGGGTACGCTATGATTGCTATTGTTGTTACTCTGTTGCTTTGAGTTTTCATTTAATTCAATATTAATTTGTACGTCAAAGTAATTGTTAAAAGTCAATAGACCTAATTTATTACGTTTTAAGCACATTTATCACTTGAAAATTACATGAGATGACACAATGTTACTTGGGTCTGGCATTTCTTTTGGCATTGCCCATAGGGTCTATACGAGTCTGGATTCATTAGATTTATTAGCTTGCGAATTTGGCTAGCTTTGACTTAATCCATCATACTTATGAGTCCTAGATATACGGCCATTGGGTCTCATCATTCTAATATCATGTTAAAGAAATCATTCAACCTAAGTTAGAGTTTCAAGAATTGTTTTATATTTCTAACACACCTACATATAAAGTCCAATGAACTTAAACCATGAACAATCATATGCTTACTTTATCTTGTACTAAAATGTTTAATTAATAAATGGGAATGGTCAACAAACTCTACTTGTAAACATAATAGATTGGAAGTAGTGAGCCAAACTCATGATTTGAACTAATCAAGCCAGACTCATATAGACCTTGTGAGTAGAGCCAAAAGAAATACCAGACCTAAGTAAATGTCGTCATCTCATATAATTCCAAGTGACAATTGTGCCTTATCAGTAAGGGTGAGTATTCGGTTCAAATCGAACTGAATTGAATTAAATTATGAAAATTAAATTACATATTTTAGAAACCGAACTGAACCGAAATGGATAAAAAATTGAATCGAATCGAATCGCTCTATTTTGGTTCGATTGTTGATTTTTGATTGATTTTTTAATTTAGACTTAATTTTCAAGTTATTTGGTCAAAACCGAACTAAACCGAAACGATTGAATTTTAAAATCTAACCGATTAAACCGAATTGAGTCAGTTCGATTTGATTTTTTGATTTAAACCAAAATCTGCTAACTCCTACTTATCAGGCCTAATATTCAGTTTCATTCGAGGGAATGTGCTACTTGTCCCGCATCGCAAAGTAAGAAAGAATAGAGGGCAATGTAAATGTATGGCAATCAGACTTAAAGACTTTAGAGTAAAGGATGCTTAGGCATCGATAACAGAGAAGGAGAGCTAACTCGAACCAGCATGGGAAGACTATGGATAATTTTAGGCGGCAAGCAATTGATGATCGCTAGGCAGCTATAAATATATGATGGAGTTTTAAGAACAGCTTGCAGCTGGTTAATTCGCAAGTACTGCAATGCATAGGCTCTCGGCTCTTGCTGATTCCCAGAAAACATCTAGATGTATAGAAGAATTTTTCAAAAAAAAAAAAAAAAAAAATCTCCTTCTCCTTTAATTAAATCTCATTTACCAACTCAAAGAGGTTAAACATGACAGAAATGCCTAACTATATTACAAAGTCAATTTATGGAAAATAATAATAAAAAAAGTCATTATATGAATAGTCTCTATCCTCTAGACAACTATAACTGGTCCGAGACTCCTGCTGCCCACGGCCATTACGTATATAATATCGTACCAATTGAAATGAATCAAGAAATTTCCCCCCACCTTCAACAATATTTAATTTGGAAGAATTCTACTTTCCACCCTGCAACTTCTGAATGAGAATATAATTGTAAATATTTAAAATATCTATATACATATTATAAATTTTAAATAATAAATAACTATTTAAATTTCTTTTTTGAAATATACTTAAATATAATGATCACGATAAGAATCGAAATACAAAACTATCATATAAACTGCAAGTAATCATTGATAAGGAAATCAATGAATAATAAATAAATAAAATTCGAAATCTCAATATACAGTATTATATAGGATTAAATTTAACAACTACAACTCTAGAATCGTAATGGGAGCCAGAATCCAAAAACATTCTCTCATAATTTTGTACTAGCAAATCACAATGCTCGTCATATAATATGGAATATATATTACAGAGAAATTAATCCACCATCTCTTAATTTCCTATAGTATAAACAAATTTATATGAATGATTACAATTTAATCAGGTCAAACACAACCTATAAGTGCTTCCACATTTTTCTTCTTTTTCTCTCTAGCTACTTAATTCGATCAGCAGTTCTCATATCATATGGGTACACACAAAATCCATCAAAGTCATATCCCTAAGAAATCTCTCTGTTTGCTAAAAAAAATGGGAGAAAGATTCAAGAAAACAAGATTCGTGCGTATGATTAATCTTATCTTGAACGAACTGGTTCTTCTTTTATGGTCTCTAACATGGATTTCCTTGACCTACGCACAGATAACCTGTACTTGAATTCCGGCATTGGAAACCCTTCAATCTCCTCCTCAGAACTACCTAATCTTGACCCTCCATCTTCACTGCCCTGCAGGGAACTGCTGGCCTCCGGCAAGACACTGACCTTATTACTATTATTCCCTCCAGATACACGCTTAGCAGCTGAATTTGCAGCCATGAAAAGTGCAGCCATATCAGCTGCAGTGACAACGGAATTCAGTCTCTTCATAGGAAACATAATGTAAACATTACCAAATTCCACCTCCTCATCAGCAGAAAGAGCAGAGAACCTCCTGCCTATGTGAAGAGATTGTGAGTTTACCAAGAAGAAGTTAGGACACTCCAACATGAGCTCTGCCGCTTTGACGGGCTGATGGCGAAATTGCCTAACTTCTCCGGTGGGAAGAACAACCCTGGCGGCCTTGGAATTCTTGATCAAAGGAGTGGATAGAGTGCAAGAAACGTAATTGCCCATGATGAGAAAAAGGAAAAGCAGATTAAAGAAGGAAAAGAGAAATTGGTTAGGGGTTCGTTGAGAAAGAAAGAGAAGGGCATTGCGAAGGAATATATAGGGAAGAGAACAACTCGTCAATGGCTTTACTCGAGGACCATTAAAGTGTTTAGATGTGTGTGTATGCGCGGAGACTTTGTCTGTGTTCTTTAATAATATGAGATATGAAAAGACGCGTTTGGCTAATAGCAAATGTGAGGAAAGGTAAGAGAAGTTGCTGTATTTTCTCTGATTGGTTTGGCTAGCTGTTATATGTTATTTGCGTGTGGGACCTTTTTGGCCTTTTGAAAGCTTCTTCTTTTTTTTTTTTTTTTTTTTTTTTTCAGAAGGCCTTTTGCAAGCTGTTAGTAATGAGAAGGTAACCTTATATTTGGCTTTAATGACAAATTTTTAAAGAAAATGAGCATAGAGGACAAATTAATCGAAAAATAAAATGTAGTATTATTTTTCTATACGTGTTCATACTTGTGATCCTTATCAACATTAATTGGCAAAGGGGAAGTCTATTATTTAAGGGTACACTGTTGTATGCGTGTAGATTGATGGGTTTTATATAAATTTTATCATAATTAATGATGATAATTAATCAAAATTAATCCGTATAGAATAATTTTTCATTAATTACCTTGCCTTGGTTGTCCTTGTCTTAGGGCTTCAAGCACATACATGTTTCTAAGTTGTTAGTTGTGTTCACATTCTAATAAATTTTCCATCACGCTATTGACCATATTTTTCAATTTTATAGGATTATTTAATTTGTTAATTCTCATTGGATCATTAATTTAGTAGTTGTGACCAAATTATGATACAAGCAGTAATCATAATTAATTTCTTATTTTCTTCTAATTTAATCTCACAATTTATTACAAAAATAAAATGAAGATGTATCTACAGAGAGTTCAATATTATATGAAAATAAGTTTATCAATTATTAAATTAAATTTTTATATTTAAATTTATGCACCCTCTATATACACTTTAATTAATTTTACACATATCTCAATACAAATATTTAATCCAACGATTGTTAAAATCATTCTTATATGAGTTTGACCTTATATTAAGATGCACCCATTTTTTTTTCATTTCTAATTAAAAAATTATTCAATATTCAATTAATGAAATTTGAATATGTCATTATTATTATTATTATCACTAATCTAACGTTATATTTAATATATCATAATACAATTAAATTTTTTTATTAAAATTTAATTAAAAAAAACTAATTATATTACAACCAATTAAACATAGCATAAAATTTTAATTTCAGTACAAAACATAATGACATTTTTTTTTAATTATTATCCAATATGCTAAATATTAACTTTTTATTTTGGTACAATTTAAATGTGAATTTTTATTTTTATTACATGCAAGCAAATGATTTTCACATAATTTTGGATTGGAGGATTCAAAAGTGAAACCATATATTTTAAAAATTTATAGCCGGTGGATAGTACTCGCAAAGCATGTGGTATTGCAGTATACGGACCATGCAAGGACATATATAGCCAGGTTGATCATCAAGGGGATATCTTGTTACTAATTAATCATCCTCTTTCTTATTACCTTATTCTAAATATCTATCAAAACGAACCCCACCAACCTACCTTATATTTCTGATTATGTTTATTAAATTAAGAGTTAATTAATTCCTCGAAATTTAATTAGGACCAATAAGCCAACCAATTAGGCCATTGGCCCTCAAATATAACATAACACATGTATGTGTCTTTTGCTTTTTCGGTGGTCACTGAGAATATTAAGAATGAGCTCAACAGTTAAAATTTAACTCTTGATATACTTTGTCTCAATTTTAAATTTTACGGACTATTGTTGAAATTTTTACACTCTATCTTGATTTCAAATTTTACTAACAGCTATTAAAGTTTTTAATGGGGGAACGATATGTAAATGTTACCATAAAATTTATAGATTCTCTTAAATATGAGATGAAGATATCCTATTATCTCTAAATTTTTATTAAAAAAATATAAAATTATTCTTTTAGATGCAAAATTTTAAAATTTTCTCATTTATAAGATCTGGGATCCATGTAATTACACAGAGGAATCATTCCTCTTCCCATTAAATGAAAATTAATGTTGTCCGAAGTTGTCGACGCGTAACATGGTAATAGAATTAAGACTAAGGGCCTGTTTGAATTAACTGTTGAATACAATTGATAGCTGTTAACTGATAGCTGTTACTGTTAGCTGATAGCTGATAACTGAGCTGATGATAGCTGTTTTATATTAAGTATTTGGTAAAATTATATTTAGCTGTTACTGTTAATATGTGAAATGACTAATAAGGGTATATATCATATAATTTATTTTATTATTTAAATAAATATAAAATTATAAATTTATTACATTATATTATTTATTTTATTATTAAATTAAATATATAATTATTAAATTAATATATTATATTATTTAAATAAATATATAATTATTAATCTTTTATATTATATCATTTATTTTATTATTGAAATAAAAAAATAATTATTTTTTAAGATAATTAAATAATTTTAAAAATAAAGATAAAATAATAAAATAATTATTATTGTTAATAGAAAAATTTATAATTAATTTTAAGTTTTTGGATATAAATAAATATTTTATATTTTATACTATTAATAAAAAATATTTAACAAAGTTGAAATACGTTAATTAAAATATTAAAATTTCAAATAAAAAAATAAAAATATTAATAATATTAATTTTTAAGTTAAATAAAAAAAAATAATATGGTCAAAATAAAAAATAAAACCAGATCAGCTATCAGCTGATGAGAAACAGCTCTAAAAATAGAGCTGATACAAACTGCAGCTGATGGGTATCATATCAGTTGCCCATCAGCTCTATTTTTTTTAAATTGTCAAACACCACAATTTACCTGTTTGGGTGTCTATCAGCTATCAGCTGCACCCAACAGGTAAACCAAACACCCCCTAAAAGCCATTTGTCGTGGTTTGTTGAATTCATTAATTGGTCATGTGAACCAATAGTTTGTTCAACTATGTTTTTCCTCGATTCCCACATCGATTATTGATTGAGTGTGTGTGGCTTATATGAAAATAAGGACTCTATTAAAATTATCATGATTTTAACAGCGATTCATTCCCATCATTGAGCTGTTGTCTGTCTTTTCTACGAAAAAAAAAATAAAACCTTACGAGTGAAAACAAGTGAGGAGTCTTATTTTCGATGTGACTGTGGGTTGAGGTTCGCAAGTTAGTGGGCGTGCCCCATGGACTGATCCTTCGGAGTCCCACATCGGTTATAGATTAAGTGTAGGCGTGACTTATATGGAAACAAAGACTCTATTAAAATTGCTATAGTTTTAACAGTGATCTATTTTCGTCTATCTTTTGTACATAAAAAAAAAAGTATGTTTTTCCTCTATTCGTTGACCAGACTTTAGAACTAAATATCTCATAAAAGCTTATATTTATTTTGTTAATAAAAAATTAATTAAGTGATAAGTGATTTAAAAATAATTTCAAATACGTTTAAGTTTTATCCATCATTGTTTGGAATTGATAGCACATCTACATTTTATGACCATTCAAAGACATATTCTAAATTTTCACTGCTCTCACTATAAATGCAGTGAAATTTTTACCTCTGTTTGAAACTAAAATTAGAATTCAAATTTAAAAATAAAAAATTTAATTTTTTAATTTAAAAAATTTCATTTTAAAAAAAATAAAAATTAAATATAATTGTGTAAAAATTCAATTGAATTATTTTCTTACCAATGATTTATTTCAAAGGAGGTTCATATATTTAAATATTGCACGTAATATTTTTATTAAACTTTAAAAATTTTTAAAAAGGAAATTATTAAAGTTTGAATCATTGATATTCTATAACATGAGATAAACTCTTTTATCATTGAATTATTAACCTTATTGTCCAATCTATCATAAATGAAAAGAACAGTATTTTGCAATTGATTTTGATGAATTGATTTACATATTAACCCTCATGTATCAGCTATGAAATGTCTATAAGGAGAGGGCTTTTTGTCTCTTGGTGTCTTGATAGGTCCATCAACAGTAGAGAAATTGGTTCCCCTTTTTGCCATTGAATCAATTGCTTTCCTACTCATGCGATTTATGCAAAAAACGACATCGTCTCTTTACCTGTGCAAAAGAAAAGGGCTCTTTTGTCTTTTGATATCTTGGTGGGTCCATCAACAGTGGAGAACTTCCTACCCTTTTTGTCACTGAATGTATGGCTTTCTTGCTCATGCAGGCTGTGCAAAACGGTGCCGTATCATCAAAAGGCAGAGCAGCCACAGCCACACCCGCCAAAGGAGCAACCTCCAAATATTTATTATTGTGTTACCAGTCCTCCCTCATGGCATGAGTATATTTTGATCATTTCTTAGTCTCACTGTTTGTGCTTTTCTATTTGAAGGTGTCTAGATTCTAAATTCTGTATTGAATTTTCAAGGTAAGTGCTGTGTGAATCTATCTGGGCACCTTTTAGGTAAGGTTTTTGTATTTGTTAATTGATCCCTCTCCACTCTTCTTCCCAACTCTCACTATCTTCCATCCATCTCTCTCTTTGCCTGTTATTCTTGGTGGATACTGGAAGTAATACTGAGTTGAATGGGGAGCCATATCAAATTTAGAGTTAAGATTCATGATCATTGTAAATAGGGAAAATGATAATCGAAATTTGGGCTTACGGAAGCAATATGCTGCTGTTTTTTTGCTTGCATTTATGCTGTTAGTTATTTTATAAGAAGGGATGGCTTATGTGCAGCACCAGCTTTTGTTTTAATCAATGGAAAGACATTTACCATTTGGAAATATAGAGGGGATATAGATTTGACTTCGGATATGATGTTGTCTTGGGTTATATAACATCTTGCGCCTTCATGTTATCTGATTATGTGAATGTTGATGATCTTTGGCCGCTATGTTTTGGTTGTCCTTTTGCTTTATATGCACGTAGCTCTATTGTGGTTGTTAGACAAATGTTGTTTGAAACAATGTAAACTTTGAAAAATATCAAAAAATGTATTGATAATTGATGATTAACTAAATTAAAATTTAGGTATAGTAGTATATTAACTACTTGACTACTGAAAGTACAGCTTGAAGAAACTCGCAAAAACACAAGGATACCCTACCTACAACCATTTGTGTGTGTATATATATATATAACCCTTTAACTTGACCAATTGAATAAACAGAAATAGGAAAAAAGAATAAAGAAAATAAAATTTTCTTTAGCTCAGTGACTGACTTACACTATAGCGCCAGAGCTCCAATCTCCATTTCTCTTTTATTTCTACATAGTGCACTCAGCAAAACCCTTCAGGCTTCACTACTTAAATTCCTTTCTATCAATGCAAAAGCAAAGTTAAAAAAGAAAGAAAGAAAAAGCTTCTTTGTTTTCTCCACAGTTGATGACATAGGCTATGGTATAAACCTTGAAAATTTTGAGAAATCTCTATATACATTTTTAAAAGTAAACATTCTATTTGGGGAATTAATATTAGATTGTTTCCCATATTTTTTAGGAATTGACTCAAGAAAATGGGAATCAGTATTTGAAAGCTTTAGGCAAGCGGATCCCTTGACATTTAGATTGTGAGTAGCAATCTATGAACTCAAGGGTAAGTGATTGTCATGCTTATTTCCATATGTTTATTATATTCCATCAACTAAATACTCAATCACTGTTCTCTTCCACTCTATATATAGTTGTTGAACAAAAACATAACATTCCTCCACTAATTATGATCATTTCAGCCAATAATGAATTGTACCGTGGAGGCATCAAAACAAAGATCGTGTGACTTGCACTGTAATTTTTATTTTTGTAAAAAATCATGAAAAATCTAATTATTCAATCAACATATTTAAGTTTATTTGATTTTACCCTAATCAAACTTGACCTTACACTTTCAAGGGCTATTACAGTACCAATGAGTTTTATTTTATTGATGACAATTATTCAAATTATTAATGAAACAAAATAATACATGATGTGAATCAGGTTTGCTTCAATTGTTTCAAGTCGTTGGAATAGATTTTATAGCAAATGGTCTTCTTTAAGTTTGGAAATTTTTCCAAGGTTGCTAATACCTTCTTACACTTTGTTTGGGAAGAGTGCAAATAGGTAATGTAAGATTTTTTTTTAAGTAAGATAATGTAAAGTAATAGAACGTAAGGTAAGATTTTTTAATGTTGTCTTTTGTTGGGAGGAATATACAATAAATGATAGTTTACTAAACTTATATTGTTTGGATAAAAATTAAAGCAAGGTAAAGAAAGATAAAGTAAGTACTAAAATTATAAAAATAACTTTATTAATTCAATTCTTAGTTGCTACCAGAAAACTTAGATTCATCACCTTGCAACTCGTATATGTTTATTGATATAATTATATAGTTTCTCATTTCTCATTCCCTTTTTGTTTTTTTTTAATATGAACATTGATCGATTACATAAAAGTTTGTGACTCTGTTATTAAAGTGGACGAAAATTAATATACACATACGCACGAGCGCGCACACAAAAACACACACACACACACACACATATATATATATATATATATATTTTAAAACTAACTTTAATTGGTGGATTGAGAAATAGGTTAAAGTAAGAGGTGGGTTGAGTAATCAAAATAGGTTACTATAGGTTATTGTTAATTTTTATAAGAATATTATTGGAAATAAATAATATATAATTTATACAACCTTTGAAAAACTAAGATTTTAGAGAGTTTTAAAAACTTCCAAAAATCCTCCAAAACCTTATCTTTTTCATAAAATTTTCATGCCAAATAAATGAAATATATACCTATTACCTTAAAAAAACCTTATCTTGCATTCAAAAACTTGCTTCTAGTGTTAATTACTTTTTTTTTTCTTTTGTCTTGATTGTATTTTCACAGAAAATGTTGTGGGCAACATTCTCGCCAACAAAAAGAAGAGGGTGATGGGCCAACACCTGAAATTTCATTAAGGGAGGTTACTTTGTTTTTTTAGTGGATATGACAAAAATAACTGCCAATTCAATCAAGTTCATGCCTTTAGTAATGGTGGGTATTCACTTGATTCCCTTCATTTATAGTTTCTCTCTCTCCCTTTTCCATTTTCATGCTATGACACAATTTAGAGGTTTGATTCTATTTAAAGTTTTTTTTTTTTCTTTCTATTTTTATTTTTTACATCTTTTTTATATTTTATAGTGTTGAACAATTGAAATTACTCTTTTAGAGTCTCTGTAGAATTTTTAAATTCGTTATGCACTAGTGCACTAAGTCAATCTGCTTTTTTTTTTTTTCTTTTTATACATAGCTTATATTTTATTCAACGTGAATAGATAAATGTAGGTACCATATTAATTTTGTCTAGGCCATTTAAAAAAAATTCAAAAATTAAAAAAAATTAAAAATAGAAATACATTTTTATTAATTGAGTTATTATTTTCACCCTTTAGTTTAATTCTAATTTAATTTTTTAATTTTATATATATTTTGACTTTAATTTTAATTTTAATTCTCTAACTTATTTACTCTTGTTAAGTAAGATTTTGAAAGGATAATAAGTTTTAAAATATTTAGAATATTGACAATTAACTAATATAAGATGGATGCATATTCAAATTATTAAAGTATGAGTTCATTAATTTTTTTTTATTTAATTAATTTAAATTTTTATAAAATTAAAATATAGACCAATAAAAATATCATCCATAAAAATTTTAACTGAAAACAGTAAAATTATGCCAATACAACGGATAATTAAAATCAATTCTAAAAGCAAAGTTCTTTTAATATCAGACCCATTAAATTTTATAATGTGTTTTATTGGGCCAATTAATTAATAACCTGGGTCTTATAATAAAACTTAACCAAACTGTAATAGGGTAAATGAGCCCATATTATAAAATCTTTTTAATTCTTAAATTTGGCCACATTACTACCTTTCTACCCAAAATATAATTAAATGACAGTTAACAACCAATATTCTTTGATTGAAAAATATTTAATTATGTAATATTAGTTAAAAATTAATTTAATTTAATTTTAAAATTTAGAATACTTTGAAATATTTTAATTATAATTTTATCATATCAAACCTAGAGTCTATTAAGACACCAAAATGTTGATATCATTAACTTTGAAATAAATGTTTTTACCGGTCAATAAAACTAATAACCTACTTAATTTTTAACATACCTATAAACCATTAATTAATAAGTTAAATAATACTTAAAAGATTATAATTTGTAAAAGATTTAAAAAATTAATTGATATTTAAATTGTTTATTTCTAAATGTTATTTAGTCTTAAAAAAATAAACTATTATATTGTTTTTGGTTTATTTTGGGCTACATATTAAAATATAGAATGTAATTTAACATGAAACTAATATTGGCCCACTTATTCAGATAAAAAAATATTGGCCCACATATTTTAAAAATTTGTATGATAAAAATCATATTTTGTAATTTAATAAATTTAAGATATAAATATTCTATAGAACATATTAGATCAATGTTAACAAAATATCAAAAATATTTAAATTTTTGAGTATATAAGCACCTAGATAATAATTAATAATTAAACATTTATCTATTATTAGTGTTAAAATTTAGTAATTTTTATGTTTAAACAATAATGGATATCAAATAACAGTATCTTAGAATTTTAAAAATTTATAAATTATATTAGGTACATAATTGGGCTCGGGCTAAAATATGGCCCAAGTAAATTGAAATATAAATTTTATTTTTAAAATTTACATTATGAAGGACATATTTGTATCCATTAATTGATATTTTTTAGGATTAATTAAAAAAAATCAAAAATTTTCGCGCTTTAGCAATTTAATCCAAATATTTAAATCTTGATAAAATTAACCGAATTTGTAAAAGTTGTTAAAATTTTATCAAAATTTCTCAATCAAAATTTAAACACCATTTTTAAAATTTTTTTATATCTATTATTGAAAATCCAACTTTACCATTTTTAATAACCATTGAGCGAAGAGATTTGATAGTAATAAGGAGAGAGAATATATCTAAAATTATCTAATTTTACTAAATGACTAAAAATTTTGATCTATTATTGATATCAAAATGAAATTTGAAAGTAGTTGATGATAGTGATAAGATTAGATTAGTCAGAAAATAAAATTAAAAAATATGTTAAAAAAATTGGATAAAATTATAATAATTTTTTAAAATTTTGAAAAATTTGGATAATATTTTACAAATTTAAAAATTTGACAGATTTAAATGTTTGGATTAGATTGCAAAACTATTAAAAGATTCTACTTATTTTTGTGATTATGCCTATTTTTTATTGACACAATAAAGTAAATAAAGTAAAAAAATTAGTATATAGAATAATGTTTCTTAAAAAAATGTTTATTTTATATATTTTGAAATAATTAATTAGATATCTACAAACTGTTAACTTATAATATTGATGTTTAAAATATAACTAAATTAATGATTTTTTCATGGCTGGTATAAAATAATTTAAGAAAAATGTAAAAAAAAATTTTGATTTAGATTTTTTTATTATTTGAGATCTGCATTTTTTTTATACATTTATATCCATTGGTTACATGCCATTTATCATTTTTTGTTTGCCTTATTATATTATTGTGTGTTGTTTGGGCTTGTAGGGTGTTCCAGCACTCTTTATACTCCGTTTCTTGGACTTAGAGGTTTTGCACTGGTTTGATCCTCAATATTTGTGTTGCCTGCTGTATATCATCTTCTCTCTTCCTCAATTTTGTTGCACATTTTGACTTCATTAGCTGTGCCTCGTCTCTGCTTCTGAGTGTTGTTTGATTTGGTTGTATTGTTTATTGTACTGTTTATGCTTTGTCTCTTTATTTTGGCATCAGGCTTACTGTTTTTGTTGCTTCATCAGGCCAAGTTTCTCTTGGTTTTTTTTTTTAATAAAATTTCTTTACTTATAAAAAAAAGTGATAAGTTTGTATACCTTTTATTATTTTTTATAATTAAAAAAAAAAAACACTTACTCAATTGTCATGGATTTTGTGTATTAATACTCATTTCAGCAAGATTTAACAATGCTTGAGGAAATAACTTTTCACCAGACACTTGAGATCCGGGACCTATTTTGAAAAATTTTAAGCAACGGTTAGTCAACACAACATGCAAAGGCATCATAAAATTGTAATTTTATTTGACTGGAGTTGTAGCATGAAAATTGCAAATTTAAATAACAAATAATTAATGGTGTTCAGTAATACTGTTGTTTTTCTGTTTTAACTTTTATGGAAACATAAACCGTTTTTGTTTAACAGATTTTTTTCTCTATCATTTTAATAATAGTTTATTATACAGATGGATCTTTCCTTAAGCCTCCGTCTATTTCACGAAAAATAATTTATATATGAAAAATATTTTTATAAAAAAATTTTTTTAAAATATTTTTTATGAAAATATTTTTTATTATTTAATTATAATGTTAAATTAATGATATGTATTTATTTTATTTATATATAAGTGTATTCACATTTTAATAAAATTAATAAAATTTAAAAAATAAAAAATGACTTCCTCTTTTAAATAATAAAATCAAAAGAAAATATTTTCCGTTAATCAATTTTAGTGTTTTAAACACAAAAAAATATATAAAAAAAAATATTTTCCATAAAACAAACGGAGTTTAAATCTCATTTACTATTACTTCATCCATTAACAATAATCTTATCAAATAATCAATTCCCTTTACCAATTGTTTACAAAAGCTTTGATGATGATTTTGAGATTATCCAAATTCATGGCCACAAATCAAGCCATACATGTTTTCCATGATGGTAACAGCTTGGCCTCAAAGTTAATTAAGGAATTATAAATTTTCTTCGACATTTGATATTTGAAGAGGAAATAAAAAAAAATATCTAAACAACATAAGGTTTTGCTGCTATTTAATGGCAGAATCTGGAAAAAAAGATGAAATTGAATATGGGTAAATGGCTCTATACTGCTGATCAAGGATGTGAGAATGGGATTTTTAATTTCATGAAATGGGCGAGAGAGATGAATATTGAGTGATATGGCGGAGATGCCTAGTGATGCCTGCAATAAATGGGAAAGAGATAGTGGGTGCTGATAATGGAGAACAAAAGAAGAGGGTTTCATTTGGGCGTTAGATAGACATATAATGAGAAACAAAAAGACAAAAGATGAAACCAGTTCTTTGGTTTCTTGTTTTGCTGATTTTGTTTTTGAAAACACTTAAAAAAAGCAGAGAAAATAGGAATCAAATAATTTTACTGAATATGTTTCTTGTTTTTTTAAGAAAAAAAAAGGAAAAACCAGAAACCATAACAAAACTGAAAACATCCTAAATTGCTTGCCAACACGACATTCTACTTCACTCCAAACGCTGATCAAAGCATGCTTGCTAAAGTCTGAAGATTGAATGGCCTAATTTTTGAGTTCTTTCGACCCCACGAGACCTTGGAGATGAGCTTGTAAGTGTGCTTCGATGGATGGAAGTAATCCCAGAACAAGTACATCTCTGGATTTGGACAAATCTTGTAACCCTCCTTCCCACATTGCAGCGATCGTTTAAGAGGCCCATCTCCACAACATGCACACATTATATTGGTGAAACATGCACACACACAGACACACACACACGAAAAATTAGGAGGGTATTAATTAGTAATAAAATATATACACAGTTTGGTCATTTTCTTATGATATTGAGAGGATAGGGGAATTACCATATCGTGCGAGAATGGCTCGATATCGCTGAACAGCATCATAAACTGCACAGGAATATCCTTCACCAAGCTTTCCAATCCCTCATTACATATCTTAACCGTCACATTCATCCTCATTGTATTGATGTTTTCATTATCTAATGCACAAATGAATAAAGAAGAATTATAGTATAAATGGTTAAGAAATCACTATTGTCGCAATCCTATGCTTATCTCATTTACAAACTATCCTTACACTAATGCATCATTATTAATCATCTCTATCCGATTTCTTAAGCACCATATTATCCTTCTCAAAAAGGGGTTCGAACAATTGTTCCCTGTTTTCTTTTGATTTGCTTTTTCTTAAAGAACCAAGAGAAAATTCCCCATTTGATCTTTGTGATTCATCTCCTTTGAGTCCTTCCTTTTACTCATCAAAAGTTCCATACTGAGAAGATGAATAAGCTGCGGCACAGGCAGTATAACCGCCCACTCCTAAGTGTACTTGACTAGCAGAGCCACTTTTCCCTCCAAGGATGTCTCAGAAAATAAAAAGTAAAAATAAATTGCAGGCAAGTACAATATCTTATTAGCATAAAATATTACTAACTGCACAAGTGAAAGAGAATGGCCTCTGCAAGACTTTGGCCATGTAAGTTAGAAATCAGCCATAGCGTCAAACCACCTATTGTTGGAAATATGTGAATGTATTATTTCTAATATCATAAACCTCACCCCAAAAGTCATTCAATGAAGAACTAATAATTCACCCCTTTTATATCTATTGGTAAAAATAAATCAAAACTCCAAATTCAGATGCAACTAACTCAAAACCAAAATGGTTAGTCAACACAACATGCAAAGGCATAATAAAATTGCAATTTTATTTAACCAGAATACTATTTGCTACATGGGAATTGCAAATTTGAAGAACAAATAATTAAATTGCTTGCTAACACAAGAAGGCATTCATCCACGTTCTACTTCACTCCAAACATAGATCAAAGCATGCTTGCTAAAGTCTGAAGATTGAATGGCCTAATTGTTGAGTTTTTTCCACCCCATAAGATCTTGGAGATTAGCTTGTAAGTGTGCTCCGATGGATGGAAGTAATCCCAAAACAAGTACATCTCTGGATTAGACATATCTTGTAACCCTCCTTCCCACATTGTAGCGTTCCTCTAAGAGGCCCATCTCCACAACATGCACCCATTACATTGGTAAAAACTGCAAACACACACACACACAAACACACAAGGAGGGTATTAATTAGGAATAAAATTGTTATGGAATGTCAACTTTGTATATTTGTTTGTATCCCTAACTTATAGCATTGCAGATATATATTTACTTAATTATAGGATTATTTTCCTTCTTAGTTAGGATCACAATTGTATAAATATGTTATAATCCTTCTTTGAGAAAGATGAGAACATATTTTCACAACATGGTATGAGAGCTATTGTGAAGGAAATTCTTGTTTCTTTTTTTTTTTTTTTTTTCTATTTTTCTCTACGTTTTTGGCTACTGGAGAATTGGATCACCATCAAGGGTGACCATCTTGTCTTACCTCCCAACCCAAACGCCAGCTAGGTCACCGGCTACCAGTGTCCTGGAGGTTCGGTCACTAATGGAGCCGTGCGTGAGCCGCACATGCCGACAGAAGGATTAACGTAGTTTTAGGCGCTAGCGCGTCAGAGCACGTGTGTCGTTCGGTTGCCGTCTGTTTCTTTTTTGAGCACTTTCAACATTCTCTTCTTGGATAGGGATAAGTTACCCGATGTGTAGCTCCTTGATTCTTGTGCCTTTTGTGGTTCGGAGGTGTAAAACGGTACTATTTACACTATTTTTTGACAACCCAAGCATGTTGTTTTTTTTTTCATCATCTCATATTTGTTTTGATATTGCTTTCTGTGATTTGGTGTGCATCTTAGTAGTTTTGAAGAAAATTTTAGGTAATTTGCTCCTTAATAAATTGGTTGTGATAAGTTTATTAGAATGACATATACTAAAAATGTAGTTGCTGATGTGATTCCTGTGATGACAAAAATCACGGAGCACAAACATAATGGTTCCAATTATTTAGAGTGGAGCAAGACCATTCGTATTTATTTGTGAAGTATTGATAAGGATGATCACCTTACCAAAGATCCTCCTAACAGTGATACAAAGCAGACTTGGATGAGGTAAGATGCTCGATTGTTCCTACAGATTCGAAATTCAATTAACAGTGAGGTAATTAGTTTAATTAATCACTGTGAGTTTGTTAAAGACATGATGGATTATTTAGAATTTTTACACTCGGGCAAAAGAAATATTTCTCGTACTTATGAAGTGTGCAAGGCATTCTATAGAGCAAAAAGGCAAGATAGGTCTCTTACGGCTTATTTTATGGATTTTAAGCGAGTTTATGAGGAACTCAATGTATTGATGCCATTTAATCCTGATGTGAAATTCCAACAAGCTCAAAGGGAGCAAATGGCTATGATGAGTTTTCTTGCAGGTCTTCCTCTCGAGTTTGAGACTGCCAAATCTCAAATTCTTTCTAGTTCTAAAATTTCTTCTCTGCATGACACTTTCACTAGAGTACTTTGTACAGAATCTTCCCAACCTCCACAATTTTGTTAACAGTGCCTTGGTTGGTCGCATTGATAATGGGAGGCAAGGCAACAAAGGAGGGTTTAATGGTAATAGGGGTAATCAGCGAAGTGGGGAAGTTGCCCATAACCGTGACTCAGGAGGCATTGTGTGCTATTATTGCCATGAGACAAGACATACAAAAAGAACTTACCCACAGCTTCAGAATAAGAATAAGCGAATTCAGATGGAGAATATAGCAGCCGAGGAGTCTACCATAGCTCCTCCTTCTAAAAAAACTATTTTAGTTTCTACTGAAGAATATGCATAATTCTCTTAGTATCAGGCATCACTAAAGCCCACTAATTCACTAACCGCTACTATTGTTGAGTCAGGTAATTCTACTACATGCCTTGTGTCATTTTCTTTAAAATGGGTCATTGATTTTGGGGCTACAGACCACATGACAAGTAACTCTAGTCTTTTGTCTCAATTTCAACCTCATTACTCCTCTTCTTTTGTCACTTTAGCTGATGGGTCGAAATCTTGTGTCATGGGTACTAGTGTAGCCAATGTATCACCCTCAATCTCTGTGTCTTCAGTTTTATGCTTACCTAAATTTGCTTTTAACTTACTCTCTATTAGTCAACTTACTCGTTCCCTTAATTGTTGTGTCTCATATTTTCTCGATCATTGTCTCTTTCAGGATTTTACGATGAAGCAGATTATTGGTAAAGCGTATGAGTTTAGGGGCCTGTACATCATTGACAAGCAGGTGCCGAGATCTCTTGTGTACTCCAGTGCTTTAAGTCCTCTCAAAGTTCATAGTCAGTTGCGCCATCCTTCCCTATCTATCATGAAAAAGTTATATCCACAGTTTCAGTCTTTATCAGTTTTAAATTATGAGTCATGTCAAACACCATCGTTTACCTACAGTGTCTCGAGTCAATAAACGGGCTTCGTTTCCTTTTGAGTTAGTTCATTATGATGTATGGGGTCCATGTTCTATCATTTCTAAAACTGGGTTTAAGTATTTTGTTACCTTTGTTGATGACTACTCTCATGTTACTTGGTTATTTTTAATGAAAAATTATTCAGAGTTATTTTCTATATTTTGTGCCTTTTGTGTTGAAATCAAAACTCATTTTAATGCATGTGTTCGTACCTTGAGAAGTGATAATGCAATAGAATACCTTTCCAACAGTTTCAAGAATTATATGTCACAGAATCCATCAAACCTCTTGTGTTGATACTCCTTCTCAAAATGGAGTTACCGAAAGAAAGAATCATCACCTTTTAGAGGTAGCTAGAGTACTTTTCCAAATGAAGGTATCTAAGCATTTTTGGGCTGATGCAGTCTCCACGGCTTATTTTCTTATTAACCATATGCCATCATCTTTCCTTCATGGTGACATTTCTTATAATGTGTTGTTTCCCTTTAAGTCTTTGTTTCCCATTGAACCTTGTATCTTTGGGTGCACATGTTTTGTTCGTGATGTTCGTTCGCAGGTTACCAAATTGGATCCCAAGTCTCTCAAGTGTGTCTTTCTTGGGTACTCTTGTCTTCAAAAGGGGTATCGGTGTTTTTCTCCCACTTTCAATAAATATCTTGTATTTGCCGATGTTACATTTTTTGAGTTTACCCCATTTTTTCCTTAATCATCTGTGCATGAGAGTCAGGGGGAGGAGGATGATCTCTTAATATATACTATGTCTAGTCCTCTCTCATCATCTGATCCTTCAGCCTCAGTACCAATTCAGCCTAAACCACTAGTTCATCATGTTTATTCTAGGACCTTTCCTAGGAGGATGGAAGAGATCCAAGACTCAGACTCAAACTCTCTATCAGCTTCTTCGTTGGGAGATCCAGTTCCTGCTTCTGCTCCTGATTCTGACCTTGATTTACCAATTGCTCTTCGTAAAGGTAAACACACATGTACTTATCCTATCTCATCTTTTGTTTCTTATAATCAGTTGTCTTATTGTTCTCGGTGTTTTGTTACTTCTTTAGACTCTATCCATATTCCCAAAACTATTAGTGAGGCATTACCCATCCCGGCTGGTGTGATGCTATGAGAGAGGAGATGGAGGCTCTAGAGACTAATGGTACATGAGACTTGGTAGGAAGGCTGTAGGTTGTAAATGGGTGTTCATAGTGAAAGTGAATCCCGATGGATCTATGGCTCGGTTAAAAGCTCGTTTTGTGGCAAAAGAATATGCTCAAACATGTGGAGTTGATTACTCTGATACTTTTTCACCTGAAGCTAAACTTGCTTCTGTTCACTTGTTTATTTCTTTAGCAGCTATATATGATTGGCCCTTGCACCAGTTGGATATCAAAAATACTTTTCTTCATGGTAATCTTCAAGAAGAGGTATATATGGAGCAACCACCTGGGTTTGTTACTCAGGTGGAGTCAGGCAAAGTTTGTAGGCTTTGCAAATCTCTTTATGGTTTGAAACAAAGTCCCCGAGCTTGGTTTGGAAGATTTAGTGAGGTGGTACAATAGTTTGGCATGCAAAAGAGCAATTTTGATCATTCTGTATTTTTTAAGCATTCTGAAAGTGGTCTGGTATATGTTGATGACATTGTCATTACTGAAAGTGACTGTGCTAGCATTTCATCACTTAAGTCATTTCTTCAAACTCAATTTCAAACAAAAGATTTGGGTTTGTTGAAATATTTTTTGGGCATTGAAGTTTCAAGATGTAAGAAAGGCATTTTCTTGTCTCAAAGGAAATATGTCCTTGATTTATTGGCAGAGACTAGAAAATTAGGAGCTAAACCATGTAGTGCACTAATGACTCTTAACATTCAGCTTACAACAGAAGATGGTGAGCTCTTTGATGATCCTAAGAGGTATAGGAGATTGGTTGGAAAGCTGAATTATCTGATAGTGACTCGTCCAGATATTGCTTACTTTGTTAGTGTTGTGAGTCAGTTTATGTCTTCCCCTATTATTACTCATTGGGAAGCTTTGGGACAGATATTGTGCTATTTGAAAGGTGCTCCAGGTTGTGGTCTTTTGTATAGCAATAATGGGCATTTAAATATTGAGTGTTTTTCATATGTAGATTGGGTAGGATCAAAGATTGACAGGAGATCAACAACAGGCTATTGTGTTTTTGTTGGAGCAAACTTAGTGTCGTGGAGGAGTAAGAAGCAGAGTGTAGTTTCTCGTTCAAGTGCTGAATCAGAATATAGAGCTATAGCACAATCAGTATGTGAAGTTATGTGGGTGCTTCAGTTATTGGATGAGGTTGGTCTTAAGGTTCCATTACTTGTAAAATTATGGTGTGATAATCAAGCAGCTCTCCATATTGCTTCTAATCTTTTGTATCATTAGCGAACTAAACATATCGAAATTGACTGTCACTTTATTCGAGAAAAGATTCAACAGAAGGTTGTCTCAACAGGGCATGTCAAAACAGGAGAGCAATTGGGAGATATTTTTACAAAAACTCTAAATGGAGCACGAGTTAGCTACATTTGTAGCAAGTTGAGTATGATTAACATCTACGCTCCAATTTGAGGGGGAGTGTTAAGAATGTCAACTTTGTATATTTCTTTGTATTCCTAACTTATATCATTGCAGATATGTATTTGCTTAATTATAGGATTACTTTCCTTATTAGTTAGGATCACAATTGTACAAATATGTTGTAATCCGTTTTGAGAAAGATGAGAAAATATTTTCACAACAAAAATATATATGCAATTTGGTCATTTTCTTATGATCTTGAGAGGATAAGGGAATTACCATATCGTGCTGGAATGGCTCGATATCGCTGAACAGCATCACCAACTGCGCCAGGGTACCTGACAGAAATATCCTTCACCAAGCTTTCCAAGCCCTCGTTATATTTCTTAACCATCACATTCATCCTCCCAAAACATTTCTCAACAGGTGCATTCAGCAAAAAAACCCTGGCCGGAACGCAGCCAACAGGACCTAGTGAAAAAACAGCAAGCCGGAGACCACCGAGCCTATAAATATGGCCTATCAAATTTTCTACCTCTCTTAACATGGCCTGTACGTATGCGTCAGTATCAAGTGTTGGGGTGCCAAAGGAGAGGAAATAGTTGAAGACATCATTAGAGCCAGACTCGAAAAAGAAGAGGGATTTGTCTAGCAGATTTTTATCCATCTGCTTTTGCTGTACTAGTGCTTGAAATTGCTGTAGCTGGTCCTGGATTGGTACGACTCCCTACTTCATGTATCCACAAATGTTACCCAATTGAGAAAGGCAAATTTAGAATATCAAACAATAAAATCCATGCAATTAGTTAATAGAGATTGATTAGAGTATTCCATTTGCTGCTAATTTGATATTATTAGAGTCCTTTTCAGAGTTATAACATTCTGAATTATAGCAATCAATGAGATTCTGAAATCATCTCCACACGAGAAAGTATGAAATTTGAGTTTCATTCGGAATTAATAATACATTTTGAAGTATTTATGGCAAAATTTTGTAATACCGAATCCTGATTTGTTTACCGCAGAACACCGCTGCCAGCGCTGGCAAAGTTGATGCCATTGGATGGATAATTCCTCCTACTTCCATTCATAACTGCCAGCCGTGCCGCCAGGTACGGTGATTGGAGTTCAATTCCAAGAAATTGTGCTGCACCCAAATTAATTCATAAAAATTAAATATTTTTTTAAAAATAATCAATTAAAAAAATTCATATTGAAGCGTATTTTCCATATATAGGTGTATATTTATATATTAAATATATATCTTTTAGCTAAGTAAAACCTTTAGTTATATTTACAGCCTTTCACGCATATATCTCCAATTGATGTGATTGCAATGACCATTATCAAATCATATTTTTCCATGATGTGATTAAATAATTAACAGCCTGAACATATATGATGGTTAGTACACATATACAAGTGCATGATGAGCAAACAAAATAAAGAGAATCGAGAACTTACAGATGAAGTCCACAACAGTTCTGCCATTGGTGAACCTGCCAGTAGGGTGGTGGAAAAACGTAGATCCATAGGGCGGGAAATCGGCCTGGACGCTACAATTCTTGTTAAAATGGTTGTTTCCAGCATCAACAATGGAGTCCCCAAATGTGAAAATTGCTGGAACATTGTATGATGATATTGATATAGGTAAAGAGCATGATAATAAGAGGAAGAGAAGCAGGAGAAATGGTTTATCCATGTATACAAGCAAATAAACAAATTAGATTTCTTTGAAGGCGGGTGCGGAGTGGTAGAGCTAAAGGAAACCAACAAATAAAGAAGATTTGGTGCTTAAAGAGTGCGAATATTCGAATTTTAACTTATTAATAATTTTAATATTTCACCTCATCCCAAATTTTATATAAATTCATTAATTCATTTTGAATTATATGAATGTATTTAAACTCCGTTATTATTACTCGAATGGTTCTGAATGCATTTAGCTTTATATATGTATTAAAAATTTATTAATTTTATGAATATTTAATTTTATTTATTTAAAATATATTTGATATAAAAAATTTATATATTATTATAAAAAATATATATATTTTATAATTAATTAATTATTTATATAAATAAATTTAGATAACAAATACCCAACACATAAAATTCGAACCATGTATAGGTATTATTTTTTAAATTCAAACTCCATTATTATACGCGTGTTTAGGGATTGATCCTTCGGAATCCCACATCGAATGTAAAGTGTGCATATGTTTAACTCATTTCTTTGTATTTTTAAATATCATTACATTGTTTTATTTTTTTTTTATTATTTGTACTATCAAATAATACATAGTATGACAATTTTTTTTTTCATCATTCATCCAATATGCTAAATATTAACTTCATATTGTGGTAAATGAGTCTACTAAATAACCATTTTTTACAGTGACAAAATGTTGTAAAATTTAAATGTGAATTTTTATTTTTTATTAAATGAAAGTTGAAGAATTTTTACAAAATTTTGGATTAGAGGATGCAAAAGTAATCATAAAGCATGTGGTATTGCACGTCCACCCAATCATCAAGGGGGTATCTTGTTACTAATTAATCATCCTCCTCTTAGTTTAATCACCTATCAAAGCGAAACCCCATCAACCTACCTTATATTTGCGATAATGTTATTATAAATTAAAAGTTAATTATAATTAATTCCTCTAAGTTTAATTAGGACCAATAATAAGCCAACTAATTAGACCACAGAATTGTCATTGGCCCTCAAATATAACGAAACACATGTGGTGTACAATCCTATTAAATGAACATTAATATTCGCCAATTCCGTGTAATATAGAAATAGTATTAAGAGTTGTACTAAAAGCCATTGTTGTGGTTGTTGAATTCATTAATGGAAGTGGTCATGTGCACCAATGGTTTATTCACGGTGTCAAAATTTAAATAGTCATATAATTCATTTATTAAAATAAGTAATATGAGTTCTAATAAATATACACATCTGTAATTTAAAAAAAAATTAATAATATATATTTAATAATATTTACATAAATAGACCATCACATAAATTTACTAGTGATTAAGAAAATTTTATAATATAATCAATCCAATACTAAACTGATTATATTTTATAAAAAAAAAACTTACTATATATCAAAAAATACAGTCAATATATCACTTATAAATTGAAGCGTGAAACGTATAAATTCATTCAGGTATTTTAAACAAACATATTAAAAACAAAAATAAGAAAAAAAATTAAAAAAAAAAAGTTAATTGATACTACAATAATACCAACATTACCTAAAATTATAAATTAATTATTTGAATAATAGGTAAAATGATTGAATTTTTTTTATCTAATTACAAACTGGTTATAGGGAAGGAGTTAGTTTGAATGGAGTGGGACTGTCCCAAAGTAATCACTTTAAATATCTTGGCTCAGTCATTCAAGTAAATAGGGGATGTGAGGGGGATTTAGTCATAGGATTAAAGCCGGATATTTGAAGTGGAGACGTGCCACGGGAGTTTTATATGATCGCAACATTCTCAATAAGTTGAAAAGACAATTTTACCGTACAGCCATACAATCGGCTATGTTATATGGTAGTGAATGTTAAGCACTGAAGGAGTTGTATGCGTCTAAGATAAGAGTTGCAGAGATGAGAATGTTAAGGTGGATGAGTGGCCATACTAGACTAGATAAAGTCCGTAATGAGAGTATTAGAGAAAAAGTAGGAGTGTAGCCAATTGAGGATAAGTTGAGAGAAGGGAGATTGAGATAGTTTGGTCATGTGAAGCGTAGACATACGGATGCTCTAGTTAGATAAATAGAGTACATTAAGTTAGAGGATAGAAAGAAAAAAAGTGGTAGACCTAAATTGACTTAGAGGAGAGTAGTACAACATGACCTAGAAGCATTACACATTTCTGAGGATTTAATCCAAAATCGTTTAGAGTGGAGAAAACGAATCCATATAGCCGATCCCAAATTTTTTAGTTAAAAACTTAGTTGAGTTGAGTTTTACAAACACTAACCTATAAATTGAAATTAAAATTATGAAAATCGGGATATAAGAATTAAGTTAAGAAGCAAATCAAGTGAATGAATGCCAAAAAGCATGCATAATCTTTAATTTTATCATTTTTGTTTGTCATTTCTAATTGTCTCTTTTTTTATATATTTATTTTTAATATTTTTTATTTCTAAAATATTTTAAATAAATATTTATATTTTTATAGTATTTAATTACTATCTTATTATTTTTAAAATATTTTTTAGCATAATAATATTTCGATTTTATAAATTTATTATTACTATTATTATTGTTATTATTACAATAAAAGAAATTAAGCTGCAGGGAGAGAGGACCAAGGGGCTTATTATAAAGGCTTCCACCTATAAATTATAATATACATTTAAAAAAATTTTAATATCTATTTAAAAACAAAATGGGACCAGGGCCCATAAGAGATGCTGTGGGTCCACCCTCGTCCAGTGGGTTTTTCCTTTCTTTGTTGGACCAAACTTTAGAATTAAAATTATGGCCATTGTAATTACTCGTAATTTAATTTTTTTATATTTAATTTTAAATAAATTTTCATACTGAATAATTAATGAGCCTTAAAATTAATATAAATTTTCTTTCATAGCAAGTATAATAATATAATAAAAATAAAATAATTAATGTACAAAAATAAATTAAAAATATGTAAATGTCTAAAAAATAATTTCATTATATTCTAATTATATATATTTAAGTAAACAAGACATATTCTTATTTATTAATGATATCATTTATTTGCTTGAGCAAGATTCAAAGCATCTTAGCTAATTTAAATCAATTTTGATTATGAATTACCAAAAACTTTTAAAAAATAAATCTAAAATGATAAAAAAGAAGAAGAGAGAATTAGCTATAATTAATTGAAAATTTTGAAAAAAAAATTATTTTTTTAACATTAAATTTTTACTAGAAATGGCAACGGGGCGTGATCGCTCCTCCCGTCCTCGCCCCATAGGAGTTCAAGGTCAAGGTAGGGCATTCCCCACCTAGGTGTTGGGCGGGACTGATTTCCCTCCTGGGAATTTTTTTTATTTTTTTATTTTAATTTATTAATATATAATATAAATTTATTTATTAAAAATAAAATATAATTAGAAATTTAAGTTTTACACATTATTTTAATAATATATTTACATCTTTTATTAAAATTATAATATTTAAATAATAATAAATAAATAAAAATAAATTATTTTTAATAAAAAATAATAATATATGAATGTACAGAGCGGGTTACAGGGTTTCGGGATGGGGAGAAGATCTTCCCATTCCCGTCCAATACAAGTTAAATATAATACTCTTAATTTTTAAATTAATTATTTTATGGGTAGCTATTAATATTTTATATTATTTAAATTTTGAGAAAATATTTCAAATTTTTTGAATTTTTGAAATCAGGTTCGATTTTTCAAAAATGTAAAACTTTAGTAATTTTAAAAAAATTAATTTAAAAATCACTTGGCAAAACTAAAAATATATTTAGACCCTACGAATTTTTTTGAGTTTTATGAAATTTTTTTCGGAATTTTTGAGCCTCGTTTTTTGTCTCAAGATAGAGTAAAAATTTAATTTCGGGTATTCTGAATCGAACCGAACTAATCGAATCAAATCAGATTGGTCGAATCGAACCGGTCCCTTCTTCCTTTTCTTCTCCTTTCTTCTCTCTCCCTAATGTCTCTCTTCCCTCTCCCTCTACGCCGACCAACTCTCCCCCATCCCTCCCCGCATCGTCGCCGACCTTCCCCACCCCTCCCTTGCGGCCAGCTGGCCTCCAGGCCGACGAAAAATCGCGCGGAAGTCTCCTCCATGCAGGCGCATAGCTTAGACTTCTCGAGCTGATTCCGGCCAATCCGGCTACCACTTGGATCGAGTCTTATCCCAAAACATATCTACACCTCGAGAGCTTTTCATAGACACCAAGAACACAAAAATCCATCAAGCAGTTTGTCCAATTTTTGCTCGAGAAATTTTAGTTCATATTAACTTTTGGGCTAGATTTCTCAAAAACCGTAAACCCCAAAAAAATCTGAGAGTATCGGAGTGCTCCACTCGACGAGAGCTTCGCGGCAATACCCATTTCTAATTTTTTCGACATTGTTTTTCGGTGGGTTCCGCAAAACTTCGCAGTATTTTTTTGAGCTTTAAATGAGTTCAGAAAATTCCGTAAAAATCATATACTAACCCCCCGTGTTGTGGGCTTCACGTAGGTACCTTCAATATATGGAAATTCAACAGTTGCTCAGGTGTATAATTTTGGGCCAGGCAGGTAGGCTACCAAAAAAGTTCTAGAATTGGGTCAAAATTATAGGCTATCCCATCGTTTTCAAATGTTTCAGACGAGTCCCCAAGGTCAGAATTGGCATAGGTAAACCCAAACCCTACTTTTTCTTAATTATCTAGTGCCTGATTTCTAATAAAAATCTACAAAGTATTCGTGGTGGATTAGAAAAATATAATTCCTTTTACATTAGCTTAATAACATTGCTAAGGACCGCGGAGTAAAGTTTTAGAATTTTTAAAGCTCATTTGGGTAGTTTTTACAAAAGGGGTAATTGTAGGGACTAAATTGTAATTGTCCAAATTATGGTTGTTGACTGTTGGATGGGCCCAGGAGGGGCCATGTGATGTGATTGAGTTGGGGCCATGTGATGTGATTGAGTTGTGGATGTGTGACTTATGGATATAGAAGTGCATTTTGAGACCCTTTTGCAGGTTGAGTAGGTTATAGGTATAAGGGAGACTCTGCAGGATTTTCGGCACGACTTAGTGTGTCTTTGATTTTTTTTCCAAACTTGTATTGAGTCAAATATATTAAATAATTACAATGAAATTTGTCAGATGAGCTGGGACAGCCTTCCTCCTCCGCCCAGCTGCCGCAGTGACCTCGGTTTAAGTCTGTGAGTAAAATATTAATTTTAATTATAATTTTAATATTATTATATATTTCAGCATGCCCATGTGTCACTTATAAATATGTATCTATGTAGTTAAATACTAGGCACGTTTTATATTATATTCTTAATTGATGAAGTGTCATGGATGTTGTTTGTGGTAATTTGGAGCCGTGTGCGTGCGTTGGTATGCGTGTGGTGTGGTATTGGATATGGATAGGACGGGTAGACACGGCTTGAGAGACACTCACTGGGACCCGGTCCTTTATGGATAAGTCGGGGTAAGGACGGCTCGAGATGATCTCGCTGGCCCCCACATTTGGTTTATCAAGCGAAAGTCCGGCTTGAGAGACACTCGCTGGCAGAGGTTGGATTAAGAGAGCTATATAGGGGATCAGCTCCCATATATGTATTGTTTGAACATTATTGGGTGTATAAGTGCTCTAAATTATCTTTTTTTGCTGTTATGATGTGATTTATATGAAAATTATGATGATGTTGCATTCCACTCTTTATGATGCATTAGCTTTAGATAGCTATAGAAATTGTGGTTAAAATTGGTATTTTACTCTCTGAGTTGAACGCTCACTCCTGTTCACCTTATTTTTCAGGATACAAGAGATCTCTTGTTGAGTTCTAAGCTCAAGCCCCTCTATGGGTGGCCATCTTGCCGGCGTGCCCCTCTAGAGGCCGGCGATGCAACTCAAATCGGTACTGTCCGCTTTGGTGGAGTTCAATCCCTTCGCCCTGCAGAGCTAGGATTCCAACCCATATCACCTCACGGATTTGCTTCGCCTCTTACCCAACTCAAATCGGTACTGTCCGCTTTGGTGGAGTTCAATCCCTTCGCCCTGCAGAGCTAGGATTCCAACCCATATCACCTCACGGATTTGCTTCGCCTCTTACTCAATTGGTAAGAGGCGAAGCAAATCCGTGAGGTGATATGGGTTGGAATCCTAGCTCTGCAGGGCGAAGGGATTGAACTCCACCAAAGCGGATAGTACCGATTTGAGTTGCATCGCCGGCCTCTAGAGGGGCACGCCGGCAATATGGCCACCCATAGAGGGGCTTGAGCTGGGGCCCACTAAGCCAGGGTGTGACAGCTTCTCTCCCTCGTAGGTCATCTATTTATGTTTGTGATATTTTGTATAATTTTGCTAACTTCTAGAATTTCGCATGTATTAGAAATACTTACATGATTTGGGTCCACATTATAATTGCCATGTTGGACCTGTAAACGTATTAAATGCATGTATGATTGGACTGGATGAGGGAGCTAAGCTCCTATTTGATTCAATGATATTATGAGTATGTTGAGGGTGAGCTGAGCTCCCCATATTGTTATATATTGTGTTTACAGGTCGGGCGAGTAAAAAACTCTCCATTGCATAGTCCACATTATGGCCGGACTCTGTCCGGTTGAATTCTTGAATTGTGCCTAAAATGGGCCTTAAGATTGGGTTGATGAATAGTTAGGCTTACTACGATCCTGCAGTTGATTGACAGGAGATTGGTAGAGTGTGTACAGCAAATATTGGGGCCAGTGCCAAGGCAGTGTGTGACACCTCTCACCCGTCTACAGTGTAGCCGAGTAAAGTGTGCCACATTCGATGCCAGAGCACCTTATCTTATCTTATTATATACATTATTAATTTAATGTCCATTTATTTTTTTATTATCTCACGTATAATTTTTTTTTATCACCTGTCATTCTTATGAAGACTCGGACATAGTCTTCTCTATTTTATTAGTGCATGGCGAGTTCCACTATTTATCTGTTAAAACACATTTACTTTTATTAATAGAATTTACATACAATAATTTACAATTTATATTACAGTCTCAAAATGAATTACATTTTTAACTTATGTACAGAAATCAAAAAATAAAATCTAAATACACATAAGCCCTACAAAAAATACTCTGCTGAGGTGATTCCCACACTAGTGCAGATCTGCTCAGAATCTCTGTCTGGACTCTACTGGTCAATCTATCCAATACCTACGCGAGGAAACAATCCATCGCGCTAAGCATATTACTTAGTGGTACATAATTTAAAATAAAAATAACTGAATAATCAAGGATAATTATTTCATGTATAATTTCATATAGAGATTCATATTTCATGGACTCTGAGTCAATTACATGTTTACTGAACTTTAGAAGCAATTAAACTTGTCGGGATCCTTTCTAATAATTTATTCCATTTTCAGTCTTCTTAATTTCATATCAGTGGTCTCTTCATGTAATTATTTAATTTTTAAAGCTTATTACTTATGAACCATTTCATAACTTTAGCTGTTCCATAGGAGCATATTAATTTACTGGGATCTCTTCATATAATCAATTGATTTTTATAACCTATTACTCACATCTGTGATCTTTTCGGTACTTAATTAAATTTAAGACTCATTATTAATATTTGCGTCCAAGTAACCTATGACAGATTATAAAGACTAGATACACGGGAGTATACAAGTTAGACATCTGTATGCCTATCATGTATACATCTGTCATGTCAGGCACAAGGCTAGCGGGAAGGCATAAAGCCAGAAATTATATCAGGCACAATGGCCAACGGGCAGGCATAAAGCCAGTAGAACAATCATATCAGACATATTTTGTCGATCAATGATTATTCATGTATGTAGTACTGCTATCTATAGTCCCTAATTGGTATACCAATTGATCCAAGCTATATACATAAGTCTAGGTATACTTTGGGCAAATTAGTATTATTAAGCACTTATAGTTTTATTATTTCATGTTATGTACTATTAAGGGTTCATAACATATTATTATTTCACTTCATATACTATCTATACTTTATACCATTTTCATGTCATTATAATGGGAACATAGGTCCTAAGTATATATTCATATAATTTATGTATTTATCACTCTCATTATTTTATGTCATGTACTATACATATTTATAGTATTGTTATTTCATATATGATGGAAATATAGGTTCCAAGTGTATTTTCATATGACTTATGTGTTTACCAAACCATTTAGGTAATTTACATTTTATGTATCAACTGATTTCATGTAACCTTGTAGTGGAAAAGTGGGTCCCACATACCTATTTCATGTAATTTAGCATGTAGTGACTTATTAGGGATAAGTCCTTACTAAAAACAATTTTATTCAAAAACCTTTCTTTAGGTTCAGTTTTACTGTTTTGATTTTACATATCAAATTGAGAAATTTGTGGCTACTGTTTAGCCCCACTTCCTTCATAGAAGTTGTTTTTCTATGTCTTTCCTTTATTTTTATTTTTGAATTATGTCATTTGGATTTTTATAACTCAAGTTATGGTCAAATAACCATAACTGATTCAGTTGCAAATTCTAGTTCCTTATCTAGGCAGTTTTGGTATTACATTTTAGCAATTTATTTGAACAGGTTCTAGCAATATTTAGGCCTAGTGTTCTTCATAAGATTTGTTGTCCTATGTCTTATGGTCACTCAAAATTTTTAATTACAAATTTTCAAGTCTTGTAAAATTACTTATAGCTAAATTATTGGACTGGACTTAAGTATCTTATACTAACATAATTCTCATTTAGGTCAGTAGTTTTGACCTAAAAATTAAGCTTCTTACTTTCATAATTTGAGGAAGATATCTAAAACAAAGTTAAAGCCTTATTTCTTAGATTTCTAGGACTATATGGTACATCTCAATTGAAGTTTACTAGTGGGAGATATGCTTAAAAGACTATACTGGAGTCAATGGTTACTTATGCACATTTCCAGAATTTATGCATTAAATTGCCCTAGCCAATTAACCTATTTCTCTTGATTTCTGAGTTTTGGTCAAAATACCAATCTTGTAGGTCTATGTCTTATTGAAATTTTGGCACTAGTTTTAGGGAATTTGGAGTTCTATGGACCAAGTTATGGCCTCTTTGCCAAAAATGGTCAAGTTGCCTTTGTCTAGCAATTTTGGGCAGTTTTGATTCTGGACAATTTTGGTAACCCAAATTGGGCAAGTAATTTGACTTAGTTAATGACATTTCTGGGCTCTGGTGTCTTCACAAAAGTTGTAGCCCTATGTCTAAGCTTTCCAATGGTATAAATTTCAGGTCCTTTGGACCTGTATAGAGTGAGTTATGGCCAAATGAATGAACACTGTTCATTTAGTCAAAATTTTGGGTTCACAATTTGGTAATCCGGATTAAGGCAACATTTAGGTCACTTTTTAGGCAGAATTTAGGCATGGTTTCTTCATGGAAAATGGTACATTTTTTGTCTAGTTTTACCTTCAATTGGCCTCATACCAATTGGAGCCACACAATTTCTGTTATGACTCAAAATACACACTGATTTCAACAATTACTCAACCTACAAAGAAATTACACTACCAATTTTCATTCCTCCATCTCCCAAACTACAATTGTGGCATTCATGGCAATTCTAACATCATCAATTCATCTCAACACATTCATTACATCAAGTCTCCAATGATTAATTCAGAACCCTAATTCAAATTGTCAAGGTCAATATACACATTCAATAAATTTTCTAGTACATGTAACTTCAATTACTTGTCCATCAACATCACTATTCTCCATTTACATGTATGAATTAATTACACTTCCATACTTCTCAAGGCTGCCAAAATGAAGCAATTACACAAGTCTCATCAAACAATCTCAATTTTCCAATTTCAACAATTATACAAAGTCTCCATAATTATCATCAAACCCTAATTCACTTTGTCAACCTCAAACATACACATGCAATTTAATTCTAATACATATAATTACCTTAATCAACGTCACTAAACATTATTTACATGTAAGAATTAACCAAACCCTCATGGTTCCCATGGCCGTCGAATTGAAGGACTCACAATTACTCATCAATTTCTTCAAATTTCTCATCATACTAACTCAATTCAACCTCAAATCAAGGATTAAAGAGGAAAGGTGGGAAGATTAAGCACTAACCTTGTTCCAAGAATTACTCAACCTTATGAAAACTTGACCAAATCTTCTTTTTCTTGCTGCCTATAGTCTTCCCCAGATATGAAGACAAACCTTAATGAAGGGATTTGTAAGAATCATGGCATGAAAAGGGAGAGTTGAAGCTTGCATGGAAGAACATTCATGGAGGAAGAAAGAATAAGGATTTCAGCCATGGGACAAAATGAGGAAGAAGATGGAAGTAAGTGGATAAATCCTTGTCTTCTAATGCATTTATATACCCCAATAAGTATTTAAATATTAATTATAATAATTAAACTTTTAATATTTCAAATAATCCCCCCTCATTTTTCTTTAATTACATTACATATAATTTCATATTTTCATGGAATTTTTAAAATTTAATACCACTCATTTTTTATGGACATTTAGGTCAAAAGTCAACTCTAGGTACCAAATGACCAAAATGCCCCTCTTCGGGTTAAAGTCCAATTTTTTTGATAATACCGATTAAATCCCTGATCCAACGGTTCCTTTAATTTTCATTTTCATCTGTACCGATTAACTAAATTTTCTTTGATATCTTTAATGTCATTTGTACCTTAGTAAATCTTTAATTACGTTCTGAAAATTATTTCTTAGGGTTCCTCATTGGATCGCACAATCGCTTCACGCTGTGATGACTTCCGTGCACGGTCACCCATCGTTCTGATTAGACTCATTTAACCTAATTGCATTTCATATCTTTTATTTTTTCTTAATTTTTCTTGTATTTTCTTATCATGTATTCCATCATTTTATGTCTCCTCACTATCATTTAAGTGTAGTTCTAGACATTTTGGCTGTCTGAACAGACGTTAGTAGTCGAAATAGTAGAATGTATGGACTACCTACGGTGAGGGCGTTACACAGTGGATACAGACTACGTACTACCTCGCATTGAAGGATTGTCTTAGACCCAGTTTATGGAACTGTTCATCAATAGGTTTGTGCCAGAAAGCTTCAGAGACTAAAAGCAGTGGGCCTTTAAGGCTTGAAGGTAGAATGGTAGATCCATAAATGAATATGCTACAGAATTTTTGGAACTGAGTAGATATGCCCCCACAGCAGCGGCTACAAAAAGTATGAAGGTAAAGAGTTTCCTAAAGGGGCTGGACAGGAGGTATGTAAACCTGGCCATGATGTCTAATCAGTCTTTCAATGTGGTAGTTAATCAAGCCCGACAGATTAAAATTAGCTATACAGGAGATGACAGTGGAAGGGCAAAGAAGAATAGAGCAGAGAGTTCTTCAGGTGTTCCCTACATGAGTACCACAGATAGTGGAGGCCAAAGTCACTACAGAGGAAGGAGTAGAAACAACGAGAAGGGTGATTTTAAACACAGATCTCGAGGATTCAGACCAGGGTACAGATCCAGCAGTGGTCACAGTTCGGGTTACAGCAGTTCTGGGTCTGGTTCAGGATCCTCCTTAGCACCTTGCACGCAACATAGAAGAGGACATTCAGGACCTTGTATGATGGGTTCAGGAGTCTGTTTTCGGTGTGGCCAGCAGAGTCACTTTGCTAGAGAATGTCCCGTGTTCAGCGAGCCATAGATGGGGTCACAGGATTCTGTTGCAAATATTCCTCGTCAATTGTATCCCGATGCTTCCAGTATGGCAGGCCGTCAATTTAGTGGCCAACAGGGCAAAGGACAAGGAGGACGTGGATTTAGAGGCAGGTCAGGAGGTAAAAGTCAATTTCAGGTTTTTGCAATGCAGGGTAGGGGTCAAGCTTGGGTTTTTACCTTGACCCACCAGGATGCCCAGGTTTCCAATGCAGTTATGGCAGGTATCCTTCTAGTCTATTCCTATAAGGCTCATGTTTTGATAGATCCGGGTGCTACGCACTCATTTGTCTCCCCTATTTTTCCATGAGATTGGGTAGGAACCTTACAACTTTAGAATGCCCCTTATCTATAGCTACCCCTCTTAGTGATAACATAGATGTGGATATGGTTTTTCCGGGTAGCCCAGTTGTAGTGGATGGAAGGATCCTCCCAGCAGACTTGGTTCCTCTACCAATAATGGATTTCGATGTAATTTTGAGAATGGATTGTTTAGCAACACATTATGCTACTTTAGACTGCAGGAATAAAAGGATGTACTTTCATATACCTGGTGTGGAAGAGTTTAGCCTTAATGGTGACAGGAATGTGGCTCCATATAACTTGGTATCAGTAATTAGTGCTAGAAAAATGTTGAGGCGTGGGTGTCAAGGGTATTTGGCATTGGTGAGAGATTCATCTGCAGAAGGTATTAATATTGAGAATGTTCCTGTTGTCAGAGAATTTATGGATATCTTCTCTGAAGAGCTTCCAGGGTTACCACAAGGAAGGAAAATAGAGTTCTGCATTGACGTTATGCCTGGTATAAAGTCCATATCAATGCCACCTTACAGGATGGCCCTAGCAGAATTGAAGGAACTGAAGGAGCAACTGCAAGAGCTTCTGGACAAGGGTTTTATCCGTCTAAGTATCTCCCCTTGGGGCACTCCTGTTCTATTTGTGAGAAAGAAAGATGGGTCCTTAAGTTTGTGTATTGATTATAGATAGCTGAACAAGGTGACTGTGAAGAACAAGTATCCACTTCCTCGGATCGATGATCTGTTTGATTAGCTCCAAGCGGCTAGATTCTTTTCCAAAATAGACATACGATCAGGCTACCATCAGTTGAGAATCAGGAATGAGGATGTGTCCAAGACAGCATTCAGGACAAGATATGGTCACTATGAGTTCTTAGTGATATCTTTTGGACTCACTAATGCACCAGCAGCCTTCATGGACTTGATGAACAGGGTGTTCATGCCATTCTTGGACCATTTTTTCATTGTATTCATAGATAAAATTTTGGTATACTCTCGAACCGAGGAAGAACATGTGTGGCATTTGAGGATGGTCTTGCAGACTTTGGGGGAGCACCAGCTATATGCAAAATTTTCAAAATGTGAATTTTGGCTAGAAAGCATCTCATTCTTGAGACACGTGGTTTCTAATGAAGGCATTCAAGTGGATCCCAAGAAAATTGAGGCGGTAATTGATTGGCTTAGGCTTACAACAGTCACTGAAGTGCGAAGTTTTCTAGGCCTAGCTGGCTACTATTGGCGTTTTGTACAGAATTTCTCCAGGATAGCAGCTCCCCTAACTAAGTTAACTCAAAAGAATGTTCCGTTCATTTGGACAGATGATTGTGAGGAGAGCTTCCAGAAGCTTAAGGAATGTCTAACTACAGCCCCTGTGTTGACATTACCGATGAGTGGTGAAGGATATACCGCGTACTGTGATGCCTCCAGAGTTGGTTTGGGATGTGTTTTAATGCAGCATGAAAAAGTAGTGGCTTATGCTTCACAGCAGCTAAAAAGGCATGAGCAGAACTACTCCACCCATGATTTGGAAATGGCGGCCGTAGTCTTTGCACTAAAGATCTGGAGACACTACCTGTATGGTGAAGTGTGCAAGATATACACTGACCATAAGAGTTTGAAATACATCTTCCAACAGAGGAATTTAAAATTAAGGCAGAGGAGATGGATGGAGCTTCTAAAGGACTATGATTGTACCATCCAGTATCATCCTGGAAAAGCTAATGTAGTAGCAGATGCTCTAAGTAGAAAATCTTCTGACAGCTTAGTGCACATATCAGCGGAGAAGAGACCATTGTTTAGGAAGTACATGAGTTGGTGGATCAAAGCCTAACCTTAGATATTTCAGATGAAGGGGTATTATTGGCCCATTTTCCAATGAGACCAAACCTGCGAGACAGAATCAGAGTTTCTCAGCACAGAGACCAGCAATTGATGAAGATTATAGAAAAAGTACAGCAGGGTGAAGGTGGTGAGTTTGGATTTGCCAATGATGGCGCTCTTATGCTAGGTTCCAGGATATGTGTGCCCGACGTGGACAATCTCAGGAATGAAATCATTCAAGAGGCACACTATACACTGTACAATGTCCACCCAGGCTCTACCAAGATGTACCATGATGTGAAAGATAGTTACTGGTGGAATGACATGAAGAGAGACATAGCAGACTTTGTGTCCAAGTGCTTGACTTATCAGAAGGTAAAGTTTGAACACCAGAGACCGTCAGGGAAGCTGCAAGAGCTCTCTATCCCATAATGGAAGTGGGAAATGATCACTATAGATTTTGTAACTGTGTTGCCTCATACCACGTGGGGATATGATTTGATATGGGTAATTGTAGATTGTCTGGTTAAATCAGCTCATTTCTTGCCTGTGAGAACCACCTATTTTATTGCACAATACGCCAGGCTATATGTTTGAGAAATAGTCAGATTATATGGAGTTCCTGCTTCCATAATATCTGACAGATGGCCCCAGTTCACTTCTAAGTTTTGGAGAAAGCTGCAAGAGGCACTTGGCACACAGTTAAACTTTAGAACCGTCTTCCTTCCTCAGACAGACGGGCAGTCCAAAAGGACAATCTAAACACTGGAAGACATACTTCGTATGTGTGTTTTGGATTTTGGAGGTCAATGGGATGATCAGCTACCTTTGGTGGAGTTTGCCTACAACAACAGTTATCATTTCAGTATCGGGATGGCACCCTATGAGCTATATGACAAAAAGTGTAGGTCTCCTTTGTGTTGGACGAAAATGGGAGAAGCGAAGGTGCATGATGTAGACCTAGTGCAGTACACTTTAGAGATGGTTCCTTTAATCAGGGAACAATTGAAAATAGCTTTCAGTAGGCAGAAGAGTTATGCAGATCCCAGACGGAGGGATGTAGAGTTTGAAGTAGGCGATTACGTATTCCTGAAGGTTTCTCCGATGAAGGGAGTCATGAGATTTGGAAAGAATGACAAGTTGGCACCTCGGTATATTGGACCTTATGAGGTTACTAATAGAGTTGGAGCAGTTCCCTATTGGTTGGAGTTACCACCCAGCCTTTCTCATGTTCATCCTGTATTTCACATCTCCATGCTCAGGAAATATATACCAGATCCCTCTCATGCTCTACAACCGGATACAGTAGAGCTGAAAGAAGACTTGACGTTTGAGGAGCAGCCAGTAGCCATAGTGGACTACCAAGTGAGGCAACTAAGTTCGAAACAGATCCCTATGGTTAAGGTGTTGTGGAGGAGTCAATCAGTAGAAGAATACACCTGGGAGTTAGAGCGGGACATGCGTAGCAAGTACCCTTATTTGTTCAATGTGTAATTCTGTTCTTTTATTCTCCCTTGTATAAAAATTCGAGGATGAACTTTCTGCAAGGAGGGAATAATGTAACACCCATAATTTTTAAATTAATTATTTTATGGGTAGCTATTAATATTTTATGTTATTTAAATTTTGGGAAATTATTTGAAATTTTTAGAATTTTTGAAATCAGGAGTGATTTTTCGAAAATGTAAAACTTTGGTGATTTTAAAAAAATTAATTTAAAGACCACGTGGCAAAACTAAAAATATATTTAAACTCTAAGAATTTTTCTGAGTTTTATAAAAAAATTTTTCAGAATTTTTGGGTTTCGTTTTTTTCTTAAGGTAGAGTAAAAATTTAATTTTGGGTATTCTGAATTGGACCAATCGAATAGAACCGAACCGAATCGGATCGATTGAATCGAACCGGTCCCTTCTTCCTTTTCTTCTCCTTTCTTCTCTCTCCCTGACGCCTCTCTTCCCTCTCCCGTTTCTCTCTCCTCCCTCTCCTTTCCGTTTCTAAAAGCATAAGTAGAAAAAAAGAGAGCAAAAAAAATAAAAATTCAGATAATAATATTAGATATATTACTTATTTATTATTTTTTTATAAGCATGAAGTTTGTTAAAATTAATAAAAATACTAAAATTATTGAATATATTAATAAAACTAAAAGGAGTAGCTAAATTTGATAATAAATAAAAAGTTTTGAATTATTTTTATCAATTGACGAATTAATTATTTTTAACTAAATTTATTATTAAAATTGAAAACAATTAGAAAGTTTTATGGTTAAATTGATATAATTAAAAGTTTTAACTAAATGTTAACATAAAGGTTTTGATTTGTTTTGTCTTTAACCCTTATTTAATTATGTAAATATATGAGTATTTAGAGTTATATTAAAGAATAAAATTAATATATGATATGCAATTATAGCAATGTATTTTCAAATTATATAATTTAACTTTTCATTATTATATTTATCATATATACTTCTTTGTTTTAGATACTTCAATTTTTTTTTTATTTTTAATTTACATTACATAGAATTATATATATATATATATATATATATATATATATATATATATATATATATATTATTTTTTAATAATTAATTAATAAACATAAAAATGAATAGAAGAATTTACGAAATGATTAAATTATTTTATAATTTTTTAGTTTACAATAAAAAATAATTAACATATTAAAATCTTAGTCATATTATAACAAAAAATACTTATAGAAATAAAAATCCTAACTCATAAATAATTTTATTAATAATAAATGATAATATGTAATTTAAAGGCTTAATATTAAAATTTTTTCAAATTTTTATAATTATAGCTATTTTTTTTATCAATTTTAGCATGGTTTTAAAATTCTTTTTAACCTATAGTTAAAATTGATTTAAATTAATTAACATGATATAATTTTGATTGTTGATTTATTTTTTAGTCATAGTTTTAATTATCAATTTATTTTACTTTGCATTACTCAGAAAAAAAATATTTAAAATCAAGCTAAAATTATCAAAAATTAAAAAATTAATTATAATAGCAAGAAATTGAAAAATAAAATTAAAATGTGGGAAGAAGTGAACATCAAGATTTCCAAAAACACCTATCATTATTTTTATTATTTATAAAAATACAACAAATGTTTTTATAAAAAAATTTTCGTTCTAAAATCCTCATTACAATAAGATAAACTTAAGTTTTCACCTTATAATCTCTATTTTAAATAGACTATAATAAATTTATTAAAACAATTAAAACTATTTTGAGAATAACTTTTAGTAAATAATAAATTTTAATTTGTAAAATCAAAATACTCATATTTTCATACTATATTTATGTTATTTTATTTATAATATTTTAATCATTAAAGTAATGTATATTAAAAATTCTATTTCATGCATTTTGTTTATAATATTTTAATTGACTAAAGTAATATAACTTATTAATTTTAATTTCTTATAATTTTTTTGAATCAACTTTAATTAAAAGTAAAATATAGTCATATTAATAAATAACTAAATTGAATTAAGTATTGAAAATAATATATAATGATAATATTATATTATAAAAAAAATTTAAAAAGTTATATAAAAAAATTTTAAATCTCGAGTTTATATAACGAATAAAACAACATGTAACGCACATTAATATTAAAATTATTAATTAAAAGAATGTAACTTAAAATGAAATTTTGAATATTTTATTAGTTAATAATTGATTTCTTTACAAAATATGGTGTAGCATCTATAACTTTGAGATGGGTGTATATAAGTGAAGTAAATTATAATTATATAATTTATATTAAATATTTTATCAGTTAATAACATGTATTGTTTTCAATATCATAAACCTCACTCCAAAAGTTATTCAATGAAGAACTAATAATTCACTCTTTTAATATCTCTTATGTAGTATTAAAAACAGATATTGAAATTTCAAGCTTAGTTAGAGTTCATCTAATAAAACTAAATTTTTTTTAACTGAGATTTTAAATATTTTATACTAATAATTAAAATAAATTAAATTAAAATGAAATTTTAAATATTTTATATTATTTAAATAAAATTATTATTTTTTATTATGCCAAATGTCAAGCATAGATAAGTTAAATTAAAATTTCAGATTTAATTAGGCTTATCTAATACAACTAATTTCACTTTTATAATGAGATTTTAAATATTTTACACTAATACTCAACTCAACTCAACTAAGCCTTTATCCCAAAAATTTGGGGTCGGCTATATGGATTCGCTTTTTCCACTCTGAACGATTTTGGGTTAAATCCTCAGAAATGTTTAATGCTTCTAAATCATGTTGTACTACTCTCCTCCAAGTTAATTTAGGTCTACCCCTTTTTTTCTTTCTATCCTCTAACCTAATGTGCTCTACTTGTCTAACTGGAGCCTCCGTATGTCTACGCTTCACATGACCAAACCACCTCAATCTCCCTTCTCTCAACTTATCTTCGATTGGCACCACTCCTACCTTTTCTCTAATACTCTCATTACGGACTTTATCTAGTCTAGTATGGCCACTCATCCACCTTAACATTCTCATCTCTGCAACTCTTATCTTAGATGCATACGACTCTTTCAGTGCCCAACACTCACTACCATATAACATAGCCGGTCGTATGGTCAGACGGGTAAAATTTTCCTTTTAATTTATTGGGAATCTTACGATCACATAAAACTCCCGTGGCACGTCTCCACTTCAACCATCCGGCTTTAATCCTATGACTAACATCCTCCTCACATCCCCCATCTACTTGAAGGACTGAGCCTAGATATTTAAAGTGATTACTTTGGGACAGTACCACTCCATTCAAACTAACTCCTTCCCTATCACCAGTTTGGCCTTCACTGAACTTGCAATGCATGTATTCTGTCTTCGTTCTACTTAACTTAAAACCCTTTGACTCTAGAGTACTTCTCCAAAGTTCTAGCTTCCTATTGACTCCTTCTCGTGTCTCATCTATCAGAACAATATCATCCGCAAACATCATGCACCAAGGAATACTCTCTTGTATATGTTTCGTCAGTTCATCTAAAACTAATGTAAAAAGGTAAGGGCTTATGGCTGATCCTTGGTGTAATCCAATTGAGATCGAAAAATCACTTGTGTCCCCTCCCACTGTGCGCACAATAGTAGTTGCTCCTTCATACATATCTTTCAATACTTGTATGTACCTAATAGATACCCTCTTTTGTTCTAACACATTCCATGAGACCTCTCTTGGAACACTATCATAAGCCTTCTCCAAATCAATAAAAACCATGTGTAGATCTTTCTTCACATCTCTATATTTCTCCATCAAGCTTCTAATGAGAAAGATCGCTTCCATAGTTGAACGACCGGGCATGAAACCAAATTGATTGAGAGAGATAGAAGTATCATGATGTAGTCGATGCTCCACAACTCTCTCCCACAACTTCATAGTATGGCTCATGAATTTAATTCCCCTATAGTTTGAGCAACTCTGTATGTCTCCCTTATTTTTAAAAATAGGTACTAAAATACTCTTCCTCCATTCATCAGGCATTTTCTTTGAGTTTAGAATCTTATTAAATAATTTAGTTAACCATGCCACTCCCATATCTCCCAAATACTTCCACACTTCAATTGGTATTTCATCGGGTCCACAGGCTTTACCCACTTTCATTCTCTTAAGTGCTTCCTTTACTTCTAAAGATCGAATCCTTCTGGTATAATTTACATTCTTTTCTATTGTTCTATAATCTATATTCACGCTATTACCATTTTGACTATTATTAAAGAGATCATTAAAATAATTTCTCCATCTTTCTTTAATGTCCTCATCTTTTACCAACACTTTTCCTTCTTTATCCTTAATGCACCTAACTTGATTGAGATCTTGACATTTCCTTTCTCTACTCCTTGCTAATCTATAAATATCTTTCTCCCCTTCTTTAGTTCCAAGTTTCTTATATAACTTTTCAAAGGCCTGTGCTCTTGCTTGACTAACTGCCTTTTTTGCCTCTTTCTTTGCTATCTTGTACTGTTCATATGCCTCATTATTATCACATTTAGGTAATTTCTTATACCATTCCCTTTTTCTCTTCACTGCCTTTTGTACTTTCTCATTCCACCACCATCTCTCTTTTGAGGGTGGTCCATGTCCTTTAGACTCTCCAAGTACTTTTCTAGCTACTTCTCTAATCTTTGATGCCATCTGTATCCACATATCATTGGCCTCCATATCTAGCTTCCATACTTCGGACTCGAGAAGCTCATTTTTGAACTTCACTTGCTTTACTCCTTTGAACTCCCACCACTTTGTTCGAGCTACACTATTTCTTCTGACCTTACTTGAATTGTTCCTAAACTTGACATCCAAGACCACCAACCTATGTTGACTTGTTAAAGCCTCTCCTGGAATGACCTTGCAATCCTTGCATAGAGCTCTATTTGTCTTCCTGGTTAAGAGGAAGTCGATTTGGCTTCTATGTTGCCCACTTTTGAAAGTCACTAAATGTGACTCTCTTTTTATAAAGTAGGTATTTGCTAGTATTAGGTCGTATGCCATAGCAAAATCCAGGATGTTTTTTCCCTCCTCATTTCGACTGCCAAAACCAAAACCTCCATGAACATTCTCATAACCTTGCCTATCACTTCCTACATGTCCATTCAAATCTCCACCAATGAAAACATTCTCTTCATTCGGTATGCTTTGCATTAAATCATCCATATCTTCCCAAAACCTTTGTTTACTCTCACTGTCTAGTCCTATTTGTGGGGCATAAGCACTAACTATATTTATTGTTTCTCCTTCTAGTACTAGCTTTACTAGTATAATTCTATCTCCTACTCTTTTCACAGCTACTACTGCGTCTTTCAATGTTCTGTCTATGATTATACCCACTCCGTTCTTATTTCTCTCCTTTCCGGTAAACCACAGTTTGTACCCTGAATTACCCACTTCCTTACTTTTCTCTCCTACCCATTTAGTCTCCTGAATGCAAGCAATATTCACTCTTCTCCTTTCCAAGGTATCCACAAGCTCCATCAATTTTCCTGTAAGTGATCCAACATTCCAAGTACCAACCCTGATCCTCCTCCTATCCTGCTCCTTCCTAATTGGTCTCCTTCTATGATATCTTCTATTGTTTTCTATATCTATCTTGTGTTCTGTTCCACTATTTGTTCTATTATCTGTCCTATGGACTAACTTCTTTACCCACACCCGTCAATGATGTGGGAACCCTTGCTCACTTAACACCACACCCGGGCGCCGGCATGGCGCGTCGCTTTCGGTGAACGCCCTACACCCTTGCATATTTATCACTACACCCGGGCTCCGATGTAGCGCGTCGTTAGTAGAGGACGCCCCAACGTTTATATCATTTGAATCCATATCATAGGGTGTGACGAAATTTTTACGCTGGTTGTCACCTACCGCAACCCTCCTCCTTTATCCGGGCTTGGGACCGGCTAAGCGCAAACTACTTAGGCGGAGTTAAATATTTTACACTAATAATTAAAAGAAAATAAAATAAAATAAATTTTTAAATATTTTATTAGTTAATACTTGATTTTTTTACAATATATGATGCAGCATCTATAACTTTGAGATGGGTATATATAATTGAAATAAATTGAAATTATATAATTTATATTAAATGTATTATCTTTTTATTTTATATTATATTTCATATTTAAATAATCATACAATTTAAGAAAAAATCATTATGATTAGAAAAAATAAATTAAAGTGAAATTTTTAAATAAAATTATTATTTTTTGATTGTGTAAAGTTTCAACTAACGACGAAGTCAAGTATATATATATATACACCAAAATTTAATCAAATTTAATTTGAGACTTTAATTTTTCACCAGACACTTGATATTTGAGACCCATTTTACAAAAAAAATATGCATAATATTACAAATATTTCCTACATTTTTAAATGCTTCGAGTCATTTTAAATAGTAGAACTGGTAAAAGTAAATCAAAACTCCAAATTCAGATGCAATTAACTCAAAACCAAAATGGTTAGTCAACACAACATGCAAAGGCATGATAAAATTGCGATTTTATTTAACCAGAATACTGTTTGCTACATGGGAATTGCAAATTTGAAGAACAAATAATTAAATTGCTTGCCAACATGACAAGGCATTCATCCACGTTCTACTTCACACCAAACATGGATCAAAGCATGCTTGCTAAAGTTTGAAGATTAAATGGCCTAATTGTTGAGTTCTTTCCACCCCATAAGACCTTGGAGATTAGCTTGTAAGTGTGCTCCGATGGATGGAAGTAATCCCAGAACAAGTACATCTCTGGATTTGGACATATCTTGTAACCCTCCTTCCCACATTGTAGCAATCCTCTAAGAGGCCCATCTCCACAACATGCACCCATTACATTGGTAAAACCTGCAAACGCACACACACAAAAGGAGGGTATTAATTAGGAATAATATATATATGCAGTTTGGTCATTTTCTTATGATATTGAGATGATAGGGGAATTACCATATCGTGCTGGAGTGGCTCGATATCGCTGAACAGCATCATAAACTGCACCATAAACACCAACTGCGCCAGGATACCTGACAGGAATATCTTTAACCAAGCTTTCCAAGCCCTCGTTATATTTCTTAACCATTACATTCATCCTCCCGAAACATTTCTCAACAGGTGCATTCGGCACAAAAACCCTGGCCGGAACGCAGCCAACAGGACCTAGTGAAAAAACAGCAATCCGGCGACCACCGAGCCTATAAATATGGCCCATCAAATTTTCTACCTCTCTTAACATGGCCTGTACGTATGCGTCAGGATCAAGTGTTGGGGTGCCAAAGGGGAGGAAATAGTTGAAGATATCATTAGAGCCAGACTCGAAAAAGAAAAGGGATTTGTCTAGCAGATTTTTATCTATGTGCTTTTTCTGAACTAATGCTTGAAATTTCTGTAGCTGTTCCTGGATTGGTACGACTCCCTGCTCCACGTATCCACGAATGTTACCCAATTGAGATAGGCGAATTTAGAATATCAAACAATAAAATCCAAGTAATTAGTTAATAGAGATTGAGTAGAGCATTCCATTTGCTGCTAATTTGATATTATTAGAGTCCTTTTTAGAGTTATAACATTCTGAATTATAGCAATCAATGAGATTCTAAAATCATCTCCACACGAGAAAGTATGAAATTTGAGTTTCATTCGGAATTAATTATACATTTTGAAGTGTTTATAGCAGAATTTTGTAATACCGAATCCTGATTTGTTTGCCGCAGAACACCGCTGCCAGCGCTGGCAAAGTTGATGCCATTGGATGGATAATTCCTCCTACTTCCATTCATAACTGCTAGCCTTGCCTCCAGGTACGGTGATTGGAGTTCAATTCCAAGAAATTGTGCTGCATCCAAATTAATTCATATAAATTAAATATTTATTAAAAATAATCAATTAAAAAAATCCATATTGAGGCGTATTATCTATATAAAGGTGTATATTTATATATTAAATATAAATCTTTTAGCTAAGTAAAACCCTTTGTTATATTTACAGCCTTTCATGCATATATCTCCGATTGATATGATTGCACTGACCATTATCAAATCATATTTTTCTATGATGTGATTAAATAATTAACAGCCTGAACATATATGATGGTTAGTGCACATACACAAGTACACGATGAGCAAACAAAATAAAGAGAATTGAGAACTTACAAATGAAGTCCGCAACAGTTCTGCCATTGGTGAACCTGCCAGTAGGGTGGTGGAAAAACTTAGATCCATAGGGTGGGAAATCGGCCTGGACACTACAATTCTTGTTAAAATGGTTGTTTCCAGCATCAACAATGGAGTCCCCAAATGTGAAAATTGCTGGAACATTGTATGATGATATTGATATAGGTAAAGAGCATGATAATAAGAGGAAGAGAAGTAGGAGAAATGGTTTATCCATGTATACAAGCAAATAATTAAATTAGATTTCTTTGGAGGGGGTTGCGGAGTGGTAGAGCTAAAGGGAAACTAATTAACATGAACAAATAAAGAAGGATTGGTGATTTTTAAGAGTGCGAAGAGTAAAGGTGACAAATTATAAAAACACTTGAGAAAATAGGGAGATGACAATTGGGATGTTTTTTTTTTTTTTTTTTAAATGTCATTTCATGGTTTTCGATTTCTTATTACAAATTTATCTTCAAATTATGTTTTTTTTTTATTAATTTGGCAATAGATTATTTGGATGACTTGGAGTTCATCTTTAAAATTTATAATTAGGGTTTGGAATTATTTCTAATATAAATCAAATTGGAACAACTTTTTTTTTTTGCAAATTTAGATTTAATAAGAAATTAGAGTTTAAATATTCAAATATTAAATATTGAGTTTAGTTATCAATAAATTTGAAAAGAATTAATAAGTTTTGATTTAATGATTTTAAAATTATTTATATAATTGTTAAAATATGGACTTAAATTCAGTTTCAACCCTTTTTTTTAACTCTTTGAGAAAGCACACCTTCTACTTTGTGGGGGAAAAAAATAAAAAAGAAAATAAAGTAGGTAGGATATGAGGCAGTGGAGTGGAGAGAGCAAAGACAAGATGAAACGGAATGCACGTGAGCGTTTGTCTTGGTTGAAGCGGTTATTAGCCTTCACTTCATTTTGATCATCTAACTATGTCTTTTTGCTCCAAAGCATACCTTTTCTAGTTATTTTCCTCCCTGTTCTTTGGCTTTTTTTTTATGTCAAACGACAAATAGTCTGATGTCAACACTCGTGACTCATGTTGTGATTGGATCAATAGTTTTGGACTAATAATTTCATTTTAATAATAGTTAGAGCAATTAGTAACTAGTAGACTACAATGGGTCATTTTCTCTCTTTTAACAATTCTCACTATAAATGTTATAAATTTCATAATTAATAGATAAAAATACTTGAATTTGAGATTTTTTTATTTTTTATATTTTTTTTAAAAAATAGTATTAATTAGAGTATTCCAATTAATTTAATAAATAATACGTTAAGAGGTGCAAGTGAGCCGAATTGAGCTTTCAATAGCTCAGGCTTAGCTTGTGACCTTTAAAGAAGCTCGACTTAAAAGTTGCAATATTAAAATTCGAACTCGAGAATATATTAAACTTGAGTCGACTCGTTCTAAGTTTATATATAATAAAAACAAGTTAAAATTGAGCTTAAATCGTTTATTAGCATAAGCTCGACAAGCTCATATGAATTGGCTTGAGCTCAAGCTTGAATAAGCTCGAGCTTTTCACTCTTTTGGTTCATATTTCCAAGTCACAACATTATATGATAATTCTTTATTAGTAATACAAATAATAACAAAATAAAATAGTTTATAATAAAAAATTATAATTAAATTGTTAATGAATTTTAATTTAAAGGTACTCATCTACAAGACTATAAAATTTTGAATTCAAATTTCAATTAGAGTCAATTATATCAAAAAAATTGTAATTAAATTTAAAAAATTACGATAACATAAAATAAAATAAAATAAAATAAACTAATTTCATTAAGTTGCATCTTTTTTTAATGTTTCTTGCTTAAATCTTGAATTTTCATGAGGAAAAAAAAAGGCTAGATTTATGTCAATGTAACCTTCAAGATTTGTGCCAATAAAAAGAATTTTTAATTTACAAACAAAAAAATATGTATAGCAAAATAAAATCTTAACCCAAAAAGGGAATTGTATCATATATATTATATCTAAAAAAATAGATGTACAATCCATTAAAATTGTCTGTGTATGTATATATAATCCATAAGAGAAATTTAGCATGCATTAAACAGATGATCATAGTTCAACAAAACCCCAATGCTAAAACAAGTTGTGAATAAGAATTTCTCATTTCCAACAAAACGACGCTGGTTTTGACATTTTATACCTTTACAAACCCAATGGCTGCCATATTTATTGTTTTCTACAATGATTTGTCCATCTCTCTCAGAGCTTTTTCTTCTTCTTCTTCTTCTTCTTATTATTATTACATGTGAATGAATCAACTTGTAACATGTGGTTTAATTGAAATTTAAGCTTAGTTTATTTTATAGAAAATATTTTTTTAAAGTATACTTAGAAAAATGAATTAATAAAAAAATAATAAAAAAATAAGTCGTTTTAAGAAAAAAGTTATTTTTTATTTTTTAAATTTTAATAATTTTATTAAAACGTGAGAACACTTATACATACATGATATAAACACATATGATTAATTTAAAATTGCAATCAAATAATGATTTAAAAATATATTTTTTATATATAAATTATTTTTCACGAAATAAATGTTGCCTTAATTTCACATAATTCATTTATTATATGTTTAATTTTATTACTTTTTTATTGATATAAATTTCCAATTCAAATTTTTATAATAAATTCAAATATTAAACAAGTCGTCATTTCATATATTGCATAAATTTATTTTTATTTATATTATTTAAAATTTTAATTCAGTTTTATTAGATATTTGTTAAAATATATTTTTATCTTTTAATTTATTTTTAGTGAATTGATTTGTTTACATAAACAAATTTTATTATTTTGTTTTTAAATTATTGCTCATGGATCAGTTACCCAACCTGTGAGTAAGAAGTGAGAGAGTCAATAAAACATGAATTAACCGTGAAGAGTTGGTTTCAAGTATAACTATGGGTTCTGTACTTGAGGAGTTCTGTACTTGAAATGAGGTTTTGTTGATATATTTTCATTGATTTGTTTTATTTGTTCACCGTAGAAAGCAATTAGTTTTACAATCGATTATTGTAATTGACTGAAATCAGTTGTTATGAGCAATTAATTTTATAATTGATTGGTAATTTCAATTTTTTTAGTAAAATAATTAATTTAAAAAAAATTTAGCAATCGATTCAAAGAATCAATTGCTAAATCGGTTGTTATTGACAACTAATTTATAATTGATTGCTAAAATCGGTTACTAATATCAACCGATTTATAATTGATTACTAAATCGATTACTAATCGATATTAAAAAAATTTTAAATATATAACTAGTAACAAATTTTAAAATCAGTTGCTATTAACAACCAATTAAGAAATCAGTTGCTAATATCAACTGATTTTAAAATTAGTTGTTAACAGTAATCGATTTAAGGAATCTGTTGTTAAATTAAATAATTATTTTAATTGGCTCCAAAGTTACAGTCAGTTGCTAAAATCAGTTGTTATTTGTAAATGATTCTTTGTCACTTGTTAATAGCAACTAATTTTTGTAATCAATTGTAAATCGGTTGCTAAATTTTTTTCTCCTAAAAATTCACATCTTTTTTTTTTCTTTTTTTGATTTGTAACTGATTTGCGAATAGTTGCTAACAACAATCGATTTTTACAATCAATTTTTTCCCCCAAAAATTTTTGTCCAATTTTTTTTATTTTCTTTTTTTTATTATTTGTTATGAATTCGTAGCTAATAGCAATTGGTTTTTGCAATCGATTAAAATCAGTTGCTATTTACAACTTTTTTTTTTCAAAAATTTCTGCCCAATTTTTTTTTATTTGCAACCAATTTTTGAAATCGATTGCTATTAGCAAATAATTTTCCAATCGATTTTTTTCTCCCAAAAAATTCCAACTCATTTTTTATTTTTTTTTTTATTTATAACTGATTTGTAAATTGGTTACCAATTGATTTTGCAACTGATTGAAATCGGTGACTATTAGTAACGATTTTACAATCAATTGGGAATCAGTTGAAATTTTTCCCTAAAAATTCTCGCCCAATTTTGAAAAGAAATTTGCTACTGACAATCGATTGCTAAAATTAATTGCTAATTTACTTATATAAACTATTATTCATTTTCTTTCCCCACTTCTTTTTTTTTTCCCACTACTTTTTTTTCTCTCTTTCTCCTCTTTTCTCTCATTTTCTTCATAATCTTTTTCATTCTCATCTTCTTTATTTATTATATTTTATTTTTTAACATATTTTCTTTATTATAATCGATTGCTAAAATTAATTACTAATTTACTCATATAAATTATTATTCATTTTCTTTCCCCACTACTTTTTTTTCCCATTACTTTTTTTGTTCTCTCTTTCTTCGCTTTTCTCTCATTTTCTTCATAATCTTTTTCATTCTCATCTTTTTTATTTATTATCTTTTATTTTTTAACATATTTTTTTTATTACAATCAATTACTAAAATTAATTGCTAATTTACTTATATAAACTATTACTCATTTTCTTTCCCCACTAATTATTTTTTTTCCCACTATTTTTTTTTTCTCTCTTTCTTCTCTTTTCTCTCATTTTCTTCATAATCTTTTTCATTCTCATCTTTTTTATTTATCATCTTTTATTTTTTAACATATTTTCTTTATTATTTTTTTTTCTCATCTATTTTTTTATCATTTTTTTCTTATTTATTTTCTTCTTCGTTTTTTTCTTTCCCATCATCTTTTTCTTTCTCATCTATTTTTTCTATCATCTTTTTCTTTCTCATCTTTTTTATTTAATTTATTTTTCTTTTGCATAAAATAAAAATTTTTATACAAATGTATTTTTTGTTAGTAAATTGGTTGTAATATTAATTTTTAGTAATTATTTTTGTTACAATATATATATGTGGTAATTTTTTTTAGTAATTTGTCTTATAAATATGTTTTTATATTTAATTTTTTGTAATATTTTTTATAATAGCTATTATTAGTAATTTTTTATAATATTTTTATATTAATTTTAAGTACTAATTTTTTATTAATAATTTATTATTTTAGTAATTTTTAAAAATTTTATTTATTTGAATTTTTTATTTGAAAATTTAATATTTTTTTATAATTTTTTTAAAATTAGCGACTTGCTAAATTAGTTACAAATAACAACCGATTTACAAAATGGTTGCAAAATTATCAAATTAAAGATATTAAATTTTTTGCAACTAATTATATTTTTATTCTTATTAGCAATCGATTTCAGTTGCTAAATAGGTTGCTACTAGCAACCGATAGTTTTTATTATCAAAAGTGTTATTTTGTTAAAATTTAATTAATTTAGCAATTGATTTAGTTGTTGATTGCTATTTGCAATCAATTTGATTGTCGGTTGCTATTTGCAAATAGGCTCATTGTAAACCCACTGAATCGATTACTAAATCAGTTGCTAAATTGATTAATAATTGATTTTAATAGATTAGCAACTGATTTTATCAGTTGTTTCTTTTTTTTTAAGTGAACGTTGCAAATATATTAGCGGATATGTAGAGAAGCAAAGAGAAATGTTTTGAGATCTTCATGCTTTTGCGTATGGTTAATTGAGATCTTACTGTGCTTATTGATATGTAGAGTAATTGAAGATTTCATGCATAATTACATTGCAAAAATTCCAGGAAGTTTAATGGCAGTTGCTTTTATGGCTTGAAATCATCACATCCAGGTTGTTTCTTTTCACAGAAATGGGCTTTGTTAACTTGTAGATGCATGAAATGACTTACTCTTATAATTATCATCTTAATTATAGTTATAAGGTGTCAAGCTTTATTTTGTAGCTTGTTTATTATAAATTTCAATTTGCTATTGTAATGTCACAGATAATTTTTAGGATAAATTACAAAAAAAAAATCCTGATAATTGGCAAAATTTGTACTGGAAATATTTTTTTAAAAATAATGATTAAATGATCTCAACTTTTTACTTTCATTACACGTTGATATGTTTTAGAATATAAGATTTCATTTGAACAATTTTTGATATTCGAGTTTCCAAATGAAATACTATTTAAAAAGTTAAAGAGGCAAAAGATTAATACTCCGATTTTTTCTTAGAAAATATTTTTTAAAAACCATTTTTTTATATTTTTAGTGTTTAGAATATTTAAAAAAATAAATTAACAAAAAAATAAAAAAAATTATTTTTTATTTTTTAGATTTTAATAATCTTATAAAAATATAAAAACACTCGTACATGTATGATAAAAAAAATAATATTAGTTTAAATTGCAATCAAATAATAAAAATTATTTTCTTAAAAAATATATATATTCTCTGAAAAATTTTTTTATATATAAATTCTAATTTTTACGTCCATGGTACAATTGTTTGGAGAAACTGCTGGACAGTATGTCCTGGGCAGTTGATGATGTTAGATTAAGAGTTTTTTTTTTTTAAAAAGTAGAGGAGTGGGATTTCAAACTGACTCTGCTAAACAAGTAACATGCTTTTAGTCACCGATCAGGTTAGCCAATGTTAGATAAGTTAGAAATGTATGTAATTCTCAAATTAGTGATAAGATTTTATATAGAGTTTATTATTAGCATTAAGGCTGTACTCGGATTTTGAGGTCCCTAACCAAATCGAAAAATTGTACCAAATCCTAAAATAGTACCCAACTAAAGTTATTTTGATATTTTGATTCAGCTTTAGTTTTTCATTAAGAACCGAATAGGAAACAAATCGAGAATTGAATTTATACATATGTTTTTCTATAATTTTTCAAATATATTATATATTTTTAATATAATTATATAAATTTATGTATGTATATATAATTATGAATTAAATACAACTTAATATTATATTTCATTTCTTTATATTTTCTTAATAATTTTAGTTGTAAATACATTAAATTATTTTATAATTCTTAATTATAAATATACTATTATAATCTCTCTCTATATATACAGGTTAATTCATGATTATATTTGTATCTTATAGTTAAATATTACATAATTAATAAATAGTTAAAATGTATATTGTGATGCCCCTTACCGGTCTACAGTGTAGCCGAGCAAGGTATGCCACATTCGGCGCCGAAGCACCCTATCTTGTCTTGTCATGTTCATTGTTAATTTTAAATTCCTTCTATTCATATTATCCATGTGTAGAAATTTTTTTTTTCACAATTTATTTTATTGGAGACCCGGCCAAAGTTTCCTCTGTTTTATTTGCATATGGCGGGTTTCACTATTCACCGTTAAAATCACTTATATCTATTTCAAATTTTCATATGTTATCTCATGTCATCTTTACTCATATAATCTCAAGAGAATCATATATATATTTCATTCATATAAAAATTCATTTAAACAATAATTTACTATTTATTTACAATCCAAAATGATATACAATATTCACTTATGTACAATAAACAAAATACAAAATCTAATTATATGGGCCCTACCAAAACAAAATACAGAGGTGACTCTCAGATAATGACAGATCTGATCAAAACACTATTAGAGCACTACTACTGTGGCTACTGCTGCTACTGGTTTTCAGTACCTACGCGATGAAAAACCAACGAGCTAAGCGAATTGCTTAGTGGCGCATAATTTAAAATAAAAAAGTAACAAAATAATCTAACATAATTAATAAATGTATAATTGCATAAATTTTTTGGTCATTTACATATTTATTAGACTTTGGGAATAATTAAATTTATCGGTATCTTTTATATTTATTCCTCTCATATTCCATCTAATTAAATTCATATCAGTGGCCTAGTAACCTATAACAGATTATAAAGGTTGGATACCCGGGAATATACTAGTTGGACATCTGTATGTTTATCAAGTATATATCAGTCATGTCAGGCACAAGGCTAGCAGGCAGGCATAAAGCCAGAAATGATAGTAGGCACTATGACCAACGGGCAAGCATAAAGCCAGGAGAACAACCATTTCAGACATATGTTGTCTATCAATGATCATTCATGTGAGCAGTACTGCAATCTGTAGTCTTAATTAGTATCCAAGCTATATACATAAGTCTAGGTATACTTTGGGTAAATTAGTATTATTAATTACTTTATAAATTTTATGTCAATTTGTAGTGGGAAGTAGGTCCCACATACATTTTCATGTAATTTATGTATTTAGTAATTCAATTGGGTAATTTACATTTTACGTATTAAATAATTTTTTGAGCCTTTCTTTAGGTCTAGATTTGGTGTACTGTTTTTACCTAGCAAATTGGTCAAGATGTGACTACTATTTGGCCACACTTTCTTCACGGAAGTTGTCCCTCTATGTCTTGTCTTTGTTTTCCTTTTTGAATCATGTCATTTGGAGTTTTAGAACTCAAGTTATGGACAAACAACCACAACTGGTTCATTTTCTCTTTCTGAGTCCAAAATTAGGCAGGTTATAAAGTCAATCTTTATCTAATTAATTAGACATGTTATAGCCACTTTTAGCCTAATGTTCTTTAGAAGTTCTTACCCTATATCTTAGGATCACTCAAATTTTTGAATTACAATTTTTTAAGTTTTATAGAATTAATTATAACAAACTAACTTGCCTGACTCAAGTACCCCGTGTCTATAGGATTCCAGGTTCAGGTTAGTGGTTTTGACTCCTATTTTAGGGTTCTTATACTCACAATCTGAGGAAAGTTTCTAAACTAAAGTTGAAGCCCCGTTTCTTAGGTTTCTAGAAAAATTTGGCTCATCCCAATTGGAGATTCCTAGTGGGAGATATGGTCTAAAAACTATTCTGGGGTCAAGTGATAGTTTAGTCTAATTCCAAGTTTTGGTGTGCTGACTTGTTCTAGAAATTTGACCAAGTTTCCTTTTTTTCTAGGTTTTGGTCCACCAATATTGTAGATTTATGTCTTATAAAAATTTTGGCACTGGTTTTATTGCATTTGAACTTTTTTGGACCAAGTTATAATATTTTTGTCAAAACTGATCGGATAAGCTTAAATCCAGAATTTCTGGACAATTTGGTTCTGGACAGTTTTGTTAACCTAATTTGTGCTAGCAAATTGATTTGGTTAGAGGCGGATCTAGGTTTTGTGTTTTCCATGAAAGTTGTGCTACAATATCTAGCATTTCCAATGGTATAAAAATCAGGTCATTCTGACCTTTCTAGAGAGAGTTATGGCCAAATAAACATGGTCATTTTTCTGGGTTTCGGGTATGGTCAACCGAATTCAAGTAGTTTTTAGGTCAATTTGGAGACAGTTTTTGTGTGACACCCCTTACCCAACTAAAGTGTAGCCGAGCAAGACATATCACATTTGGTGCCAAAGCACCCTATTTTATCTTACTTTATTCCTTTAATAATTTGTTCTCGTTATATTTTAATATCAATTATTTATCTAAGGAGAAACCAACGGAGTTTTCCCTATTCTAATACCGTTTGACGTATTTTACTATTTACCTATTTAAAAATCTTAACAATATTTTCCATACAATAATTCATCCATACTCATATCATCATTTCAAAAATCATTATATAACTCAAATCCATACTCCTTTTTACAAATTCATTCATGCTTATTACATATATCAAAATTCTCTATTTCATTAGTTTACATAATTTGCAAACTAATTGAATAAATTTGTAATTTACATTAGGTGCATATTACATACAATTTCCTAATTTTCATTACAATATAATAAATAATTATAATGCAAAAATTACATAATATGACTAATGTGAGCTCTATCTACATGTATTAGTGAGGAGGTGACAACCTTGAGCACTTCTGACACTTCTGCAGATCCGAACTCCAAAATCTCAGTCTAATGTCCACTAGTCTTTGTCTTCAGTACCTGCGCGAGGGAAACAAATCCATCGCGCTAAGCATTGCTGCTTAGTGGTGCAATAATATAACAAAGAAAATAATATACAAATAAAGAAAGAAATTGATTATACTTTGGATACTCTGAAATTTAATTTAATTTAATATAATACTTCTAGTATCAACTATCTTTCGTTCTAATTTCTATCTTTCGTTCTAATTTATTCCTCTTAAGAAGTAATTTATTCCTAAATTCACAGTAGTAATATACTTATATCTCTTTTTGCAAATCTTTTTATCATTTCATTCAATACTTTCTAGGTTATCGCAAATTAATTCATAATAATTAAATTTTAATATCGTTCCAATTCATTTCAATTCTTTCTACTAAATAACTAATCTAATTTATTTTAAATATTCTTACTCATTTATTTAATTGCTAATATTTTCAGTTGCTAATATTCTTAACTTATTTCAATAAATTTCACTGCCCAAGTAACCTATGACAAGCTTACTAAACTGGATAATAGGTCGTTGGCACTGGACACCGCAGTGCCTCGGGCCGTCATACCATGGGACGCAAATCGTCAATTATGTATGCAGTCAGTATGGCCTAAGAGCCATGATAACATATTAGTATGGCCAAAAACCATGATAACATATAATCGGGCATACCATGAGTGCGGGCATAAAGCCATGAATACTGGCATAAAGCCTTACGCAGTACTGCTAAAATAATACCCTATTGGCATGCCAATCTATCCAATCTGACACACTTGTCTAAGCAATATATGGGTACATAGTACCATTAAATGTTAATATATTGTGTTTTATGACTTCATTATTTCATGAAAAATTCCAATTATAATTTATATACTCATTTGATCATTCATATGATCGCAATTCACATCAATTATCCTTTTATACCATTGTACTCAAAATATTAGTCCTTTCTACAATAATGAGAACTAATATCTCATTCATACATTAATATGATTCATTTATTCATTCATTATGTCATTCATATTGATCACAATTTATAATAATTATTTCATTAATCGCATTATCTATATTAACCATCCTAATAGCTTTTCTAATTTATTATGCCATTTCCTATATCATTGAGGTTACTATTCACATTACCATTTTCCTTCAAAAATTAACTTTCTCATACATAACAGTTACATGAGTTCTAACCACATGAAATTTCTACATTTTGGTTCACAAAAGTATTGGCATTGGTTGCCAATCAATACTTCTAACCAATAGGAAATAAATAAAAAATTTCAGTTTTGGGTGTTAGAATTCACTATTCCATTAGGCAATTCTACAGTGAGAATTTGGCCAAATATTCTTAATCAAAGTTGTTCCTTATTGTGTTTAGTTCAATTTTCCTTTTTGAATCACTCCATTTGGAGTTTTTTAGCTCAAGTTATGGCCATTTTACCATAACTGGCCGGATTGACCTGTACCTAGAATTCTAGCCAGAATTGGTTCTGCCAGATTTGGTGTCTTGACTTTGGTGGATAATTCCATTAGGTTAAGTCCAGATTTTGAGTTTTTGTTCCACATGAAGGTTGTTCTAAATTGTCTAAGCTTTCCATTGATATAAATTTCAGGTCAATTGGACCTTTCTACACTGAGTTATGAGCAAATAAACAAACACTGTTCATTTGGTCACTTTTACCAGGTCCAGAATTGGTTACCCAAATTTGGCCAATTTTTAGGTCATCCTAAGTTTGTTTTCTGGGCAAGGTTGCTTCATTAAAGTTGTGTCAAATTATCTTAGGTTTCATCTCCAATTGGTCTCACACTAATTGGAGTAACACAACTCTACTTATGGCCTAAAAACCACACTGGACTCAAGATCTAGAAAATCCTACAAAACCACACTGGACTCAAGATCTAGAAAATCCTGCATAAACACAACACTCCCAATACCACCATTCCACACTACTACCAACCTCAAATCACATTCATGTACTTCAAATAGTCCATAATTGATCTCAACAACATCAATTTATTAACATATCATCAAATTTCCAATTTTCATACTAAACCCTAACTTATAACTTTTTTAAATCTCATGTAATACATATACAACATCATCTAACTCAATATACACATCAATTAACATTAATCTACAAATTTAATTGAAACTAAACCTTCAAAACCCTAACCCTCTCATGGCTGCCAAAAATGGGGAGTTGCCCTAACATGCACATATTTGTTCAATTTATCAATTTCCTAGCATAATTCATGAGACTAACACAAAATCTAAAGAAAAGAAGAAGGATTAAGCACTAACCCTTGTGTGAGCATAATTTTCTCTTATCCAATCTTAAATTTTCCTTCACTTTCTTGGCTTTTCTTGGCAGCCAAACACTTTCCCAAGAGGTGTAGACAAGTTTTAATGAAAGATACTTAGGGTTTAGTAGTGAGAATTCATGGGAAATGGAAGAGAGAGATGAAAGAAAATGTTTATGGAGGAGAAAGAGACATTTTCGGCTAGTTTGGATTAAGGTAGAAGACAACTGAATTTTATTGGTATTTATTTCATTTTATTTGTTTTAAATATGCTTTTTAAAATTTGATTGGTTGGAGAATGTTAAATGACATCATCTTATGTCATAATTAGGTATTTATTTCCATTTTCTTCTTCTTTCTTTTCTAATCATTTTGAATTAAATTTTTAGTAGTATTTATTCATATTTTATGTCATATAAATTATTTATTTAAGTGGACAAGTTGGCCAAAAATCATCTCTGAGGACGAAATGACCAAAATGCCCTCCATTTGGCTGATTGAGCCAAAATCATCTGTTCCGATCTAAAAATTTTCCTAAGCATTTTCTTGGCATTCTAATGCCATCAAAACCTCAATGATTTTTCTCTAGAGTTCTAAAAATTATTTTATGAATTTTCTCCCGGGTTTAGGGCTCCTAGCTACGAAGACCACAACTTCCTACTAGGTTACCCATCGCTAGGGCACCGGCTCATTTAACTTGGTTGTATTTTATTTCTAAAATTTTTTCTAAATTTTTCTTATTATTATTTGAGTTATTTATGACTCCTCACTCTAGTCTAAATATTTTTCCAGACGTTTTAGTTGTCCGGACCGACATCGATCACTGAACAGTAGAATGTACGGACTTACTAAAGTGAGGGTGTTACATTTTGGACATAGTTTCTTCATGAAAAATGAGGCATTTTGACCCTAGTTTTATCTTCAATTGGCCTCATACCAATTAGAGCAACACAAGTCTATTTATAGCTCAATATTGACACTAGACTCATTAGTCCCAAAACCTGCATGAAAACACACTCCCAAATTTTCAATTCCTCCAACTCCCAAACTTTAATTGGTATTCATAGCACTTCTAATAGGCAACAAGTCATCTCAACATTCTCAATTTCAAGCCATAACATAAAAGTCTCAAAGTTAGGTCAAAACCCTAACTTAACATTACTTAATTCATATAACTCACATCTAATCATCATGGTTATCAATTATACATATCAAACACCATCCATAGGCAAATTTAATATCAATTAAATTCATTATATCCTCATGTCTCAAGGCTCCCGAAAATTTGGTCACCTCACAAGTTCATTATTTTCTTAATTTTCCATGCACAATCAACTCATCTTAGCTTCAATTCAAAGTTTAATGATGGGAGGAAGAGAGATTAGGCACTAACATTGATCAAGAAAGTTTCAAGCTTGTGAAAACTTCAATATTTCTCTCTTCCTTGGCTGCCTAGAGCTTCCTTAAAGTGTGGGATAAGTTTTTAGTGAAGGGGCCTAGGGATTTTAGTGGATTGATAGAGAGAAATTCAAGCTTGAAGCTTGAAAAAAATGGTGGAAGGAGTGGCCATGGAGGTTCAGCCAAATAGAAAGAAGAAGAAGATATAGCTGATTTTAAATAGTCAAATTTGTCTCTTCTTTAAATATTTATCCACTTACATCCATATATAAATTTTAATTAGTGTAAATTTTAATGACATCATCCATGATGTCATGCTTAAGTAATAAATAGAAATTTTAATTCTTATTTCTTTCTTTTTTTCTCTACTCATTTCTAATTAAATTTTTATCAATATTTCTTTAGGTTTTATTACCTTAATCTCACTTAATTAAATTAACATTTTGGTCAAAGGTCAACTCTGAGAATAAAATGATCAAAATGCCCTTTATTGTGTTTATCCGGTTATGATTTCCTCTACCGATTGACTTAATTTTCTTGAATTTTCTTTGGCATTTTTAATATCATTTAAATCTCATAGAGCCTTCAATTTTGTCCCAAAAATTTATTTCACAGGGTTCCTCTCAGGTCTCGGGTCGGCAACTGTTTTCGCAGTCGCTTCCCGATACGGTCACCCATCGTCGTAGTCCCTGCTCCTTTAACCTATTAGCATTTCATTTCTTTTACTTTTCCTTAATTTTACTTGGTCTTTATTTCATCAATTTATGTCTTCTCACCGTAATTTAAGTATAGTTCTAGATATCCTGACTGTCCGAACAGACATTATTCATTGGAACAGTAGAATGTATGTACTAACTAAAGTGAGAGCGTTACATATATTATATGATGTACTTATAATATTATTATATAATATACTTAATCCTAAATTATATATGCACTTTTTAATTAAATATTGCATAGTCTAGAAATAGCTAAAAGATATACTGTATAATATATTATATATTAATAACCCAATTCAAAACTTAAATATTAATTCAAATATGATTTTTTAAAAAAATAATTACATAAAATTATTTCAAGAACTGAAGTGTGAGTCGAAATTTTACAGAACTGAGCCAAAATCGAAGAATTAAAAATCATACTACACCGAAACCAAAGCAATGAAAAATTAAACCGAAATCATACTAAAATTTTAATTCAATTTCAATTTCTAAACGCACACCCCTACTTATCCCCTAAGGGCCTGTTGGGAAGGGTTCGTTAATTTCATGGTTGGTTTGAGACAGTGATCCACAATTTTCAATAAATCTAACACACATCAGAAAGGGGATTTAGGGCACTCAAACTTAGCACCTCCTTCCCTTCAAAAATTTGTTAGAGGGAGAGAGGATAAAAGGGATTAAAGAATTGCTGAATCCTATGCAATGATTGGGGGAGATTTCCCTTAAAAGGGAAGTCAAAAAATCCAATTATAAGGAACTTCTTTTGATCATTAGGGCAAACTAATATCCCAAGTAGTGTCCACTCGGCCATTCATAATCAAATTAAGTGGGCATGTAAATTGAGCTCAAACGGCCTGCTTATGCTGAGAGATCATAAATTAGTATATCACTCCCAACTTACTATTTATAAAATGCATAATACAGACTCTAGTTTCTACTCATTGACAATTTATTTATGATTTCCATGTAAGCTGCTTGTGAACCAAACTGCCCATCCTTTATACATGTGTGCAACATCAAAGAAACAAGCATCAATGGATAATGTTCAAAATACTTCACAAATTAATAAGCTACATGCATGTTAAACTTTGAACAAGAACTTGTGAATTCACATGAAATGATACAAAAAAAAGATTATGCTAATCAACAGACCACTAGCTACTCAAGATAATTATGCAGGGAGCTAAGCCGAATCCAATCTATCCACAAAGTATGAAATGAAGACCAATATCGCACCACAAATTATCAAATGAAGTTGCCAGAAAGAAAAATGACAAACTTCACAATCATTGCTTATAGTAGCCACTTTGATGTGGAGGGGGGTATGGATTAGGAACAGTATATGGAGGTCGAGGAAGTGATCCAGGTTGCTGTCCATGAGCATTGTAGTATGGGCCCCGCCACCCTGGATAGGCAGGTTGGCCATACTCCTGACTTGTTGGGGGCTGTTGTTGAACCTGTGGAGGAGGGTAAGGCATACCAGGAGCAGGGGGAATATGGTAAGATGGTGGCTGATGGGGAGCACTATAAGTGGCAGGAGGATGAGCGTATCCCGGCATTGTTGGCTGCTCAGGAGGCTGATAGTAAGGCATTTGGGGGCGAGGATGGGGAACGTTTTGCGGATCAACTGCAGGGGGTGGACTTGATCTTGGAGTTTGATGGGCCTGGTTCACTGCAGGGTAGTTGTAAGAACCTGTGCTCTTGCGGTCCTGAAAACTCAGTCCTGCCATATGCCTCTGTACATCTTCAATCATTTCTCGGCACTGGATGCTTCTGGTCATCACAAAATCACTGCATTGCTGCTTGACATTGGTGATCGCATCCTGTTACAAAGATATTCCATACATAAATCCATTCTTAATTTGCAACTCAGAAATATGATTTAGAAATTTTTTTTCTTTGGCACATTCTCTAAGCATTAGGGCAAGAGCTTAGTGGGAGAAATTCAAATAATGCACCAAAAGATATACACATTTCCTAATTACAGTAAGCTGCTTACATAGACAGCTATAAAGAAGTGGCAACATATTCAACTCAATGAGCACAGGAATTTAAAACTTGAAAATTACAGCTACAAACAACTGCAATATTTTACCTGAAGAGTAACATAGAACTTCAATCCTTCATTGATGTTCTCCTTTATTTCTCTGTACTTTGCTATAGCAGCCTGTATCTGCTTATAACACTTCTCACGAGAGGCTGAAACAAAATTGGGAGGGGAAGTCTTTGTCAAAAGAGGTGTATTTCTTTTACAATAAAAGAAGTGGGCTGAAAGCATCATCAAAACAAGAAATATTCTTTCATATTAAGCTAAACTAAGGACCTTTGAGGAGAAACATGCCATAACAAAGACCAGGCAGGGAAAATCAATCAAGGGAAGTACAACAGAAACTAGATATTCATGTCATTGTTACTAAGAGGCTATGAGGATTGAAACAATAACATGACAAATTTATGGCAAGAACATGTATCGTAAAAAAGAACCACAAAGTTAACAATACTGCCCAATTTATCATTAATTTCCCTGAAATGGATTTATTGAAAGATGTAAAGCACTCAAATAAAACTGAACTAGTTTTTAAAATATAGAAAACTCGCTTGAGCCACATTACAAAATATGAGAAATATCTGACAAGAAGAAATAAAAGGGTTGATGTAAACATGCTGGCAACCTTCGAAACATTATATATGCCCAACAAATAAGAAACTAATTAATATGCATACTCGTTGACAGTATTTCACATATGAAACTCAAACTACATTATAACCTCCCATATTCTGGTTACAAAGAATGATAAACTCCAATTTCTACTCTTTAAAGGCCTAATATCATCCACAGTTCCTCAAATTAGGTGTTGTAAAGATGCAGTCCTTCATTTCAATTTGTATCACAAAACCTACCAAACATCAATTTAAGCACAGTATCTTTCATGCCAGATTTCGGTTAGATTTACACTAGAAAATTGATATGGGTTCCGTTTTTTTCTTAATTTTTTAATTCAAAAATTTGCCAAAAGCATATTTATCTATCCTTCCCATTCTTTCTCTCTGCCTTTCACGTGCCCTCACTCCTAGTCTCCTCTTCTCTTTCCCTCCCCCTCTCTTCCTCAATCTCTCCCCCTCCTTTCACTATCTGTTACCCAAAATCAACAAATAAAATCCTTCAATCTATTGCAAAGCCAAGCAAATACCATCATCAAAACCTCAAAGAAACAAGGGGGGAAAAATAGATGAAGTTTGAGGAATTGAAGCTACTAAGTTTCATGTGCTAGTTTCAACTGCTGCCAATGCATGGGTCCCAATCCCAAGAGAACTCATTTTGGACAAAAATAAAAACAAAACATACCTTTGTAATCTTCAAGGTTGAAGACAACAGAAAATTCCTCATTTTGAGCCTGTAGACAAGGACAATCTATAGTTTAACAAGGGAAAGCGTTTGGATAATATGTTAACAATTTGATAGAGAACTTCAATAAATGAAAATTTATTTTATAAATTCATTCAATTCTAAAGATGCAAATGATGTAGTTTATGGAACAAGGATTCAATAATAACAGAACAAAATCAGTTAAAACCAATTTATCCATGTTGATTATAATGGTGTCCTGTCAATGTAGTTGTGATCCCTATGGGGTATGCAAACCAGTGATTTGGTTCCAAAACAAACCAAAAAAATTGAAAAGCAAAATTTATTTTATGAGAAACTGAACAGAACTAAAGAGACCAGCAAACCAAAGTAAATCGGTTCGGTTTGGTTCAGTAGATTGATCCTACCAATCTCCCATTTTTCATTCTCTGCCTTTAGATTCTATGAGATTAGATGGAAGGTTTGGGGAAAAATATTAAACTACCATAAAATCAACACATAGTTTCAATTTCAAACCCAGGAAAATAAATTGAAACTATCAAAAGAGAAACTTGAGCTGGCTAATCACAATTCACAACCCTTTAATATGAATTTACGTATATCTTTCTCACTTAATCAAAATTTAACAATTATAATTTAGATTATGAACAACAAAATCAATAATCAAAGCAACGAACATCATTGAAAAAAAAAATTCTGAAACAAATATGAAACGTCACAAGAGAGAGAGAGAGAGAGAGAGAGAGAGAGAGAGAGAGAGAATGAATGGGAACAAATATGAACCATGGCTGCCATGTTGCAACATAAAAGTTTCAGGAGGTTATGACTTATGGCCTATGGCCGTGAGTGCAAAAGCAAAGACAGGAAGATTTGCGATGACCCGCTGGAAGCGTAGGCCATGTGCGACTGTTGTGATGCAATGAAAGTGGCGCAGGTGAGTCTATGATGAATCTATGATGTGAACCATGTGACGAAAGAAAGGACAAAAGTTGCAATGAAAAGCCATGAGGGTGGGAGGAGAAATCGAGACAGGCAGGGTGTGAATAAAGAAAGGAGAGGGAAGAAGGGAATGGCTGGAGACAAAAAGAAATGTGAGAGAATTTACTATAATCCTAATGGCGTAGCATATGCTATAGTTATATGTACGTATGGTTTGGTTTAATTCAGTTATTTTGAGTTTTTCTTTCAAAACCGATCCGAACTAGAATAACAAAATTTTCAGTATTCATAACCTAAATTGAATTGAATTTTTTAAAAAATAAAATTTAAATGATTGGGTTTAGTTTCTGTATTTTAACTGATTATTGCTCAGCCCTAGTAACCCCCCACCCCTTTTCTTCTCATTTAATGTTTGGGCTACACCAAGGGACCCTTACCAGCTATACATAGTTACTTTCCAAGTTCAAATTACAACATACACCAAGAGCAATACCATAAAAATAAAACCCGCAAACCTCAGTGGCAATGAGTGTCAAATTAAAAAGGGTATATGCTCATAAGAAAAATAACATCACAAATATGATTAAAAAAAATGAAATTTCCATTCAAAAATGCACATTTTCTAGTTATCATTAAGGCTTTTTAAAAAGGTGACAAGCATTCCTAGCTGTTAAATCAGCAAAATATTAAAGCAGATAACCAAATGACTATTGAAGAAGAAAGGAACAGACCTGAATTTGCAACAACACTTGTTCTTGTGCCTCAATATTCTGTGCAATGTCCTCACAGATTTGATCATATTTGGCTATCTCTTTCCTAAAAAGATCTTCATAGGAACCAGTGGATGTCATCAACTTTGGTAGTATGTCATCCTGAAATCATATAGACATGACCTAAACATCAGATGAAGATAAAGTCCATTTACATTTACAGCCAGCCATGATGAAAATGGAAATCAAAGAGTGAATGATAATCAAAGTTGAATCATGAAAAGAATCTATAAAGTCCATAAGTGTGAGGTTCACGCCACCTCATGTTTCATACATCATCCTAATTTTAGTAAATTCTTTAAAAAAGAAAAAAGAAAAAGCCACAAGGAAAAACAGTTGGTGTGAACAAAAAAAATGGTTTTGAGTGTATGACTGTGAGGAGATACTTATACAAACCTTCCTTTTCATCTCCTTGAGCATATCTTCTAGACCTGCCCTTTGAGCACCAAGAATCTCCAATTGCCTCTGCATAGTTCAGGAAGCAAATAGTGTAAATTGTGTGTAAGAGTGAGTCATGTCAGAACTAACTCCAAAAATGGAATTTATCACAGACTGGGTCCAGGTTTTCACCTTCAATCATTCTTAGCTTCCTTAGATAATAAAGCAATAATTCTCTCTCAACTTTTCTTAATTAAAATATATTTTCTGATATTCACATAATAAAGTTTTTAGTTCACATCTTTCTGTCTGATCTCTATCACAATTCACATTTATTTATTGAATGATGACTAGGATTTTAGTTCACCTAAGAAAATACTCATTTTATTGCTCCACTTGCTAATTACAGGAATTCTGTTATTTCACAAGCAAATATACTACAATGTGATGTCAACATTCTATCCTCAACAGATACCAAGAAACCTTCAACATTCTAGCAAGTTTAGCTTGGGGGCTTGCAGCCATATAAAAGAAACTTCTATCTTAAGTTTTAGTTTCATTGCTTTTTTCTTTGGTGCAGTTATTTGTTTTAGATATACGCTAGCTGTGACTAGATCATTCTCATCTTTATCAAAGCTTTATATTGTTGACATCAGGAACGATTGCAGTACTCCAAGTTAGTTCCTGAAAACTAATATATATTCTTACTAAGGCACGCGCAATGAAACGCTCCAGGGAAACTAGTAACATATGTCATCCAGAGAAGAAGACAACAATGACAAGCTTAACAATATGCATGTGAGTAGGTTAGAGGAGGTTAAGGGTGGAATGTAAATAGAAATTAACCTTTAATCTTGTTTGGGAGTTTATTTTAGGGTGTAAATGGAAGTTAAATATTTACATTCATTAACTTCTAAATATCCATTTTTCTTAACCCTCAAATAGGGGTTAAAGATGGAATGCCGAGTTTTTAAATGTGGAGCATTTCATTGCAAAGGCCTTAGTAAGGTAAAATAACTTTCATATCATTTACATTCCACTTCATCCCCTTCCTTCACCTTCATTAACTTTCCTTTCCATCACCCTTAAAGCACAAGCAATGCATAAATAGAAAAAAGATAAAGAAAAAGAAAAGAGGGAGAGAGAGAGAGAGAGAGAGAGAGAAGAAAAAGAAGAAGAGCTTGAATGATATAATGCATGCACAGAAGAAGCACCCAGTTAATTTTTCCTACTTGCTTCTTTTCCTCTTTCAGGGCACAGTTAAGAGGATTAAAAAAAAAAGATACACAATTATAAATTAAAAATCAATCTCAAAGTTTAGCATTGAAAGAAGAATGTACCAAGCTCTGCTTCAGAGAACCCACTATAGCATCTTCATTGGCATCCAAAGACATTATTGGCCTAGCCAAAGTTGGAAGAGCAGATTCTATCTGATATTAGCACAAGCAACATGAATATTACTAAACATGTAGTACAGCAACAGAATATAACATTTGTATCTTCTAAGAACATGACCTTTTATCAAACAGTAGAAATAGGTTTTTAATCCCACAAATGGTTTTCTTTTGTTCATAGATCAAGCTGAGTCACATATGCCGCATGAAAAGACAGGAATAAAATATAATGCAAATCCCTAAATAATTATCCGCATAGATGAAAACTAATAATTATGTCTTCCATGAAACACATCACAAACAACGGTATTGTTTAAAATACATACCGGTCGGCGATCAAGGATTGACATGAGTGTAGAATGATCCCTCACAGATCGCTCAATTCTACCATCACTGTCTGCAGCTTGCTTTAGGTTGGCTGCAAATCTATTTAATCTATCCTGCAAGTTCTTTGTCAAAGTGCTGGACTGAGGCCTAGTCCACCGTGTACCAAATTGATTTCTAAATTGAGCATCTTCTGTTGCTTCTTTCTGCAAAAGCTCCTCAGTCTGGACCAGCAATTCTTGGTTCACCCTTCTCAAATCTCTAAGTTGTTGCAACTCAGCTTCCAAACCAGCTGGGCCCCCACTAATCTGCACTGCTTCCACATCTTCTTTAAGATCTGTTGGCAGTGTAAAATTTCCTTCCAAAGCAATAATTGAATCTGGAAGGTCCATTTCCTTGAGCCTCACGCGAGTTAGCTCACTAGCTTGCTGTAATTTCTCAGCTTGTGTCCTGATGATGTCATCAACCATTTCTGTGTACCTTGAAAGAGCTTTTGCACTACTGTCTGGAACAAGACTTGCAAACATCTTTTCCTTGCTTGCATCTAGTACCTCATTCATTGACATTGGCTTCACCATGGAAAATGCTGGAAGAGGAGATAAGGAAGTTGGAGAAGGAACCCTCATGAGATAGACTCTATCGTTTTCCTTCACAGCTCTCTCCAGGTTGCGATTGATATTGGCTTCCAGCTTGCTGATTGCATCCAGAAGCTGTGCTGCAGCCCCTTTTAAGTTTTTCTTTGCCTCAGTTAAGGCACTAATCCCACTACTCAACCGTGCAATTTCTTCAGCAATTTCTTCTTTCTCATGTAGCTCTAAACTATATCGATAACAAGCTTCAGCATAGAATAGAGCTGCCTTCAACTGGACATGAGAAATCCAAGGCTTGTCAAAATGATCCTTCAGAGGTGCAACATTCAATGCTGCTAAAGCTTCCTCATAGTACAGCCCAACCTGCAATCATTTGCATTCCAAAGCAACTTAAAAAGAATCCAAACAACCACAAAATCAACAGGGAAAAATCCCATAAATCTTCATGTCATAGCTCAATCAAATATAGAGTTTATAAATAATTGTGAAGAATAACATCCATGGCTCCTACACACATAATGCGGTTGAGTTAATGGATGTTAAATAATCTAACTATACAAATTTTTATATCAATCATCAAAAAGCAAAAGTTTTTGCCGCTCCTTTCAGATCTCTATAAAAAAAATTCAGCTTCTACAGCTATTATGTGATTCAACAATAGCCCACAGGCATGAATAACATACTGCTGGAAGACCGATACAGCAATTAACTTCACAAAGTTCAGGACAATAGCAGTTTTATAACATTATGCCCATAATGCATTCACTACATGTTCCTATAGTAGTTATCTGATCTAATTACGTCAACCATAATACTAACCACAAAGCTGCTAAGATTCAAAGAACATTTCAGCAGCCCAAATAACATTTTAGCCAGACTTAAGAGTAGATTAGTCCAGTAAAAGTGACATGAAGAAAACATTTATTCAACGACCCATTCTCACAACTCAGCTAAATGTAGCACTTTTAGATAGGCCACATGATATATCCATTAGTATCAGACTACAGATCCTTAGAAATTCCAAAATCTAAAACTTCTAAAATTCCACAATCACCATCCACAAAACAAGACACCAGTCAATATATCAATTGAAGAAAAGTAAGCAAAATCCACCAACCTGCCGAGCAATCTTCGCACAAACCCCTGGGGTATTCCCTTTGGCAATGGTATTCTCGAACACACACTCCTGCGCTTGAGCCAGCATCAGCCTCTCCAACATCCCCGCGCACTCTACCGACACATCCACGGTGGTACTCGACCCCATCGAAGCCTTGGTCGCCGCATTATCTCTCAGATAAGCAAACGCTCCTGCAGCACCAATAAACGCATGAATAGCCTGCCGTCTCCCTTCTACAGTGGCCCGATCAAACGAAAGCCCAATCTGACTATACACGGCACCCAAATTGAACAGCACCGCGGCCTTCTCCAAATGGATATTCTGCTGAGACGCTTTCTGCTTCTGCTTAAACGCGTCGTACCAGATAAACGTTACTGTATTGATGTGATCCTTATCGGGGGAGATGGGGAAGCGGGTCTCGACCAAGCAAAGGGCTTTGAAGTAATTCTGAAGGAGATCACGGCGGGAGGTGGGTGAAGGGTCAGATTGGCGTTCAACGTCGGAGCGATACTCCTTAAGGGTCTGGAGGTCGTCTTCGATGTTCTGGGCCTCGCGTTCGGAGTAAACCATAGAGATGTAGTTGCGTAATGGACGGTAGAGATCAAGGGAAGTGGTTTTCTTCTCGTAGATTGCAAGCATGATGTTGGTGGTGGCCGCGGCGGAGGATTGGGCGGCCATGGGAGTAGAATTGGATTCACGATTTACAGTGTGAAGTTTTTCGATCGAGGGATTGACTCTGATAATTTCACAGTTTGTCCCCTTCTTTTCTTCTTAGTGAAGGAATGTAAACCATACAAGAACGGCTGTAGCCTGTAGCTCCTGTTATGTGACATCAAATATGCACAGCTATTATAATAATAATAATAATAATAATAAATTATTTCGCCTGATAAATAGTATCCCCTATGTCTTTTTTCACATAATTTAAAAAATTTACCTAATTAATATAATTAAAATATTTTATTCTTTATAAATAATAATCATATTTATTTTTTTATTTTATTTAAAATTATCTATTACATCTAAAAAAATATTAGAGAATTAACTATTTTTTTAATTGTCTTTTATTTTTATAAAATATAATAAATATTTATATAATTTTTTATAACTAACATTACTATCTCTTTCTTGATTAAATCAATTATTTGTCACATTGATATTAATTTTTTTAAATTTTTAAAAAATAATAATTAAGTAAATTATTAATTTTATTTATAAAAATAAGATTATTTAATTATTTTCTTAATTATCATAAAAACTATAAATATAGCTATTACTTATAGATAGATAGAGTAATAAATTTTATTTACTCTTACTTAGGAGTGAGCATATTTCGGTTTAAACCGAATCAATTCTGTTCAATCAGTTCATTTTAAAATTCAATCAGTTCGGTTTGATTTTATATTGTAAAAATTTTGATTATTTCAGTTCAGTTCGATTTTGAAGGAAAAAAATTTGATAAAATTGAACCAAACCGAATAGTAATTTTATATATTCAAATTGAACCAAATTGATTTTTGAATTGATTTATTTTTATGAGAAATTTATGAATTATATTTAATTTTGTATATATAAATTATTTAATTTTACTGATTAATGATTATTAGGTTCAAACCAAAATCAAAATTAGATCAAATAACTTGAAAATCAAGTCTAAATTAAAAATCAATTAAAAATCAAAACTGATTGATTTGAACCGAACTGAATTGAAATAGAGCGGTTCGATTTGATTTGATTTTTCATCCATTTCGATTTAGTTCGGTTTCTAAAATACGTAATTCGATTTTCATAATTTAATTTGGTTCGATTTGTTCGATTCGATTTGAACCGAATGCTCACCTCTACTCTTATCTCAATATGCTTTCACTCGTAATATTGTTTGACCTAAGTTAAATAACTCACATTATTAAATTATTTTAAATTTTATCAATCTAATTTTTTTATGTATATTAAATAAAGATATATTAATAAATTAATTATTATTTAAAAAAAATCTCCATAATTTAAAACAGATAATTTTATGGTTGATTATTAGTTTTTACCGTTTCCAAATTAATAATTTCAATTGCTCCATTTTCAATATTTTAGGATCTATTTTGTATTATTATTAAAATTATTATATAGAGAATTATTTTATTAAATATGTTAATTATAAGATATTAAAATTAAATTTAACAGATTTGATTTATAACAACATTAAAATAATTAAATATTTTTCAAACAATTTTTTTATCATCACCTAAAATAGTGCTTCATCAAAAATGCTTTTTTTTATCATCTCTCATAAAAGCAACTTCATTAACCAAACACAAATTCTAGGGTAATTTTTATAGTTGATTCCTAAAATTTATCTCCCATCTCATTTCTGACGTTTAACTTTAATTTATTATTAAAAAAATTTTAAATTTTAATTTTGTTTCACAAAAATTCTTTTAACCTGCTATAATAAGTTTTTGGATTGAGAAAAAATAAAATTATCCTTTTTCCTCTTTTACTCTTACATTAAAAAATACCAACTATTTCAACCACCATCTAGATCTATCACAAAATGTCAATGTTATGATAACAATCTGTTTTCTCAAAAAGAGAAGAATTTACCTTTTACTGAAAAATATTAAAACTGCATTTATATATATCACATAGCAGTTTAGAGGGATTTTTTAATATAAAAAACTGTTATTGTAAGTTAGAAGATTTTTTGTAAAACAAAATTAAAATTTAGAGATTTTTTAATAACAAATTAAAGTTAATAGATAAAAATAAAACATGGATTAAAATTCAGGGATGAACGATAAAAATTATCCTAAATTCCACCAAGTTCAATTGTGCCTCTCTATTGTGTCATCACCACTAACATTTAACTTTCTCAACAAACAATAATTTATCTAATCTAATCTGACTTGATTCAGTGATTAAAGCTGACAAAACCAAGTGTAAATTCCCACTCCCAAACCTCCTTAAAAAAAAAAAAAGACAACAAATCATTTAAACCAATTATAGCACCCGAGGATGGCATTAGAACATCAAGATAACACCAAACGCTTCCAAATCTAAAATTTTTCATAACCATGAACTTAACAAGAACCAAAAAATCTAAAATTTTTCATAACCATGAACTTAACAAGAACCAAAAAACTGATATCACTTCATCCAATACCAAATTAAATCCCGTACCCCCATCATCTTTGGCACCTCTAAAATCTCCCCCCAAGGTTCAACTTTGCCCAAGCAGTCCTCAGGCATGCATCTTCATGGCATATACACTATGGTAAGTTGGTAACAGATTGGTGGAGTTGAATGAAGCCATTTTGATTCATGCTTATTAAAGGCTTCAATTATGATTCGATAGCTAAACATGTATTTTTGTTCTTCTTTGAACAGAAGTCTTTTTGTCAGGAACTTAAATAAAGGATGTTGGTGAAGTCAGGACAGAAAGAGAGACTTTGACAACATCACAGGATGACTGAAATATCTCCTTGTCACTATGACCTAGTATGATATCTATTATGACGAGTTAATTACTCATTTTCTGATGATGTCTTCTGAAATGTCTAAAATTTAATTGGATGCGTAAGCTTCTTCATAATGAACTGTGCATATATATACACGGAAGTGTTAGTTTTATTTCTCATATATATGTATATGTTTTCATGAAAGAACTGCAAAATGTTGAAGTTTCTGTTTGTTTAAGTGATGGTAGTGGTGTGAATAATTATGGTACGCCAGCATCGTTATTGGAAGAAACAATGAGATACTTCTGTGCACTTTTATTATTAAGAAATTTATAATTTAGTCTCTCAATTTTTTTTTTTTTTGATCTTCAACTCCATTGCATTAAAAGCCCAAATGGCAATATACAGCATACAAGCTTGTGGCCTAAAATAGTAAAATACATCATATAAGGTCTTAAAAGTAAAAGCCCAAGCTAAAGCAGGATCTCCCAGAACGCCCAGAAACAACCAGCTAACCCTACCTATGAAAATATAAGAGACCTTAATACAAGATCCTCAACTATGCCGCACGCCTCCATTGGAATCATCTAGAAAAAGTCGCCTGAGCTAGAGAGGGAAGTTTCTTCTGTCTAATCCTTTCTATATTGAGCAGGACCTCCAAGGACACAAAGAAGCCCACTGACACCTCTTAGATCCAAAGCCACTGGTTGACCAACTGGGCATAAATTAACCATCAACAGGGAAGAAAAAATGACAGAGGCCATAGTATTCTAGCCATGGGAAAACTAGCAAGGAACTTCTAAACTACTAGCTCTAAATCCTCACGATTGTCATCCTTTGAATCCCTCCCTCGTTGATTACCTACACTTATCATTATAATAGAGCTCAATCAGCATCCAGAAGAAACAAAGCCATGGAGACCAATGTTTCTTCCAAAACTAACAGAGCCATACACAGGACAAACGCAAATTCCTCACCGTTAACCTCTTCTTACAAAACTAAAACAAGCATCAAAAATTTTGTACAGCCTCACCCAGTGATGAGGAGCACGGCCCATACCCTGGGAAGGAGAAGGAAACCTTCTCCTATCCCGAAGGGCAGGGTCCGTATCACGACCCAATCGATGGGCCGGACCGATACTAGGACTTGGGCCAGCCTAAAGCCCCCGAGGCCCGTAGTAAGCCTAACTATTCCTCAACCCAACTCTAAGGCCCATTTGGGCCCAATTTCAAGAATTCAACCGGACAGAGTCCGGCCATAAAATGGATCATAAAAAGGAGAGTTTTTTACTCACCCGACCTGTAAACAATATATAATCATCTGAGGAGCTCAGCTCACCCTCCACATAATCAAATGTCATAAAAATAAATGGGAGCTCAGCTCCCTCATCCAATCCAACCATACATGCTTTTAATAAGTTTACAGGTCCAACATGACAATTATATTATGATACATCTTGGTGGAGCCTGGGTGGACATTGGATAGTGTATAGTGTACCTCTCGTATGATTTTTGTTTCTGAGATTGTCCACGTCGAGCACACATATCCTAGAACCTTGCATAAGGGTACTATCATTGGCAAATCCAAACTCCCCACCTTTACCCTACTGTACTCTTTCTATGATCTTTATCAATTGCTAGTCTCTGTGCTGGGAAACTCTGACTCTATCTCACAAGTCTGGTCTCATTGAAAAATGTGCCAACAATGCTCCCTCATCAGAAAGATCTAAAATCAGACCTTGATCCATCAGCTCATGTACTTCCTGAATCAACGGTATCTTCTCCGTTGATATGTGCGCCAAGCTGCGAGAAGATTTTCTACTCAAAACATCTGCTACTACATTGGCCTTCCCAGGGTGATACTGGATGGTACAATCATAGTCCTTCAGAAGCTCCATCCATCTCCTCTGTCGCAAATTTAAATCCCTCTGTTAGAAGATGTACTTCAAACTCTTGTGGTCGGTGTATATCTCGCACACTTCACCATACAAGTAGTGTCTCCAAATCTTTAGTGCAAAGACTACAGTCGCCATTTTTAAATCATGGGTGGGGTAGTTCTGCTCATGCCTCTTTAGCTGCCTTGAAGCATAAGCCACTACTTTTCCATTCTACATCAAAACACACCCTAAGCTAACTCTGGAGGCATCACAGTACACGATATACCCTTCACCACTCATCGGTAATGTCAACATAGGAGCGATGGTTAGACACTTCTTAAGCTTCTGGAAACTCTCTTCACAATCATCTGTCCAAATGAATGGAACATTCTTTTGAGTTAACTTAGTTAGAGGAGCTACTATCCTGGAAAAATCCTGCACAAAATGCCTATAGTAGCCAGTTAGGCCCAGAAAACTCCTCACCTCAGTGACTATTGTAGGCCTAAGCCAATCAGTTACAGCCTCAATTTTCTCGGGATCCATTTGAATGCCTTCAATAGAAATCACGTGTCCCAAGAATGAGATGCTTTCTAGCCAAAATTTATATTTTGAAAATTTGGCATATAGCTAGTGCTCCTTCAAAGTCTGCAACACCATCCTCAAATGCCACACATGTTCGACCTCGGTCCGAGAGTATACCAAAATGTCATCTATGAATACAATGACAATACGGTCCAAAAATGGCTTGAACACCATGTTCATCAAGTCCATGAGGCTGCTGGTGCATTAGTGAGTCCAAAAGACATCACTAAGAACTCATAATGACCATATCTTGTCTTGAATGTTGTTTTGGACACATCCTCATTCCTGATTCTCAACTGATGGTAGCCTGATCGTAGCTCTATCTTGGAAAAGAATCTAGCCCCTTGGAGTTGATCAAACAGATCATCGATCCGAGGAAGTGAATACTTGTTCTTCACAGTCACCTTATTCAGCTGTCTCTAATCAATACACAACCTCAAGGACCCATCTTTTTTTCTCACGAATAGAACAAGAGCACCCTAGGGTGAAGTGCTCAAACGTATGAAACCCTTGTCCAAAAGCTCTGTAGTTGCTCCTTTAACTCTTTTAATTCTGCTGGTGCCATCCTGTAAGGAGGCATTGATATGGGGTTTGTACTTGGCACAACATTAATGCAGAACTCTATTTCCCTTCCTGGTGGCAATCCTAAAAGCTCCTCAGGGAAGACATCCATGAATTCTCTGACAATAGGAACATTTTTCATGTTGACACCTTCTTCAGATGTATCTCTCACTAATGCCAAATACCCTTGACATTCACGCCTTAACATTTTTCTAGCACTAATTGCGGACACCAAATTATATAGAGCCACGCTCCTGTCACCATCAAAGCTAAATTATTCCACACTAGGTATGTGAAAATACACCTTTTTGTTCCTGCAGTCTAATGTGGCATAATGAGTTGCCAGCCAATCCATTCCCAAAATTACATCAAAATCCATTGCTGGTAGAGAAGCCAAGTATGCTGGGAGGATCCTTCCATCTACTACTACTGGACTACCCAAAAAAACCATATCTACATCTATGTTGTCACTAAGCAGGGTAGCTACAGACAAAAAGCATTCTAAAGTTGTAGGGTTCCTACCCAATCTCATGGCAAACACTGAGGAGACAAATGAGTGTTAGCACCGGGATCTATTAAAACACGAGCCTCATAGGAACAATCTAGAAAAATACCTGCCACAACTGCATTTGAAGCCTGAGCATCCTGGTGGGTTAGGGTGAAAACCCGAGCTTGACCCCTACCCTGCATTGCAGAACCCTGATATTGACTTCTACCTCCTGACATTCCTCCAAATCCATGTCCTCCTTGTCCCTGGCCCTGTTGGCCATTAAACTTACTGCTTGCCATTTTAGAAGCACCAGGATACAACTGACGAGGACATTTGCAACAGAACCCTGTGACCCCATTTGTGGCTCGCTGAACATTGGACATTCTTTAGCAAAGTGACCCGGCTAGCCACACCTAAAACATACTCTTAAACCCATCATACAAGATCTTGAATGTCCTCTTCCACACTGTGTGCAAGGTGCAAAGGAGGATCCTGAACCAGAACCAAAACTGCTGTATCTCGAACTGTGACCACTGCTAGATCCGTACCCTGGTCTAAATCCTCGAGATTTGTGTCTAAAACCACTCTTCTTGTTCCTATTTATTCCTCTGTAATGACTTTGGCCTCCACTATTCGTAGTACCCATGTGGGGAACACTTGAAGAACCCTCTGCTCTATTTTTCTTTACCCTTCCGCTGTCATCTCCTGTATAGCTAATCTCAATCTGTCGAGCTCGATCAACTACTATATTAAAAGACTGATCCAACATCATGGCCAAGTTTGCATACCTCCTGTCCAGCCTCTTTAGGAACCATTTTACCTTCATACTTTCTGTAGCCACTGATGTAGGGGCATACCTGCTCAGTTCCAGAAATTCTGTAGCATATTTATCTACAGATTTGCCATTATGTCTTAAGGCCTTAAAGGCCCACTACTTTTGATCTCTGAAACTTTCTGGCACAAACCTGTTAATAAACAGTTCCACAAACTGGGTCCATGACAAACCTTCCATCCGAGGTAATATGTAGTCATTCATCCATTATCTAGGCATAGGCCCCATGACATGCTGCACACACTCTGTAAGTCTCATATTAGTTAACTGCAACTCCATCCCTGCCTGTCTGCAGAAATCCAAAAACTGATAAGCATCATCTGACACATCATAAGTACCAGGCACCAACTTCTTGAAATTAATTATTTGTTTGTAAGGTTCCCCTCTTGGTGGGATGGGCTGCCGCTGTTGGGGAGGGTGGACCATACACTGTGCTATCATATCGATGGTTTTCTGCAATCCAGCTAAGGTAGCTGCCATTGGGTTCATGGGACCCTGCGCCATAAAGACTGATCCTGAATTAGTGGCAGCTGCTCTTCTACTTGAGCAGCTCTAGGCCTCCTACCCCGCCTCCTCAGGGTAGGTGCCTCATCCTGCGCCGACACCTCATTAGGCACATCTGGTTTTGGTGCAGTGGCAGCTCTCCTGCTTCTACGTATTTTCCTGAAATTCAGCAGCATTAGCCCACAAAATTTCAAAACGGCATGTTACACAGCTCTATAGACTCATATTTACACACAATTATATAAAGCAAAAACTAGAAGCAAAGATGACAATGCAAGACGAATGTGGACCCTATTTTTCACATGTAACTCCTATTAGACTCTTCCCAACACTTTAGACAATTTTTCCCTATAAATCTGGAGCCTAAGTTCTGATACCACATTTGTCACGACCTAACCTATGGGCCGGACCGGCACTAGGTCCTGGGCCAACCTAAAGCCCCTGAGGCCCGTAGTAAGCCTAACTATTCCTCAACCCAACTCTAAGGCTCATTTGGGCCTAATTTCAAGAATTCAACCGGATAGAGTCCGGCCATAAAATGGACAATAAAACGGGGAGTTTTTGACTCACCCGACCTGTAAATAATATATAATCATCTGAGGAGCTCAGCTCACCCTCCACATAATCAAATGCCATAAAAATAAATGGGAGCTCGGCTCCCTCATCCAATCCAACCATACATGCTTTTAATAAGTTTACAGGTCCAACATGACAATTATATTACAGACCCAATCAAATAAATATTTCTATCACATGCAAAATTCTAGGAGTAAATAAAAATTATATAATATCATAACACAAACAGGCAACCTGCGAGGGATGGGAACAAGTTAAAACTCAAAAGTAAACCTCCTGTATCATGGAAAAAAAAAAAAGGTAAACAGGAGTGAACGTTCGACTCAGAGAGTAAAATATCAATTTTAACCATAATCTTTATAGCTATCTAAAGCTAATGCACCCTGTGGAGTGAAAATGCAACATGGTCATAAATTTCATACAAGTCACATAAAAAAAAAAAGCAATTTGGAGCACTCACACATTCGATAATCAAACAATATATATACGGGAGCTGATCCCCTATATAGCCCTCTTAATCCAACCTCTGCCAGCGATGATCTCAAGCCAGACTTTCGCTTAATAAACCAAATACGGGGTCCCAGCGAAGATCTCAAGCTGTGTCTACCCTGAATGACAGGGTCCCAGCGAGTATCCCTCAAGCCGTGTCTACCCGTCCTGTCCATATCTATCACCATACCACACGCACGCCAACGCACGCACACTGCTCCAAATTGCCCCAAACAACACCCATGGCAATTCATCAATTTAGAATGCAATATAAAACGTGCCTAGTATTTAACTACATAAATATATACATATAAGTGATGCATGAGCATACCTGAACATATAATAATATTGAAATTATAATTAAAATTAATATTCTACTCACAGACTTAACTGCACTCACGTGGCGGCTGGGCAGAGGAGGAAGGTTGTCCCGGCTCACCTGATAATTTTATTACAATTATTTAATACATTTTACTCAATACAAACTGAGAAAAGATCAAAGATGTCCTAAATCATCCCGAAAATCCGGCACAATCTCCTCTATGCCTAGAACCTACCCAACCTGTAAAAGGGCTTAAAATGTACTTCTATATCCACAAACCATACACCCACAACTCAATCAAATCACACAGCCCCTCTTGGGCCCATCCAAACAGTCATCAATTACAATATATAAAATTATAGTTTAGTCCTTATAATTGACCTCTTTGCAAAAATTACCCAAATAAGCTCTAAAAATTCTAAAATTTTGCCCCGTGGTCTTTAGCAATATTACTAAACTAATGCAAAACGAATCAAAATTTTCTGAGCTACCATGAATATTTTATGGATTTCTAATCCAATTCAAGCACTAGACAATTAAGAAAAAGTAAGGTTCGGATTTACCTATGCCGATTCTGACGTCGAGAACGCGCTCGGGACGTCTGACAACAATGGGATAGCTAAAATCTCGACCAAATTTCGAGACTTTTTGGGTAGCCTGTCTGTCTGGCATGAAATTTATAAACTTGGGCAACCGTTGAATTTCCGCGAATTGAAGGTACTTACACGAAGCCCACAACACGAGAGTCAGTACATAATTTTCACGGAATTTTCTAAGCTCATTTAGTGCTCAGAAAAATGCTATGAAGTTTCGTAGGACCCACTGAAAAACAGTGTCAGAAAATTTTGAAATTTATATTGCCGCGAAGCTCTCGATGAGTGAAGCGCTCCGGTACTCTCGGTTTTCTCGTGGGGTTCACGGTTTGCGAGAAATCTAGCCCAAAATTCGAAATGGGCTAAAACTTTCAAAAAAAAAATTGGGCAAATCGCTCGATAAATTTTAGTATTTTTGGTGTCTATGGAAAGCTTTTGAGGTGTAGATGAGTTTTTACACAAGACTCGACCCAAACGGTGGCCGGATCGGCCAAATTTTGGTCGGGATGCCGAAACAGCACCTGCGCCTAGGGGGAACTTTGCACACGTTTTCCGGCAGCCTGGAGCGTCGGCCGGTCGTGGGGAGGCACTGGGGCGACGCGGCGGTAGGGAGGGCTGGGGTGGTGGTGGAGCAGCGAGGGGAGGTGAGAGGAGAGAAAAAATGGGAGAGAGATGAGAGACGTCGGGCGCGCGAGAGAGAAGGAAGAAGAAAAAGAAAATTCCAGTCTGATTTGATCGGTCTGATCTGGTCTGGTTCGATTCGATCGGTCCGATTCATGATACAGAATTTTAAATTTTTACTCTACCTTGGGATAAAAAATGAGGCTCAAAAATTCTAAAAAAATTCTAAAAAACTCAAAAAAATTCGTAGAGTCCAAATATATTTTTAATTTTGCCACGTGATCTTTAAATTAATTTTTAAAATTCATCAAAGTATTATATTTTCAAAAAATCGAACCCGATTTCTAAAACTCGAAAAATTTCAAATAATTTTCTAGAATTTAAATAAAATAAAATATTAATATTTATTCACAAAATAATAAATTTAAAATTAGGAGTGTTACAGTCCAGTTGTGGACAGCCGAGAAAAGAAGAATTGAAAAGCTTAAAACAAGCTAAACTTTTGGAGAAAATTCTCTCTCTAAATACGTTAGAGAGAGAGAACAGTTTTAATTTAGTCTCTCAATTTAATAATTAATAATAAAATAATTTTTATATTTAAAAAATTAAATAATTTAATTCATAATGTGTGTTTCCATCAAATTAAAGGTCTCTGTGGGAAAGATTAAGTAATGTATCTCAACTATAGTCCCGTGTCTTCTCTCTGAGGGTTTAGACCTTTGTTGTTTGGGATTTTCTTTGGCCTTCCCTCCTTCGATTCATTACGAAATTTGTAGCTTGCATCTTCTCTTCACTTCACTATTCAATCATTCTCTTCTTTTCAACCTATTCTGCTGGGTTTTCTTGTTTGTTATATTTTCTACACCACACCCCATTCTGTCCCTCTCTACCATAAAAAATATCCAGCATTAACTCATCTTTCAACACGTTTTTTTATACTCTGCTACCATGTTTGATGTGGAGGATGGGAATATTTCGGATATCATTAAAATGGCACGAACCATTAACTACCATGACAACATTCAAAAGCTACTGGTTGGAAAATTAATTCCCAAAAAAACTTTTAGTGCTACAACATTCAAAGCTGTACCAGAGAAGTCATGGAGCATACACTGAGGTCTCTAAGTTGTTACAACGAAAGGCAACAGGTTTCCCTTTAATCTTCTGCCTGAGATTGAGATGGTTTTTGTTTTGGAGAACCGACCATGGCCTATCTATAACCATATTTTTCAATTTGAAAGTAGCCCCTTGATCTCTCTTTTGAAGAACTAATATGTAGGATGATGGGTCATATTAGCATACAGTACTCCTTAACTGAAACTCAAAGCTTGGCATCAAAGAAATTTCAAGGCAAATCGGGCGTTGGGCTGTGGTTGAAGGCCAAAACCATCAATTTTCCTTACTATGAGAACTCATATTCTCTCAATCCCTCATACCACAACCATACACTAACACATCTACAGACTCAGTCCCAACCAAAGCAATCGACTATCTCTGCCATTGACACCGATACAAAAGCTCCTTCAACCAATGCTTGTCCCATAAAAAATGCAAGCCCAGAAATAGCTAGCCGACACCCTTTATACCTTCCACCACCACAAACACAGAGACAACCACTGGTTCCCTCCATTGAAGTAACATTTATCATAAACCCTAACCCAACAATTTTCACCAAAATGACAGCCATCCACCGCTATTCCACCACCATCATCTCAAAAAGCAAATCAGTGACAACCTTCTCTGCAATGAACCAGAAAACCATCCAAAAGAAGGATGCCTCGGTCAATGTGCAAGTCATTGAGCCACTCCACGGCTCTCTTACAGAGCTCTTTCCCCAAGAGCAGCTGATTAAAAATTTTCAGAATTTTTTTTCCTTGATGGGCAGATGGATGCAGTTGCTCTCTTCCAGAATTTTCCCTTGCTGGTAAGTCATTTACATTCCCAAGCTTTTCTTACTCTACATACCCTTTACTCTTTTTCTTGGGATTCTACTTGCGAGAAAGATAAGTCTTACCCTACCAAGGCCACCCACCATTTTCAAGCCCAGCAAGGGATACTCAAAAGCCCAATACCAACATATCTCTTTATCCGACTCTATAAACCTTGTCCTTAGCAGGGCCCCGGCCCATAAACTGAGTAAGGGTAATCCATCTGGCATGGCATCGCATCATGAACATGAAATGGGGCTTTTAGCATGATGGCAGTACTGGAAGTCTCTTTTTCCAGGCCAATGTAGTCCTTTGATTTTTTTTTTTTTTTCCCTAAAAGAAGTGGCTTTTCAAGTGTGGAAAGCATGAGCTCGAACCATGAAAGTTTCAATAGCAGGAGTTCCTATTCAAGAAATGCCAAATGATCTAGAGGAGGCCGAGCGAGATGGAGTTATGATAGTAGGTGGGAAACGAAGTAGAGGATACAGTCAATCTACTAATTGCTTCGAGAAAATCAATGTTGATGTTCAAAATTCTGAGAATTTGGGAGAAGTTGGAGGAAGCCAACCTCAAGTGGCCCCAGCAATCCAAATGAAAATTCTGAGCTGGAATTGTCAGGGTATGGGGAATCCCCTGACGTTCCACAACTTGAAAGGGATTTGTCAATTCCATTCCCCTGAAATTGTCTTCATTATGGAGACTAAGAATAAACAGAACTTTGTTAGGAGGAAATTTAACAGATGTTATTTTGATATGTTGCTCGTTGACCCTTGTGGTATAGCTGGTGGCTTAGGCTTAGCATGGAAATCTGATTGCCTTGTTTTAATAAGGAAATTTGCAGATTTTGTTATTCATGCTACTGTTCTTGATGCAAAAAATGGAATGGAATGGGATGCCTTGTTTACTCACGTTGACAGTGATGAAAATGTTATGAGGAACCAATTTAATTTCATTCTTAATTATGCTGCTCATTTAAGAAATGAAATAACACTTATGGATGATTTCAATGCAATATTAAATCACATTGGGAAGAGGGGAGGAAGCAACAATGGGGACACTAAAATTAAATTATTTCGTTCCTTTGTAGACCAAATGGGGCTAGTCGATTTGAATTTTTTTGGTCCAATGATGACATGGAACAACCGTAGAGATGGGGCACATAATAGTCAAGAGAGAATTGATCAGGGATTATCTTCCTACCATTGGCTACTTGCTTATTTAGTTGCTCAAATTCAACGTTTGAATGATCTTAGGTCGGATCATCGACCCTTGCTACTATCCTTGGATCCTACCATTCCTAAAGCTAAGAAGCATTTTCGCTTTGATAGACGGTGGATTGCTAATCCTCAACTAGAAGCTGTTATCTCTTCTTCATGGAATTCTAATGTGGTAGGCTCTGGTATGTACCAAATCTTTGGTAAATTAAAAAATTATCGTCATGCTTTATTTAACTGGAGCAGGGATAATTATTACAATTCCAATGCAAGAATCACTACGTTGAAATCCCAACTGGAGACGGCAAAACAGGCTTTGGGGAGTTGGAATGCTTCAAGGATTTGGGATTTAGAAAAAGAGTTGATAAATGAGGTTCATCAAGAAGAAATTTATTGGGCTCAAAAGGCTAGACTTAGTTGGCTGCACTTGGGAGATAAGAATGCCAGTTATTTCCATTCTAAAACAATCCAGAGGCGAAGAAGAAATTTCATTGCTGGTTTGAAGGACAAGGATGGTGCTTGGAAAACTTCTTCAGGATCTTAAGCAAATTACTTGTGATTACTTCCAAAACATTTATGCGTCTAGTCATCTAGCCAATTTTGAAAGAATCACAAATGGGTTCCAGCGAAGAATTTCTGATGAAATGAATAGCAAGCTTTATCTAACTAGTATCGCGAGATGAAATTCACAAGGCAGTCTTTACTATTAATGCTTCTAAGGCTCCAGGAGAAGATGGGTTTACGGCTATATTTTTCCAGTAGTATTGGCATATCTTGTAGGATGATATTTGTAATGCAATTATGGGTTTCTTTGACTCTGGTAGAATGTTGAGGAATCGGAATCATACTCTCATTGCCTTGATTCCTAAGACTAAACAAGTGCAATCCCTGAAGGACATCAGGCCAATTGGGCTCTGTAATGTTATTTATAAAATTATTTCGAAGGCGCACACTTGTAGGTTGCAACCTTTTATGGATCAAATTATTGGAATTAAGCAGAGTGCTTTTACCAATAATAGGCTTATCTCTGACAATATCCTAATCAATCATGAGGTGATGCACTCTCTCAACTTAAAGGGGAAGGGGAAGTCTTATGGAATGACTTTAAAGCTTGATATTAGCAAAGCCTATGATTGTGTTGAGTGGAACTATCTAGAGCATATGTTGTCTTGCTTTGGCTTTTATGAACTATGGGTGAAATGGATTATGGCCTCTGTTACAACAGTTTCTTACTTTATTCAGGTGAATGGGCATCAAACTGGATTTATAAATCCTTCAAGAGGGCTTAGGCAAGACGAACCATTATTGCCTTACCTCTTCCTTCTTTGTGTAAAGGGTTTATCTCACAGAATTAAGACCTCTCATTTGCAAGGTTGAGGTTATCACAACATAGGCCTACACTCACACACCTCTTCTTTGCAGATGATTCTATCATTTACTCTAAAGCTTCAGCCAGTAATGTAACGATAATCAATCAAATTCTGCAAGATTATGCCTCTGCAAAAGCAGGCTTTTTTGGCAATTTTAGATCTTATTGCTAGCAAAACAATGGGATAGAAAGAGTAGAATCTATCAAAAGGAGGCAAAGACATTCTTATTAAGGTAGTAGTTACAGTAATACCAACATATGTTATGTCCTCCTTTAGACTTCCTTTATGCTTATGCAAGTCCATTAATTCCTTATTAGCCAATTTTTGGTGGGGCCCAAAGCAAAATGAGAGGAAGTTGCACTTAATTTCATTGTTAAATTTGTGTGAACCAAAGGTTAAAGGGGGATTGGGCTTTAAGGATTTGGAAGGATTTAACATGGCCCTTCTAGCTAAACAAGAGTGGCGCATTCTTAATAGATCGGATTCCTTACTTTCCAGGATCCTTAAAGGAAAATATATTCCTTTTACGGACTTCCTACATGCACCACCAGGTAGTAGACCATCCTGGGGCTGGAGACGTATTTTGTGGGCAGGCAAGTGTTACTTAGAGGCATTCGGTGGCATATTGGTGATGGCGAGGCTATTTTTTGTAAATCAGAAAGATGGATCCTAAGCTCCTTTCCGGCTATGCCGAGAGTAAAACAGGATCATGACCATAATGTGGTAAGGGTAAGTCAGCTCATAGACCATTCTTCCAACTCATAGAATCAACAAATTCTTAGAGAAAATTTTAAGGAAGAAGAGGTTAAATGCATTTGGCTATGCCTTTGGGTATATTTCGAGAAGAGGATAAGTACATTTGGCATTTTGACAGGAAGGGCAATTAAACGGTGAAGTCTGGTTATTACATAGCTCGCCAAATTCAAAGATCCCAATGTTTATGTTCCCAAGCCATAGCTGGCCCAAGCTCAAGTACTCCAATGGATGGGTTTTGGAAATCAATATGGAAGATCAAATTGACTAGTAAGATTGCAGTGTTTTTATGGTCTCTTCTAAAAGCAAAACTCCCAACAAATACTCTGCTTAGCAATTGTCTAGCTCAAATTGTGTAGAGGGTTTATCTCACAGAATTAAGACCTCTCCTTTGCAAGGGTTGAGGTTATCACGACATAGGCCTACTCTCACACACCTCTTCTTTGCATATGATTCTATCATTTACTCTAAAGCTTTAGTCAGTAATGTAATGATCATCAATCAAATTCTGTAAGATTATGCCTTTGCAATAGCAGGCTTTTTCGGCAATTTTAGATCTTATTGCTAACAAAACAATGGGATAGAAAGAGCAGAATCTATCAAAAGGAGGCAAAGACATTCTTATTAAGGGAGTAGTTACAGTAATACCAATCTATGTTATGTCCTCCTTTAGACTTCCTTTATGCTTATGCAAGTCCATTAATTCCTTATTAGCCAATTTTTGGTGGGGCCCAAAGCAAAATGAGAGGAAGTTGCACTTAATTTCATGGTTAAATTTGTGTGAGCAGAACAAGAGTGGATTTAACATGGCCCTTTTAGCTAAATAAGAGTGGCGCATTCATAATAGATCGGATTCCTTACTTTCCAGGATCCTTAAAGGAAAATATTTTCCTTTTACAGACTTCCTACATGCACCACCAGGTAGTAGACCATCCTGGGGCTGGAGACATATTTTGTGGGGCAGGCAAGTGTTACTTAGAGGCATTCGGTGGCATGTTAGTAATGGCGAGGCTATTTTTTGTAAATCAGAAAGATGGATCCTAAGCTCCTTTCTGACTATGCCGAGAGTAAAACAGGATCATGACCATAATGTGGTAAGGGTAAGTCAGCTCATAGACCAGTCTTCCAACTCATGGAATCTGCAAATTCTTAGAGAAAATTTTGAGGAAGAAGAGGTTAAATGCATTTTGGCTATGCCTTTGGGTATATTTCGAGAAGAGGATAAGTACATTTGGCATTTTGATAGGAGAGTCAATTAAACGGTGAAGTCTAGTTATTGCATAGCTCGCCAAATTCAAAGATCCCAATATTTATGTTCCCAAGCCATAGCTGGCCCAAGCTCAAGTACTCCAATGGATGGGTTTTGGAAATCAATATGGAAGACCAAATTGCCTCGTAAGATTGCAGCGTTTTTATGGTCTCTTCTAAAAGCAAAACTCCCAACAAATACTCTGCTTAGCAATTGTCAAGCTCAAATTGTGTAGAGGGTTTATCTCACAGAATTAAGACCTCTCCTTTGCAAGGGTTGAGGTTATCACGACATAGGCCTACTCTCACACACCTCTTATTTGCATATGATTCTATCATTTACTCTAAAGCTTTAGTCAGTAATGTAACGATCATCAATCAAATTTGGCAAGATTATGCCTCTGCAAAAGCAAGCTTTTTCTACAATTTTAGATCTTATTGCTAACAAAACAATGGGATGGAAAGAGTAGAATCTATCAAAAGGAGGCAAAGACATTCTTATTAAGGCAGTAGCTACAGTAATACCAATCTATGTTATGTCCTCCTTTGGACTTCCTTTATGCTTATGCAAGTCCAATAATTCCTTATTAGCCAATTTTTGGTGGGGCCCAAAGCAAAATGAGAGGAAGTTGCACTTAATTTGATGGTTAAATTTGTGTGAGCCAAAGGTTAAAGGGGGATTGGGCTTTAAGGATTTGGAAGGATTTAACATGGCCCTTTTAGCTAAACAAGAGTGGCGCATTCTTAATAGATCGGATTCCTTAATTTCCAGGATCCTTAAAGGAAAATATTTTCCTTTTACAGACTTCCTACATGCACCACCAGGTAGTAGACCATCCTGGGGCTGGAGACGTATTTTGTGGGGCAGGCAAGTGCTACTTAGAGGCATTCGGTGGCATGTTGGTAATGGTGAGGCTATTTTCTGTAAATCAGAAAGATGGATCCTAAGCTCCTTTCCGGCTATGCCAAGAGTAAAATAGGATCATGACCATAATGTGGTAAGGGTAAGTCAGCTCATAGACCATTCTTCCAACTCATGGAATCTGCAAATTCTTAGAGAAAATTTTGAGGAAGAAGAGGTTAAATGCATTTTGGCTATGCCTTTGGGTATATTTCGAGAAGAGGATAAGAACATTTGGCATTTTGACAGGAGGGGCAATTAAACGGTGAAGTCTGGTTATTGCATAGCTCGCCAAATTCAAAGATCCCAATATTTATGTTCCCAAGCCATAGCTGGCCCAAGCTCAAGTACTCTAATGGATGGATTTTGGAAATCAATATGGAAGATCAAATTGCCTCGTAAGATTGCAGTGTTTTTATGGTCTCTTCTAAAAGCAAAACTCCCAACAAATACTCTGCTTAGCAATTGTCTAGCTCATGTTGATCCAACATGTCAATTTTGTGGAGCTATGGAGGATAGTAAGCATTTGTTCTTCTCTTATCCAAATGCAGTAGCCATTTAGATTGAATCTTCTCTTCAATTTTGTTCCTCTTTCATATGTCATGTGGATACTGGAGATTGCTAGACTGAACTTATAACGCCTCTACAACAGCAGGAGGATAGGCAACTTTAGTTGCTGTCTTTATTCTTTGGAGCATTTGAAAGAGTATAAATGCTTTTATCTTTAGAGATGAGCAGAAATCTCCTCAACAATCAGTGGCAGAAGCTCTCCATTTTTTCCATGAGTACTCATCAGCAAATGATATACCTATTCTAAATGATCCAGATGAGCCCACATTGATTCAGACCTGGTATCCTCCACCTGGAAAAGTAGTCAAACTCAATTTTGATGCTACAATTGATGTTAATAAAGGAAGGGGGGCAATAGTAGTGGTTGTTCACAATTGGGAGGGGAAGCCGATTGATTGGTGTTGCAAATTCTACGATTCTATTATGGATCCTTTAGTCCTGGAAAGCCTCGCATGTAGAGATTCAGTAATGCTTGCTTTAAACAAAGGATTCACCTTAGCAATCTTTGAGGGAGACTCGCTTTTGGTTATCAATGCCATTAACAATCATATTGTTCCATTGGAGATTCAAAGGGTCATTTCAGATATTGATCAGTTAGCTAGTAGGCTCAATTTGGTTGCTTTTTTGCATGTCAAAAGAATTGGCAACCAAGCTGCACACAATCTAGCTCACAGATTTATTCATGATGTTTCTTTCTCACATAATCGTTTGGCACAACATCACTATGTATTTGGCTCCATGCCAATTTGATCTTTATAAAATTTTTTATCTTTTGACAAAAAAAAAAAATTAAAGGTCTCTCTCAGGAATGGTAATGACAATGACAACGACGACAGTAATCGCAAAAATTTTTCTACCTAAACCCAATTAATATACTCAAAATTCAATTAAAATTTATTTTTACCTACTCGAACGGTCACAAATCTGATTACTATTATTATTCAAAAAACACACAAATTCGTTTAATTTTATATATTTTAATTAATAATCTACATAAATTTTTTTATTAATAATTTATATTTTAAAATTTAATAATTCCATGAAATGTTTAAATTTTATTTTATTTAAAACAGAAATGTAAATATTATTATAAAAAATATATATTTTACATTTAATTAAGTATTTATATAAAAGGATTTGAATAATGAATACTCACAATACAAAATTTAAATTTGTCATAGATATTAATCGTCAAACTCGAATTTATTTTAAACTAAATTATATATTATTGAAATTCATCATATTAAAACACAATCAAATTTGGTACACATAAAAATTATACTCGTTATCATCTCTAATCTCTCCATTAAAAAGGGTAAATATATATAGCCTTTAACCTTTTATTTAATTAAAATTAATTATTAAAATAATTAATTTAAATGCTATGCTTTTAGAAATGCTTTCTCCCTTCGGCCAAGGATTTGCCTATCCCCCACCACCACTAGCCTCGCTTGCCTTCCCCGACTCGGAAATGCTTTATCTAAAACAGTAAATAAATAAAATTTAAAACAAACTAGTCTAGCTAGATTGAATTGGCTATAGTCCAGTCCCTAGTATAACTGGTGGATTGATTAGGACAGTGACCGCCTGGTTGAGCTTTAACTTTTAAACAGTCGGCTGTTGATCATTTAACGGTTGAAAATAGGTGTTTTATAAGACAAATATAAAAATTGATATATTTTCAACTATCAAATTTTCAAATTTCTGTCCAAATAGCGCTATCGGGTCCAGCTCATTTTTAGCTACAACAAAAATCAAATCGGCTCTGTCTCATTTTTAAAATACCAAATATTTTTCATTTTGTTTCTATTTGTTTAGTGTTTTACCGTTCGCGTAATCATTAGAATATAGAAAATATTTTACAAAAAGGGAATTCTTTAATTTCTTATATAAAATCATTGGCCAGCGGGTTTGAATTTAGAATTTAATAACCCAAAGCTAGTTACTTTTCAATTTGTAATTTAATTAGACTAGTAAGAATAACCACGCGTCGGGTAACTCAATTATGACCTTAATTTTCAAATTCAATTAAAAGGTTTGATTCACATAAAATGAAAAATGAAAACTGATTTGGTCAGACTGATCAAATCAGTTTCTTTTGGTTTTTAATCTTTTTTACAATTCATTTTTTAGTTAAATTAATTTGCATTACATTACATATATAAATACTAATAAAAGTATAATGATATTAAGTGATTCAAGTATACTTTTAAAATTCCATAAAATAAAAGTATACGTTCCAAATTAATTAAGTTTAATTTTCAAATTAATATCAATTTTAAAAGTTTTACTTAATGTAATTCTCATTTATTTTCCTTTCTCTTAATTTATGTTTATATATTTAATTACTAGTATGTGAAGCATGTGCATTACATGTGCATCAAATTAAAAAATATAAATATAATATTAGATTTTATATATAACTCATTATTTTAAATATACTATATAAAATTCCTTAAAATAAAAGTATACGTTCGAAATTAATTAAGTTTAATTTTCAAATTAATATCAATTTTAAAAGTTTTACTTAATGTAATTTCCATATATTTTCCTTTCTCTTAATTTATGTAAATATATTTAACTATACTAGTATGTGAAGCATGTGCATTACACGTGCATCAAATTAAAAATATAAAATATAATATTAGATTTTATATATAACTCATTTTTTTAAATATACTATATATGTGATCTATTTAGTTATATAGGAATATATAATTAATTATGTAACACCCCCAAATTAAGTAGTCTATATATTCTACTGTTTCAGTGACTAGTGTCTCTTCCGACAGTCAGGATATTTAGAACCATATCTAAATCATCTAGAAAAGTCATAAATAAAAATTAATAGAAATCACATGAAGGTGAAATGGAAATAAGAAAAACCAAGCATAATCGGTTAAATGAGCTAAGGTCCCGGCGATGGGTGACTGACCCGGAAAGTGATTACGAGCTCAGTTGTTACCTTAAATTCATGTGGGACCTCATGACACCTTAAACTAAGGGATAATTGCGAAGCTATTGGAAATGTGAAAACTATGGAAATAAAAAAAAAAAAGCTCAAATAATTAAATCAGAATTCAAAGGGTTACCAAGCACTATTAGAAAAATGAATTAGAACCAATAAAGGGCATTTTGGTCAATTCACTCCTAGAGGTGACTCTTGACCTAAATGTCCATTAAAATGTAGAAAATTAAAATATTAAAAAAGATATTAAAAATGAAGAGAGTAGGGAAAAAAAGAAAAAGAAATGAAAAAAATTCAATTTTAAATAGCTTTATGACATCACTATGATCTTATGATGACATAATTAAAATTTTGATTTTTAATTATTAAATTATTGAGATAATTATTGACTTAAAAGACAAAAATTTCATAAAAAAATGAATTAAATTTTCCTTCTTCTTCCATGGGCAGCCAAACCACTCTCTCTCTCCCTTACCAATTTTCCTCCATTGATGCTTAATCCAAGCTTCAAAAACCCTAGTTTCTCTTCTTAAATTCCATCCTTACTTGAACAAAAACTTAATTTTGCACAGTAATTAGAAGATTGATAGCAAGAAGAGTTAGAGAAATTTAAAGATTGAAGACTTTGGAAGAGCACTACTAGATGTGAGTCTCCTACAAGCTTAACTAATAAGTATTCATGGAAATTAATGTTTGGTTATGGGAAATTTCATTAGGAAACAAGAAAAAACATGCTTGATTATTGATGTGTAAATTTCAGCTAGCATGAGGAGGTTTAGGGTTGATGGATTTGAATGGAATTAAGCAATTATTTAAGTTTAAATGATTAAGTATATGTGATTAGTATAATTGAATGACATGAATTGCATGAGTTGTGGGAGTTAGGAAATTAGGGTTTTGAGAATTAGGGCTTTTGTGTAAGGAAGACCAATTGTCATGTTTGAAGTTAAATTATAGTCATATAATGTGAATTGATGAGGATTGAAGTTGAGTTGGTGAAAGAAACCAATAGAATAGTAATGGTGTTTTGGTGCTGGATTCTGGACAGCTTGAGTCCAGTCCACTTAGATGGGTATAAGTTGAATTATATAGCTCCAATTGGTATGAGGCTAATTGGAGATGAAACTTAAGACCTAAAGCCATATTTTTCATGAAGAAAACTTACCCAAAAACTGAATATAAATTGTTCTAAAATTTTCTTGAATCCTGAATTGGTGTTCTGGACATGGGCAGAAATGATCAAATGAACAGTGTTTGGTCAATTAGGCATAACTCATTGTAGAAAATTCGAAATGACCTGATTTTTAAACCTGTGGAAAGCTTAGATATAGTAGAACATTTTTTATAAAGATCATGAGCCAAATTCTGACCCTAACCCAACCAATTTACTAGAAAAATTTAGGTCAATAATTATAACAAAAACCAAAACTGACCTGAAATTCTAGACAAATGGCCATCCGATCAGTTTTGGCAAAAATGCCATAACTTGGTACACAAAACTGCAAATACAGTGAAACTAAAGCCAAAATTTTTATAAGACCTAGAACTATAATTTTGGTGTTTTGAACAAAATCCAGAACCTAATGAAACTTGGACAAATTGCTAGGACAAATTAGCAATTCAAATCCTAAAATTGAACTAACTATTTGACCTCAGAACAGTTTTTAAATCATATCTCCTACTAGGAAACTCCAATTGAAATGAGCCAAACTGTTCTGGAAACTTAAGAAATAGGGCTACAACTTTGATTCATAAACCTTACGCAAATTCTTAGGATAAGGACCTCAAATATGAAATGCAAGACACTGACTTGAACTTAAAATCCTAATGCACAGGATTTATGAGTCTAGGTCAGTTAAATTGACATAACTCACCAAACATAACTTAAAAAAATTATAATTTTGAACCTGTGTGACTAGGACACATAGGGGAACAATCCATATGAAGAACATTAGGCCAAAATAAGATTGTAGCTAGTCCAATTCGCTGGGCAAATTGAGGTTCTAGAATCTATCAGGTTCTAGAACAGTATTAGTCACTAGACCAGTACTTGATTAATTAACTATAACTAGAGCTAAAAAACTCCAAATGGAGTGATTCAAATTGGAAATTAAAACAAAGACTTAAATGTACAATTTTCATGAAGAACATCTCATCAAATTATGACTAGAACTAAGTTGAAATTGAGCTCAAAAGTCAGGGCATAAATCTATCCAGAACCCAAACTTTTTGAAATTGCTTAAGTAACTTAGGCATTCATTGGGCATTTAATTAATTATCTATTAGTGGTAATTGAATTAAGTATTAAGACATCTCCATTGTATATTTTTAGTAGAGATAGAAATCTCAAAGGACAAGGAGAAATTAAACTAAGTAAGAAGAAGATAAAAAGGTTTGTGCACAACTAATTTTTATTCTTTGTTTTTCATTTGGCAATTGATTTGAATAAGTGTGTATGAATGATTTTTTATTGTTATGGTATTGAGAAATTAATTTGAGAAATAGTGTGTTGCCTACTCTATAAGTGAAAATTTTGAATGAAATATGATTAGTGATTTGTAATGAAATATTTGAATAAAATAGTTTGAATTAATTTTTGAAACCATACTTGGCATGACAAATTTTATTGTGTTCCTCCTCCATTTATAGAGTTGAGTTTGATTATGTTTCCTCCTTCTCTGACTCGCCAATTGATGTTGAGTTCAGATAAGTACTCATATAGCTAGCTAGCCACCTTCCTCATTAATTTTGATTAGTGAGGTTGTAGATTACTTTGTCGTGGTGTACAACACAACATTGATTGAAAATTTTGTGTCGTGACCTAAGTTGTGTGAATTGTGGTAACACTAGTGTTTGAAATTATTTTGATAAAATGTTTTTGAAAATATGAATGTTAGATAATGATTTATAAATGAATGAATATGAAGAACTCTTATTACATTTTTAGTGATTTGTGTTTATCTCAAGTATTAAATTATGGTTGTGCACCACTGAATATAATACTCAACGATAGCTTGTTATGCTGTCGCAGGTAGGAGCAAGGAGAAGTCTGCATAGAAGACTGAGTGAGCAGTAAATTAGAGCATTTTGTAGTCTCAATTCCGGGTATATTAAGAATACCCATTGATAAGCACCCAAATGAACATTGCCTAAGGATGCAGACCTCTAATGGAACCCAAGGATCATCAGCACCAAAACAAGTTTTCTTTGAACAAAATAAGATGCAATCTCTATGAAAAAAGAAGTACCAAAATATATATTGTAAAGAGGAACAGATCAAGTGTCAACACAATAACCCAACTTGTGGGAGATTACATTGATCATCAAGTAAAATAGGCAAGTGATCAAGTTGCCTAAGTTCTAGTTCTTCCAGAAACTAGCAAGAAAGAAGACTCAAACTCTCTCCAAGGGAGGCTCTCATGTACAGCAGCAATCAAAAACTGAAGGAAGAAGATGGTATTCTCTTCCTTATAAACCTAGGGTTACAGAGACACAAGATAAATTTGTTAAGACAAAAGTTACAACTAATTGTGCCATGTTGGCTATCCTAACAAGAATAGTAAGTGCATTAATTATAAAGACAAAAGATGGCAGCAGCATTTATTGCAAAAGGGCAAAAGGTGGCAGCAATTAATCCCTCTTTGTGGCAGAATATTGGGGCCCACTTGGTCAAAAAGTAGCTCTCTTTAATTCAAATGAACCAATGAGCTCCCTTCATGTGGCGTGAAGCCTACAAACACCTAGGTGGCAGCCAAGTGGACTCCAGGGTGGCATAAGGCATGTCCAAAGTGGCTGGTGACGTGGTCAGTGATGTGGCAATGGAATCTGACGTGGCAATGGAAGCTCCAACTTGGCACATGGTGATCCACTTAGATTCTTGGAGCAAGCAAGCTAGGTCTTCCTTATGCAGCTCCCCTCCTAAGCCGAAAATCCTTTTATGGTCCATGAGCATGCTTTGAAGTTGCTTAGCTCTCGCCCTAGTGATTGCCCCTTTGAAGGGTGGTGGTGCTCCATGATGATCTTCATCATCCTCTCCCACTTGAAAGGAATTCATCCTCGAATTTGTTTCTGCACCAAGGAAAGGAGTTAGATCAGTTACATTAAAAGTATTACTAACACTATAATCACTAGGCAATTCTATCTTATATGCATTATTGTTAATTCTTTCAAGCACTTGAAAAGGGCCATCACTTCTAGGATGCAACTTAGATTTCCTTTGGTTAGGAAACCTTTCCTTTCTTAAATGGATCCATACCAAGTCACCAGGTTCAAAAATCATAGGCTTTCGCCCCTTATTAGCATGAGATGCATATTGCTCATTTTTCTTTTCTAGATGCAACCTAGCTTGTTCATGCATCTTTTTAACCATTTCAGCCTTTTTCTCACCATCCAATGAAGCAACATGATCAATAGGCAATGGTAACAAATCCAAGGGAGTAAGTGGATTAAGACCATAAACAAGCTCAAAAGGAGAGTATCCACTAGATGAATGCACAACCCTATTATATGCAAATTCTATGTATGGTATGCATTCCTCCCAAGACTTTAAATTTTGTTTCACTAAGGCTCTCAAAAGTGTGACTAAGGTCCTATTCACTACTTCTGTTTGGCCATCAGTTTGGGGATGGCAAGTAGTAGAGAAAAGTAGCTTAGTTCCCAATTTTCCCCAAAGAACCTTCCAAAAATGACTCAAGAACTTGACATCCCTATCACTCACAATGGTTCTAGGTATACCATGTAACCTAACAACCTCCCTGAAGAATAGATTAGCAACATATGTAGCATCATCATTTTTGTGACATGGGATAAAATGAGCCATTTTTGAAAACCTATCCACAACAACAAAAATTGAATCATGACCCCTTTGTGACCTAGGCAATCCCAAGACAAAGTCCATGGACAAATCAACCCAAGGATGCTTAGGCACGGGTAAAGGTGTGTATAGCCCATGAGGCATCACCTTAGACTTTGCTCTCTTGCAAGTCTCACATCTAGCACATAGTCTCTCAACATCTTTTCTCATGTGGGGCCAAAAGAAATGCTCCCTAAGGACATCTAGTGTTTTGGCAGCACCAAAATGCCCCGTAAGGCCTCCACTATGACTCTCATTTACAAGCAATTCCCTCAAAGAACTCTTAGGCACACACAATCTATTTTCTTTAAATAAATATCCATCATGCCTAAAGTACTTTTGGAATGCAGATTTCTCACATGCATGGAATATGGCAGCAAAGTCATCATCATGCTCATATAATTCTTTAACATACTCAAATCCCAATAATTTAGAATCAAGAGTAGTAAGAAGATTATACCTGCGGGAGAGTGCATCAGCTACCACATTCTCTTTGCCCTGCTTATATTTCACAACATAAGGAAAAGACTCTATAAATTCTACCCATTTAGCATGCCTCCTACTCAACTTATGTTGGCTTTTGATATACTTCAAAGACTCATGATCAGAATGTATGACAAATTCCTTAGGCCATAGATAATGTTGCCATGTCTCTAATGCCCTAACTAATGCATACAATTCTTTGTCATATGTTGAATAATTCAATGTGGCACCATGCAACTTTTCACTAAAGTAAGCAATTGGACGTTTCTCTTGCTTGAGAACAGCTCCAACTCCTATACCTGATGCATCACATTCAATCTCAAATGTCTTGTCAAAATTAGGCAAAATTAATAAAGGTGCAGAACACAATTTCTCTTTAAGCATGGCAAATGCATGTTCATGTTCTTCACCCCAAACAAATGTCACATTCTTTTTGACAAGTTCATTTAATGGAGCAGCCAATGAACTAAATTTAGGTACAAATCTCCTATAAAACTTGCTAATCCATGAAAGCTCCTAACTTCGGATGCATTTTTAGGTGTTGGCCATTCTCTAATTGCCTTAACCTTTTCATCATCTACTTCAACACCTTTGCTACTCACAACAAATCCCAAAAACACAATTCTTTCTAAGCAAAAAGAACACTTTTTCACATTTGCATATAATTTTTCTTTTCTCAACACATCAAACACAAGTTTCAAATGATGCAAATGATCATCAATGTTTTTGCTATAGACAAGAATATCATCAAAGTAGACAACAACAAAATGTCCAACAAAAGCTCTCAAAACATGATTCATAAGCCTCATGAAAGTACTAGGGGCATTAGAGAGACCAAAAGGCATCACTAGCCACTCATATAAGCCATGTTTTGTTTTGAAGGCGCTTTTCCATTCATCACCAACTCTCATTCTAATTTGATGGTAACCGCTCTTCAAATCAATCTTACTAAAAACAAGAACCATGCAATTCATCCAACAAATCATCCAATCTAGGAATAGGGTGGCGATACTTTCTGATGATTTTATTCACGGCTCTATAATCCACGCACATCCTATATGTTCCATCCTTCTTTGGCACAAGCAAAGCAGAACCGCACAAGGACTCATGCTCTCACGGACATGTCCCTTAGCCAAAAGCTCATCTACCTGTCTTTGAAGCTCCTTAGTCTCACTGGACTACTCCTATAGGCTGGTCTATTAGGAATTTGAGCACCAGAATGAAATCTATTTGGTGTTCAATACCTAATAGGTGGTAAATCAGAAGGTATCTCATCAGGAAACACATCCTGGTATTCTGCAAAGAGACACAAGAAGAAGGAAGATTGGGGTCAAGGTCAGAAACATTTAAATAATTCTCCCTATACATGAGAATGCACAATGGCATCCCACCCCTCAAAGCTCCTCTCAACTCCCTTCCCCCAACATATAAGCTCATCTTTTTCTCTCTTCTCTCCTTTTGTCCCAAGCCCTCTCCCTTTTCCATTACACTCACTTTCTTTTCTTTCACTTCTTTCTTTTTCTCTTTCCCATCACTATTTTCTTTACTTTCTTCACTCTTGTGCTCGGCCTCTCTTAATTTTTCACTCCAACTCTCTTTTCTCCCCGAATGACCCTCAATATTCTCATTTGGTCCTCATGTGCTTGTGTTGGTGACAAGGGCACCAAGGCATGTGTGCGGCCATCTTTCTTCAAATTGTAGTGATTCTTCCTCCCATCATGAATCACATACCTATCATACTGCCATGGCCTACCTAGCAAGATATGTGTAGCTATCATGGGCACTACATCACATAAGACCTCATCATGGTAGCTCCCTATAGTGAAAGGTACCACTACCTGCTTAGTTACCTTCACTTTGTTGCAATCATTTAGCCATTGTAACCCATAAGGTTTAGGATGCTTAAGGGTAGGCAATCCTAATTTCTCCACAAGTAAGGAACTAGCCACATTGCAACAACTACCCCCATCTATAATCATGCTACACAATTTCTCCTTCACCACACACCTAGTATGAAAGATTTTTCCCTTTGCAACTCATCACTATCCACAACAGGTTGAGCACTCAAGGTCCTCATGGTAACCAATGCAAAGTCATACCCATCGGATGGCTCTTCAACATGCACATCCTCTTCATTTTCATTCCCCTCAACTAACATCAATGGTTCGAATTCATTTTCTTCCTCACTCTCTACCTCCCCATCTTCCCTAATCACCATGACTCTCTTGTTAGAACATTGGGAAGCATAATGCCCATATCCCAAACACTTGAAACACTTCACATCTCTAGTCCTAGTAGTGGCAGTACCCCCCTTCTCCTTATCTTTACTTTCTACCTTTTCTTTCCCCTTCCACTTTTCTTTCCTAAACTTAGGAATTTCTTTCTCACCCTTAGAAGTCTTATCTACATTTGGTTTCCAAGGGGCCTTTGGAGCTGAATGGACACCACTACCATACTTCAAAGCTCTCTTCATCTTCAATTGTTTTTCTACTTTAATGGCTATGTGCACCAACTCAATCAAATTAGTGTAAGAGTGCAACTCAACAACATGTGCAAACTCTATGTTAAGACCAGCTAGGAAACGTGCCATAGTAGCCTCTGGAGGTTCATCTAATTGTGCCCTTGCTAAGGCTATCTCCATTGCCTTATAGTACTCCTCTACACTCTTCCCTCCTTGTGTCAACCTTTGCAACCTTTGGTGGAGTTCCCTAAAGTAGTGTTGGGGAACAAATCTCTCCCTCATTGCTTCTTTCATAGCCTCCCAAGAAGCAATGGGTCTAAGACCTAAAGTCCTTCTCCTAACCATCAACTGGTCCCACCACACTATAGCATACTCCTTAAACTCTACAGCTGCAAGCTTCACCTTCTTTTCCTCACTATAGTTATGACACTCAAAAATTAGCTCAACTTGTCTTTCCCATTCCATGTAAGCATCCGGATTCTCCTTCCCATGAAAGGGAGGAATTTTCATCTTAATACTACCCACATTAGTGTCTACTCTCTCTTCTAGGCCCCCATATCCATACTCCCCAAATCTAGGCAACCTACCTCCTCTTCTACCTCTAGCTCCCCTGGCCCTAGGTGGTCTATAACCCCTACCACCATAGTTATAGTTCCCAACCTCAAATTCTTCTTCTATTGCTTCCTCAAACTCTTCCTCAACTTGCACTTCACCCTCAAGGTTCTCCACCCTTGGTTCCCTTATATTTCTCACTTCTTGCCTTCTGTCCCTAGCATCATCTCTACCCCTTGCTCTCTCTTCCCTATCCCTTCTCATCTCCTCCAAAATCCTATTCATGTCATCCCTCAACATATTCATGCCCAAGGTCAATCTCTCAAATTGTGCAGCCACGACGTCCCTATACATAGCTTCATCAACTAGGACTCTCTCCCCACTACTACCAGTTTCATTTGACATGATTTTGAGCTGCAAGAAAACAAGTTAGTAGGAAATGACTAACCCTCTCTAGGTGTTTCACACAAACAGATGGCTTTTACCCTCTAATGCACTCACACCCTCAAGCCTTTTACCATTCACTTCTTCTTGCTTGGTTTCCTTGGAACTAAGATACCAATGGCAATTCAAAAACTCACAAATTTTAAACAAAATGATCAAGAACGACAAGGAACAAGACGTGACACAAGAACAAGCAATGTGACACTGGGGTCAAAATAAGATATAGGCACCAAATGAACAATTAGTAAACTGGAATGAAAACAACCTAATGAAATGATATCAAGCTCAAATATCAAGTTTCATAATCAAGGCAGCACAGATACCAGCAGTTCACATAATTTACCAAAAATATGCTCCAATTTTGGTTCACCACACAAACGACTCTATTTTGATCTGAAATTTGCACGACTGAAACCCAATACGGACTAACTCTTGGTAAAATTTCAGCAGACTTAGAGGGGTTTTACTATGTAAACTAAATTTGACCAGTGCCACAAAATTTTGGTTCAAAGAAGAGAAAGTGTCAAACGACCCCCAACTTTGACATGGGAACTACTGAAATGGGGTATAAATAGCCTATAAATTTTTAGAGTTTTCTGAATTGTTTTCTTATGCCAACTAAGTTTGATCAGCTTTGCCGCAAAATTTTGGTTTGCTAGGCAAACAATGTCAAACAACTCCGAAAATTGACACAGGGACTGGTGAAATGAGGTATAAAGAGCTTGTAAATTTTCAAAGTTTTCTGGGTTGGTTTGTTATGTGAACTAAAAATAGTCCAGTTTCTACGCAAAATTTGCTTCAATAGGCAAACAGTGGTATTTTCACCCCAAATTTGGTATGAAGCACAATAATTATACCCAAATGATTCTGGTGAAATTTCAAAACCAAATTCAAACTTTAACCCCACGTTTCTATAATTTCCCCCAATTCAACAATGGTAAGAAATCACAATTTCCAGCTCTAAAAGCACAAACTCTAATAGTGCAGCAGATATATATCATCAAAATTGCCTTGCTATCGATTACTAATCATGTCAATTCCCAATTTAGTCATCAACTCATCAATCTCTCATAAATCAAAATTACTGCAGAGGCTCAACATGCTTGATATTATGCAAGAGTTCAAAGAAATTAGCTAGCACAAAGATGGTATAATTTGGAATATAGATTAAACCCTAAGACAAAGCTGGAATCAAAGACAGATCTAAAGAAACTTCTCTAAAACCCTAGATGAAGATTTCATTGACAAGTATGAGAAACAAAGATGAAGAGCATGGAAGATGAAGAAAAAGAAAAACCCTAGAAATGTCTTCTTTGTGAGAATGCCTTAGAAGCTTAAAACCAAGCAGAAAAATCAACTAAAGGAAGATAAGGAATGAAGGACACTTACTTGATTTGATGCCCTAATGCTCGATACCAATATGATAGGCATCCAAATGAACATTGCCTAAGGATGCAGACCTCTAATGAAACCCAAGGATCATCAATACCAAAACAAGTTTTCTTTAAACAAAATAAGATGCAATCTCTATAGAAAAAGAACACCAAAATATATATTTCAAAGAGGAACAGATCAAGTGTCAACACAATAACCCAACTTGTGGGAGATTACATTGATCATCAAGTAAAATAGGCAAGTGATCAAGTTGCCTAAGTTCTAGTTCTTCCAGAAACTAGCAAGAAAGAAGACTCAAACTCTCTCCAAGGGAGGCTCTCATGTACTGTGACAATCAAAAGCGAAGGAAGAAGATGGTATTCTCTTCCTTATAAACCTAGGGTTACAGAAACACAAGCTAAATTTGTTAAGACAAAAGTTACAACTAATTGTGCCATGTTGGCTATCCTAACAAGAATAGTAAGTGAATTAATTATAAAGACAAAAGATGGCAGCAGCATTTATTGCAAAAGGGCAAAAGGTGGCAGCAATTAATCCCTCTTTGTGGCAGAATATTGGGGCCCACTTGGTCAAAAAGTAGCTCTCTTTAATTCAAATGAACCAATGAGCTCCCTCCATGTGGCGTGAACCCTACAAACACCTAGGTGGCAGCCAAGTGGACTCCAGGGTGGCATGAGGCATGTCCAAAGTGGCTGGTGACGTGGTCAGTGATGTGGCAATGGAATCTGACGTGGCAATGGAAGCTCCAACTTGGCACATGGTGATCCACTTAGATTCTTGGAGCAAGCAAGCTAGGTCTTCCTTATGCAGCTCCCCTCCTAAGCCGAAAATCCTTTTATGGTCCATGAGCATGCTTTGAAGTTGCTTAGCTCTCGCCCTAGTGATTGCCCCTTTGAAGGGTGGTGGTGCTCCATGATGATCTTCATCATCTTGTATTTTCCTTTTTTATATAATTACAGTTATATATATGTATGTAATCATGAATATTGAGCACTTGTATAAAAAAGTCTCTTCTAATATTTGAGTTGTAAATATTGAAATTTTACTTTTGTATCTTTGTATTAATTTCTTTGAAATGAGAATGGGAAATGAATTGTGAAATGTTGAAAATGTTGAGGTAGATTTGGATATTATTGCAAATTACTTTTTCAGGTGAATTGAATAACTATTTTCTTATATTTATAGCCGTTATTCTGCCAAAATTTTTGTAAAATTTTAAAAATGCGGCAAAAAAATTTTATGACATCTAACCAAATTTTAAAAGGATACTTTAACCACTATTTTATGATCACTTAAAACTCTCAAATATATTAGAATTGTTTTGAAATCCCTTATAGTATATTTAATGAGTTATCAGTAGGTGAAGTTCGGTAATTTATTAGGTATACTACGGAATCATGTTATGCCTTACAGAAGGGTAAAGTGTGACAAATTATATTAAAATTATATACTATATCTAAAAAATTGTGAAATAAATATGTATAAAATTAACTTTAGTTATATTTTTTTTATTTGATAGGATTTAGTACGGTTTGATGCAATATAGTTTCAAGTTTAATTATTAATAAATAATCATAATTTTGTCAAAATAATAAAATAAACTTAATCTGATGTATTTCGGCTCTTATAATGTTAATTTCTTAAATTCAATTCTTATCGATTTTATTTTTCAAATTAGTTTAGAATAATAAATAACATGCACACCTCTATTCTATATGCTAAAAAGAATAAAGATATAAAAAAATTATAAATATCATAATAACATATTATTTTTAAAAATATGCAAAATATAAAATAAAATTTAAAATTTGTAATCATTTATAAATTAAATGTTTTGATAAATTAATTTTAATTTAGTTATAGGAATTAGACTTTTATATAATATATAGGAATATTAGAAAAATAAAATTATAAAAAGAATTAAAGTTGTGATAAAATACTTTTCCTACGTGTTTTTACAATTTTATTAGAATTTTATTTTTTATTATTTAATTATATTAATTAATATCTTTCCTGCATTTTATAAAATTATTTTAATAGTTTACTTTATTTAGCTGGTAAGAAAATTTTAAGACTCATAAAAGACCTTAAATATACATAAAACACAATTTTATTAGAATTCTATTTTAATATTTAATTTATATTAATTAATATTTATTATAAATAATATTAAATTAAGAGAATATCTTAGTTTGTTCACAATTGTAATAACATGATATATTCTAAAACTTTTTTATGAAAATATAAAGTAAAATTTGAATTTAATTTATATTAATTAATATTTATTATAAATAATATAAAATTAAGAGAATATCTTAGTTTGTTCACAATTGTAATAATATGATATATTCTAAAACATTTTTATGAAAATATAAAGTAAAATTTGAAAATTATAATTATTTATATATTAAATATTTTAATAAATTTAATTGTTATTTAGGCGTGAGAGGTGGACGAAGATATTTAAAAAATAAAATTGTAAAAAATAAAAATTGTGAAGAAAATACTATTCCTACGATTTTTAACAATTCATTAGAATTTTATTCTTAATATGCCTTTTATAAATAATATAAATTTGTAAAGTTGTTTTGATAGATTTACAATATCTAGTTGGCAATAAAATTCTAAACTTATAAAATGTCTTTGAATATATATAAAAACTATAATTTTATTAAGATTCTATTTTTTTTAATATTTATTTTATATTAATTAATATTTATTATAAATAAAATATTATAAAATTATAAAAATATTTTAATACACTCAAAAGTTCGCCTTTCATTCATGCATATCATTTATTATATCATTATTGAAAGGTTACTGCAATAAGAGATTCTTTATTATATTTATCATTATTTTATATAATAATTTATTTATTATATCATATGATCAAAGGTTCTAGTTTTTGAGGTGCATCAAATAGTTTATGATATATAATTATTTTATGAGGTGCATCAAATAGTTTATGATATATAATTATTTTATTTACATACAATAATTAAATATAAAATTAATTATTTAAATAAATTATTAAAATTTTATAATAATTATATATTTAAAAATTTCATACTTATTATTTTATTATTTTTATTAAATTCTTCAATACGATAAAATTTTTTGAAATATGATAATATCATTATGTTTGTTAACTATATTTTGTGAGGGTAATAACCCAAAATTTTGTGGATATTAATATATTTAGCATCAAATAATTTATCTATATGCACCATTAGTGGTGATATAGGTTTTAAAAAATTATTATATTAGTAAATATTGTAGCTAATATTTGGTTTTTCAAGATATAAAAAAATGATAATAAAATATAATTAAGAAAAAAATATATTATACTTATAACACCCCTTATCCAGTCTACATATAGCCGAGCAAGGAATGCTACATTCTGTGTTAGAGCACCTTATCTTATCTCGCTTTGTTCATTAGTAATTTTTAATTTCATTATTAATTAATTCATAATATTTAAATGGAGAAACTGTCAGAGTTTCCTTGTTTTATTAACATTTGACCTGTTAAAATCAATTATCTGTTTAAATAAATCCATATCAATTTCAATTTCCATCATCAATTTTCAATAATTTCAAATCATGTATCATCTTCATCCATAACATTTCCATCTTGTTCCATATCAAATTTGCAACTCGTTTCATACATGAAATAACTAAATTCTTTGCTTTACATGATGTATAAAATTTATTGTACAACTTCATAATTTACATTACATACTTAATACTTAAGTACAATATACAATGATAAAATTTCTGTAACTCATTGGGCCCTACCAAAAATACTCTACTAAGGTGACACAGATTCTAATGCAGATCTGTAGTCCAAATCTCAGTCCAACATCTACTGGGCTTTATCTCCAGTACCTATGCGAGGGAAAATCCATCGCGCTAAGCATATTGCATAGTGATGCAATAATAAAGTAAAAATAAACTAAATAAATGAAAGTACATATTTTATGTGTGTAGTGTCATTAAAGAAATGCATTTGCATTAATTATGAGTCATTGCACATTTTTGTTGATCTTTAGGACCAATTTAGTTCATTTGGATCTTTTCCATTCATTTGTTGGCATCCAATCTTCTTAATTTATAATAATGCCCAAGTAACCTATAACAGACTGTTAAAATCAGATACACGAGAGTATACTAGTTAGACACCCTATGTGCCTATTAGGTATACATCTGTTAGGCATATAGCCAGCAGGCATGTATAAAAGCCAGTAAAACATGTCGGGCATAAAACCAGCGAGCAGGCATAAAGCCAGAAAAATAACCATATCAGATATACATTGTTTATCAATGATAATTTATGAAGTAGGCTCAAAGGCCATGGGCAGTACTGCATTTGTGGTCCCTATTTGGCATGCCAATAGATCCAACCCATAAAATAATGTCTAGGCATACATGGGCAATTTAATATCATTATACTCATTAATTCATCTCATGTGTTATTAATGCTCATAGCATTTTCATTCCATTCATGATGGGAACATAAGTCCCAATTACATATTCATATGATATATGTGTTCATCAAACCATTTATGTTAAGTACATATCACAATTCAAGTCAATTTGTACAAGTTTAATGAATTTTAGAATTGATGCTTTAATTTCAGAATTGATGCTTTAATTTTCCCTAGCAATTTGGCCAAGTTGTAGAATCAATTTGGCCTTACTTTCTTCATGAAAGTTGTTCCCCTATGTTTTAACTTTAATTCCCTTTTTGAATCATTCAATTTGAAGTTTTGGAGCTCCAGTTATAGTCAAATTACTAAGTACTGTTCCAGGGTACTAAACCCTGCACTTTCCAAGTTTTCTAGAATTTTACTAAGTTTTGCAACTAATATTGAGCACTTTAAGCTTAGAATTGGCTTCATGTCCCTAAAACAAAGTTTTAGGTCTTTGTCTTAGGTTTTCAAATCTTTTTGAATCACTTCAATTGGAGTTTTGTAGAGAAAGTTATGGCCTGTTAACCATTCAAAGGTCATAAGGCAAATTTGCTTCAGGTGCAGGAATTTCAGATTTGGTATTCCCGATTTATCCTAACAATTCCCCTACTTTGCTCTAAGAACTGGGTTCTGGTCCAATGAGAAAAGTTTTAGTTCTATGTCTTATGAGCATTTTGGCTTTGAAATTACTATATTTACAGTTTTGTAGCTTAAGTTATGGTAATTTTGCCAAAACTGATCGGATACCTAAATGTTCAGGATTTCAGGTTCAGTCCAGAACCATGATAAGTTTTCTGAATCAATTTTGTCTAGTAATTTAGTTGAGTCAGGTTCATAATTTGGCTTTAAGCTATTCATATGAAATATTTTCCTATGTCTCAGAATTTCATAGGTTCAAGAATCAGGCAAATTGGAGTTTTCTAAAGTGAGTTATGCTCAATTTACTAAATACTATTCATATGGTCATTTTGCCCAGGTTCAGAATTGCCATTCCTGATTCAAGACTTAATTAGGGTAACTTATAGTCATTTTCTAGGCAGACTCTCTTCATAAAAATTATAACATTATGTTTTAGGTTTTATCTCCAATTGGTTTTACACCAATTTGAGCTATGTAGCTCAACTTATAGGCATTCAATCACACTGGACACAAGCTGTCCAGATTCACAACCAAGGTTCAATGTCACTTCTATTTATTCTTTTCACCAACTAACATCCATTCTCATTAATATACACATCAATTGGTCATTATACTACATCAACACATCAATTTCACTTCAAGGCACAAAAACCCTAATTCTCCCTAAACCCTAACTTCACAATTCACAATTTTATGCCATCTCATGCAACTCCACTTTATAATCTCACATAAGCTAAGATTCATGTTCAATTGAATCAAACCGCTCAAATTCTTCCTACCCTAAACCTGGCCGAAATTATGCCCTTCCATTCATGCATCATTCTCATCATTTCTCATGCAATTCCCTCACAATTCAACTTAATTTCAATAGTAGAAGAAGGAAGAAGACTAGGTTAAGCACTTACCTCACTTGACCAAATTTCCTTCTTGCCAACACTTCAAGATCTCTTGATCCTTTTGCTTCTAATCACTTTAACAAGACCAAATAGCAAATTTTTTTATTTGGGGCTATGGAAAATATGGAGAGAAACTAAGGTTTTATGAGCTTGAACAAACAAAAATGGAAGAAGAATGCTAAGGGGATGGTTCGGCCATGAAGAGAAGGAGAAGAAGAATATAACTTTTTGCATTTATTAATTTTTGTCTCATGTATTTATAATTATCTTACTTTTTAATTAAATTTTTAATTATATTAATTATAATTTTGACAATTGGTTTAATTCCTTTAATGTCCTTTTTAATTTTCCATACACACTTCATATTTTTAATTCATTTTCAATATTTTAATCTCACATTTTTTAATTGACATTTATGTCAAAAGTTAACTCTTGAAGTGAATTGACTAAAATACTCTTCATTGGGTTATAGTCCATCTTTTTAATAATGACGATTAAGTCCATAATCCGTTAGTCACTTTGATTCTTATTATGTTATTTCAATTTATTTTCATTTTATTTTTAGTCCTCAAACTGATTTTGAATAGTACTATTTACTGACTAAAAATGATACTGTTTAGATCTCGTACTGTCCAGAGCTCAGAAGTTTGGGATGTTATAGTACTATTCATTTATTTTCTCATTATCAATAATTTTTTTTATCTATTATTATTGGCATAATGTTTTATACAATTTTTTTTTTCAAAATATCATGATTTTAATCACAACTTTTTTCAAAATATCATGAATCCTTCATTCTTTTTAACATTTTAAGTGATTAATATTTTTCTTTATATAAAAAATAATGTAAATATTACATAAATAAATTTTTAGAGATTTACTAAGTTAAATAAAAGTATATATATTGTAATAGGTTTTTTCTATAAATGAGTCCTAATTTTAACGGGAAAAAAAATTATTCCAATTAGGACAATCATGGGTCTGATTTAAGATAGAGTCATTACTTTTTATTTCTGAAATTAGATACTTGATTCGATTACTTTTTTGACATTAGAAAATTATTTTAATTTTTCATTTAAAAAAAGTCAATTTGATCTTAAATTCAATAATTCAATTTTAATTTATAAAGAAAAATAAAAATGTTCAAATTTTAAGGAAAAAAAAAAACTAATTCCAATTAGAGTGGTCATGGATCTAATTTCAAGATAGAATCATCGATTTTTATTTTTAAAATTGGAGACTTATTATTAGACCATAAGATTTCTTAATCTTGATTTTGATCACCTTTTTGACATTTGAAAATTATTTTAAATTTTCATTTTAAAAAAATCAATTTAATCTTAAACTGAATAATTTAATTTCAATTTATAAAGAAAAATAAAAATGTTCTATTTCAATTAATTCAATTCAGATTTGTAGGTGACCGTAAGTCATAAGAATGTGTATTTTAATATCGGTTCGAACACTATCAAAGAATCAGAATCACATTGAAATTTTGATGTGATTTTAGTTTGATTCTTTAATATTTCAATTTTAATTTGTTTTTGTTCTTGATGTGTTAATTATAATTCAATTCAGTTAGGTTTTAGTTCAGTTTTCCATTCTTAGAATAATTTTATGTAATTGTTATCATTAAATTTACACCTAAATTACGATTAAGTTTTAAAGTTGATAGTTCATGCATAATATATCTTTTAATATATTTTTTTAACTATTTTTAATTATATAAATTTTCGCCATGGGTTTTTATATATATAGAAAAGATGGAAGAATGAAATTAATATCGATTTTTATAAAACCCATAATGAATATATATATATATATAATCTTAATTATAAATAAATATAAGTATATATAGAAAAATGTATATATAAATTCGTTTTTTATTCTAGTCAATAAAGTTGTTAAATAATTTTTGATTTGGGCTAATTTATATCCAAATAATAATTAAAAATTAGGGTGGTATAATTTTTAATATCAAAAAAATTCGATGATATTTTAATTTTGTTACCAACTTTTTGATTTTTTTTTGTCTAGAAATAAAACACACGCATATAGTGCTCAAGAACATGATTTGGTATCTGATAAAACCATTACAATTTTATTAAAACCTCTTATTCCATATAAGTACTGTACATATATGCTCCACACCCGATATAAAATTCGGAATGACCAACCTCAAGAAAAATCTGTAGTGGTACAATAAATTTAATGTGAAATATAATAATAAGTTAAAGTTATATTATATATGCCGTTATTATGAAGTGGGATCTCAAATTCCAGTTCTTATCATTGATAATTTATTATATAAACTTATTTCCATCTCAAATAAATTAATTATATCTAATAAATTTTATATTTATTAATTGATTAAGTTAATATTTGTTTTAAAAGAACTCAAATAGATAGTAATGTTCGAAATTTTTTTTATTATTAAGAATTTTAATTTAGTTATAATTTTTATTGTATTAGAATTTAATATTTTAGAATTTAAAATTTTATTTTTATTTATTTAAATAATAATTATATTTTATAAATAATAATTTTATAAATATATTAAAAATATATTTATCCATTCAAAAGTTTATCCCTTTATTCATATATATATATATCAAATCACTATATTTTCTCACATCTGAATTACAATTTTGTTATTAAAAAATAAAATAAAAAAAAAAACACTATAGCACTAATAATATTATACAATTAAATTCCAAATGACCAATATAATTTAGTAATAATTAGTAAAAATGATAAACAAGAAAAGAAATATAATCCAATAATATAAGGGTTATTTTTGTAATAAAAATTAGTTTTAAAGTACCATTTATTAAAAATAAATTTTAATTGTAATAATTAATATTAAAAATTATAAATATATTAAATATAGTGAGGAAGAGTTATAAATAAAATAAATTAAATTTATGAATGCCAAAAAGTAAAAATAAAATCTGTAAAATATATAATTTGATTATTTAATTAAATTGAAATAAATATTATACGTTTAATCGGTTTGATTAGCCAATTTTATATTTATCAGTGAATCAATTTTTCAGTTTTATTTGCTCAAGAAGGTGTTTAATTATGAATTAGAACTAGCATTGTGTCTATTTAATTAAGAACAATTTTAAAACTTTTTTTATTGAATTGAAAAACCCTCGGCCGGTCGGTGAAAAGAAACTGTCACAAAGAAGAAAATTAATTAAAAATACAGAAAAAATAATAATCAAGTAACACCGATTAAGTTCATATAATAATTTATCCTATAATTTTTCTTGTTTTATCACTGTATTGGTTAAGTTAGTGAGATGATCTTATTTTATCTCGATTTGACTTCCTACACTAATATGATAACTAATTATTTTCTATACTTAAAAATACTATGAAAGAAAGTGATGAATTATCCAATAATTCATCTTGTTGAGTACTAACTCGAATTTAGTATAAATTCATTCTGATAAAATTAGATTAAATTAATGATGTCAATCAGTGATATTGAATATTAGCTTTAAACGGACTATTATCATTATATTCGAGAATGCTAATTTTCTGTAATTAAAAAAATTAAATTCTCCTACTTTTGCGAATTTCATTGTCTATTTAAAATTATCATTATATTAATTTAGTATATGATAAATGTTAGAAATTTGATCAATGTTTTTTTCTTAAATATAAGATTAATGAAAATTGATCAATGTTAAAGCAGTCGAAAAGAAGTAAATATTTTTTTTTCAATAAATAAATAAATAAATATCGCTGGCTTGTTGGACGTCTTTTATTGGGCAAATCTTAAGTAAATTCATGCAAGATCGGCGCATGCCCCATCCCAATGATGCTTTTGCTATCTTATTATAACTTCCCCTGGTCAAGGTATGTTACTTCCACGTTGAAATGAATAATAGCCACAACTTACACCCCAGCTATATATCTAATCAATTATTAATTATTTTTATAATTAAAATTATAGTAAATTTTATATTAAAATAAATTTATATGCCTTTTCCTTAGTTAATTGTACGTGCATAATAGTGTAAGTAAAAAATTTTCTTTAGAATAAAACTCAATTTGCTATTCATTATGTTCAATTTAATTAATTTTTAATTATTGATCAAATTTAATTCAAAATTTTTAATTTATGTCAAATTTAGTATAAAATTGAGAAATGTACAACTCACTCAAGTGTGTGAGTTGTTTTTTTTTAATTTTTAAATATTTTTAAAATTAATTACTTAGTTAATTATTTTTTTTTAATGTTAATTACTTACTTAATTATTTTTAATATTAATTAAATAATTATAATTAGTTAGTGAGATTAACATCATTCAATCCACTGAACTTATAAAAAAGCTGAAACATGCGCTGACAGTGAAACTTAAGATCTTTCCTTCTTGAGGAATAACATTTCATTTCAAATAAATCTTGCATCTTTTATTATTCTGTCAAGTCTATATTCTCAAGAAACTCTGAATAGATAGTTCTTAAAAAGATTTGAGTGTCTGGCATCTAGTAAAATTGAAGCTGTCTGTATTATAGTATTTGGATAGTCATTTGAGAATATGGGTCTTGAGGATATATAAACTTTTTATTTTTATGGTCTTTTAGTAAAGACTTTTATTCTTCCATTATGGAAATGAAAAATAATATTTTTATATTTTTAATTTTATTTAATTATAATTTTTTAGTTTTAAATTAAAACATGAAAAAGATAATTTTTTTAATTTAAATAATTAAAATTAATTATGATAATAATTTTTAATTTTATAAATTATATGAAAGTAAAAAATATATTTTTATTAATTTTCAATTTAATTAAGTATAATTATTTATATGAAAATATAATAATAATTTTTATATTTTCAGTTTAATTAATAATATTTAATAATAAAAATAATATTTTTGAAATTTTAATTTAATTAATTATACAATATAAAAATAATATTTTAATATTAAAAAAAATATTAAGTAAAAGGCACGTGTAAAGTTGATATTTTTTATTCTTTGACTGATTCTGAATATTGTGTTATGGCTTCTACTACTAGTAAACTGGTTGGGTTACATCAACTTTTTAAAAATTTTGACATTGTGCCCGTCATATTATTGCCACTTTTAATTTTTTTATGAACGAACCCAGTAAATTGAGGTTGATTGTCATGAGCATATTCAACCAAATTAACTCTTTCAACCATCAACTTGCTGAAGCATTTAGTCGTGATCATATATATATATATATATGTTATTAGGCAAGTTGGGTACTATAGATCTTCTTTCTCCAACTCAAGGGTGAGTATTGCGTGATATTTGCCATAAAATTTATTGTCCATTCTGTTTTATTCTCTTACCATATGAAAATTTTCTATATTATAGTTCATTCTCTTTCTACGCGTAAAATTTTTACTTAATCTCAATTTATTAATAGTAAAAAATATAAATATAAAATTTATATATTTAATAAATTAAATAAATCTCACCATATATTTTTATATATTAAATATGTATTAAATTGAGTTTATAAAAAAATATATTTATATTTTCAAAGGGTATTTACATTCTCACAACCAGTTATTTTTTTTATTTTATAAAATGTAAATTTTTTCACTGTAATAAAATTATTTTAAATTAGTTAAAAAAAAAAAAAACAATTTTCACAATTATGCGTGCCGGCTGGTGTGCTTTCTCTTTTCGTTGGTTTATGTAAAGAAGAGCTGAGAGGAGAAAGAACTTCCGTGTTGGCATTCACGTGACCATACCACTCCAAAAAGTGTGAGCCGCTCTCACAATTTGTGTGATAACATATTTTAACTTAAACTCAATAAAATACTTATTATTATTATTATTATTATTATTATATAAAGAAATAAATTACTAATTTAATAATTAAATATATAGTTTTTTTTAATATACGAAAAAATAATTATCATTACAAAATAAATACTAATTAATAATTTTAGTAATTAATTATTAGGTAATAGTTCAATATAAATTTTATCTAAATAATAAAAGAATTATTAATAAATTTTAATTTAATAAAATTATATTTATCACTAAATTATGAAAATTCAAATTTAAATTAGAGGGGAATAAACAAACGAAATGGAAAAATTAAAATGTGATACTTAAATTTAATAAAATTATAGTTTTTAATTGATTAGAGTTGTAAATTTATATTAAGCTCATATAAAATAATTTACACTACTATTCAAAATAAAGAGTATTATTAAAACTTATAATTTTATAATAATTTATATTAAAATTAAAAGTTCACGCTTCTTGCGAGCGTAAATAATTTATTATTTTATTTTGTAACAGATCCGAGCTAGAATTTTAAAAATTAGTTACTTCTACACTAATTTCCTGCTATTTTAACTGACCGCCCGGCTTTCACATAATTTCAATTTCCCTCCCTTCTAATTTCTACCTTTTCCCTTGCTGGCCCTCCCGCCTGTCTCTTCTTTGTTGCCTACCGCGACAGCAGCCGACGCTCTCCTTCGATTTAGTGCAATCCAGTCCGATTGTTGGCCGGCGCTGTGTGTTTCTTCTGGAAATGCTTTCTGATTATGCAACATGTGAGCCTCTTGTAGTGCTATTATGGTAAGAAGCATATACGGTGCCTAATTGGCTAATTTCAGAGCTTGTACAGAGGACATAATCGAATATCCCTCTCTAGCTCTCCTGCATGTGCTGTGCTATCGTTTCGTAGAGGTACTTTTTGTTTTACCTGCTCTATGGTTGTTTGCTCCAATCAATTTTATCTGTAACGTAATTTTTGAATTTGGGATATGATAAACCTTTCTTTTTTTCTTTAAAGTAGATTTTTAATTGGCGAACTCATTTGTTGAAAGCGAGGGTGAAACTCGGAAAATAATTTTTGTTCATCTTAACATTAGCGTTCGCCTTAGCTAGAGGATAGTTTTTAATTTTTCATTCCCTTCGTAACAAAGGGACTATTTGCCTTACCCCTGTTTGGATCCTGGTTTGCCATGGTTACCATGGTTATGATTTCGTTTCTCTTCTGGACCAGGAGATTGGCATTGAAAAAGGTTGGTTTTTAATAGTAGAACGATGGTTTTCAAATGTGATTGGTTTAAAGATTTTGTATTTTCATTTTATTCGTTGAATTTGGGTTATATTTTACCATTTTGTACTCAATCCACACAAGATATAAACAGCAAAAAGTACCAATCTTTTACTCTAGCTTATTTCTTTTTACAATAATATTTTATTTTTTAATTTATTAATATAAATAAAATTCATTAATTTCAATAATAATTTAGTAAAATGAATTATTTAATTTTTAATATAATAACATAAATAAATGTATATTAAAAAATAAATAAAATTTATTGTCTTAATTACATTAACTATATTTTTTTAAACTATATATGAAAACAGAAGTGAGTATTATTTTTTTTCCTTAGAAGTGAGTATTATTTTTTTTCCTTTGATTTATGGTTGGGGGACTAACCAATCCGAAGTTGTTTGAGCATATACCCAAAATCTGTTGTGTTTTCTGGGTTCTTTTCCTGAATCAAGATGATGGATTGATGATTCTTGGCATGCTCTTACTTTTCTTAGTCAAATGGTTGTTGAATATATAGTCTTTTTTTTTTTTTTTTTTGGTGAGAATGAATATATATTGTATTTAATTCCTTCTATGTTCCTGTTTCGTTTTCTCCTAATTTAGCAATCCACATATTACTGCATAAGAAACACAGCGGCTAATCTTGTGAATCATTAACCTTGACGTAAAGCCAGACCTCTTCTATTGATTTTTCTACTAATTCCAAAATAATCAACTTAGTGATTCCAGCTGAGATCCTTCCTTCTCATGAACAGGTTGGTTTGACATTGCTCTTTGGGTTTAAGTAAAATGGAAATATTTGAGGCTGGTAGGCCAAGCTTGCTTGCAAGTTTGGGGAGATTTATGAGAAAATGCATATTTCGCATTCTATCAATAGGTCCCATCCCAAGTCATGTTGCCTTCATAATGGATGGAAACCGAAGGTTTGCTAAGAAGGAGAAACTGGAAGAAGGATCTGGTCACAGGGCTGGATCTTTAGCTCTAATGTCCACGCTTAAGTACTGCTATGAGTTGGGAGTGAAGTATGTGACTATATATGCCTTCAGCATTGATAATTTTAGAAGGCGACCTGATGAGGTTCAGCTCATAATGGATCTGATACTGGAGAAGATTGAGGGGCTGCTCAGGGACGAAAATGTTGTCAATGCATATGGCATCAGAGTACGATTTGTAGGTACCTTGAAGCTTCTAAGTGAGCCAGTCAGGGTCGCAGCAGAAAAAGTCGCCAGGGCTAGTGCCAAGAATACCAAGTTTGTGCTTGTCATTTGTATAGCCTATTCTTCAACTGATGAGATTGTGCATGCTGTTCAAGAATCTTGTAAATATAAATTGAACAAAATTGAGCCATCTAACTCCAACAGGGCTTGCAATGATGGGAATGAACAAGTAGAAGAAAATGGTAAGAAGATAGATAGTACCATCACACATGGTGTTCAAGAATCCTGCAAAGATGAAACAGATAAATCTCGCACAATAAACGCAAAGCCAATGTATAATGGTGTGACCAAAGAAGCTGGAGGGACTGACAATGCTAATACTGTGATAGTAAATTCCATCGGAGACAAGTGGGATGATGCTCACGAACTGGAGGCAACTAGAACTGGCAATGGTGTGATTTCAGTAGAAGAAATTGATAAGATGCTGTCACATTCTAGCATAAAGCTGGTAGACATTGAGAAAAAATTGCACATGGCTGTAGCCCCTGATCCTGATATCTTGGTTCGAACTTCTGGAGAGAGCCGTCTGAGCAACTTCCTACTTTGGCAGACTAGTAACTGTTCACTGTATTCTCCAAAGGCACTGTGGCCGGAGATTGGCCTACGCCACTTGGTGTGGGCAGTAATAACCTTCCAACGTAATCATTCTTATTTGGAGAAGAAAAAGAAGCAGTTGTAACCATTTCTTTTTCACCTTTTTCCGACTTATTTGAGATTTTTTTTTTTTAATTTTTTTCTATAGAGAGAGGAGAGTCGAGTGTGTGTGTGTGTGTATATATATCACTGGAGTATGCTCACCTTAAGCAAACTAAGTCAATAAAACTTTGTATCATCGGTAATCTGAGAATAGTTATAAATAAATCTCACATTTATTTATAATTATACCAACATGGGTTTATTGGTTTAGTACACTTATAAAATAGTAAATTAAGATACTTTCTGGTTTGCTGCTAAAAGACTTCTTTTTTCTCATTTTTTCTAATTTTTTAAAAAATCTTTATATTTGTATTTTTTTATATAAAAATTGAACATTTTCAAGTTTCCAACTGCTAAAACATCAATTTTAAATATTATAAAACTCTACTCATTATATTGTAAATATCTAAAAATCGATATTTTTTCAATCAAATTTTTTATTAAATTAGAAAATAATGAATTATTTTTTTGAAAAATTATATATATATATATATATATATATATATATATATATATATACTGAAAAATTATTTGTAACATCTAAATATTTATTTTGAAAAATATTTCTTATATTTAAAATCTAAAAATTTTAATAATGATACTAAAGAAATCGCCATGTAGCATGAATTTTTTTTTATTCTTTTATTGGTATATATTAATTAATTTAAAAAATATATAAAATAATTTATTAACTAAATTATTACAAAAATTAAAATTAAATAGTATATATTTTTATATTTTTATCAAAATACAAAATTACAGCAATTGCTATTAAAATAAAATTATAATATATGAAGAGTATTATCATTAATAAAAGTTTATAGTATAATTATGAAAATGTAAAATATGAAGAATACATATTAAATTATATTATTAAAATAAAATAATAAATATTTCACTCAATTCATAGGTAAAAAAACTCGCTTATTTGTGTATTTATATTCTTTTCAAATTTATCATATTTTTAAAAATTTTATCCTAAATTATAACATTGATAATATTTTTTATCTAATTTAGTGAATTAGATGTCACAACTCAACCTATGGGCCGAATCGGCAATAGGACCTGGGCTAGCCTAAAGCTCCCGAGGCCTATAGTAAGCCTAACTATTCCTCAACCCAATCCTAAGGTCTATTTGGGCCCAATTTTAAGAATTTAACTGGACAGATTTCGACCATAAAATGGACCATTCAACGGAGAGTTTTTTACTCTTCCGACCTGTAAACATAATATAAAATAAATTGGGGAGCTCAGCTCATCCTCCACATGCTCATAATATCAAAAATCCAATGGGAGCTCAGCTCTCTCATCCAATCCAGTCATACATACAGTTAACAATTTTATAATACAGGCCCAAAATAAAAATAAGTACTTCTAACACTTGCGGAGTCTAAAATTTAACTCAATTGAATAAAATACATTAAATACTATTAATGGACCTGCATAGAAGAAGAGCAGGTTAGCCACAATAAATGATCCTCCTGTAGTCTGGAAAAATAAATGAACAGAAGTGAGCGTTCGACTCAAAGAGTAAAATACTAATTTTAACCATAATTTCTATAGCTAACTAAAGCTAATGCATCTTAAGGAATGGAAATGCAACATCATCATTAATTTTCATACAAACCACATCATAGCAGTAAAAAAGTAATTTGGAGCACTCACCTACTCAACACTGTACAAACAGTACATATATAGGAACTGTTCTCCTATATAACTCTCTTAATCTAACTTTTGCCAGCGAGTGTCTCTCAAGCCGGACTTTCGCTTAATAAACTAAGTGCGGGGTCCCAACGAGTGTCTTTCAAGCCGTGTCTAGCCCGACTTATCCATAAAAGACCAGGTCCCAGCAAGTATCTCTCAAACCCTGTCTACCCGTCCTGTTTATATCCAGTACCATGCCACATGCACTCCAACACATGCACACTGCTCTAAATTACCACAAACAATATCCATGGCACTTTATCAATTATGAATGCAATATAAAACGTGCCTAGTATTTAACTACATAGATACATATTTATAAATGATGCATGGGCATACTTGAACATATAATAATATCGAAATTATAATTAAAATTAATATTTTACTCACAGACTTAACTGAGGTCACTGCGGTGGCCAGGTGGAGGAGGAAGGCTGTCCCAGCTCACCTGACAATTTCATAGCAATTATTTAATATATTTGACTCAATACATGCTTGGAAAAGACCAAAGACACCCTACGTCGTGCCGAAAATCCGGCAGAGTCTCCCCTACACCTAAGACCTACCCAACCTGAAAAAAGGGTTCAAATTGCACTTTTATATTCACAAGCCACACATCCACAACTCAATCACATCACATGGCCCCTCCTGGGTCTACCCAAATAGTCAACAATCACAATTTAAAAAATTACAATATAGTCCTTACATTTACCCCTTTTGCAAAAACTACCCAAATGAGCTCTAAAAATTTTAAAACTTTGCCCCGCGGTCCTTAGCAATATTATAGAGCTAAAGCAAAAGGAATCATATTTTTCTAACCTACCATGAATATTTTATAGATTTTTAATCCAAATTAAGCACTAGATAATTAAGATAAATGAGGGTTCGGGTGTACCTATGCCAATTCCGATCCTAGAGACGCGTTCGGGACATCTGAAAATGGTGGCGTAGCCTATAGCCTCGACCCAATTTGAAGACTTTTTCGGTAGCCTGTTTGCCCGGCCCAAAATTGCAAACCCGAACAACTGTTGAATTTCCGTGAATTGAAGCTACCTACGTGAAGCCCACAATATGGGGGTTAGTATATAATTATTACGAAATTTTCTAAGCTCATTTAATACTCAGAAAAATAATATGAAGTCTCGTAGGACCCATCGAAAAATGGTGTCGAAAAAATTTGAAATGGGTATTGCCGCGAAACTCTCGACGAGTGGAGCACTCTGGTACTCTCGGATTTTTGGTGGGGTTTACGGTTTTTAAGAAATCTAGCCTGAAATTCAAAATGGACTAAAATTTCCTGGACAAAAATTGGACAAATCGCTCAATGGATTTTAGTGTTCTTAGTGTCTATGAAAAGCTCTCAAGGTATAGATGGGTTTTGCTATAAGACCTGATCCAATCGGCAGCCGGATCGGCTGGATTTTGGCCGGGAAGAGGAAGTAACATGCGAGGAGAGGGGGAAGAGGATTTTGGATGGTTGAGTTTCGCACAACATTTCTAGTGGCCTAAAGGCTTGCCGGCCGTGGGGGGAGGGGCGCCAGCAAGCTGGGGAGGCTAGGGCGGTGGCTGGCCGGCGAGAGGCAGAGGGAGGAGAGAGAAAATGAGGAGAGAAGGGAAGAGGTCAGGACGCAGGGGGGAAGGAGAAAGGAAAAAGGAAAGGGCCGATCCGATTCAATCTGTCCGACTCGGCCTTGTTTGATTCGGCCAGTCCGATTTAGGATACAAAAATTTAAATTTTTACTCTGCCCGAAAACGAGACTCAAAAATTTCGAAAAAAAATTCTAAAAAACTCAGAAAAATTCGTAGAGTCCAAATATATTTTTAGTTTTACCACATGGTGTTTAAATTAATTTTTAAAAATTATCAAAGTTTTATATTTTCGAAAAATCGAACGCGATTTCTAAAATCCGAAAAATTTCAAATAATTTTCCAAAATTCAAATAAAATAAAATGTTAATATCTACCCATAAAATAATTAATTTAAAAATTAGGGGTATTACATTCTTTCCCCCTTACAGAAAATTCGTCCTTGAATTTTACACAAGGCAGAATAAAAGAACAAAGTTACACATTGAACAAATAAGGGTATTTTCTACGCATGTCCCACTCTGACTCCCGGGTGCACTCTTCCACTGACTAGCTCCTTCACAAACCTTAACCATAGGGATCTTTTTTGATCTTAGCTGCCTCACTTAGTTGTCTACTATGACTACAGGTTGCTCCTCAAACGTCAAGTCTTCCTTCAGCTCTACTATATCTGGCTGTAACACATGAGAAGGATCAGGTATGTATTTTCTGAGCATGGAGATGTGAAATACAGGATGAATATGAGAAAGGTTGGTGGGTAACTCCAACCAATAGACAACTGCTCCAACTCTATCAGTAATCTCAAAAGGTCCAATATACTAAGGTACCAACTTGCCCTTCTTTCTAAATCTCATGACTCCCTTCATCGGAGAAACCTTCAGGAATACATAATCGCCTACTGCAAACTCTATATCCCTCCGTTTGGGATCTGCATAACTCTTCTGTCTGCTAAAAGTCGTTTTCAATCGTTCCCTGATTAAAGGAACCATCTCTGAAGTGTATTGCACTAGGTCTACATCATGCACCTTCGCTTCTCCCATTTCAGTCCAGCATAATAGATATCTACACTTCCTGCCCTACAACGCCTCATAGGGTGCCATTTCGATGCTGGAATGATAAATGTTATTGTAGGCAAACTCTACCAAGGGTAGCTGATCATCCCATTGACCTCCAAAATCTAAAACAAACATGCGAAGCATGTCTTCCAGTGTTTGGATTGTCCTTTCGGACTGCCCGTCTGTCTGAGGGTGGAAGGCAGTACTAAAGTTTAATTGCGTGCCAAGTGCCTTTTGCAGCTTTCTCCAAATCCTAGAAGTGAACTGGAGCCCTTTATCAGATATTATTGAAGTAGGAACTCCATGCAATGTGACTATTTCTCGAACATAAAGCCGAGCATACTGTGCAATAGAATATGTGGTTTTTACAGGCAAGAAATGAGCTGATTTAGTCAGACGACCTACAATTACTCATATTGAATAATATCCCCACGTAGTACGAGGTAACTCAGTTATAAAATCCATAGTGATCATTTCCCACTTTCATTCTAGGATAGGGAGCTCTTGCAGCTTCCCTGACGGCTTCTGGTATTCAAACTTTACCTTCTGATAAGTCAAGCACTTGACACAAAGTCTGCTATGTCTCTCTTTATGCCATTCCACCAGTAGCTATCTTTCACATCATGGTACATCTTGGTGGAGCCTGGGTGGACATTGTATAGTGTATAGTGTGCCTCTCGCATGATTTCATTTCTAAGATTGTCCACGTCGGGTACACATATCCTGAAACCTTGGATAAGAGCGCTATCATTGGAAAATCCAAACTCACCACCTTCACCCTGCTGTACTCTTTCTATAATCTTCATTAATTACGGGTCTCTGTGCTGGAAAACTCTAATTCTGTCTCGCAGGTCTGGTCTCACTGAAAAATGGGCTAATAATACCCCCTCATCTAAAAGATCTAAGATCGGACCTTGATCCATCAACTCATGTACTTCCTGAATCAATGGTCTCTTATTCTCTGATATATGCGCTAAGCTGCCAGAAGATTTTATGCTCAAAGCATCTGCTACTACATTTGCCTTCCCAGGGTGATACTAGATGGTATAATTGTAGTCCTTTAGAAGCTCTATCCATCTCCTCTGTCTCAAATTTAAATCCCTCTATTGGAGAATGTACTTCAAACTCTTGTGGTCGGTGTATATCTCGCACACTTCACCATACAGGTAGTGTCTCCAGATCTTTGGTGCAAAGATTACAGCCGCCATTTCTAAATCATGCGTGGGGTAGTTCTGCTCATGCCTCTTTAGCTACCTTGAAGCATAAGCCATTATTTTTCCATTCTGCATCAAAACACATCCTAAGCCAACTCTGGAGGCATCACAGTACATGGTATATCCTTCACCACTCATCGGTAATGTCAATATAGGAGTGGTAGTTAGACATTCCTTAAGCTTCTGGAAGCTCTCCTCACAATCATCTGTCCACATGAACGGAACATTCTTTTGAGTTAACTTAGTTAAGGGAGCTGTTATCCTAGAGAAATCCTGTACAAAGCATTTATAGTAGCCAGCTAGGCCCAGAAAACTTCACACTTCAGTGACTGTTGTAGGCCTAAGCCAATCAGTTACAACCTCAATTTTCTTGGGATCCATTTGAATACCTTCACTAGAAACCACATGTCCCAAGAATGAGATACTTTCTAGCCAAAATTCACATTTTGAGAATTTGGTATATAGCTGGTGCTCCCTCAAAGTCTGAAACACCATCCTCAAATGCTACACATGTTCTTCCTCGATCCAAGAGTATACCAAAATGTCATCTATGAATACAATGACAAAACGGTCCAGGAATGGCCTGAACACCCTATTCATCAAGTCCATGAAGGCCGCTAGTGCATTAGTGAGTCCAAAAGACATCACAAAAAACTCATAATGACCATATCTTGTCCTGAATGCTGTTTTGGACACATTCTCATTCCTGATTCTCAACTGATGGTAGCCTGATCGTAGGTCAATTTTGAAAAAGAATCTAGCCCCTTGGAGCTGATCAAACAGATCATCGATCCGAGGAAGTGGATACTTGTTCTTCACAATCACCTTGTTCAGCTGTCTATAATTAATACACAACCTCAAGGACCCATCTTTCTTTCTCACAAATAGAACAGGAGCACCCCAGGGTGAAGTACTCGAATATATGAAACCCTTGTCCAAAAGCTCATATAGTTGCTCCTTTAGCTCTTTCAATTCTGTTGGTCCCATCCTGTAAGGTGGCATTTATAGGGGGTTTGTACCCAGCACAATATCAATGCAGAACTCTATTTCCCTTCTAGGTGGCAACCCTGAAAGCTCCTCAGGGAAGACATCCATGAATTCTTTGACAACAGGAACATTTTCCACGTTAACACCTTCTACAGATGTATCTCTCACCAATGCCAAATACCCTTGACATCCATACCTCAATATTTTTCTAGCACTAATTACTGACACCAAGTTTTATGGAGCCACGCTCCTATCACCATCAAAGCTAAACTCTTCCACACCAGGTACATGAAAGTACACCCTTTTGTTCCTGCAGTTTAAAGTGGCATAATGAGTTGCCAACCAATCCACTCCCAAAATTACATGAAAATCCATTACTGGTAAAGGTACCAAGTCTGCTGGGAGGATCCTTCCATCCACTACCACTGGGCTACCCGAAAAAACTATATCCACATCTATGTTGTCACTAAGTGGGGTAGCTACAGACAAGGGGCATTCTAAAGTTGTAGGGTTCCTAACCAATCTCATGACAAAAACAAGGGAGAAAAATGAGTGCGTAGCACCCGGATTTATCAAAACATAAGCCTCATAGGAATAGACTAGAAGAATACCTGCCACAACTGCATTGGAAGCCTGAGCATCCTAATGGGTCAAGGTGAAAACCGAAGGTTGACCCCTACCCTGCATTGCAGAACCCTGAAATTGACTTCTAACTCCTGACCTATCTCTAAATCCACGTCTCCCTTGTCCTCGGCCCTGTTAGCCACTGAACTGACTGCCTGTTATGCTGGAAGCACCGGGATATAATTGACGAGGAACATTTGCAACAGAACCCTGTGACCCCATCTGTGGCTCACTGAACACTGAACATTCTCTAGCAAAGTGACCCTGCTAGACACACTGGAAACATACTCCTGAACCCATCATACAAGGTCCTGAATGTCCTCTTCCACACTGCTTGCAAGGTGCCAAGAAGGATCCTGAACCAGACCCAGAACTACTGTGACCACTACAAGATCCATATCCTGGTCTAAATCCTCGAGATTTGTGTTTAAAACCACCCTTCTTGTTGTTCATACCCCATCCTCTATAGTGACTTTGGCCTCCGCTATCTGTGGTACCCATGTAGGGAACACCTGAAGAACCTTTTACTCTATTATTCTTTACCCTTCCACTGTCATCTCCTGTATAGCTAATCTCAATCTATTGGGCTCGATCAACTACCACATCAAAAGACTGATCAGACATCATGGCCATGTTTGCATACCTCCTGTTTAGCTCCTTTAGGAACCTCTTTACCTTCATAGTTTCTGTAGCCACTATCGTGGGGGTATAACTACTCAGTTCTAAAAATTCTGTAGCATATTCATCTACAGATCTGCCATTCTGCCTTAAGGCCTCAAAAGCCCACTGCTTTTGATCTCTGAAACTTTTTGGCACAAACCTGTTGATGAACAGTTCCACAAACTGAGTCTATGATAATCCCTCAATACGAGGTAGTACGTAGTCTATCATACTCTGCCTTGGCACTGGCCCCAATACATGCTGTACACACTCTACCAATCTCCTGTCAGTCAACTGCAACTCCATCCCTGCCTGTTTGCATGAGTCTAAAAACTTATATGCATCATCTGACACATCATAAGTACCAGGCACCAACTTCTTGAAATTAATTAATTATTTGTAAGGTTCCCTTCTTGGTGCGGTGGGCTGCTGCTGTTGGGGAGGGTGGACCATATATTGTGCCATTATATCGATGGTTCTCTGCAATCCTACTAAGGTAGCTGCCAGTGGGTCCATGGGACCCTGGGCCATAAAACACTATTCTTGAACTGGTACCGGCTGCTCTTCTACTTGAGTAGCTCTAGGTCTCTTGCCTCGCCTCCTTGGGGCAGTTGCCTCATCCTATGCCGACACCTCATCTGGCACATCCCTTCTGGTGTAGTGGTAGCTCTTCTGCTTCTACGTATTTTCCTGAAATTCAGTAGCATTAGCCCACAAAAATTCAAAATGGCATGTTACACAGCTCTATAGACTCATATTTACACATAATTATATAAAGCAGAAACTAGAAGCAAAGATGACAATGCAAGGACAAATATGGACCCTATTCTCCACATGTGACTCCTATTAGACTCTTCCCAACACTTTAGACATATATTCCCTATGAATCTGAAGCCTAAGCTTTGATACCATATTTGTCATGACCCAACCTATGGGGCAGATTGGCACTAGGACCTGGGCGAGCCTAAAGCCTCCGAGGCTCGTAGTAAGCCTAACTATTCCTCAACACAATCCTAAGGCCCATTTGGGCTCAATTTTAAGAATTCAATCGGACAGAGTCCGGCTATAAAATGGACCATTCAACGAGGAGTTTTTGACTCTCCCGACCTATAAACACAATATAAAATAAATTGGGGAGCTCAGCTCACCCTCCACATGCTCATAATATCAAAAATCCAATGGGAGCTCCGCTCCCATCCAATTCAGTCATACATACAGTTAATAATTTTATATGTCCGACATAGCTTTTATAATACAGGCCCAAAATAAAAATAAGTACTTTTAACACATGTGGAGTCTAAAATTTAACTCAATTGAACAAAATACATTAAATACTATTAATGGACCTGCGAAAAGAAGAGCAGATTAGCCACAACAAATGATCATTCTGTAGCCTAGAAAAATAAATGAACAGGAGTGAGCATTCGACTCAGAGAGTAAAATACTAATTCTAACCACAATTTCTATAGCTAACTAAAGCTAATGCATCCTAAGGAATGGAAATATAACATCATCATTAATTTTCATACAAACCACATCGTAGTAGTAAAAAGGCAATTTGGAGCACTCACCCACCCAACACTGTACAAACAGTACATATATGGGAGCTGATACCCTATACAGCTCTCTTAATCCAACCTCTGTTAGCGAGTGTCTCTCAAGCCGAACTTTCGCTTAATGAACCAAGTGCGGGGTCCCAGCGAATGTCTCTCAAGCTATGTCTACCCCGACTTATCCATAAAGGACCGGGTCCCAGTGAGTGTCTCTCAAGCCGTGTCTACCCATCCTGTCCATATCCAATACCATACCACACACACGACAACACACGTACACTGCTCCAAATTACCATAAACAACATCCATGGCACTTCATCAATTATGAATGCAATATAAAACGTGCCTAATGTTTAACTACATAGATACATATTTATAAGTGATGCATGGGCATGCTTGAACATATAATAATATTGAAATTATAATTAAAATTAATATTTTACTTACATGCTTAACCGAGGTCACTGCGGTGGCTGGGTGGAGGAGGAAGGTTGTCCCGGCTTACCTGAAAATTTCATAGTAATTATTTAATATATTTGACTCAATACATGCTTGGAAAAGACCAAAGACACCCTAGGTCGTGCTGAAAATCCGGCAGAGTCTCCCCTATACTTAGGACCTACCCAAGCTGAAAAAGGATTCAAATTGCACTTCTATATTCACAAGCCACACATCCATAACTCAATCACATCACATGGCCCCTCCTGGGCCCACCCAAACAGTCAACAATCACAATTTAAAAAATTACAATTTAGTCCCTACATTTACTCCTTTTGCAAAAACTACCCAAATGAGCTCTAACAATTTTAAAACTTTCCCCGTGGTCCTTAGCAATATTATAGAGCTAACGCAAAAGGAATCATATTTTTCTAACATACCACGAATATTTTATAGATTTTTAATCCAAATCAAGCATTAGATAATTAAGAAAAATGAGGGTTCGGGTGTACCTATGCCAATTCCGACCCTGGAGACGAGTCCGAGATGTCTGAAAATGGTGGGATAGCCTCTAACCTCGACCCAATTTGGAGACTTTTTCGGTAGCCAGTCTGCTCGGCCTAAAATTACAGACCCGAGCAACTGTTGAATTTCCATGAATTGAAGGTATCTACGCGAAGTGCACAACACGGGGGTTAGTATATAATTTTTACAGAATTTTCTAAGCTCGTTTAATACTCGGAAAAACACTGTGAAGTCTCGTGGGACCCATCGAAAAACGGTGTCAGAAAAATTTGAAATGGGTATTGCCGCGAAGCTCTTGACGAGTAGAGCACTCTGGTACTCTCGGATTTTTGGTGGGATTTATGGTTTTTGAGAAATCTAGCCCGAATTCAAAATGGGCTAAAACTTCCTGGACAAAAATTGGACAAATTGCTCAATGGATTTTGGTGTTCTTGGTGTCTATGGAAAGCTCTCGAGGTGTGGATAGGTTTTGGCACAACACCCGGTCCAATAGGTAGCCGGATTGGTCGAATTTTGGCAGGAAAGAAGCGGCGCGCGCGCTGGGGTGAGTTTGGCGCGACGTTTTCCAGCGGCCTGAAGTCTTGCCGGTGGTGGGAGAGGGGCGGAGAGGTACGCCGGCGAGCTGGGGAGGCTTGGGCGGCAGTTGACCGGTGAGAGACAGAGGGAGGAGAGAGAAAATGAGGAGAGAAGGGGAGAGGTAGGGACGCGCAGGGGAAGGGGAAAGGAAAAAGGAAAGGGCAGGTCCGATTCAGGATACAAAAATTTGAATTTTTACTCTGCCCTGGGACAAAAAACGAGGACTAAAAATTTAAAAAAAAAAATTCTAGAAAACTCAGAAAAATTCGTAGAGTCTAAATATATTTTTAGTTTTGTCACGTGGTCTTTAAATTAATTTTTAAAAATCATTAAAGTTTTATATTTTTGAAAAATCGAACCCGATTTCTAAAAATGGAAAATTTTCAAATAATTTTTCAAAATTCAAATAAAATAAAATATTAATATCTACCCATAAAATAATTAATTTAAAAATTAGAGGTATTACATTAAAATAAAAATGTACATGTAAAACCTACAAAACTTCCTCAATTAGTAAAAAGAAGGATTTCTATTACTTTTGATACAAATAATAACAAATATTATATCTTTATACTTTCTTTAAAAAAATAATATCTTTTACCTAATAATTACTATAAAAGAGTTTATGTTCACTAGCATTACAAAATGTAGAACATGAAATTATTTCTTAAATAGATAGAGTTGTAAAGTATTTATACATGCATTTTTGTTTAATTTTTCTTGTTAAGTGATATTGATAAATTTTACACTTCTCTTGACAACATCACTTATTGCTAACCCTTACGTTTTTAAATTTACCTACATAATAACACGCCATAATTATTAAAAGTCATTCATATATAATTTAGAGTTAGAGAGAAACCTTATTGGTGGCAAGGCCACCAAAATCAAAACAGATGTGATAAGGTCACTAAATTCATAACAGATGTAGCAGAGCCACTAAACACTTTTAAGGATAAATTATTTATAATAAAATTAAAAAAAATTCATATTTTTAATATTTATTAAGAAAAAGAACCTAATCAAACTAAGATATGAGAAGCCTTTTAATTCTGTAAATAAATATATATTTAAAAATTAATAAGAAGCTATAATAAGCAAGATTGTTGTTAAATATTTTTATACTGTACCTCTTGATTTGAGTAAGATCTCATCAGAATTTTAATTTTCCTTATTTTATTTGTAAATTATTATTATTATTATTATTATTATTATTATTATTATTATTATTATTATTATTACTATTGGTTTGAGATTTTTCTTGAATTCATATATCATATTTATATAATCTCAATTCTATTTTAATATGTAATTATTATCACTTGAAATTTAAATTTTATTCTTTAAAAATATTCAATCATCTATTTTAAATTGAAAGATGAAAATACTATAAAATAAAATAAATAAAATCGATTTCTATGAATAATAATAATAATAATAATAATAATAATAATAATAATAATAATAATAATAATAATAATAATAATAATAATAATAATAATAATAATAATAATAATTTGAATATAGTCACGTATAGAAAAATTGATCCAAAGAATCCATGTTAATGTATTTATTAAAAAAAGTTATATATATATAGACACACAGCTTAAACTAAAAAGAAATTAAAATTTTGAAAAAGTTTATTGCAAATAATTATTTTTATATTAAATTTAGTATATTTTAATTATAAAATTTTAAAACACTTAAAGAATTTTTCTTTTTTTTTTTAATAATATTTAAAAACTCAGTTTCAACCTCATTATCAAATAAATTTTTAAATCATATAAATTAGCTCAAAAATACATTAATTAGTACAAACCATAAATTAAAAAAAAAATTATAATCAAGCTCTGTTTTGCTACTTAACATTAATAGGCATTAAGTAGAGAATAATTTCCAAAAATTGTAATTCTGAATGCTTTATCAACAGTTCAACACAATTGCAGAATATTGGAATTTAGAAAAAAAAAATTAATTATTGCTCAAGAAATAATTAGGTAGAAAACGTGAGGATATTGATCAACAAACTACTGTTACTTAATTTAAGAATATTCAAAAATTATTTGTGTATTTAATTTGAATTTTTTTATTAATATATATAATTTATTTAAATTATATATATATATATTACATAATTATTAATTATAACTTTAGTATTTGCTTTACTTGTGTGACTGAAAATTACATTATCTTATGTTGAATTTATAACAAAGATTTCTTGGTTAAGTATTAAATTGCATAAAAAATAATAATAATAATAATAATAATAATAATAATAATAATAATAATAATAATAATAATAATGGGTCCATGAAATCTCATTTTTAATGATGTTGCAGCTTGTGGAAGAATGAGTATTTTAATATGGGTTTAATCATTTGTTCTAATTATATTTTTTACTAGTCGTTTTACCGCATATGGTGTAAATTATTTATTATTTTATTTTAATTATGTAATTTAATATATATTTAATATATTTTATATATTATATTTTTATAATTATATTATAATATTTCATTAATAATAAAAATTTTAATTAATTATAATTTTATTTTAAATATTAATAAATAAATTGATTAATAGATTTTTTTTATTTTTTTAAATAAATTAATATATACAATAAAACGATAAACAAAGTGAAAAAAATATATGTCACGTGACTATTTTTAAAATATTATTATTGAAATTTTTAGACTTTTAATATAAGAAAAATTTTTAAAACTAAATTTTAAGATTTTATAAATAATTTTTTATTGAATATTTATTTATTTATTTATATAATTTTTTAAAATTATTTTTAAAAAGTTGTGTTAAACAAATCATTATTTTTTATGAAGTAAGATTTTAATAATTAAAATTTGCAAATATTTAATAAGAAAGGGGTTAATTTATACCACATTTCAATTTTTCAAGTATTTTATTAAGTTAGGCATTAAACTCTTTTATATATATATATATATAATTTACCTTTTTTTAATAGGATTAAAAATTTAATTAAAAAATAATTACTTTAGAGGTATATAATATGATGGGTAGAGTTTAAAATTATAAACTTAAGAATTTTAAAATGCTTAAAAGAAGTAAGTGTTGTATGCAGTGGTACAGTCTACTTCGTTTCAAAGGCGTGAGCTTAGATTCGATATTTGGATGAGGCATTCTTTTGTATACCATAAAACTGACATAAAGGACACCTTTTTTATAAAAAAAAAAAAATTAGATAATTATTTTTTTTTGGTATGAAATAAAATTATACTATTTAAATTTGAAAATAGTTAAATAAAAAGTTAATATATAATATAATAAATTAATTTTTTATATAAAAATATAAAAATAAAAAAAATAAGTTATACCACATGTCACTTTTTTAAGCACTCTATTAAGGTAGGTGATACCCTCTTATAAAATAGAGAGATTCAATTAAGGTGTCTTTAAAAGAATTTTAAGTCATTTTCTAATTATTATTTTTATCATTATCTTCAAATAGTCATAACATAAAATTTAAAATTCGTTTTAACTCTTTCATTAATTTAATTATTATTTTATTTATAAATTTTACTGTCAGCTTTATTATATTATATATTAATATTACATTATAAATTATTAATCAAATTCAAACAATTATTATGAAAGTTGAAATATTTTAACTAGATAAATAATTGCATGTAGAAAACTACAAAGACCAATGGTATAGTCAATGTTTATTTAATATATAGTAATTTAAATAAATTATGTTGATAAAACGATTTTTAAATTAAATGCATTAAAATAATTTTTGAAGAATCTTTAATTAAACACAGTAATTTTTATTGAGATGTTTATTCATAGTATATCTTCATGTTTTTTATCTAATAATCCTTATAATTTATTTTACATAAATATTTAATTAAATAAATCATTTGCTCTATTTTTATTTATTTTTAACTTACTTTATATATTTTATAATTATTAAATTAAACTTAATAATTTATTTAATTAATCGGTTATTAATTATTTTACAGTAATATTCGAGAAATTAAAAAAAAATTAAATATAAAAAATTTACCACGAACATATATAAGGAGTATAAGTAAAATTAATTAAATATGTATATATATCATGTGTAACTTTGTGATTAGACTTTTATATATATATATTACAAATATATATTACAAAATATATAAAAAAAATTATGGCCTCAGCTACTAGTGCAGAGAACTTGATTCTGCCTCTATTGATAGAAACACTGGGGTAGAAGGGCAGCTGTATGAAAAAAAAAAAAAAAAAAACTCTGGGGCCAAGCTGCATCAAGCCTTGGGACCAAGACCAAGGGCCGATGCGGTGGCCGCTGGCTAATTTTAGAAACTAATTTGTTTAGAATCTCTTTTCATCTTAAATTTAGTGGCAAACTATGTAGTTTTCGCATCGGAAATTTATTGTCGGGCGTATACATTCATTCAATAAATAACTGGTCATCTGCAGTTTTGAAATATTTTGAGTGAGAAAGTCATTATCCTGGAGATAAGATTGTTGAGTTTATTATAATTTTGTGAGCACCAATGCCAAGGAAACTAATAACTGAGATTGGCTGATTCTATCACAAAATATAGTAAATATCATTGTAAAATATAATTTTTTATTTTTAATTAATTAAATATATAAAATAGTTTATATATTTTAGTGCAACTAAGAATAGCCCAAAATTACTTCTAACAACTAGCAGAGGCATGGAATGGCTGAAAACGATTGCTATATATCCATCTCTCGACTTTTAATCCACTTGTAAGTTAGCTTTCTCATGGCAGGAGTGATAAATTTTATTAAAAAAAAAAACATTTTAACTTTATCTCTCATTAAAAAAAATAACTTTACTTCATATAAAATTAAATTAAAATTATAAATAATTATGTTTTATATATTTTAATCATATAATAATTTTAAATGATAATTATTAATATAAGACGTGAGTTAGGTCCATTTAGAAAATAAATTAAACTTTTATCGAGTTGAGTCTCGAGCAGCTCAGCTCAATTATAGCACTACTCATTCACATATTTGTGAAACATATTTTTTTATTAGTAGATTTTTCTAGTAAAATTAAAAAAAATAATAATTTTAAAAAGAAAAAGCAAAATATATGTCGACACTATAATTTTGCCGATCACCGAAGTCAAGGGAGTTCAAAATCGACTCCCAGCCGACGTCCTTCGATCACAGATGACTTTTTCGAACACATCAATTGCTCGATCATGAAATAAATCGATCCCACACTTAGTTAATTGTTTTCCGATCTCTTATCAGAGGAGTTAGAATCAATGACGAGTCTCCGGATCATCCAGTCTCACCTCCGATCTCTCTTTACGAATATTGTGGAAAGTCATTTAGCTAATGCTAGAATCGGGTTCCTCACTTGTGTGTTCCAAATATTTCTTAAAATAAAGTTAAAGGTTTCTGTCCGGTCTACTGACGATCCCGATCTTAAGAATTCAAATTAAATCTTTCCAATGTTCTAAAGATTTACCAGGTGTTTGGTCATGGCTAAGTCTGGTCTCAGGCTTACAATGTTTTCTGATCTCTTATACTTCGGTTAATGGTGGCTTTCAGGTTTGATATCCAATACGTCCAAATAATTAAGTACTTATACAATTTGCATGCTTTCCGATCTCATCAAGAATTTGAACAGAAAAAGGACTTCAATTCATTTCAAAATAAAATTTACAAGTCATTCGGCTGGAGGGTCTCCCCTAGCCTGTTCTCTAGGTATATCATCATTTCTCTCATTCTCTCTCTCTCCCTCTAGCTCCTCGTCGCTCTCATCTTCAGCCTCTGGGGCGAGCTCATTCATCCAAGAGAAGTCCTCTTCAGGATACCGCTTCCTCAGCTCGGCCAGAAGGTCATTATGGGCGTTTACATAAGCCCCGGCCTCCTTTGTGATGCTCTCCTCTTCCTTAGCTTGGAGTTCCTCATCCTTGGCTTGGAGTTCTTCTTCCTTTGCCCGAAGGTCTTCAGCATAACGAGCAAGAGCGGCAGACTGACTAGCTCGGGAGTCTTCAAGTTCTCGCTCCATCTCCGCTATCCTCTCCTCATAATGCCTCATCTAATCTTCCATTCTGGCGATGCAGTCGTTAGCAGAGGAGAGCTGAGCTTGAGCAGCTGAGGCGTCTTGGACCGCCTTAAGGATCTCTTTGTTTAAGGCGTGGGCTTTCTCTCTGAGTACGTGCTGATTTGCAATGGCCTCTAAGCCTAAGCTCATTGTCTGAGCTAAGATATCATCCATGCTCTCATCTGCCAACCGGTTTCGATCTTCTTGGAAGCAGATGGAAGCTCCTATGACTTTGGCTAGGCCGAGATTTCCCCTTGTAGAGCGGTTCCTTTCCAGTGATTGGATCAGAAATTGAGCATCCCGGGAAAGTGTCCTAACCGTAGGACCCGAAGATTCCCCTTCCACATTGGAAGATATCAGAGGAGGTGGGGGAAGCGAAAGCTCGATTTGCTGAGGAGTAGGAGCAATGACCTCTACCTCAGGGATTAGTTGCTCCTGAGATCGGGGAGGAGAGCTCGGCACCTCTACTAATTCACGACGAGGGGTCTAAGCATCAGTAATGGTGGCCCCCTTCATCGCCCTCACTTTTTTGGAGACCTCCCTCTTTCGCTTGCGGCTCTCCTTAGAAGCATCGCCGCCCGCCATACCTGCACAAAGAAGAAGTTAGTGAGTTCGCTAAGATTCAGAGACCAGAGATATGGGTAGTATCATGGCCGAGGTCAGAGAGTTGAAGCTCGTATTCTTCGTTAGCAATCAGCCATATCATCCAATACTTCAGTTTGTCCATCACCGCATCTAAGCAAGAGAATTTCTGGGTGGACGCCTGAGACTTTAACTCTTTCACCATGGTGTCTTCATCCTTATTTAAGGCGATCTTCTTTGGGATCGGAGTGACCAGGTGTTGCCAACTCTGTGGGATAGCCTCAAAGCCGTTCCAAATCTTGCTCCTCAAAATAAAGAATCGGTTCTTCCAATTCTTCAACGAAGAAGGGAGATCGGTAAAGAGGGAGCAGTTAGGCTTAGCCTGAAAGAACCAGAACTCATCATCCTTCCTTCGGGCGAGCCTATGTAGTTCGACAAAGACTTTAGCCGTGGGTTCCAGTCCCTTAGCTCGGCAGAGGCCCCAGAAAGCTATTAGAGTCCGTCAGAAGTTCGGATGCACTTGAGCTACCGATACGTGATGGAATTTTAGAACGGCTTTGTCAAACTCATCTAAAGGAAAATGGAGCCCGACCTTCAGCTGCTCTTCATATACCATGATGAGATCGCTCTCATCGAAGAAGTGATCGGCTCGATGATCGCCGTGGCATTTGATCAGTTCAAAAGAGTCGATCCGCAGATTGTACTCTTGACTTATAGATTGGAGATCGGTTTCTCTCAGGATCGAAGGCAACTCATCCACTGGCAGGTTCTCTCTTCTGGAAGATGTTCCTCGCCTCGATCTGGCAGCCGAACCAGTAACCGAAATGAGGGCGGTGCTGGTTCGACCACCTGATCTAATTACATCGCCCTCTTCTGAGGTCCACAAAACATGGACGGAAGGCAGGCTAGCAGCACTCTGACCCTCGGCACTACTCATTTTCAAGAAAACAAAAGAAGTTTAACTAAGAAAAGAATCAAAATCCTTACTGGAATGTGATCAGTGCCAAAAATACTTGAAGAAACGAGAGAATGCTGAGATTGCTAGCAAAGTTCTGAAAGTGACATAAGGGAGCAATTGATTGACCCTCCCCCTATTTATACCCATCTGAGCATTTAATGCTCACAAAGTCTCAAGCGACGCATCGGTTAGCGGAATTGGCTCGCTTTCCTGATAAGTCGCGGGAAGATTCCAGAAACACAATAATAAAATCGAACAAATGAGAACGGTTAACTATGGTTATCGGATTGGGCAAACTTTCAAAGCCACAGATCAGCTAATGACGATTTAGTTAGAGATCAGATCGGATATACACATCAGAGATCGAAAAAACAACTAATGCAATAATTAAATAATAACCTTCAAATAAAATTTCATTTCATTTCCAAAAGGTCGGATTACATCATTTGGGCGATCTCAAGAGATCGAATTACATCATTAACGGAATCTTTAAAGATCAGATTACATCATTTAGGCGATCTCTAAGGATTAATACAACATCTTACCCAATAAGGGCCTATGTCAAAGCCTAGTCTTGTGGCTAAATCAAAAGATGTGTTTGATCAGAAAGCCAGCCACAAGTATCGGATAGATCTGCAGCTCAGATAGGGTGACTATGACTCTCATGATAGTGAGCGGAGTCATCGTCAATGTCATCGACCAGAGCCGAGCTATAGTCGGGACGCCCGATATGGTGAGGAGCCAAATGAACTTCAAGAGGCGATCACCGACATTAAGATTGAAATTAGCAGTCCTTTTGCCCTAGATCGGTTCACCGATTATATCGGTAGATCGATTCGAGATCGGCACGATCGTCACTTTCGATCTTGATCGGTAAATTAGTTTGATTCCCTCACTGTCATTAGATGTTGTCCTCCTGGTTCTCCGATCGCCGGGGTCATAAATTTTTAGGCGATGGGTGAAGAAAACAATCGTAAAAAAATCAAAAGCAGTCACCATAATCAGAATTGTTGCCGGAAAAACTAGAATTGGAGAAATGGAGAAACTGAAGGAGGAAAAGAGAAGTGTGAAGGGCATTTTTCACTGAAGTATATATATAGGGCTTTAGCATTTTTGCATGTAGAAACCGAAGCGGATGCATTGGTAACAGAAGAATTAATGGTGTTGACCAAGGCAAGCAGATAAGGAAGAAAGATTTAGAATGGGAGAGATTGGGGAATGAAAAGGGACCTGATACTAGAGGGATCGAAAAAGGAGAAGGTCATAATAGGGAGATCGAAAGAAATAGAGATCGGAAAGCACGGAGGGATTAAAATAACTTTCAATCTACTCTCTTCATAATCAGAGTCGAGTTAGTTAAAGCGTTGCAAACGGATCAAATCTTTACCACACGCCTCAGTTGTAAAAACGACTACCTAGCTGACAGGCGCCAAAACAGTTATGGCAGTTCTATACACCTCGATCTCCACCGTTGATCATACTTGTAAGGATGAACCCGGAGCCCTTGGATCAAAAAGTAGATGACAGGATCGACGCTTTTCATTCCAAGCGCTCGGATCCATCTTATAAGGCAAGCCCCTAAGCCGTTGGATTAAGAGAAGAAAGAATGGATGTTTTGAATGAAATCTCAACCCTCCATTTTGATTCTCTTTAATTCTCAGACGTCGGATTGTGTCCTTTTGAATCTAAACCCTCCATCTCCCATGATAAGATCCTGACCCTTTATAAGGAGCACCCATTCCCTATAAATACCTGCATGCAATACTGTAGAAGAGACGGACGAAAAAAGGTGGTGGTAATTATAGTGGAAAGGCTCTGAAATTTAATTCAGTCTTGCTACTTGGTCGTTCTAAGCTTTCAAGAAACTTTAGAAACTAGTTTTCTTAAGTATCTTCATCGAAGGAGTTCTGAACCCTGAAATCTCCATTTTCAGTGCCTGTTCATTGCTCTGAAAGGCCACTTTCTTTACTCAATCTCATTCCCACTTCCCCGATATCGGTATATTACTCCCCTCATCCAACTTTATTCTGACCTGGTTCCTGCTACGTCGAGTAAGTTTTAGTCTTTAAGCCGTCGGTTTCCACCTTCACAAGGTTTGTGGATACCAGAGTCAGCTCAACAGCCTCAACCTCCCACAGGTAAGTGTCTAGACTGTCATTTTGCCGAATGCTCGTGTTTCATTTTGCCGAATGCTCGTGTTTCATTTTATCTGTTTTTATTCTTGAAATTTCCATTATGTTCAGTTGCATTAAAAATCCCAACATAGATTATTCAGGCCGATAGTTATTTCCTGAGTCTATTTCTTTTATTCATTCGTAAACTTTATTTATTTCTTCTTAGTTTTCATTTCCTTCGAAAATATGTGTCCTGGTTGTGAGCAACTTGTAGGTAACTTAAAAGATATTGGTAGAAGTATCTTAACGTGAAATTTTTTCGAACAAATAAAAATAATAAAAGGTCGAATAGTAGGTCAGAGGAATAAGTTATAAGGTCAGGCTACGAAACGAGCCCAGGAGATAACATAATAGAGCGGGAATCGAGATGAGATCGGGTCCTGGACTAGTAACCAAAAGAGATCGGATATCTCCAACCAAAGAATTCTGACAAGGCGATCGCATAGGAGATCAGCGAAAAGTTCGGTCTTGTGTTCACCCTCTAGTTAGAAGGCATCAGTGGGTTAAGAGAAGCTTTGTGTGGGTTTCTGATGCTTTCAGGCTCCAAAATCCTTAGTTCAAGATCCTTACGATATGCGATCATAACAAACACTCTAAGAGATCGGGGGAGAGTTCTTACCTGATTCTCATTTAAATAAAACATGGAGATCGGAGGAGAATTCTTATTCGAGATCCTCCACTTAAAAAAAAACTTTAAGAGATCGGGGGAGAGTTCTTACCTGATTCTCATTTAAATAAAACACGGAGATCGAAGGAGAGTTCTTATCTAAGATCCTCCACTAAAAAAAAAACCCTAAGCTAAATACTTTAAGAGATCGGGGGAGAGTTCTTACCTGATTCTCATTTAAAATTTGATAATGTATGCGGAGTTCGGAGGAGAGTTCTTATCCGAAATCTCCCGCTTAAAACTCTTAATAAAACATATCTAGAGATCGGGAGAAGCTTCTCACCCTAGTTCTCTTAACAAAAACCCAAATTAAAATAACACAATACGCAAAATAACTCTACACGACACCTATTCACTAAAGGGTCATCTCATGAACTTGTGTTCTTGGGGCAATCCAAAATAAGTAAAATATCAAATATTCCTTTATTTCGCATAAAGGATTAACATCATCATTATCCCAACCCTCTAATTATCTTTTTAACTTATGAAGAGCATAACATTAAATCTGTTTACCCTCATTGAGGGATGAAGTGGGGTGCCTAACACCTTCCCCACTCATATACGGACTCCGAACCTAGAATATCTGTTTTCGAAGTGGTTGTTTTTTATTTACCTTCACAAATGGTTTTCTTTAATTTCCCTCAAAATTAAAGTAGCGACTCATCACTTTTCCCACTTCAGTTAGTGTTCGTACAGGCGACCACAAATTACCTTGCGACAGCTTAACGACTCCACTGGGGATTCCGTATTTTACCCTAACCCCGGTTTAGAGGTCCGAAAGCATATTTAATTTTGTGCTCTTGTAAATTAAAATCATAATTAGGGGGCTTAACGTACAAAATTCAAAAGTCTTTATATATTAATTATTGCTATTCTACCCATTTTGCTTATTTTGAATGTCTTATTTTCCACACGGCAATCTTCATCCAAAAAACACTCCCTCCTATAAAGGAAGAGGTAAATGTGTCCTTTCACACACTGAGTACTTACACAATGTCCTCACACACTTCAGCCCTATACTCGGGCTTTCTTACCCTTTTAGGAAATAGGAGGGAGTCATGTAGCAGTACCCATAGGTTTTATCCTGTTAGTATCCGTGAAGGCTTCTGCTCAGATTGGAACTTGTTCCATTTATCTTGACACCCGTGGAATTCTCCTGTTAGTATCATGGTGGTGGAATGGGGCTCTATGTTTACAGTAGGGACGATTTGGGAACCTGTGGCTTTTAGAAAATTATACCTTGAGGTAAACTATCACATTAGCTGAAAGCTGTAGCAAACTACCTCTTAAGATAGAACTATCCAATTAGATAGTAGTTACCCGGTACTAGGACTCTCCCTATCTTAGGATAAAAGGGACATACTTACTTTTACCTTACTCTGTTTGTGTTCTTTTTTAAAATTTTCAAACATAAGGGTAATCTTGAATCATACTGTAAGGATGATCTAAACATCTTCCTACTTTGATAGGTGTATAGATATCACCATCCCAACAGTATAATCCAAAATTACCTGAATTTGTTCTGCTGACAAATTTTCTCCTCAGGCGTTACGAATTGGGGTCTGTAAGAGGATAAACGGAAACTTTAACATAGCATCCTCGAGTCAGTCAACGGAAGAAGTTCCTAGACAGGAACAGAACGCTAGACCTTGGTCCGAATTGTTTCATAGTTTAGAGTCTCCACAGAGTGATGCCACCGAGGCAGACACTAGCCTCTTACCTCCATTAGATCTGAGCAAGGTCGAAATCAAAATGACCGGCCTTGCGGAGCTATCTAGCATTTGGAAATCACTCCCCGATCTTGTCAAGGCAAAGTTTGAGGAAAAATATAGAAGGATTGCAACCTTAATGCGGGGTCAAAGTCCAAGTTCTGGCGATAAAAGCCATGCTATCAATGTGGAATCCCAAGTATGGAGTGTTCTCCTTCAACGACGTTGATATGACCCCACTATGGAAGAATATCAGACGCTACTAGAGATCCCTTATGTGGCGCAGAATCGGATCTACTTACACCTCGAACATAGGCAGACTTGGAAACGGTTCGCACATATATTGGGGGTCTCTGCAGAGGAAGCAAAAGCGAGAGAAACTGTCAAAGGGAACACACGTGGGTGGCATTGGACTTACGTCAAAAAACATTTGGATCTGCAAATTCAAAACAGACAATGGGAACAGGCTTCGATGACACTAGCTCTGGGGATTTATGGCCTAATTATATTTCCCGGGCCTTTGGGAATTATAACCGACAGTGTCACGGAGATGTTCTGGGCAGTAGAAAAGCAAAAGGTCAACCCAATACCGGCAATCCTTGCAGAGACCCTATTGACTCTTACTTATTGTCGATGACAAGGCAGGGGATCTATTAAGTGCTGTTCTCAATTGCTGCACCTTTGGATCCTCAGTTACATGTGTCCTTTGGAGACTAAAGGATTAACTGGGTATCCTGACTAGCCGCTTATTGAGAAAATGGCTAGATTAGCGATCAGTCTAAAGAATGAGCTGCAGTGGCAAGAGCAGATTCTAAGTTTCAACAGTCACAACTACTGCTGGAGGAAATTGTGGACGTTGGGTCAACTTATTTTGTTCAGTACAGGGAGTAATCATTCGGTATCTTTGATCGGGGTGACCGGATACACAAGTTACGTCCCGGTGTTGGTAATGAGGCAATTTGGTTCAACCCAATCCGCGCTTAGTGTTGAAGAACACCATCAAATTCATTTCTACCACGAGCTCGGTAGTGAGGAAGAATTGAAAGTATTTCGCAAATCATGGGAGAGCGTCACTATGATTGAAAGATAGCCTAAAGGACCGAGCACCGCGGAAGACTACTTTAGATGGAGGGCCAGTAAAGATCAGGGATGCCCAATTGCCAAGACAGCAGAACCTGAAGCTAGCTCCCCTCATCAGAAAGTTCTTTTAAAAAAAGATAATGCTCATTTGGTCAGCTCTCTATAGAGATCAGATGCCGAGAACCAGTAGTTTCTAGAATGGATAAGGCAGTTGGAAGACCAACAGCGAATCCTCAAAAGGGAGGTAAAAAGGCTTAGGGAAGAAGCGACGACAGAAAAGGCAGAATTTGAGGAACAAGAAACACAATGGGAAAAGGAAAAGACTTTTCTCCAAGGTGCAATAAGAGAGGCGAGAGTTCGGAATGGTGAGTTACAAGAAAAAATAAAATACCAGGAGATACTCATGGAAGAATATAAATAAGAGGGCAAAAAGAAGAAGCTCGAACTAAAGGAGCAAGCATAGCTTATCAATGACATTTTGAAGGAGTGTGCTAAAGAAAGAAAAGAAAAAGAAAGAGAAGCTACCCTCCATCAAGAGCTGAGAGAAAATATTGACCAGCTAGAAAGAATGATTGCGCAAGGAAAATAAGAGCTCCTGCCAGAATCTGAATACGCCTTGAAACATTTAATCCCGCCCGACAAGAAGAAAGACTCTACGAGTACCTCAAAAGATGTCATTGCATTCTGAAAAGTCTCCCTGAGCCTAGACAATTGTAAGGAATGCTATGTATGAACTGTTTGATTAATGAATTGCTCTAGACCATTGTTTAGCAAATCGTGAATGAATAGTATGACTCCCGTAGGAACTATCCTCGCTAGGGTTATATGAAAAGATGAATGTGCCATATGGACAAGTATCATAGACACGCATTCAATCCAGTCATTCACCATTAGACTATCGAGCGATGCCATGATAAAATTAACGCAATTATCCTTCTACAGATTCCATTTTTGGCTTTCATACGACACCGTATCCTTTGTTCAAGTCAGGACCTTTAATTTTTAACAAAATTTGAAATTCATTTAACAAATTTTCCCCATAGGAAATCGACATTGTTTCAAGCAAAGCAAGCCTGATTGAACAAGCAGTTCAACCAAGACGAGTGTACTTAACAATATCGCGAATGAAGAAGATAATGGAAGATCAGGAACAAGTCTAGAACCTACAGGGACAAGTCTCTGAATTAAGAGATCAAGTCTTAGAGCTCATAAAACTGATGAAGGAGATATCCCAAAACAATCCTCCATCAGAACCAAATTTGCCATTACCTCCCCCACTTCCTACAACGGTTGATTCACACCAAGCTTCAACCTCTTTCACTTTTCAACTACCCATTCCGGATCTGACAATCATTGTTAATTCGACTCTCCCAAATAATGACTTACCTTTTCCCTATTACCCGACTGTCTCAAATGCCGAGTTACACCATTCTATCCCAATCCCTCCAGTCCACCTTGCCCCTTATTTTCCAACTGGGGGAATAGCTCATGCAGTAGGAGGGGAAAGTAAAACAAGAGAAAATGAGAAGTTATCCGCTCTAGAAGAGAGACTAAGAGCGATTGAGGGATTGAATATGTACGGCTCAGTAGATGTATCGTTGCTGAGATTGGTACCATATGTGGTGGTGCCATCAAAGTTCAAAGTTCCGGATTTCGACAAGTATACCGGAAATTCAGATCCTTGCATCCATTTGGCAACTTACATCCCCAAGATGTTAGCCCTTACAGAAGATGACAGACTTCTGGTCCACTTCTTCCACGAGAGTCTCTCTGGGGCAGCCCTAAGATGGTGCATTCAATTGGATAGGAGCAAACTGCGCTCCTGGAAAGATTTGGCCGACACTTTCCTGAAACAGTACAAATTTAACTGTGACGTCACCCCCACAAGGAGAGACCTCCAAAATCTAGTGCAGAGAGAGAGAGGGAAAGCTTTAAAGAGTATGTCCAAAGATGGAGAGAGAAAGCGGCAGAGGTATACCCTCCGGTTATTGACAATGAACTCGGTTCTCTATTCATTAAGACGTTAAAAGCTCCGTATTTTAATATGATGATTAGAAATACCTCCAACAGCTTCTCAGACATTATCCAAGCTGGTGAAAGAATTGAGGCTAACTTAAGGTTAGGACGGTTGTAGAAGTTGACTGAGAATCCTGCAAAGAAAACCATCAGTTTTAGAAAGAAGAAAGAAGGTGATGTGCACTCCATCACTCGACAAAGCCAACCCCCTTTCTCTCATAATAACTTTCGGCCATACCCTCATACTCAAGGCCCAACAATAGCTAACATTCCATCCCCTTTTCCAAATTATCCTCACCCTCATTCACAATATCCATCGCAGGCAGCATGCCAACCCAGACTGCCTGCTCAATCTGTTTAACTAAGACCACCTCCTCCTCAAAATAATCTTAGACCACTGAGAAATCGTGATCCACCTCTCCCCCTTCCACTTAGTGAAATATATCGATACCTCCTCAGCATAAATCAAATAGTGCCTATTCCCCTAAACCCTATTCAGCCACCATATCCTAGGTGGTATGACGCTAGTGCCCGATATGAATATCATGGCGGGGCACTCGAGCACTCAAGTGACAACTGTGGAGCTCTTAGGGGAAGAGTACAGGCCCTGATCAGAAACGGTTGGCTAAAAATTAAAGGAAACAGTTCTCTCCCCAATATTACTTCAAACCCATTGCCCAATCATGGTACGGGCAATGGCGTGAATATGATAGACTCTGAAGAAGAAAGGTCAATCTTGGAGGTAGATCAACTAATTCCTCACTTTGAGGAAATTTTTGCAATGGCAGTAAGGGAAGGTTACCTCTGCCCTCAAACACCGGGGTCTGAAAATGATGGAGGATGCCTTTATCACAGAGGAGCGGCTAACCACGATCTGCGAAACTGTGAGGAGTTCAAACAAGAAGTCCGGAGGATGTTGTCACTTAAAACTTTGAGATGTCAGCAGAGACTGAGGTTGGAGGGCAAAGTGAACACAACCAGGTCTGGCCAGAATGCCTCCACTTCCCATCTCAGATTAACCTTTTCTGCTCCCAGCGCACCAACACCACCACCGCTAATAACTGTCATTCGAACCCCACCTCAACTCCCAGTCACCAACACCCACGCAATACCTTGGAATTACAATCTCCAGGTATTTACTCAAGGTGCATCCAGCAGCAACCATGCCCAAGTTCAACCAATCACCCCTCCCAAACCATGCTTTGCCCCCCATGAGTACTTTAAAATGACTTATGTCGGACCCTCCAATGATGCTACTCCCCAATCAAACCCAAAAACAACCAGTAACTTTTCCCCTCCAGAGCAAGAGATAGAATTTATAACCTAAAGGGGGAGATGTTATGGGAATGAAGAGAGGGAAAAGAAAAAGGGGAAAGTAAAAATGGGAGGGCTACTAGAAAACACAGAGGAGGGAGCTAAGAAAATTGAGAAAGGAGAACCTACTGAACCGAGGGGAGAAGAAGAACTATTGCTTCAAATAATGAAGCAGAGTGAATACGATGTTGTCGAGCAACTGAAGAAGACGCCTGCCCGAATTTCATTGCTATCACTAATTCTGAGCTCGGAAGTGCATCGCCAAGCCCTGCAAAAGATTCTGGATCAGGCCTTTATGAACCCCAATATCACACTAGGGCAATTTGAGAAAATAGTTGGGCAAATACAAGCATCCAGTTTCATCACTTTCTCGAAAGCGGAAATAGACCCGGCTGGCTTAAAGCACACCAAAGCTTTACACGTGACAGTCAAATGTAAAGGGTGCATAGTCGCCAAAGTCCTAATTGACAATGGATCTGCTCTTAATGTCTTGCCCAATGCCACCTTGGCAAAACTACCTGTCGACCGATCAAATATGTGCCAAAGTGTCATGGTGGTAAGAGCCTTTAACGGTATAACAAGGGAAGTACTTGGGGACATCAATTTGCCACTTCAAGTCGGGGCATGTATTTTCAACGTCACATTCCAAGTGATGGATATTGAGCCAGCCTACACCATGCTGCTAGGGAGACCCTGGATCCATTCAGCAAGTGTCATACCTTCGACCTTGCACCAGAGAATTAAATACATCATGGGCGGCAGGATCATCACAGTAAGGGGGGAAGAAGCCATGCTAGTCACCAAGCCACAATCAATTCCTTATGTGGAAACAACCGAAAAGTCTTTAAAAGTTCTTTCCAGGCACTAGAGTTACAGGAAACTACCCTGAGAGAAGAAGGGGTTACGGCTATGGTGGCAAAAGTGATGCTTAAAAGTGGCTATGAGAAGGGAAAGGGATTGAGCGCCACATTGCAGGGAATTATCGAACCTATACCAGCTATTCAAAAGATCGGCCGCTTTGGTTTGGGGTATGAGGAAGATGCTCTCATGGATGAGAGATTCTGGATAAGGAATATGCTCCGGGATCAAAGGTTTGACCAAAAGATCGGGAAAGTGAAAGTTGTCCCGAAAATTACCGATGTCTTCACCAAGCCGATCATCGAGAATTTGGAGGAAGGTGAAGGATTTCCCGAAGAGCTGTCCATTGATGTCATACAACTGGACTCCCTATATGAAGCCATAATCTCACCAATTACTGAGGGGCAAAAGCTGGATAATTGGGTAGCAGAAGACATTCATGTGCTCAATCTCGAGTAAAGTACATTTTGTTATCTACACTTGATCATTTTGTCCATGGTGACAAGTGTAATACTATAATTGACCCTTTTTTTATGAAAAATGAATTAATGAATTAATAGCGCATTTTGTATCCAATTCTCTTTTCCTTTTTAACACTAAAATCCATTCTTTTAATATACTCCACTCTCATTTCTTCAAGACCATTGATCGATTCACACCTAATAATTCAATTGACTTAGAAGTTCCTTACGTTAATTTTGAAACTCCCATAACTGCCACTACTTCAAGTGATTCTGAAGAAGAACTTGCAGAAGAAAGGGGTGAAAGAGATGAACCTTCCCTAGTGCCTTATGGGGATGAAACACACATGTTAAATCTGGGCACTGAAGAAATAAAGAGAGAACTTAGGGTTGTGGAAAGCGGAGAGTTAGAAGATATGGTCAGCTTGCTCAAGGAATTCATCGATGTATTTTCATGGAGCTATGACGATATGCCCGGATTAGACCCTCAGATAGTGACACACAAGATTCCCCTAGTTCTCGGGACAATTCCAGTAAAGCAGAAGTTAAGAACAATGAACTCCAACACATTGCTCAAAATGAAGGATGAAGTCAAAAAGCAGTGTGATGCTGGATTTTTGGAAGTAGTCAAGTACCTTCAGTGGATAGCTAATGTTGTCCCGGTATTGAAGAAGGACGGGAGAGTCAGGGTATGTGTTGATTATAGGGATCTCAATAAAGCAAGCTTGAAAGATGATTTCCCTCTCCCACATATAGACGTGTCGGTCGATAACGCTGCAGGATTGGGTAGATGTTCGTGCATTGACGGAGCATCCGGGTATAACCAAATCCCCATGGATGAAGAAGAAAAAGAGAAGACTGCTTTTATCACTCAGTGGGGGGGTATTCTGTTATCGGGACATGCCATTTGGGTTAAAGAATGCTAGAGGTACCTACCAATGCACTATGATCACATTATTCCATGATATGATGCACAAAGAAGTAGAGGTGTATGTGGATGATATGATCATCAAGTCCAGAGAAGGAGAAAGTCATGTGCAAGTGTTGAGAAAAGTATTCGAAAGGCTCAAGAAGTATCAGCTGAAATTGAACCCAGCCAAATGTGTGTTTGGGGCTAGATCTGGAAAGCTATTGGGATTCATAGTGTGCAAAAAGGGAATAGAAGTGGACCCAGACAAAGTTTGAGCCATTCAAGAAATGCCATCCCCAAAGACAGAAAGGGAGGTGCGCAGTTTCCTGGGAAAATTAAACTACATCTCGAGATTCATTTTCAACCTCACTGCTAAAGCTGAACCCATCTTTAAGCTACTCAGAAAGAGCAATACCACTCAATGGGATCCAGTTTGTCAAGAGGCTTTTGAGAAAATTAAGCAGTATCTGTCAAACTCGCTAATATTTGTCCCTCCAGTGGTAGAAAGGCCGCTGATTTTATATATGGCAGTTCAACAGAGCTTGATGGGGTGTGTTCTGGGGCAGCACGATGACACGGGGCGAAAGGAGAGGGCATTTATTATTTGAGCAAGAAGTTCAATGATTGCGAGACAAGGTACTTATTCCTAGAGAAGACTTGCTGCGCGTTGGCCTGGACGGCGAATCGGCTTAAACACTACATGTTGAATCATAAGACATGGCTCATCTCCTGAATGGATCCCATCAAGTATGTATTTGAAAGCCCATTCGTGCCAGGGAGGATAGCCAAATGGCAACTCATACTCTCTCAATATGATATTGTCTATATGACCAAAAAGGCAGTAAAAGGGAGTGTAATTGCTAATCTCTTAGCAGAAAACCCGATCCAAGATTATGAAGCCCTGGATTTTGAATTCCCCGATGAGCATGTTAATGAAGTCAGCAGCGAGGATAAGGAACTAACTGATGTATGGGAGATGTATTTTGACGGAGCTATCAATTTGTTTGGTAATGGGATCGGAGCTGTGTTGGTATCCCCTGACGGAAAACACTTCCCGATAGCTATCAAGCTGAGGTTTGACTGCACCAATAACATCGCGAAATACGAAGCCTGTGTGATGGGTTTGTAGGCTGCCATTGAGATGAAGGTCAGAAAGTTAGAGGTGTATGGAGATTTGGCCTTGATTATTTATCAAGTCAAAGGGGAATGGCAAACCAAGGACCCGAAGCTGATTCCATATCAGAAGTACCTACTGGAATTGATCAAAAAATTTGAAGAAATTTCTTTCACTCACCTCAATGGTGACAAGAATCAGTTTGTTGATGCCTTAGCCACTCTGATTGTCATGGCTCAGATGGAAGAGGGACAGGTAACGCAGGGGTTGCAAATCAAAGCAAGGAGTGAGCCGACTTATTACTTCATAGTCGAGGAAGAAACTGATGGTAAACCCTAGTATCATGATATCCAGGTCTACGTCAAAACCAGGGAATATCCTCCAGGGGCGAGAAGAAACAAAAAAAGAATGATCAGAAGATTACCTTTGGGATACTTCCTCAGCGGTGAAATTTTGTACAAAAGGAGTTCTAATGGCGAATTGTTAAGGTGTGTAGATGCAAAAGAAGTAAGGAGAATCCTTTTTGAGACTCATGAGGGGAATTGCGCAACCCACGCTAATAAGCATATGATGGCCAAGCAAATCATAAGACAGGGATATTTCTGGACTACTATGGAAAAAGACTGCATCGAGTACTTTCGAAAGTGTCACAAATGTCAAATCTACACGGATCCGATAAACGTCCCACCTCATCAATTGTTTAATCTTGTCTCACCTTGGCCTTTCGCAATGTGGGGCATCGATGTGATTGGTCCCTTAATCCCAAGGCATCCAATGGGCACAGGTTCATCTTGGTAGCTATCAACTACTTTTCTAAATGGGTCGAGGCAACATCATATGCTCACATCACGCAGAATACATTCCTCAAATTTCTCAACAATAATGTCCTCTGCCGATATGGTCTCTCCAGTGAAATTGTCACGGACAATGCCAAGAATTTAAATGGTCCAAAGATCTGGAGTCTATGTAACCAGTAATCAAATTTTCAAAAATAATGTCCTCTGCCGATACGGTCTCCCCAGTGAAATTGTCACGGACAACGCCAAGAATTTGAATGGTCCAAAGATCTGGAGTCTATGTGACCAGTACAAAATTCGTCATCTTAATTCTTCCCCATACCATCCCCAGATGAACGGAGCAATGGAGGCCGCTAATAAGAACCTCAAGAGAATAATAAGAAAGATGACCATCACTTATAGGGATTAGCATGATATGCTTCCCTTCGCCCTTCATGCTTATCGGACCTCCGTAAGAACATCGACTGGGGCAACTCCATACTCATTGATTTACGGAATGGAGGCTGTTTTGCCTATCAAGGTAGAAATTCCCTCCCTAAGAATTATGAAAGAATCAGGAATCGATGAGTCAGAATGGATCCAATCAAGGTTGGACCAATTGAATTTGCTTGACGAGAAAAGGCTAGCAGCAGTATGTCATGGGCAATTATACCAAAGGAGAATGGCTAGGGCATTTAACACAGGCGTTCGCCAACGCAAATTCCAACTGGGAGATTTGGTCTTGAAAAAGATTCTTCCAAATCAAAATGACGCCTGGGGCAAATGGTCGCTAACTTATGAGGGACCATATATAGTTAAAAAGGCATTTTCTGGTAGTGCACTGATCTTGATCCGCATGGACGACGAAGAATTTCCAAGACCTGTGAATGCAAATGCTGTTAAAAGGTATTATGCCTAAAAAAAAAAAGAAAAAAAAAAGAAAAAAAATCTAGGAGCGAAAACCCGAAAGGGCGCCCTTAGAACCAAAAAATGGAGAAATAAGGAAGGGAATACGAGACCAGGAAAGGAAATAAGTTACCACAGCACGAACGTTCATCAAAAAGATTACTTGAAATAATGGCAGTTAAGGGAGTTCAAAGTTAACTACAAGGAATTTGTGAGATCCATTCTTATACCCTTTCTCTTTGAAATTGTACCTTTTTTCAAGCCATAGTAAAGTCATTCTTTCACTCTAAATTTATGTTTCTTATATACTTACACTCTAATTTATCTTTCTTATATACCCACACTCTAATGTTATCTTTCTTCTACACCTTTATTTATGCGTTATTAATCTGTTAAAACTTTGTCATAAGATTAGGATTTAAATATCGATAACCTCAAGTACTTTGCTATGAATTTGCAGGAAATAAAAATAAAAAATAAAAAAAAACTAGGGGTGAAAACCCGAAAGGGCGCTCCTAGTAAAATATGCAGATGAGAAAGTGGGAATCCGCAAGGACGCTTTTCGTAAAATAAGAAAAGAGTCAAGAACAGAAAGGGCATCCTGAAAGTGAGTAAGAGAAGGAAAGGTGTAGGTCAAGTCTTAGGACTCGTCCTCCATTAATCATTTATCTTTGGAATCTTGTTAAGTACACTTCGATGCGGAAGAACTTCTTGTGATAGGTTGGCCTTACTTTGTCAGCATTATTTTCCAGCATTTTAATTTTCTGCTATCAACCTCTAGTTCCTTGATCCAAGTTATTTTTAATTTTAAGCATTTTAATTTCCTGTCATTAACCTTTGGTTCCCTGATCCAAGTTTATTTTTAATTTCTAGCTTTTTAATTTCCTGTCATCAACCTCTAGTTCCCTGATCCGAGTTGATTTTTAAGTTTTAGCATTTTAATTTCCTGCTATCAACCTCTGGTTCCTTGATCCAAGTTGATTTTAATTTCTAGCATTTTATTTTCCTGCTATCAATCTCTGATTCCTTGATCCAAGTTGATTTTATTTTCTAGCATTTTATTTTCCTGCTATCAACCTCTGGTTCCTTGATCCAAGTTGATTTTAATTTCCAGCTTTTCAATTTCCTACTATCAACCTCTGGTTCCTTGATCCAAGTTGATTTTATTTTCCTACCATCAACCTCTGGTTTCTTGATCCAAGTTGATTTTAATTTCCAGCTTTTTAATTTCCTGCCATCAACCTCTGGTTTCTTGATCCAAGTTGATTTTAATTTCCAGCTTTTTAATTTCCTGTCATCAACCTCTGATTCCTTGATCCAAGTTGATTTTATTTTCTAGCATTTTATTTTCTTGCTATCAACCTCTGGTTCCTTGATCTAAGTTGATTTTAATTTCCAGCTTTTCAATTTCCTGCTATCAACCTCTGGTTCCTTGATCGAAGTTGATTTTAATTTTCAACATTTTAATTTCCTGTCATTAACCTCTGGTTCCTTGATCTAAGTTGATTTTAATTTTCCTATCATCAACCTCTGGTTCTTTGATCCAAGTTGATTTTTAATTTCCAGCTTTTTAATTTCCTGCCTTCAACCTTTGGTTCCTAGATCCAAGATTGATTTTGATTCTCAGCATTCTAATTTTCCATACTCCGATCACCCAAAATATGGGTCTGAATCTTTACATAATTCCTATACGGGAAAATTTTATTCCCTTTAATAAAAATTATGTAAAGAGAGGCAGCTGTCGACACCATATTTTGGCCGATCACCGAAGTCAAGGGACTTTAAAATCGACTCCCAACAGATGTCTTTCAATCACAGATGACTTTTCTGAACACATCGATTGCTCGATCATGAAATAAACTGATCCCACACTTAGTTAATTATTTTCCGATCTCTTATCAGAGGGGTTCGAATCAATGACGGATCTCCGGATCATCTAGTCTAGCCACCGATCTCTCTTTACGAATATTGTGGAAAGTTATTTAGCTAATGCTAGAATCGGGTTCCTCACTTGTGTATCCCAAATATTTCTTAAAATAAAATTAAAGGTTTCTGTCCGGTCTACTGACGATCCCGATCTTAAGAATTCAAATTAAGTCTTTTCAATGTTCTAAAGATTTACCAGGTGTTTAGTCATAGCTAAGTCTGGTCTCAGGCTTATAATGTTTTTCGATCTCTTATACTTAGGTTAATGGTGGCTTTCAGGTTTGATGTCCAATACATCCAAACAATTAAGTACTTATACAATTTGCACAGTTTTTGATCTCATCAAGAATTTGAACAGAAAAAAGACTTCAATTCATTTCAAAATAAAATTTACAAGTCATTCGGCTGGAGGGTCTCCCCCTGCCTGTTCTCTAGGTACATCATCATTTCTCTCATACTCTCTCTCTCTCCCTCTGGCTCCTCGTCGCTCTCATCTTCGGCCTCTGGGGTGAGCTCATTCATCCAAGAGAAGTCCTCAGCCTGTTCTCTAGGTACATCATCATTTCTCTCATTCTCTCTCTCTCCCTCTGGCTCCTCGTCGCTCTCATCTTTGGCCTCTGGGGTGAGCTCATTCATCCAGGAGAAGTCCTGTTCAGGATACCGCTTCCTCAGCTCGGCCAGAAGGTCATTATGGGCGTTCACATAAGCCCCAGCCTCCTTTGTGGTGCTCTCCTCTTCCTTAGCTTGGAGTTCCTCATCCTTGGCTTAGAGTTCTTCTTCCTTCGCCCCAAGGTCTTCAGCATAACGAGCGGGAGCGGCAGACCAACTAGCTCAGGAGTCTTCAAGTTCTCGCTCCATCTTCGCTATCCTCTCCTCATAATGCCTCATCCGATCTTCCATTCTGGCGATGTAGTCGTTCGCAGAGGAGAGTTGAGCTTGAGTAACTGAGGCATCTTGGACCGCCTTAAGGATCTCTTTGTTTAAGGCGTGGGCTTTCTCTTTGAGTACGTGCTGATTTGCAATGGCTTCTAAGCCTAAGCTCATTGTCTGAGCTAAGATATCATCCATGCTCTCCTCTGCCAACCGGTTTCGATCTTCTTAGAAGCAGATGAAAACTCTCATGACTTTGGCCAGGCCAGGATTTCCCTTTGTAGAGCGATTCCTTTCTAGTGATTGGATCAGAAGTTGAGCACCTTGGGAAAGTGTCCTAACTATAGGACCCGAAGATTCCCCTTCCACATTGGAAGAGATCGGAGGAGGTAGGGGAGGCGGAAGCTCGATTTGCTGAGGAGCAGGAGCGACGACCTCTACCTCAGGGATCGGTTGCTCCTGAGATCGAGGAGGAGAGCTCGGCACCTCTACTAATTCATGATGAGGGATCTGAGCATCAGCAATGGTGGCCCCCTCCATCGCCCTCACTTTTCTGGAGACCTCCCTCTTTCGCTTGCGGCTCTTCTTGGAAGCATCACCGCCCTCCATACCTGCACAAAGAAGAAGTCAGTGAGTTGGCTAAGATTCAGAGACTTGAGATATGGGTAGTATCAGGGTCGAGGTCAGAGAGCTGAAGCTCGTATTCTTCGACAGTAATCAGCCGTATCATCCAATACTTCAGTTCGGCCATCACCGCGTCTAAGCAAGAGAATTTTTGCGTGGACGCCTGAGACTTTAACTCTTTCACCATGGTGTCTTCGTCCTTATTTAAGGCGATCTTCTTTGGGATCGGAGCGACTAGGTGTTGCCAACTCCGTGGGATACCCTCAAAGTCATTCCGAATCTAGAGGGATCGGAAAAGGAGAGGGTCATAATAGGGAGATCGGAAGAAATAGAGATCGAAAAGCACGGAGGGATTAAAATAAATTTCAATTTACTCTCTTCATAATCATAGCCGAGTTAGTTAAAGCGTTGCAGGCGGATCAAATCTTCACCACATGCCTCAGTTGCAGAAATGCCTACCTAGCTGACAGGCGCCAAAACAGTTATGGCAGTTCTGTACAACTCGATCTCCACCGTTGATCATACTTGTAAGGACGAACCCAGAGCCCTTTGATCTAAAAGTAGATGACAGGATCGGCGCTTTTCATTCCAAGCCCTTGGATCCATCTTGTAAGGCAAGCCCCTGAGCCGTTGGATTAAGGGAAGAAAGGACGGATGTTCTGAATGAAATCTCAACCCTCCATTTTAATTCTCTTTAATTCTCAGACGTCGGATTGTGTCCTTTTGAATCTAAACCCTCCGTCTCCCATGATAAGATCTTGACCCTTCATAAGGAGCACCCGTTCCCTATAAATACCTGCATGCAATACTGTAGAAGGGACGGACGAAAAAAGGTGGTGGTAATTATAGTGGAAAGGCTCTGAAATTTAATTCAGTCTTGCTACTTTAGCATTCTGAGCTTTCAAGAAACTTTAGAAATCAGTTTTCTTAAGCATCGTCATCGAAGGAGTTCTGAACCCTGAAATCTCCATTTTCAGTGCCTGTTCATTGCTCCGAAAGGCCATTTTCTTTACTCAATCTCATTCCCACTTCCCTGATATTGGTATATTACTCCCCTCATCCAACTTCATTCTGACCTGGTTCCTGCTACGTCGAGTAAGTTTTAGTATTTTGGCCATCGATTTCCACCTCCACAAGGTTTGTGGATACTAGAGTCAGCTCAATAGCCTCAACCTCCCACAGGTAAGTGTCTAGACTGTCATTTTGCTGAATGCTCGTTTTCATTTTATCTATTTTTATTCTTGAAATTTCCATTATGTTCAGTTGCATTAAAAATCCCAACGTAGATTATTCAGGCCGATAGTTATTTCCTGAGTCTACTTCTTTTATTCATTCGTAAACTTTATTTATTTCTTCTTAGTTTTAATTTCCTTTGAAAATAGGTGTCTTGGTTGTGAGCAACACGTAGGTAACTTAAAAGATATTGGTAGAAGTATCTTAACGTGAAAGTTTTTCGAACAAATAAAAATAATAAAAGGTCGAATAGTAGGTCAGAGGAATAAGTTATAAGGTCAGGCTACGAAATGAGCCCAGGAGATAACATAATAGAGCGGGAATCGAGATGAGATCGGGTCTCGAACTAGTAACCAAAAGAGATCGGATATCTCCAGCCAAAGAGTTCTGACAAGGCGATGGCGATCGCATAGGAGATCAGCGAAAAGTTCAGTCTTGTATTCACCCTCTACTTATAAGGCATCAATGGGTTAAAAGAAGCTTTGTGTGGGTTTTTAGCGCCTCAAAATCCTTAGTTCAAGGTCCTTACGATATGCGATCATAACAAACACTCTAAAAGATCGGGGGAGAGTTCTTACCTGATTCTCATTGAAATAAAACATGGAGATCGGAGGAGAGTTCTTATCCGAGATCCTCCACTAAAAAAAAACTTTAAGAGATCGAGGGAGAGTTCTTACCTGATTCTCATTTAAATAAAACATGGAGATCGGAGGAGAGTTCTTATCCAAGATCCTCCACTAAAAAAAAAACCCTAAGCCAAATACTATAGGAGATCGGGGGAGAGTTCTTACCTGATTCTCATTCAAAATTTGATAATGTACGCGGAGCTCGAAGGAGAGTTTTTATCCGAAATCTCCCGCTAAAACTCTTAATAAAACATATCTAGAGATCGAGAGAAGCTTCTCACCCAAGTTCTCTTAATAAAAACCCAAATTAAAATAACACAATACACAAAATAACTCTACACGACACCTATTCACTAAAGGGTCATCTCATGAACTTGTATTCTTGGTCCAATCCAAAATAAGTGAAATATCAAATATTCCTTTATTTCGCATAAAGGATTAACATCATCACTATCCCAACCCTCTAATTATCTTTTTAACTTATGAAGAGCATAACATTAAATCTGTTTACCCTTGTTGAGGGACGAGGTGGGGTGCCTAATACCTTCCCCACCCGTATACGGACCCCGAACCTAGAATCTCTGTTTTCGAAGTGGTTATTTTTTATTTACCTTCACAAATGGTTTTCTTTAATTTCCCTTAAAATTAAAGTGGTGACTCCTCACTTTTCCTACTTCGGTGAGTGTTCGTCTAGGCGACCGCAAATTATCTAGCGATAATATATATATAACAGCCTGATTTTTTCATATATACATATAAAATATTTAAAAATGAGACTATTAATTTGTTATTATTTTATTTATGGTATCAAATTAGTATTTTCATAATAATGATATTTTCACTTTATGAATGTTATTTTTACATGTATTGTTATTACTATTATTATTTTAATTTATTATTTGTAATATTGTCATTATTTAAAATCAATTAAAGTTCTATAAGATTAAATTAAAATAAGAATAATTAAATTTCTTTAGAGTATTATTATTATTACTAAAGATTTATTTAATTTAAATATAATAAAAGAATTTTGGACCTAGTTATAAATATTTAAAAAGTTTAGGGACTAATAGGATAATTAAAAGTAAAAAAAAAAAATTTCAAAATTAGTAGTACCCCCCTTGATTCTCTCTCTCCTATCCTTCTCTTTCCCTTCATTTTTCCCCTCCGTTCAACCACCTCCAACACTGATGATGCTCCGGCGAGCTCCCTCACCTGCAGATAACACCAAGGTGCCACCCAGTAGTGGCGAGGGTAGGTTGGAGCAGTGAAAATGAGGAGGAAGAGAGAGGAAAAGGAGGAGTGTTGGAAAAAGACAAGGAGGAGGTGATGGTGGCTTTGGCACATCCTTCCTTTGGAGCCAGGTTGAGCCAGGCAGTTTGACAAACAAAAGAGCCTTTAAAGACCTTTGCTTTGAGAGCAGTGAGAGAGACAGAGGAGGAGGAGAGAGAGAGGTGGGAAAGAGCAAAGAAAGGAGGAAGAGAGAGAATTTTGGGCTTGAATCCATTTTTTTGAAATAGAGCTCAGACTGATGGAGATCCGAGAGATGAGGAAGACACCACAAACTTTGGAATTGGACACCATTTAACTAAAGAAAAGAGAATGAGACACCATAATAAAATTTTTTTTTTTTTTTTTTTTTTAATTAATTTTTTTGTTTGATTTTTTTTATTAATTTATTTAAAATTTAGTTGTGATATTGAATGATCGGAGATTTTTTCGGTTATCGAGGATTTATTTGGATGGTGAATCCGCGAGTTTTTAGTTCATCGCGTACATCCTTTATTGATAGGATTTAATATTATTGATCTCATGATGATACATATTTTAACTTATATTTTTATGATGCATATATTAGAATTTTTATAGCAATGCTTTTTTTAAATAAAATTATAATTTATTATTTTATTAATTTAAAAAATTAAATTAAATTAAATTAATATTAAAAAAAATTAAAAAAATTTTAATAATTTTAAATTTTAATTTTTTAATTTTTTTAGTAAATATTATATTTATTTTTTAATAATTTTAATTTAGATAATTATTTGAGAAAGATTAGGAGAATTAGATTTGTTTGGAGAATTAGACCCAGATTAAGATTCTGTAAGTCGATGACATTATAATTATTATACAGTCTGGTGCCCCGAGGCCTCGTGCCGTTGTTATCAAGTTAAATTTTCTTTGCTGCGAGGGGGTTAGGTCCAAAGCATAACTCACGTAAATTACTCACGTAAATTTTGATAAGATTTAAGATTATTTTGATTCTATTATTTAAATTATTTATTTTATTTATTTAATTTTTTGATCGTAGTCAATATTTGATAGATGTCAATATGTTTAGGTGATCGTGCCATTGTCTTCCTTCCAAACCTTCCACCACTGTAGTCCAAACCAATCGACTAGTTTATGAGTTGGATATTGATTATTTTTGCAAATTCAATATTAATTATATCTCTAGCATGCTCATGCATTTTATAAATATTTAATTATGTAAATGTATAATTAATATATTAGAGGCATTTTAGTTGCTACATAGTTCATTGTCATTATTTATTGTGATTACGTCCCGAGATTACCTGGATATTGTGCAAAGGTGTGCTCGCCGCAGTAATTTGGAGTCAGGTGTGGATACTGTGCTCTACTGGACAAGGTGGTAGGTGTGATATGGATATGGGCATTTGTAGAACTAGGGGTCAAGGCCTGCATCGTTTTGAATCGAATCCCAAGAGGTGACCGTCAACAAACCGATCAAAATCGATGGCCGATCCGAAATCAATCCGGCTGGCGGACCACGAAACCTTCCATATGAACCTTTCCTTATGCGCGGTTTGGTTCAGTTTCATATTTTTCGTCAGAACCAGTATTGTAATTGAGGATTAGCATTGAACCGACTATTCCGAACCGAATTGAACCGAGTATTCCGAACCGGATTAAACAAACGATTTAAATGCAAAAAAAATCAATAAATATGTTACCTCACTCCTAATTCATTTATGTATATCATTAATTCTCTGCATAATTATTCTTTACACTCTCTTCAATTGTTAATACTTTTTCAATTTCTCTCAAATTCTCTAAATAATTATTTTCTACACTTATTTTAATTTCCAGTACTCTCTCAATTTTCTTACTTTATTATTTTATATACTTACTGAAATTTTCAAAACTATTTCAATTACTTTGTTATTATTTTAAATCCTCAATAAAATTTTCAATACCCTTTATTTTAATTTTTTTTTCTCTTTTATACTTTTTTAATTATCAATTATCATATAATTTTTTAAAAAATGCAAGTAATAGAACTAGAAGTTTTGATTCCTCTAAATTCTAAAGGAATACATAGGCAAAATTAAGTTCATATACTTTTTGCTAATTTCTTTAAAAAAAATTAATTTCATCTCTAGTTTTTTAATCAGGTTCAAGAATTTACTTATTAAATTTTTCTTAAAGATAAATTATTTTCTTTCTTTTTTTTTCTTATTTTATTTTGATTGAAAGATTTATAAGAAAAATTAAAATATTTTTATAAATATAACTTAAATTCTGAATAAATAAAATTAAAAATTTAGTTTTATTTTTTGCTACTATTAAAAAGTTTTGAGCGTTAATTTTGCGACTCTCCCAAATCTTTCTTTAAAATATATTGTAATTTATTGAGAATGAAGATAGAAACTCTCCTCCCATCTAGTTTTTTTATTAATTAAAATTTCAATTTCCTACTTAGAACAATTCTGATTCTAGATTAAATATTTACGATTCTGAGTTGAGATTAAATATTTATTTTATAAGTGACTCCCGCCCCTACCTATTTTAATAGGATAAGAGAACTAGGATTATTCTCCTCAATTTGGGAGGCCGTTATAACTCTGGGCCAAACTCAGTTCAAAGAATTTTAAATTCTCTAAAAAAATTAAGAAGATTAAACAGATATAGATAAGGAGTCCTTTCTGAGTTCTTTATTTTGAGAGATAACCCAATTCGTTTTAGGATCTTTTGGGGAAAATTTAAAAGCTAAATTGGAATTAAGTTTTAATAAGAGTCTCTTTAATGAAAGGGAATAGGCATTTTTTTAAAAAATTGATTTTTGATTGGATAAGGAAATTTGCCTACCTTTTAGTAAATTTAATAAAATTTGATTTGAGGCCAAGATAAATTATTTTCTTTCTTTTTTTTATTTTATTTTTGGCAGAAGATTTATAAGAGAATGATGAATGAGAGATCATCTCTTGGAATATTTGTCCTTTCCCTCTAATCTTTCAACTGACCATCTTGTCTTGCTTTGTCATAGGAGCTAAGCGAGAAGAAAGAAAGCTATCATCCCGTCGTTTCTCTTGATCCCAGGGGTTAGGTTGTCCTTACACGATTGAGATCACGGGGGGGATTGGGATGTCTGAGTGCATGACACATACCGCACTATCGGACGTGCGGGCGATTCTTAGGCGTCTGGAGATCCTCGTCTGTAATGCTTTAACTATCTCTCTGATTCTTCGTCGGCGCGGTTATTTGGGATTTGTCTTATTCTCTTTGTCTTTCGATCCTCCTTCTCTCCCTTCTCGATCTTCTTCCGATACGCTCTATTCTGATCTCCCATCCTCCGATCTCTATTATTCCGATCCATGTCGGCCTCGATTCGTATGCCCGTTTTCGATATATATAGTTTTCCCTATGAAGCCCAGACGAAGAGACTTCCCTCATCCCATTTCCTCTTTTTCTTCTCTTTCCGCATTTGCTCGTGAAGTTCCGGCTACAAGTGGCTTTGATCCTTTAGATGGACTTTGCTCTCTCTGAAAAAATTTATGACCACGGTGATCGCATTCTACCTTGAAAATTTATTTATGACGTGATCGCATAAACCTTGTTTGGTGATGGTGAGATGGCGGAACTGGATCAATTGACCGATCTGGATTGCGGACCTCGACTGCTGCCGATCTCGAGTCGCTCAAGCGGTTATTATTCGGCTTCTCCTCATTGGGTGTTCGACGGCGGTTTCCCTCCACATTGGGTGTTGAGACACCACTGGATCGATCACAATGTTGGCTATTGACATAGGCTTCTTTAGATAGGATGTTCATTGATCTTTAGAGGTCGGCCTTTTGATGTAATCGATGTAATCCGATCTTGAGATCGCCCAAATGATGTAATCTGATTTTTGAAATATACTCCGATCTCTTGAGATCGCCCAATGATATGTCGATCTTTTGGAAATAAAGATTTTATTTTGCCAATTATTATCTTATTAATTATTTTCCAAGCTCTAATATGATTATCCGATCTGTAATTCGAAACACCTGGATCTACCGCTCTATAATTAATCGATCTCTTTATGGAATCTTGGAATATTCGTGAGACGTGTCAGAACAGCTGGCGAGTCTCGCTAACCGATGCGTTGCCTGGAACCTCGTGAGCATTAAATGCTCGGACGAGTATAAATAGGGGTGAGGGGTTAGCCATTTGCTCCTGTATGTCATTTTCACTCTCTCGCTCGCAACCTCAAAGTTCTCTCTTTTACTCAAGTTCTTCCGACGCCGATCAGACTCCGGTAAGGGCTTTGATAGCGGCGCCGAGGGTCAAAGAGCGGCGAGTCCTCCTTCCATTCAGTTCTCGTGGTCGTCTGACGAAGAAGAGGTGGTCGGGCCAAACGCGCAAACAGAACCTCTTAGGGTCTCCGTTCCAGCTCGGGGGCGGATCGGACCATCAAGGCACATACCTTCTTCAGGGAGGGAGAATCTCCCTATGGACGATCTGCCATCGATCTTGCAAGAGTCCGATCTGCAATCGTTCAGCCAGGAGTACAATATTCGTCCTGATTCGTACAAACTTATCCGGTGTCACGGCGATCACCGAGTCGATCACTTCTTTGAAGAGAATGACCTGGTTATGGTATACGAGGAACAGTTAAAGGCCGGTCTTCGGTTCCCTCTGGATGACTTCTTCAAGGAGGTCCTAAAACTTCACCGAGTGTGCATTGCTCAAGTTCACCCTAACTCGTGGCGGATCTTAGTAGCCTTCCGAGGCCTATGCCGAGCTAAGGGAATCAGACCTATGGCTAAGGTGTTCGCCGAACTGCACAGGCTAACTCGCCGAAAGGACGACGAGCACTGGTTCTTTCAGGTGAAGCCTCATTGCGGGCTCTTCACCGATCTGCCCTCCTCCCTTAAAAATTGGAAGAACCGCTTCTTTATTCTGAGGAGCAAAAATCCGACCTGCTTTGAGGACTTCCCTCGTAGCTGGTGGCACCAGGGGCCATTGCTTCCGAAGCGCATTACCCTGAACCAAGAGGAAAGCTTGATAGTGATGGATCTGAAGAATCAGGCTGCCACTCAAAAGTATTCCTGTTTAGATCACGGTGGTAGAAATTGCACCATTGGACCATACAGCTGCTCACCGGCCAAGATCGCGAACTTCCGCTCTCTGACCTTGGCACTGGTATTTTCTACATCTCAGATCTCAGGACCTTAGCGATCTCACTGACCTCTTCTTTGTGCAGGTATGGCGGGTGATGAGGGTTCTAGGAAGCGGAAGAAAGAAAGAGAGATCTCCCGGAAAGTAAAGGAGATGAAGCGTTCGGAAATGCTTCGAACTCACGGCCATGAACCGGGAGACGCAAGGAGGCGTCCCAGACCTTCGGGGCCGCCGATCACTGAAGCTGTCCGATCTCCTCCTCAACAGGAAGAGCCGGCTCCACCTCCTCCAGTTGCTCCAAGCACAGAAAGGGGTCCTTCTCAATCTTCTGTGAGAGCCTCTTCTCGTGGCGCTCAAACGTTGATCGAGTCCCTGAAGAATAACCGGACTGTTCGGGAGAACCCCGGTTTTGCCAAAGTCTTGGGGTCTTCCATCTGCCTTCGGGAGGATCGGGACAGGCTATCCCCGGACAGCCTTGACGATATCTTGACTCGATCCATGAGCCTGAACGTGGAGTGTCTGGTGAACCAGACCATAGTTCGGGAAAAGGCTCATCGCCTGGGCAAGGAAGTCGAGAAGAAGAATCAGGAAGTGACTTCCCTCCGATCCCAACTCGCATCCGCTCAGGATTACATATCTCAAGTTGAGGGGCGGGCGAAGTTCTATGAAGACAGGCTGGCCGAACAGAATCATGTTCTGGCTGAAAGGGATCGTGCTCTCGGGGAAGTCCAGGCGCTCCGGGCCAACGAAGCTTCTCAGGTCGCTCAACTTATCGAGGAGCTTAAGGCGAAAGACGAAGAAATGGTGACAGGGATAGCTGGTGCCTATGTGAATGCTCACAAGGACCTCTTGGCCGAACTCCAGAAGCGTTACCCAGAAGAGGACTTCTCTTGGATGGCCGACCTGGCTCCCGGGGGCGAGGGTGAGGATAGTGAAGAGGAAGGAGAGGATGAGCGAAATGTAGATCACCCCCAGCCGAATAACTTGTACAAATTTTGCAATGAAATGAAATAGAATGCCTTTTTGTTCGATGAATGGTTGTGATCGGAAAATTTCTAAACACTTGATTGTCTGAGTATATTGAAACAACTGAAAACTATTATTATCCTAAGTGTGAGAGATCGGAAAATACAACATGCATGAGATTGCTAAACGGAACTTAATTGAAAATTTTGGCTTGAACATCTAAGATCGGGATCTTCATTAAACCAGATTAGAACCTTAGCTTGATTATTCCTAAACTTTTAAAAGAGATGTCAATCATAAATATTGGCAGCAAGGTTCTAGTGTTAGTTCAATTTCGTCTAACAAGAGAGATCGGGAATGTAGTTAACTGGTCAGGATATTTGACAATGGGCTTGAGAGATCGGTGAATGATTTGAAAGACCGGTAAAGCTTTGACTGATATGAGGACTTAGCATTGACTCAACTTTCTGTGAAGAGAGATCGGAACCGTGGTTAGATGGCAAGGAGAGACTTAGTGCTAGGGATCGGTTTCGAAGTTCATTGATTCTGGGGATCGGCCAAAATATGGTGTCGACACTACCCTTAGGTAGAACGGCTAGAGCTTGACTCGCTAGGACCCGATCCTTATATATGAATAAGTCAGAGTGAGTATGGCTTTGAGTTGATCTTGCTGACCCTCGCATTTGGATTATTAAGTAAAAGTCCAGCTTACGTTAACCTCGCTGGCAGGCATTAGATTAAGAGAGTTGTCTAGGGGATCAGCTCTCATATATATATATATATATATATATATATATATATATATATATATATATATATATATATATATATATATATCTTGATGTGATACACTGGGTGTATGAGTAGCTCCAAATTAACTTCTTGTGTGAAATTTGGTGAATTACTTGTTTTACGTTTTAAAAGTGCATTTCATGGTAGGATTGCACTAGTCTTATATAGTATCTATAATCAATATCTAAACTCTCAGAGTCGAACTTCATTCCTATTCAAATTTTTTTTTTCTAGGTTGCAGGAGGAGCGTGTTTATTTTTTTCGAGTATTTTTCTTCTGCAGGTTGTACTTCTTAATTTAATAATTTCTTGGGTCTACTTATTTATTTATTTAATTATTTGTTTAATAATTAAAACTCTGCTG